>NC_083881.1:23956688-24609188 GCF_032452875.1 Bos javanicus
AATTAGTACACACTAAATGGCTTAAAACAACGCACACTTATTATCCTATGGTTCTGCAGGTCAGAAGTCCACACTGAGGCTCTTTGGGCTGAAATCAAGTGGTTAGCAGGGCTGTATTTCTCTATGGAGGATCTGGGGGAGAGTCTATGTCCTTGTTGTTATAGGCTGATTTTGTAACCCAATTACCCTCTCCCCCCGATCAAAGGCAGTATATTGAAGTGCTAACTATTATGACCTCAGAATGTGAGCTTATTTTGGAATAGAATGTCAGTAGCCATTGTGGATGTTCAGTCGCCGTGTCTGACTCCTTACGATCCCATGGACTGCAGCATGCCAGGCTTCCCTGTCCTTCACCATCTCCCATATTTTGCTCCAATTCATCTCCATTGAAAGTCAGTGATCTTATCTAATCATCTCATCCTCTGCTGCCCTCTTCTCCTTTTGCCTTCAGTCTTGCCCTGCAAGTAAGATGAGGTCATTGGATGGGCCCTTCTCCAATATGACTATGTCATTATAAAAAGGAAATCTGGATGCAGACATACACACACACACATGGAGAAGCCATGTGAGGACTGCAGTTATGCTTCCACAAGCCAGGGAACCATCAGAAGGAGAAAGAGCTGGAAGAGAGCCTTCTTAGTGCCTTTGAAGGGAGCACAGGCCTGTCTGTTGCATTATCACAGACTTCCAGCCTCCAGAACAGTGGGATAATCAATTTATTTCACTTAAGCCATCAATTTGTGGTGTCTGTTACAGCAGCCCTAGCCAACCTTGCATTTATCTTTGTCAGCTCTAGAGGCCATCCAGGCTTCCCAGGTGGCTCAGTGGGTAAAGAATCCACCTGCAATGCAGGAGACATAGGAGACACTGGTTGGATCCCTGGGTTGGAAAGATGCTCTGGGGAAGGACATGGCAACCCACTGCAGTATTCTTGACTGGAGAATTCCCATGGACAGAGGATCCTGGTGGGCTACAGTTCATGCAGTCACAAAGAGTTAGACACATGTAGGAGATATGTCTGTGTGGAATGTACTGCTTATGTTAAGTTCACTAAATTGTAAAGTCATCCGATAGTGATGGTACCATTGTCCCCGATCCCCAGGAAAAATGGGGGCATCAAAGGAGAGAAAGATGCTCAGAAAGATACTAACCTCTCCTCTTTCACAATTTTGCTTAGAACCAGTTATAGCATTGAGACCCATTCTAAGGAAAAGGGAGAAGGAGAAATTCAACCCTGAACACCCACTCCAGGCCAGGCCCAGTGGGAACGCCTGGCCATATTTTCACATCCGCTCTTCACACCAACCCTCTGCCCTGGTGATCTCTGCCCAGTTACAAGGGAGGAACCTAGGCTGGAGACCTAAGCCTCCTCACTCCACCACGTGGATCATCCAAGATAACGTGGTCTCAAGAGGAGAAGCAAAATTAGAAGCGAAGGACCCAACGAACTAGTCAGTCCACTAAACATTGACTGTGACCCCATTCTGTAGAAGCCAGAGGTATGTTTGTTGTGATGCTCATTATTGGGTTTAAGGGTTTTAAAGATAGAGTGTAATTCTAAGTAGGGGCTTCCCAGGTAGCTCAGAGGTAAAGAATCTGCCTGCCAACTCAGGAGACACGGATTCAATCCCTGGATCAGGAAGATCCCCTGGAGAAGGAAATGGCAACTCACTTCAGTATTTTTGCCTTGAGAATCCCATGGCGAGAGGAGCCTGGCAGGCATGGGATCACAAAGAGTGAGACACAACTGCATGACTGAGCATGATAGAGCACAATTCTAAGTGACAAATTCTCACTTTAAATATTTCCACAATGTTCCTACAAGACTAGAGGGCTTGATCCTTGCAGACAGACAAATCTCCCCACAACAAAAAGAATATTAGAAATGTTTGCTGAAATAAAAATAACTTTCAAGGATAATGTGTATAGTCTGATGAACACCCCCCCCCAATTTCTTCCATAATTAAAAGGAAATTTTTCAGCTCAGCCAAAGTAGTGGAAATGTACCTAATGAAAATTCTCTTGGACCGTTTCCATTTTCTTGGTCTGTTGTAACACAGAGTACTAAACATAAGTGCAAACACTACATCTTCCTGGAGATACTGTTGTATCTTGTCTTCCTTGAAAATTAAGGTGATTATTTGCTTATGAAACGATTTATTTCTGCAGTTGATAAACCATGGTCTGGAAAGCCTTGGACCTTGAGCCATTTAATAACCTTTACAAAAGCTTATTTATTTTAGCTGGGACATGGTTGTTCTTAATTACATATTTTCATGAATTGTTATCATCTCTAAATCCATTGGGTTGTTTCCAGTGAACAGTTTCTTCTTCTTCTTACATGTTTTATTTGTTTATTTGTGTGTGTGTGTGTTTTCTTTTTCTTTCTTTTTAAATTTATTTTTGAACAATTTCTTCTTAATGTGTCTGGTTACATCTGCTTGGGTCCTGAATGCCAGCCCAAACAATCTCTCCTTCCTCCCATTTCATTCCCTACCTGCCCCCACTCCCCACATACATACATTCCTGTCATCCAGTCCTCCTAAATCATTTCCAAATACAGGATGTTTTCCTCAGTCTCCGTCTTTAGAGCATCCCCTCCTCACCTGCCCCTCCCCAAGCCAGGTCCTAAGCCCACGGTAATTCATTTTGGAAAGACTTTTCTTAAAAAAAGATAATACTGTCTGTCACTCCACATCCAATCCATCTCTGAGCTGTCCCAATTTACATCCTAAAAGTGTTTCTCTAACCCCACCTCTGCTCCATCTCTCCCACCATGGCCGTAATGTTTCACCTGAACAATTGTAATAACCCCCAACACGTCTGTCTTCCCTTTTGCCATTATGATCATCTCATATTCATCTCCATTCAGTTCCCAGGTTTATTGTCCAAAGCAGAAATGTGGCTGATGTCATTCATCTACTAAGTCTCTTTGATGTACGTGTCGTTCATCGAGTCATCCCTCAAACTGTTTGAAACTTACTGGATTCTGTGGAGGAACCTCTCAGGATGGGAAAGAACTGGAGTGTGGGGGTAGCTCCTGGGGACTGCTGATGCTTCAGCTTTCATGAAACATTTCTTCCTTTAACGTGAAAAGTCCTCTTCATCTGTTTTGTGATGTGCATCAAAGATTTCATTGAAGATAAATGGGTTAAAACAGTTGGAGAGCCTGGACTTCCAGCAAGCACACACACCTCAGGGGCCCAAAACCTGTCCCATCCTGGCCACCTTCTGATTCACTCACCTGTTTTGCCCACTG
This sequence comes from Bos javanicus, assembly GCF_032452875.1. Classification (NCBI taxonomy): domain Eukaryota; kingdom Metazoa; phylum Chordata; class Mammalia; order Artiodactyla; family Bovidae; genus Bos; species Bos javanicus. Next base: position 23,959,948 of record NC_083881.1, read on the forward strand.
GTGACACTCTGGGAACTGATGAGTGTTCCCCATGCATGCCGTGTCATTCTGTGCTCTTCAATCTTTGTATGTGCTGGTCCCTAGATCCCTGCCTGTCTCCCCATTTTTCAGTCCTCTCTGAAGCATCAGCCCAGGTACATCCCTCCCAGGCAGGCTTACTAAGAGTCCTAAGCTGGGGAAATACTGTTGGTGTTTGGCTCTTCTCTCCTGCTTGGTAGTGTGCTTTGTAATTTTTGATTGGAGGCTAGATATTACATATTAAATTTTGTAAATGTTCTGAAGTTGTTTTGGGGTCTCCTAGAATGGTTAAGTTTTTCTCTGGAAGGTAGATAAAAAACAAGCATTCTTCAAGTTTGGGGCTTATTTTCAGTGTGTGTTCAGTCACTCCTCGGTTGTGTCTGACTCTTTGTGACCCACCAGGCTTCTTGTCTTCCCAGCAAGAATACTGGAGTGGGTTGCCATTTCCTTCTCCAGGGGATCTTCCCAACCCAGGGATGGAATCCATGTCTCCTGCACTGGCAGGTGGGTTCTTTATCCACTGAGCCATCAGGTTTATTAGGGCCAGTCTATTTCTGTGGCAGGAGTCTATTTAATTCAGGTTACTTCATCATAATCAGAGCAAGAAGTGTGTCTGTTTAGTTTTGGCTTGCATATCATGTAACATATTGATTCATACTATCATATGAGTTGTTATACATTGTGCATATCATATTTGTGTTGCTAGAGAAGACTTCTGAGATCCCTTGGACAACCAGTCAATCCTAAAGGAAATCAACCCTGAATATTCATTGGAAGAACTGATGCTGAAGCTGAAGCTCCAATACTTTGGCCACTTGATGCAAGGAGCTTGCTCATTGGAAAAGGCCCTGATGCTGGGAAAGATTGAGGGCAGGAGAAGGAGGTGGCAGAGCATGAGATGGTTGGATGGCATCACCAACTCAATGGACAGGAGTTTGAGCAAACTCAGGGAGATAATGAAGGACAGGGAAGCCTCTCATGTTGCAGTCCATGGAGTTGCAAAGAGTCAGATATGACTTAGAGACTGAACAACAGCAACATATTGTATTATCTGAGTTTATAGGCATAAAAGCTGCCATTTGAGTATATAAACAAAACCCTGGGAAAAAGATAGGAGCCCACGTACTAGAATTAGAAGTTAGCAAGTTCAAGGTTTTTAAAATTCTCCCTGACACAGAGCAGGATGGGTCTCAAGACCAGTGATGGTATAGAGCCAAGAGGTAGGAGAGAAACTACCTCAAATATTTGAATTAGTGCCCGACTAACACACACACACACACACACACACACACACACACACACCAATTATCCAAGGTGGTGGAACTTCTCATTTGTTTACCACATTTTCATAGTTTATTTGGCCCATCCTTTCCAAATTTTGCTATTTTTTACAAAGATGTTCTTCAGACTTTCAAGTTCTTTTTTACATTGTGGAAAATATATTTGTATGTACTATTTTGGAAAGACTCCAAATGCTGTGGAAAATTAAGATAAGTTGCATTTCTTTGCTTTCATTTACAAGTCTCTACTATTCATCATTCATCTTGACATTATGTCTTTATAAAATAGTTAATTATCTTCCAGATAATTAACCAGATAAATCAAGTTCATTATCTATCCATCTTATGTTACATTATTAAAACTCTATATCTAGTTTACTTTCCATGACTCCTTTAGAACCTACTGGACCTTTTGAGTTTTATCATAATTGGTGGCTAAGCAACACAAGAAGATGCCAAGAAAGCCAATCAACGCCCAAACCATGAAGCCCAGGAGCCCAAACCCATTTCCATTTATTATTAACAATTATTAATAAAAAACTATTACTAAAACACACAAAAGAGCAAGTCACACAACACAGATAAATTGCATTATCCTTGTGTGAGGCACAACTGCTAAATTTCTCAACAAAGAGGGAAGAAACTTCACTGTCAGTGCAGGCATATTTAATAACTCTATGTTTTCCCCTTTTCAATGTATTTCCCACTATATATACCTTGCCAATAAGATCATAATCTGAACCACAATTTTATTTCAAAAGAAAAGAAGATGGAGACGGATAAGGATTTTAATGATGAAATAAATATTATAAGATGGATTTTTCTGATATTTATCCAACACATAATAGAAGCTGCAGATCTAAGCAACTTTTTGGGGGTGGGGAGGAGGGGAAACATGAAACTTAAAAGGTAGAACAAAATGCAGTTTTATTTGCAAATGAAGGAAACCTCAGACAGAACACATCACTGAAGTGATCAGGCTAGGTTCTTTATATTTAAGATTTAAAAATTTTGTTTAAGAAAATAACTTGAGCAGCTTTATAGTCTCATTCTTTGGATGTTCTGGTTTTTTACAAACCCAAAGATATGTTAAAGTTGAAGTGTTAAAAAAAAAGAAACTTGAAAATGACTCTGTCAGCAGTAGACAATGCACATTTAACAGAAGAGAGAGAGAGAGGAGACATGGGAAAATTGGATTATGGTAATTATTCATTATTTGCTTTCATACTGCTTGTGCCTTTCTAAAATTATCGGCACATCCTTGTTTTCCTTCGCGGTGTCAGATGTGCTGTGGGCACCCTGGTGTCTGCTGGCTTCCTCTGAGCCCCCGTCCCAGACAATCTCCTGACCTCTGAGATAATGAATCTCTCCTTCTTCCACCTGGTTTCCGTGCGAAAATGAACCTGTTTTCCCACCACTACATGGTTTCTTGTCCACTTTTCCGAATTACTAAGAATAAAAAGACTCATCTAGGTCCTGATAACTCTTTGGTTTTTTCTCCTATTCTTCCAAATGGTTTGCTTTGTTCAAAATGGTTTTGTGAAGGTGTGTTTTGCATAAAATTTGCCTTAATTTACAAATAAAGTAATAAAATCTTTAAAATGTGTAACTGTCCTATTGAGGGAAATACCATATGGAACAAAGGATTTTACTAAAGAATAGGAAGGACACATCTAGAGCATCTAACACAGGGCTTTGCACACAGGATCCCAGGTAACTGTGAGGGTGCAAGAATGCCGAAGTCTAAGTTCCATCTTGTGGCCCTGCAGACTAGCTTAGGCTCTGGGAATAGTCATAATGACACCTAAAGAACATGCTTGTGAATCTTAGTAGCAATAGCAATATCATATATTCACTGTAAGGCTCTTCAATGTAAAAAAAATGATGTTTACATATGTTTGATAGTTTAACTTTCAGAACAAATGTACAGTCCTGGTTTGGGGCAGGAAGTAGTGATTTTTAAGATATTTTATATTAATATACAAAAGTAATACACAATATGTATACATATGCTCATAAACTAGTCAAACAATCTAGAAACACATGGAGTAAAAAGTGGCAGTCTCCTCAGCCCTCTTCTTGCCCATCCTTTCCCTAGAGATAAGCATTGTTCAACAGAATGTATGATTAAGTATAATTTGGGGAAAGTGGGACACTATTCTCTACAGCTGAAAGAATTTTGCCAGATAACTTGAGAAATGATTACTCAAGTGTCACTAGCTAATTTTTCCAGACATGGTGACATTCAGCCTCCTAGAGAGTTAAAGGAAGGGCAGAGGCAGTTAAGAGATTTCATTTTTCTGAAGGATGTACAAAAAAGCTAACATTCGAGTTTCCTATTGAAAGTAATTCCACAAGCATTCAGGAAGGCTTCACTGTAATTCAAATTTAATCAGTCTTGTTTCAAATGAAGTCCCTTCCCAAGTTCCTCAAGTGAGGCCATGTCAAGAGGAAGACATCAAGATGAAATTGGGGTGATCGAGGCTGGAGCCCTGCCCTCTTGTGCAGAAATCAAGCTGGTCCTCTACACAGTGCCAAGAGGACAGACCTCACTGCATCGGAAGGGGCTACTTCTGGGGCAAAGGGTGGAGGAAGCATGGTGGGTGCATGAGAAGTGGGACCACACAAAGGAGGTAGGAAGGAATTCTCTGCCCCACTCCCCTCTTTTTCTTTCCCTTTTAGAGAGCAAAGGAAGTCTTTGGGGTACAGAATGCAGAAACAGTGATTTTGTTGGCAAATGAAGTGCTGGAGCTATGCTATAAGAGGCCAGCCACCTCAGTAGATGACAGGCTTGTCCATATCTTGGATCCACCATGCTGCAGATGTCAAGGATGTGCTGAGAACTACCACTGACTTTCTACGTGTATCCAACTCCACAGTCAACGTGACTTGAGGTCTCTCTGGAGCCCTGTCAAGCTGGAGCTGAGACTCTGGAGAAGAGGGCTGAGCAGAGAGGGAAGCCAGTGAAGGTGAGGGCAAGAGGAGGAAGGTGGAGAGACAAAGGACCACTGGAGTTTTGAGATGCATCCTGGGATGTAGAGCAGGGTCTCCACTCCGTCCTCTGGACTCAGGGTACTCACAGTCAGCTTATCTTTTCTTGGGAGTAGACCTGGTCTGTGGGGCCCTCCAGACACTGAAGACACCACCCAGAAGGACACACACAGTATCCTGTACAATCACTCCTCGAGCCAACAAACATTCCTTCTGTCTAACCTTAGAGCTGATATGAAGGACCGGTGATCCCTGTAAATGATAAAATATAGTCATTCTCAACAGGCAGGTATAGCAGAAAAAAATTGCAAGTGTTAGAGAAGCAGGCAGATACACAGCCACGTGGGCAAATGGTAACTCTAAAGAGCTTGTGTCTGCGTGTGTGCTCAGCTTTGTCTGATTCTTTGTGACCCCATGGACTGTAGCCTGCCTGGCTCATCTGTCCATGGGATTCTCCAGGCAAAAATGCTGGAGGGGGTTGCCATTTTCTACTCCGGGGGATCTTCCCAACCCAGGGATTGAAACTGCATCTCCTGCATTGGCAGGAGAGTGCATTACCACTGAGCCACCTGGGAAGCCCCAGATGTATGGGGTGGTTTATGTTAAACAAGACCTTTGATAATCAAGGAAAATGAATCAAGCTTAAGCTGCAGAAGCGACTGCAAGTACACAGCAAATGCACCATTCATCACAAACATCACTTAAATGGAAACAGCGTCCAAGAGTATGGACACAATTGTGATTGCTTTCCTCTTGGGGACAGAATGAGGGCATTCGCTTGGACCATGTGTGTGTGTGTGTGTGAGGAAGGGTTGGTATAGCCCGCCTGCCCCCATCCTTTGAAAGTGTCAGTCGCTCAGTCATGTCCAACTCTTTGTGACTCCATGGACTATAGCCCACCAGGCTCCTCTGTCCATGGAATACTCCAGGCAAGAATACTGGAGTACAGGCTGCCATTCTCTTCTCCAGGAGATCTCCCCAACCCAGGGATTGAACTCCCATCTCCCACATTGCAGATAGATTCTTTACCCTCTGAACCACCAGGGAAACTGTCCTTTGAAGACGGGCTAGCAAAGCTGGCCTTTACCTGGTGCCAGGGGCTTGGTTATCAGGAACACTGCCATCATTCTCTCAATGAGAGTAGGAGGGGCTCAGTAAGAACCACTGAACTGTTTACACAAACAATGTGGTTTGTGTTGAACACTCGCTTTCCTTTTGGGAGTCCAGGTTTGGGTGTATTCTAGACAGGGGGGACCCATGAGACCAGCCCCCAGTAGAAACCCTGAGCCTGAGTCTATGATGAGGTTCCCTGGTCGGGAGCATTTCACACAAGCTGTCACACCACATTTCTGATTGAAACGCATGTGGACACAGCTTCTGTGACTCCACTGGGGGAAGAAGCTGTACCTGGTCTCCCCTGACTCCTCGCGGGTGTGTCTCCCTTTGATGGTGCTGTTTTATATTCTTCCCCTGGAATCCGTTTTAGTCAGAATACAACTGTGTGTCAAGCCCTGTGGCTGCTGCTCGTCAACAGTCAAACCTGGGCATGCTTCTGGGCCCCCTGACTCACTCTGGCAGTCCGCATCCTCAGGAGCTCGTGTTCCCTCTGGCAGGAGTGTCTTTGATATTTCATACAAGAGGACAGGGTTTCCTGTGCCAGACAGGCCCTGCTTCCTCATCCACCTCCCTTCTGGGAGGATGTGTCTCTATCTGCCACAGGCCCCATGAAGACTGTGTCCATGGGTGTGGCCCTGCTGCTCTGGACTGAACATTGACTGGACTAAGGGTGGACATCTGACTCCAGCTGTGACCATCAAATTTCTTCTTCCAAGTTTGCAGGAGTGTATTCAGAGCCAGCGGAGAAGGCAATGACAACCCACTCCAGTCCTCTTGACGGAGGAGCCCGGTAGGCTACAGTCCATGGGGTTGCTAAGAGTTGGACGACTGAGCTACTTCACTTTCACTTTTCACTTTCATGCATTGAAGGAGGAAATGGTAACCCATTCCAGCATTCTTGCCTGGAGAATCCCAGGGACAGAGGAGCCTAGTGGACTGCCCTCTATGGCGTCGCACAGAGTCGGACACGACTGAAGTGACTTAGCAGCAGCAGCAGCAGCATTCAGAGCCAGATTCAGTTAGATACTGAAGGAAATGGGAGGATCATTAAGAACCCTTTTCTTTCTGCCTGCCCTTACCCTGCCTGACTTGTTCAGTGTGTCTTTTCCTGAGGAAGGCCTTTAGTTCCCCTGCTTCACAGAACTATCTTACCTCCTATTTCCCCTTCTTTAACATCGCTCGCGTATCACTGAACTGGCTTATCAGAAGATCCCTCTCCTCTTAAACTATTTATTTTATTTATTTGATTGCACCGGGTCTTAGTTGCAGCACTCAGGATTGTTAATCTTCATTGCAGCATGTGGGCTCTTAGTTTCAGCATGTGGAATCTTAGCTCCCTGACCAGGGATCAGACGCCAGCCCCCTTGCGTTGGGAGCACAGAGTCTTAGCCACTGGACCACCAGGGAAGTCCCTCCCTGTCCACTTGACAGGAAGACTGAAAGAGCTTGTGTCCAGGTTGTTAGCCCTGCAGCTTTAGGTCACATTAGGAACTAAGAAAATAGTTGTGGAACAAATTATTGAGTAATGCCTGCCCTCCAGGGCCATCCTGGGTGAAACCCTTGCAATGTCTTTTTTGCTACAGATAAAAATCTCAAGATTGATTCACCTCTGCAGTGAATTTCTTACATCTGTGCATTTTGGTGTATAGGTATTTTTTTTTAAAGGTCAATCCGAAAGTGTAAAATTTTTTTCAGAAAAAAAGTGAGGTGCAATCTGACTCCACATGGCTCATACTGTGGACATGAAATATTTTAGCTGACAATGCTAGGTAAACCCAACGTTGGGGATTTTCAACTTTATGAAGTATAGCTAATAACTTTTGAAAAGTGTGAAAAAGTCATATTAGAGAATGAAAGGTCTAACATTGAAAAAGAGAGAGTTGGTTTTCAGTAGGTTCAAGTTCATTAAGTATCTGGGGTTCTTTAATAGGCCCCTGGTGACTGCAGTGGAATGGCAATCAGCTGCATCCATCTTGAAATTTATCACAAAAATATAAGTACTTTACTCACAGATATGAGTGTAGTGTGGTATTGAGGGCAGGATACTAGGCAATGCAGGAGCTGTGCATTGATATCAGGGCCTCACTTACTTCTGCTGGATAAATCAGACTTTCAGTCACACAGAAATTCAAAACCTGGGCTTCTAGCTCTTCACTCAGAGGAGTGGATTGACTAGATGATGTAAGCATTTCATTATAAACCTTTAACCTGTAATTCTGTTTATACCCCTGCTAGATCATTTGAGTTCCCCTTCACAGCTTCATTTACTTCAGTGGACAACATTTACTAGGTCCTGGTTATAACCAGGTGATGCTCTGGATACTAGCATATCTAGTATCTAGCAATAAAAACAAGATGGATACAGGACTTCCCTGGTGGTCCAATGGTTAAGAATCCATCTTCCAATGCACGGGATGCAGGCTTGATCCCTGATTGGGGAGCTAAGATCTCACAAGCCATGGAGCAACTAAGCCCGTGTACCACAACTACTGAGCCTCTGCTCTACAGCCCAGGAGCTACAACTACTGAACCCACATGCCGCAACTACTGAAGCCTGCATGGCCTAGAGCCTGTGCTTTGCAAAACAAGACAAGCCCACACACGATAATTAGAGAGAAGCCCCTGAAAGCCACAACTATGACCCAGCACAGCCAAATAAATAATAATAACACACACAGACAGATGCTTCCTGAATGTGGTGAGGCTCATTCTCTAGTACAAAAGACAGGAGCAGAAACATAATAAGGATGAATTTGTAGAAGAAATAAAATAGTGTGACATAAAAACATTACGACTTTTAAAATCACAGTTGGCAAAACAACTCTGTCCTGTGTGTCAAGAGGTACAGCCACAGTCCACCCCAGTGCTGCTGTGTCCATCTCCTAATAGGATCTTTCTAATATGGTTTTATGGCTTTTACAGTAATGGAGAATGGCAAATTATGCTTCAACCACAGGCAGAATCAAGTTAACGCATGCTGTGATTGTTCATCTTAAGCAGTTGCTTAACTATTAATTGATGGTGAGGGATCAGAGTGCGGAGTCATGTTGCCAGGCTTCAGGGAGAATGGCCAGTAACTCAGTAGCAATTTACCATCTAATATAATTAAGTTTGATTTTCTACTCTAAAACTCTTGCCAAATAATGCCTTCTTTTGCCACACTTAATGATTTGTGTCTGAGAAACCCTGTGTATCATTTTGGAAGCTTATGGAGTTAATTATTTCATTAAATGTATTGACATAATCTTTCCTCAATAACGGATACAGTCAGTTATAATTATGTAGAATGTTCTCTTACAGAATTTCAAAATTTTAGCTCGCACTAATTTACACAGTCAACACGTCAATAAGGAGATTATACAATGCCTTATTTTCTCTGAAATGAAATGTTCATAAGAATAGGAATAGACTGACCTAATTTATATTATAAAGAAAATTATAAAGAAAGCTGAGCGCCAAAGAATTGATGCTTTTCAACTGTGGTGTTGGAGAAGACTCTTGAGAGTCCCTTGGACTGCAAGGAGATCCAACCAGTCCATCCTAAAGATCAGTCCTAGGTGCTCATTGAAAGGACTGATGTTGAAACTGAAACTCCAATACTTTGGCCACCTGATGCGAAGAGCTGACTCATTTGAAAAGACCTGATGCTGGGAAGGATTGAGGGCAGGAGGAGAAGTGGACAACAGAGGATGAGATGGTTGGATGGCATCACCAACTCAATGGACATGAGTTTGAGTGAACTCCGGGAGTTGGTGATGGACGGGGAGGCCTAGTGCACTGGGGTCCGTGGGGTTGCAAAGAGTCAGACATGACTGAGCGACTGAACTGAACTGAATTTAGTTTTTTCTTTATTATAGAATTGTTTCAAAAATGGTGTCCCAGATTTGAAATTCTGATTTTATTTTCCTTACTATATCATGGGAGTAAGAGTACGAAATAGGGGACTTCCCTGCTGGTTCAGTGGCTAAGACTCCATGCTACCAATGTAGGGGGCTCCGGTTCAGTCCCTGGTCAAGGAAATAGATCCCACATGCCAAAACTAAGACCCAGCAGAGTCAAATAAATATTTGTTTTTAAAGAGTAAGAAATAGAAGGGGTCACTTTTGTCACTCCCCCCCCACATCGTATAGCAATATAAGCTTCACTTTATGCCAATAACCTCCCCTTGGTAATCTTTGCAATGTGCTGTGCTTAGTTACTCAGTCCTGTCTGACTCTTTGCAACCCCATGGACTACAGCTCGCCAGGCTTCTCTGTTCATAGGATTCTCTAGGCAAGAATACTGGAGTGGATTATAGAAGAGTGAAAAAAGAGGTGGGCCTCCCAGCTTCTGAATTCTGTTTATCTTCCCAGTGTCACAGTGATAAAGAATCTGCCTGCCCATGCATGAGACACAAAAGACATGAGTTCCATCCCTGGGTTGGGAAGATCCTCTGGAGTAGGAAATGTGAACCCACTCCAGTATTCATGCCTGGGAAATCCCATAGACAGAGGAGCCTGGAGGACTACAGTCCAAAGGGTCCCAAAGAGTCAGACACAACTGAGCGCACATACACACACACACACACAAACACCCATAGAATTTTACCAAGCTTGTAACTGACATCAATACCATTTTCTGCTCAAATCCACCCTTCGGTACCAGCGTACTTGGGAAGTAGAAAATATTTTCTGAACATTTTTCAGACATTCTTTTCCAAAAATAAGAACAGAATTCCCATCTTCCAGATGGAAATATTGGAACTGTCTCTGATTCTTCCCCTCTGTTACTATTCATTTAGTCACTGTGTCTTACTTTATCCAGAGATTTTCTCAGCTTTTTTCCTCTGCTCTCAGCACGTCTCCTGCCCTCTCACTCACCTACCACTCTCTCCTTAGTTTGCACGTTGGCTCTAAGCCCCTCATCCGGCCTCCAGTCTGTCTCTCCTCTCCAAGGCATCGAGCACAATGGGAGGGACAGGGAGGAAGCAGCAGAGAGGGCCCTTCCTTAGACAGAAAGAGTTGAGAAATTAGTGTCAGGTCTTTGAATCCAAATGAAATGATAAACGGTCCCTTCGTTTATTACTAAGTAATTGTAATATTACTTATGATTTGCTTGTTGATGTCCCTTTCTAGTTCTTAGTGTCATCCTCCCCCTTAGGACAAAAAGTTCCAGTAAAACCTAAGACACTTAAGTCTGAAGCACAAAACGATCCTGTCAAACGGTGCTGTCTCTAGGGACAATAAAAAGAAAGACTGAGCAACCTTTATAGACTCAAGAGGAGAGCAATGCAACATCCTTCATTCTAATTCAGGTTGATCCAAACTCAGCGTTCTCATTAAAATTCCTTCTACATTTTTACAATATATAGTGCTACCAAGGTTAGAGAGGAATGTGCCCATAACTAATTATCATATGTCAAGGGGTTGATTATGATCTTTATAGATTTTTTAGGCCAATTTTTCAACTTGATTTTGTCCATGTCACTATTGGGGCATATTTCACAAAAAGAGATAAGGTTGGGAAATGGATGTAAAATCCTGAAAGTTTTCATGGGGACAGATATGGAAACCTATTGCTAAATTAATGTTTGGAAGAATCCGAAGTTCCAATTACTCATGCCTCGTTAGTAACCTCATCACTACTGGTAATTAAGCATTGGTTTAAAGTAATAAGTCAAAGAACTGCACTGAAGTGATCAAGTTGTGCTCTTTGACTGGCGATGTGGTTCTGAATAATTCATTTTCCATCCACCTTTTTCCTGAGACTTTGAGGAGAAAGTTAATCTCATTAATTTGAATCTTCTTTTGTGGATTTAAATAACAAGATGATGTTAAAATGGAATCTAGGCAATACAACTCTACAGACCTTTCCAGAATGACAACATAAGGAATATAAAATGAACAGTCTCAGAGGGTGTGTTTAATCTCTTTTTCAATAATAGGCTTCCCTGGTGGCTCAGATGGTAAAGAATCCTCCTGCAATGCGGGAGACCTGGGCTTGATGCCTGGGTTGGGAAGATCCCCCTGGAGGAGAGCATGGCAATACAGTATTCTTGCCTGGAGAATCCCCATGGACAGAGGGGCTTGGTGGACGACAGTTCATGGGGTTGCAAAGAGTCAGACACGACTAAGCATGCACACGCACACAAGGATGTAACAGCTTATGCATGCATGCTCAGTCATGTCTGACTCTGTGTGACCGCATGGACTGTAGCCTGCCAGGCTCCTCCATCCATAGGATTCTCCAGGCAAGAATACTGTAGTGGGTTGCCATTTCCTTCTCCAGGGGATCTTCCCCACCCAGGGATTGAACCCAAGTTTTTGGCATCTCCTACATTGGCAGGTGGATTCTTTACCACAGGTGCCACCTGGGAAGCCCAATTTGGTGCCATTAAATAACAAAAGAATGGGGGAGAGAACTTCCTTTATAATATAACCACCTCTTGCTTGAGGAGCCCAGAGGCCCTCCCTCCATGGGAAGGAAGTTTATTTGTGTCATTTGCCATTGAAGCTGGCACTCCCCATGTAGAGTGGTCCAGGATGGGCTGTGTCAGATGTGTGGGCAGAGGTGGGCAGTCAGGGCAGGTGCAGGTCTGAGGAGGCTGCGCATCCCCTCCAGGCAGCTGAGAACCTCCTTCCTAACAGAGCTCAAGTGCAGGCACTGTGTGGACCCGTGGAAACTGTTATGGTTGTGGACTGAATGTATGTCCCCCAGATTAACATGTTGAAGTCCTAACCCCTAATGTGATTGCATTTGAAGTGGGGCCTGGAAAGAGGTAATTCAGGCTAAATGAGGTCATCAGGATGACGATTTGTATTAGCTCAGCTGCTCTTAAAAATATCACAGGCTGGGTCTTAGACAACAGACATTTATTTCTCACTGTTCTGGACTCTGGGAAATCCAAGGCCAAGGTACTGGCTGATACAATTTCTGATTAGACTTTTCCTGGCTTTAAGACAGCTATCTTCTTTCTGTGTCCTCACATGGCAGGGATAGAGAAGGAGTTGAGGGGAGTAGAGGTTGGGCATCTTTGCTCTTTATTTACATCACAATTTTCTTTGTTCAAATCCTCTGATAGTTTCCTACCTTGTGTGATGCATAATATGAAGTGCTATAGCAAAATGTTTTGATGTTGTTCAGCTATGTCCAATTCTTTGTGACCCCATGGACTGCAGCACACCAGGCTTCCCTATCCTTCACTATCTCCTGGAATTTGCTCAAACTCATGTCCATCGAATCAGGGATACCATCCAACCATCTCATTCTCCATCGACCCTTTCTTCTCCTGCCCGCAATCTTTCCCAGCATCAGAGTCTTTTCCAATGAGTCAGCTGTTCATATCAGATGGCCAAAATATTGGAGCTTCAGCTTCAGTCTTTCCAGTAAATATTCAGGGTTGATTTCTTTTAAGATTAACTGGTTTGACCTACTTATTGGCCAAGGCCTCTCAAGAGTCTTCTCCAGCACCACAATTCAAAAGCAATTCTTCAGTGCTCAGTCTTCATTATGGTCCAACTCTCACATCTATTCATGACTACTGGAAAAACCATAGCTTTGACTATATGGTCCTTTGTCCACAAAGAAATGTCTCTGCTTTTTAATACGCTGTCTAGGTTTGTCATAGCTTTCCTTCCAAGGAGCAAGTGTCTTTTAATTTCATGGCTGCAATCACCATCCACAGTGATTTTGAAGTCCAAGAAAAGAAAATATGTCACTGCTTCTATTTTGCTGTTGCTACTGCTGCTAAGTCGCTTCAGTCGTGTCTGACTCTGTGCAACCCCATAGACGGCAGCCCACCAGGCCCTGCCGTCCCTGGGATTCTCCAGGCAAGAACACTGGAGTGGGTTGCCATTTCTTCCTCCAAAGCATGAAAGTGAAAAGTGAAAGTGAAGTCACTCAGTTGTGTCTGACTCTTAGCGACCCCATGGACTGCAGCCTACCAGGCTCCTCCATCCATGGGATTTTCCAGGCAAGAGTACTGGAGTGGGGTGCCATTGCTTCTACTTTACCCACCTCTATTTGCCATGAAGTGATGGGACTGGATACCATGATCTTAGTTTTTTCAATTGTGTTCCCCTAAAATTCATATGTGAAGTCCTTACTCCCAATGTGATAGTATTTGGGGAAGGGGCTGTTAGGAGGCCATGAGGTCTTGAGGGCCCTGATTACTATTCTTATAAAAGATCCTCCAGAGGGCTCCATGGTCCTTTCTACCATGTGAGCACACAGTGGTCTTCCAAACAAGGAAGCCCACCCTTTCCGGACTCTGAATCTGTAGGCATCCTGACCTTGACCTCCCAGCCTTCATAACTGTGAGAAGTAAATTTCTGTTTATCAGGCACCTCATCTATGGTCTTCTGTCAGAATGGACTAAACCATTAAGTAAGCATACTATGAACTAATTCATTGAAAAATGAACTGACTCATTGGAAAAGACCCTGACACTGGGAAAGATTGAAGGTGGGAGGAGAAGGGGATAACAGAGGATGAGGTGTTTGGATGGCATCACCGACTCAATGGACATGAGTTTGAGTAAACTCCGGGAGTTGGTGGTGGACAGGGAGGCCTGGCGTGCTGCGATTCATGGGGTCGCAGAGAGTCAGACGTGACTGAGCAACCGAACTGAACTAAAGCATACCATAAGGTTAGAGGCCAATCACACCAGGGTTTGGATTATTTTTCCTTTTTAATGATTATTTTTATTTGAGGTTGAAATTTACGAGGAAGCAGACAGGATAAATGCATTATATACAGCTTAGCCTGTATTTGATTTTTATTTTAAGCTTTGTACTGTGTGTAGCTAGAGGTAGGGTCTAAAGAGGATCATGTGGAATTTGGGTATAAGAATTCTTACCCCAATTTCCAGTAGAGTTCTGCAACCCTGCCTTTTCCAGGACCGCAGCTCCCTCAACTCTAGGATGAAGAGTGAAAGCAGATGGCCCTGAGCTGCCTCCAGCTCTGAGAGAGGACAGTGTGGGCCAAGGGACCGGATGACATCCATTCTTACCACCACTTTTGCAGCTCAGCTTACTCCTGCATAAGGTGTAAGGCAGGGTAACACTTAGTTCTCAAATTGTTTCATTGCTGGAGAGTTTTTTTAATGGCCACTAACTTTACTAAAAGAAAGCAACCAGGCTGAAAATCTACATACTGCATTATCGCATTTATATGCCATCCTGGGAAAAGTAGAAACATGAGAAGGTCGCTGGTGGGTGAGGGGTTGGGAGATGTTTACCTACAAATGGGAAGTACATGGGGATGTTTGAAGGTGAGAGAACTTTTCTGTCTTGGTTATGGTTGGAGTCAAATCTCACAGACTCATACCTCAACAAGGCAAATTTCCCCATATGTAAATTATAAAGTAAAATTTCAAAACTCATCATAGCTAGATATTTCACTATGTGTAAATGCCAATGTGTTAAAATTATTAATTACCCACATTTGGTGCTGTGCCTTCACTGATAACACAGCTATTTTTCCTTATCACCAACCAGATGGTTTCAGCTTTATTGCCCTCCTATGCCCCCAACACTGACCTATTTTTTAAGAGAGAATTTAGAATTCCTACTGCTCAAGATAATGAGGTGTAAATGTCTGGCCTCTCAGTGTGCTTGGCCTGACCCTCTAGCAAGCCTGTCTTCAGACAGGGACAGTGATATGATAACCTCAAGGGCTACAATTTTCCACTTGGGCACAGATTGCATCTGTGATTGCTACCACTGGTGAAGGCTGGTGATCAACATGCACAGAGTAGCACAAAAGTGACTGATTACAGGAGAGCTTTTGTCAGTACAATCTAAGTAAGAAGATAGTTAGATTCCTTGAGAACATAGGATGTAAAATTTCCTTTGGAGGAACATCCTTGTGGTGCACTGGTTAGGATTCTGGGCTTCCATTGCAGGGAGCATGGTTTCCATCCCTGGTCAGGGAACTGAGATCCTGTATGCTGCCCCTTGGCCAAAAAAAAAAAAAAAAAATCCTGATTCATACCAAGAGGTCCTGCTATGGGATTGTCTAAAATAATAAACCATATTTATTTAAAACAGAAAACTTCCTTTGGAGTCTTGACATTGTTAGTTTTGAAGGTTCTGGGGCCACTTTGCCATGGCTTGAGTGTGGATATTCATTTTGAGGGGAAAGATGGCCTCTTCCTGGAAACACAAAAGTTGAGGCTTACCCATATGTCATATTCTGTCTGTATATGTTGTCCTATGTCACCCCTTTGATCCTGCCCTGCTGTGCTTGCCACACAGAGCTCTGCCATAAATCAGCCTGTGACTTTGCCAACATCTGGTCAAATCATGCTTAGACTTCTGTCCTAACTCATCATGGAATGTTCTGTTGTGAAATTAAAACAGCAACAACACATGGAGAATAAGAAGACCTGTGTCTTGTCCCAACTTAGCTACTGACTGGCTATAGTTCTTGGGGTACATCCCTAAATTTATGTGAATCTCATTTTATTATCATGAAAGATTGAGGGAACCAACCATTGTTGAGCTTCCTCAAAATGTTTTTGAAAGTATATCAAAATAAGTAAACACTGTACAAATGTCAGTTGTTGTTACTCTTACAAAAGGGATCAAGATTGTGTGTCCAAGCTGTCAAAGGAGAAGAATCAGGTGAAGAAAGCAAAATCATTTTCCTCCCCACTTCTTAGACTTGACACTTAGAGTACAAACACTTGAAATGCTCCATCTTCCCTTCCAGTTCTGACTCCATGCACTCAAATTCAAATCCAAGACTGCACCCCTGAGCTACTGCAGTAGCACCAGCCTTCCCAGGGGATCTCCCCTGGGCCCTCAAATCACCAAGTGGAAAGCCTGACATTCCTCTTCCTCCTGACCTTCTCTTGCTTAGAAGCCTGCTTGGATTTTACTTTTCCCATGATAATGTCCAAAGCTTATCCTAACTTATTTCATAAAATCAAGCACAGTAACCAGAAACTATCACTACATTGTTAATCAGCTAGCCTTCAATGTAAAATAAAAAGTTAAGAGACTTCCCTTGTGGTCCAATAGCTAAGACTCCAAGCTCCTAATGAAAGGGGCCTAGGTTCAATTCCCGGTTAGGGAACTAGATCCTGCATGCTGCAACTAAAGAGCCCATGTACTACAACTAAGATCTTGTGCAGTCAAGTAAATAAATTTTTTTTATGTTTAAGTCTCCAGTGCCACAATTCAAAAGCATTAATTCTTTGTTGCTTGGCCTTCTTTATGGTTCAACTCTCATGTCCCAACATGACTACTGGAAAAAACATAGCTTTGACTTTAACATACAACTTTTAAAATGATAATTAAACAAAAGGTTTGTGAGCAGTTAAAAAGATTGTGGTGCATGCTAAGTCACTTCAGTCGTATTTGACTCTTTGCAATCCCATGGACCATAGCCCACCAGGCTCCTCTGTCTATGGGCTTCTCCAAGCAAGAATACTGGAGCAGGTTGCTATTTACTCCTCCAGGGAATCTTCCTGACCAGGGATCATATCATGTCTCCTGCATCTCCTGCATTGGCAGGCAGGTTCTTAACCACTGAAGCACTGGGCATTTATGTTTGAGGACATTTCCTTGTCACTGATGGGAAAACTCAATATTGAAAGATGTTAATTCTCCCCAAACTGATAAACTGAATCAATGAAATTTCCAAGCATAATTCCAGTAGGATTTTTCATGGAACTTGATAAGTTGATTTTGTTTATATGGAAAAGCAAGGACCCCAAAGAGTCAACATAATCCTTAATAGGAATTAGAAGATGGTAGCTGGGGTAGAAAGAAATTTGGCTTTCTAGAAATCAATAACTGGTAATCAAGTAAGTGTGATGTTGGTGCATTGACATATAAACTCAACAGAACAGAATAGAAAATCCAGAAACAGACGTGCACATATGTTGAACTTTGATATCTACAGAGCTGGTGTTACAATTCAGTTAAGAAAGGAAATATGTTCATTAAGTAGTACTGAGGCAGAGTTATTTAGTGAGAGAAAACTTCAGAGAATCTCTTTATAACCCAATATGCTACTGGAGATCAGTGGAGAAATAACTCCAGAAAGAATGAAGAGATGGAGCCAAAGTAAAAATAACACCAAGTAGTGGATGTGACTGGTGATGGAAGTAAAGTTCAATGCTGTAAAGAGCAATACTGCATAAGAACCTGAAATGTTAGGTCCATGAATCCAGGCAGATTGGAAGTGGTCAAACAGGAGACGGCAATAGTGAACATTGACGTTTTAGAAATCAGTGAACTAAAATGGACTGGAATGGGTGAATTTAACTCAGATGACCATTATATTTACTACTGTGG
Source organism: Bos javanicus (assembly GCF_032452875.1). Classification (NCBI taxonomy): domain Eukaryota; kingdom Metazoa; phylum Chordata; class Mammalia; order Artiodactyla; family Bovidae; genus Bos; species Bos javanicus. The sequence goes on from NC_083881.1 coordinate 23,977,637, forward strand.
GCAAGAATCCCTTCAAAGAAATGGAGTAGCCATCGTAGTAAAGAAAAGAATCTGAAATGCAGTACTTGGATGCAATCTCAAAAATGACAGAACGATCTCTGTTTATTTCCAACGCAAACCATTCAATATCACAGTAATCCAAGTTTATGTCCAGACCAGTAATGCTGAAGAAGCTGAAGTTGAACAGTTCTATGAAGATTTACAAGATCTTCTAGAACTAATACCCCCAAAAGATATCCTTTTCATTATAGGGGACTGGAATGCAAAAGTAGGAAGTCAAGAGATACATGGAGTAACAGGCAAACTTAGCCTTGGAGTACAGAATGAAGCAGGGCAAAGGCTAATAGAGTTTTGCCTAGAGAACACACTAGTCATAGCAAACACCTTCTTCCAACAACACAAGAGAAGATGCTACACATGGACATCACCAGATGGTCAACACTGAAATCAGATTGATTATATTCTTTGCAGCCAAAGATGGAGATGCTCTCTACAGTCAGCAAAAACAAGACCGGGAGCTGACTGTGGCTCAGATCATGAACTCCTTATTACCAAATTCAGACTTAAATTGAAGAAAGTAGGGGAAACCACTAGGCCATTCAGGTACGACCTAAATCAAATCCCTTATGACTATACAGTGGAAGTGACAAGTAGATTTAAGGAATTACATCTGATGGAGAGAGTGACTGAAAAACTATGGACAGAGGTTTGTGATACTATACAGGAGGCAGGGATCAAGACCATCCCCAGGCAAGAGAAATAAAAAAAGGCAAAATGGTTGTCTAAGGAGGCCTCACAAATAGCTGTGAAAAGAAGAGAAGTGAAAGGCAAAGGAGAAAAGGAAAGCTATGCCCATTTGAATGCAGGGTTCCAAAGAATAGCAAGGAGACATAAGAAAGCCTTCCTCAGTGATCAATGCAAAGAAACAGAGGAAAACAATAGAATGGGAAAGACTAGAGATCTCTTCAAGAAAATGAGAGATCCCAAGGGAACATTTCATGCAAAGATGGGCACAATAAAGGACAGAAATGGTATGGACCTAACAGAAGCAGAAGATATTAAGAAGAGGTCGTAAGAATACACAGAAGAACTGTACAAAACAAAGATCTTCATGACCCAGATAATCACGATTATGTGATCACTTATCTAGAGCCCGACATCCTGGAATGTGAAGTCAAGTGGGCCTTAGGAAGCATCACTATGAACAAAGCTAGTGAAAATGATGGAATTCCAGTTAAGTTATTTCAAACCCTACAGATGATGCTGTGAAAGTGCTGCATTCAATATGCCATCAAACTTTGAAAGCTCAGCAGTGGCCAAAGGACTGGAAAAGGTCAGTTTTCATTCCAATCCCAAAGAAAGGAAATGTCAAAGAATGTTCAAACTACCCTACAATTGCACTCATCTCACATGCTAGCAAAGCAATGCTCAAAAATCTCCAAGCCAGGCTTCAACAGTACATGAACTGTGAACTTCCAGATGTTCAAGCTGGTTTTAGAAAAGGCAGAGGAACCAGAGATCAAATTGCCAACATCCGTTGGATCATCAAAAAAGAAAGAGAGTTCCAGAAAAACATCTACTTCTGCTTTATTGACTATACCAAAACCTTTGACTGTGTGGATCACAACAAACTGTGGAAAATTCTTAAAGAGATTGGAATACCAGACCACCTTACCTTCCTCCTGAGAAATCTGTATGCAGGTCAGGAAGCAACAGTTAGAACTGGACATGGAGCAACAGACTGGTTCCAAATTTGGAAAGGAGTATGTCAAGGCTATATATTGTCACCCTGCTTATTTAAATTATATGCAGAATACATCATGTGAAATGCTGGACTGGATGAAGCACAAACTGGAATCAAGATTGCTGGGAGAAATAGCAATAACCTCAGATATGCAGATGATACCACCCTTATGGCAGAAAGTGAAGAGGAACTAAAGAACCTCTTGACGAAAATGAAAGAGGAGAGTGGAAAATTTGGCTTAAAGCTCAACATTCAGAAAACGAAGATCATGGCATCTGGTCCCATCACTTCATGGCAAATAGATGGGGAAACAGTGGAAACAGTGACAGACTTTACCTTTTTGGGCTCTGAAATCACTGCAGATGGTGACTGTAGCCATAAAATTAAAAGACACTTGCTCCTTGGAAGGAAAGTTATGACCAACCTAGACAGCATATTAAAAAGCAGAGACATTACTTTGCCAACATAGGTCTGTCTAGTCAAAGCTATGGTTTTTCCAGTAGTCATGTATGGATGTGAGAGTTGGACCATAAGGAAAACTGAGTACCGAAGAATTGATGCTTTTGAACTGTGGTGTTGGAGAAGACTCTTGAGAGTCCCTTGGACTGCAAGATCAAACCAGTCCATCCTAAAGGAGACCAGTCCTGAATATTCATTGGAATGACTGATGTTGAAGCTGAAACTCCAATACTTTGGCCACTTGATGGGAAGAACTGACTCATTTGGAAAGACCCCGATGCTGGGAAAGATTGAAGCCCAGAGGAGAAGGGGTCAACAGAGGTTGAAATGGTTGGATGGCATAACTGACTCAATGGACATGAGTTTGAGTGAACTCCGGGAGTTGGTGATGGACAGGCAAGCCTGGCATGCTAAAGTCCATGGGGTCATAAATAGTTGGACATGACTAAGTGATGGAATTGAACTTTACAACCCAGATCTTGGAGTTTTTCTTCTAATGAGGGCAATGTACATCACAGGGAATATATTTGTAAACTCAAGTATCTGCTAATTAATATCTGTTTATTAAAAACTACACTGTAATGAGAATGCCACACTGCAAGAATCTGCAAAGTGGATAAAAGGGTATTTTTAAGACTTAAAATTGTCAGAAGATCAATATCGAGAATGCATGAACTCCCAAAATTAATAGGAAAACAATAAACAATCCAACTGAAAACTTAGAAAAGCACATTAATGGGCATTTCCCAGAAGAGGAAACACAAAAGACCCATCAACAAAGGCTCAGTCTCATTAGTAACCAAATTAAAACCACCCTGAAATACCATTTCACATTGGCCACATGGCATGAATTTAAAGCACGGAAGTCTGGCGAGATTTTAGGGGAATAGAAACTTTTAAGCTCTGCTCTCAAAGTGTAAATTGATACAATCATTTTGGAAAGCCTTGTGAAATGACTTAATAAATGTGAACATGAAAACATAAAATAACCAGCCACTCCACCCCTTGCTCACTTTCCTTAGAGAAACTTTTGCACTTGTCTCAGTTCAGTTCAGTTCAGTTGCTCAGTCATGTCCAACTCTTTGTGACCCCATGAATTGCAGCACGCCAGGCATCCCCGTCCATCACCAACTCCCAGAGTTCACTCAGACTCACGTCCATCGAGTCGGTGATGCCATCCACCCATCTCATCCTCTGTTGTCCCCTTCTCTTCCTGCCCCCAATCCCTCCCAGCATCAGAGTCTTTTCCAATAAGTCAACTCTTCACATGTGGTGGCCAAAGTATTGGAGTTTCAGCTTTAGCATCATTCCTTCCAAAGAAAACTCAGGGCTGATCTCCTTCAGAATGGACTGGTTGTATTTCCTTGCAGTCCAAGGGACTCTCAAGAGTCTTCTCCAACACCACAGTTCAAAAGCATCAATTCTTCGGTGCTCAGCTTTCTTCACAGTCCAACTCTCATATCCATGCATGACCACTCAAAAAACCATAGAACACATATGGAAGAATGGTTCTAGCATGATGTATCATAGCAAATAACTGGATGCAAGGAAAAAGTTAAATTAATATAAAAAATTGAATACGATAATGAATCCTATGTAGCCCTGAACATCCATGTGATGCATCTAAAGATATTATGTTGAGGAGAAAAGAGTAACTCAAATAGAAACACATAAGGTGTTAAGAACCTTTTTATATGAATTTGAAAAATTCATGTCTATTGTCTGTGATGCATATATACATATACATATGTGGTAAAAATGTAAAGAAAAGAAAGTTAATGATAAACAAAATTTAGGACAGCAATTACCTTTGACAAAAAATTGGGAAATAAATTATGAAGCAATACTGAAAAAAGTCCAAGTACTGGCACTGTTTCGTTTATTAACTTTTGGGTGGATATACGTGTCCTTTATTACTATCTTTCAAACAGTACCTATACATTAGATGCATGTGATATGAAATAGTGAGAAATATGTACGTCAATCTTTTTTTTTTTTGTACTTCAATCTTGTCCACTTAAAAAATTATTCACAACCTGAAAGTTGAGAATTACATTTTAGTTAGCAGGAATTTTTAGAACTTCAAGCCCAGAAGGCAGCATCTCAAGAGAATTGCTCTGAAGAGGTGAGGGGAGGAGCCAGGTTATATAGAAGTTTTTCCACAAAGAGCACGTAGTCTGAACATCAAAAGATTATTGTTAATTAAAGAAAACCAGGTGTCGAGTTAAGGAATTTAGGGCTTTTCTGTGCATGGGAAGATACAAGAGTCTGGGCATACTGAAATCATTCCTTTGGTATGCATCCCAGCTATCTGGAATGAGATGTTTTCACATCCTGAGCTTCCCTGGGGGGAGTGGCTGAAGTCTGATGGCTGCTAGATCTCAGGTGTTCCTTCCTTCCTGAGTCCCCTCAGGGCCTACGGCTCACCTTCCGTGGTGGCTGCAATTGCTGATGACTGTGACATTCTTTGTTTACTGATGTGGCAGGAAATAATTCATTTCTCAGTCTTCACTCCCACCTCCTGGCCAGAGATCCTAAAAACCATTGTAATTTCCTAAGGGTGACAGAGATAGGGGCATCTTTCATGTTGATATTTGGTTTTCATCCCTGGATTTCAAAGTAGCTCTGTAATGGGGCAAGAAAGGTGACAAAGCATCTTCCGTCACCCATGGCAAGCCCCTTCAATCACAGTTGGGTTCATTGTTAATAAACTTCCCAAAGCCCCTTAGGTTCCCCTTTAAAGGGGCAGAGTTTTGAACCCTAATCCCTCTCCCCTTCCAGCCTCTGAGAAGGGGAGAGGAGCTGAGGTTGAGTTCAATTCCCATTGGCCAATGATTTAGTCAATCAATCATGTTATCATAATGGAATCTGCAAAAAAAAAAAAGACCCTTTTGTCTTGGAAGTGTGTAATTTCCTCAGTTCTGTCTTGTCACAATAACAATTTGAAGCAAAGCACCCTTGGACAGACCGTGTCCCAGCTCTCGGACAGATCAGTGTTACAGCTCCTGTGTTTCAGCTCAGTTTTATTTAGAAAATAAAGGAAAATACATCCTCGGGGCATGAGGGCATGTAACCCAAATGACACAAAGAGAAGAGAGTGAGAGAGACCCCTGGCCCTTTGGCTCCTCTTTTTACATGTTTTTTCTCCTCCTCGCTGGACCTGTCCAATGTAAATTGGGCTAGCCAGGAGTGCTGTTTGTTCTACCTGAGGTCGTCACTCCAGTCCTCGGACTTTCCCTTGTTCTATTTTCATGGGGTTTTCCCTTCCTTGTCTTTTAGCCACTGCCATTCTGGACTCCTTTTTCCTATTCTAACTACCTAACAGGACTGAGCCCTTACCCTGTGGCATAGGGTAGCCAGAGGGATCATAATCAAACTATAGGTCATCCAGTTAGTGTTCATAGAGAATTAGAGGATTGATGGGTGTGAAAAATCCTTGCATATCATGTGAGAAGTAGTGAATGTAGAGAAATACTGATACTGCTAGTGAGCTTTTTATTTATGACATTTTCCAGGGATTGTTAAATGCTGTTAAAATGGTGATAAGGCAAGGAATACGACTTTATTTGGAGAGCAGGCTGACCGAGGAGATAGCATACTAGTGTCTCAGAATAACCATCTTCTGGGGTCTGGATGCCAAGTTCTTTTATAGATCAGAGATGCAGAAGGTGAGGAAACAAAGTAAAAGATAGAGTGAGATGTACACTAGATTTTATGTGCTTGTGCTTAGTCGCTAAGTCATGCCCAGTTCTTTGAGACCCTATGCACTGTAGCCCGCCAAGCTCCTCTGTCCATGGAATTCTCCAGTCGAGAATATCAGAATAGGTAGCCATCCTCTTCTCCAGGGGATCTTCCTGACTCAGACCGACCCTGGGTTCTCTGCATTGCGGTGAATTCTTTACCATCTGAGCCACCAGGGAAGACCTAAGAAACAAAGTAAAAAGGCCATTAATCTTCCAAATACCTCCAATATTTGCAGACACATCAGGAAGGGAATGTGTCAATTTCCTCTTTCCTGTTTCCACAGGTGGACAGAGTTCAGGATGAAGGCACTAACTTAGTTCAACAATCTGTCAGAGGGGCAGGATTCTCTGAGGCAGGCCATTTTGTATGATTATAATAACAAAAGCAATGGAAAGCAAGTCAAAGAAACAGTTCCAACATGAAGTCGGAATTGGCTTTTCCTGGCAACAGTGAAGGTAGATGGCCATAGGCATAATACATATCGATATAATTATACAAAAGAAGCCTTGATGATCAGGTTTATTTACAGATCATGGAGTTACAGACCTGAGAGTATTTTCTGGAAGGTCTCGAGTGTTCCCAGGGCTTGTGTTGGTGATTCCTTGAGAACTCTTATTACACCCTTACGCTGAGGTGGTAGTTTCCTGGGCTAGGACCACTGAAATTTCTTCTCTCTGTGCATCTTAGAATATCAGATAAAGCTGATGGAAAGGAAAGTGGAGCAAACTTCAGGAAATGAAGCTCTGAAGTCATAGGGAGTGTGAAGATTATTATAATATATATGAAAGTGACCTGTAAATATTTTGAAGTCAGTTACACAGTGGAGCAAGGGCTTTCCTGGTGGCTTAGCGGTAAAAGATCCACCAGCCAATGTAGGGGATGAAGGTTCGATCCTTCAGCCAGAAAGATCCCCTGGAGAAGGACATGACAACCCACTCCAGTATTCTTGCCTGGAGAATCCCATGGGCAGAGGAGCCTAGCAGGCTACAGTCCATGGGGGTCACAAAAGAGTTGGACGTGACTAGGCGATTAAACAACAACAACAACACAACAGAGCAAGGAGATTTCTTCTGATTTGCTCCTGAGAAGGTCTTTGCCGATTTCTGGGAGGCAGAATTTAACTCATCACCAGAAATAACTTTGCAGAAATTTGAATTATTCACCTAACACAGAAGTTGAGGTGACAAGCTCTCTAGCAGGTATGGTTCATTCCCACTGACAGCCCCACGCTCTTAGTTTTATAGTCCTCTTCTGTAAAGTTCATTTTCATCAACATGGAAGATTTCACAAGAGGAAATAAGCTTTCACATAGCAGAAAAGATTCCCCTTTGATGCACAAAATTCTTGAGTGGAGACTGTGAATCTGTAAACAGTGCTAATGAGCAGTGAGCTTGTTGACTGAACTGACCCTATGAGCACTCTTTCTTTGCAGTATATACAGATGCCCAAGAATATTTTTCTTCTTTTTTTGTCTAGAGACCATATTCTTTTCATTTTATTTATTTACATTTTGGCTGCTCTGAGTGGCATGCAGGATCTTCGTTCCCTGACCAGGGATTGAGCCCTGGCCACAGCAATGAGACTGCAGAGTCCTCACCACTGGACTTCTAGGGGATTCCTCCAAGATACTTCTTTATGGACATCCAGGAACAGCCCGAAGCTCCTATCAGAGGGGTGCTGTTATCCCCCTGGTACAGACAGCGACTCAGGCTTTCGAATGTTTAAGTGTCTTCCCAGGCTCTACTATCGTACAGTGTGGGTAGAATTCAGACCAAAGCCCTCCCACTCCAAGGTAGTCTTCACTCTCATCTCAGTTCTACAAGAGGTTGTGGGTTTGGAGATGAGAGAGTAGATGAGGAAAAAGACAGGGAGCCCGGTTTCTATAGGGGGCCCCCCTCCCCTGCAGAGGGAGGCACAGGGGAGCCTGCACTTTAATCCATTTCTTCATTGCAGCTGCTCAGATGTGTAAGGCCCTTGGAGATTCTTAGCAGAAACTTCCATAGGAAAATGAAAGGTCTTTTGCTCAGCTTAATTCCACTTCCTAAACACAGTCATTCCCCACGTAATCTTACTCTTTCTGCCCATGAAACAGTGTGTTCTGACTCACATAATAGACATTTACAGAGCAAGCTTTGAGGGCCTAATGAATGCCTCTTACTGTTAGCACTAAATATAATCTTCTAGAATGTGGCAACATTCTACATTTCTAAAGTTCAAGTTATAAAATGAAAACCTCTTAGATGAAAAAACAAAAGCCCTGAAGTACAAACAAATCTATGTCCTTTCAATTATTTAAAAAAAAAAAAAAAAACTCATTTGAACTTTTTCCAATATGTAATTGAACCCATCAGCCATTATTTGGAAAAACTAGTGTGTTTTTTTTTTCTAAACAAATATACTTCTGGACTTGCTTGGACTGTGTTTGTCGTATTCCCTGTTATGTCTGGAATAAAGCCTAAGGATACAGTGCTTCATTTCTCAATAAAAAGGACAACAAGGAGTTGGTGCTTTATTACGTATATGTTCAGGAAAGGAAGGTTTCCCAGGTGACTCGGTGGTAAAGAACCTGCCTGACAATGTAGGAGACATAAAAGACACAAGTTTGATCCCTGGGCCGCAAAGATCCTCTGGAGGAGGGCGTGGCAACCCACTCCAGCATTCTTGTCTGGAGAATCCCATGGACAGAGGAGCCTGAGGGGGCTACAGTTTGTGGAGTCAAAGAGTTGCACACAACTGAAGGGACTTAATGGCACCCCACTCCAGTACTTTTGCCTGGAAAATCCCATGGATGGAGGAGCCTTGTAGGCTGCAGTCCATGGGGTCGCTAGAGTCGGACACGACTGAGCGACTTCCCTTTCACTTTTCACTTTCATGTATTGGAGAAGGAAATGGCAACCCACTCCAGTGTTCTTGCCTGGAGAATCCCAGGGACGGTGGACCCTGGTAGGCTGCCGTCTGTGGGGTCGCACAGAGTCAGACACAACTGAAGCGATTTAGCAGCAGCAGCAACAGAAGTGACTTAGGACACAGGGCAGGAAAGGAGTGCTTAGGAAACAGAAGAGCTGGGAGCATTCCCTGAGGCACAGAGCCCTGGCAGCCCCACATGTAGCAAACACACTGGCTGTGTGGGCTGGTGGCACGAGGCTGGAGAGAGGCTGTGACTAAGCCCCCTCCCACTAATGCATCATCAGGCCCCCTGGGGCTCCCACGCACACTTCAGGGCACTCTGTGCTCCATTCAGAGTTTGGGGTTGAATCTTAGGCCCCTTAAACTAAGTTCACATAGGGCCCAACATCTGAAACAAATGTACACGATCCAAACTGAAGGGATTTCTCTGGTGTTCCAGTCAGTAAGACTCCATGCTCCCAGTTAAAGAGGGCCTGGGTTTGATGCCTGGTCAGGGAACTAAATCCCACATGCATGCCTCAGCTTAGAGTCCACATGTCATGATGAAGATCCCTCAAATCGCAAATAAGCCCCCTCACCGCTAAACAGTAAATAAATACATTTTTTTTTTAAAGAGAGAAATGATAAAATAAACAAATACATGGGAGAGAGGAGAGAGCTGCCTCATTTGGTGATCAGACAGTAAGGAATCCACTTGCAGTGCAGGAGACTTAGGTTCGATCCCTGAGTTGGGAAGATCCCTTGGAGAAGGGAAGACTCCAAATTTCCAGTGCAGGGGTTGCTGGTTTGATCCATGGTCAGGGAACTAAGATCCTGTATACTGCAGGATGTTGCCAAAAAAAAAAAAAAAAAAAAATGAAAAAAAAATTGCAACATATATACTAAAATTGGAATGATACAGAGATTAGCATGGCCTTTGCAGCAGTATGACTCCCAAATTCATGAAGTGTTTCATGTTTTTAAACCATCCCCCCAAAAAAGAAAAAAAAGTTTGCTCCTTAGGAGAGGAGTAGATAATTAGGGCTGTACTTTTTTGTATATTCAATAATCTAAATCAAAATTAGATTTCTCTTCCCCACACTTGACTTCATTTTGCAATGTGGCATTTTGATGTCAAGTTCTTTGTTCTTTGTATGCCTCTTGAAGTCAAAACACTTGTTCTGAAAGGTAGCTGTCAATAATTTCCAAACAGCTAAGATATGCTCAGGCACGAGACTGGAGGGCAAGCCTAAAAGGCTGATGGCACTTTTAACTTGAAAGCATTTGAATGTATTCTATTTATGAATAGCTTTCTGCCTGCGTGAAAGTGTGTGTTAGTCGCTCAGTCATGTTCAATTCTTTGTGACCCCGTGGACTAAAACCCACCAGGGTCCTCCGTCCATGGGATTTCCCAGGCAAGAATACTGGAGTGGGTTGCCATTTCCTTCTCCAGGGGATCTTCCTGACCCCGGGATCGAACCCTAGTCTCCTGCAATGCAGGCAGATTATTTACTTGCTGAGCCCCTGGAGAAGCCCGTTACTGATGAAGGTTCATGGTCAGAAGGCACGAGCAGAACCTGTTCTGGCCAGAGGACTCACCCTGTCCTTCCAGAGACTCTTGCAGGACAAAAGCAAGCTGGAATGGCAGGAAAGGGGAATGGCAAACTGGGTTACTCTAGCCAGGATCCCAGTCCTGTCCTTATACTCCTCCCAGCTCACCTTCACCAGTGGGATTCCCTGGAGGTTTGTGTGCACCTGCCAAATAGCCCAACTTCTTCCTTGAGAGCCACAATCAATGTCTTAGAGGTGGAGGGATCCAGGGGTCCAGCTTCTGCTGTCACAGAGGCTACTGGACAGGGCGTCATTCTTCAACTAGAACTGGAGAAACTCCAGGAACAGCTGTCAACTTAGCTTCTTGGGCACCTTAAATAGTACTGTACACTCTCACACATTAAGAGTCATCAATGTATGTTGAGAAAAATAAGCACCACTTGATTACACTATTTCTCTCTGCAAATCCATCTCAAATTCTGAACTGTCAATTTATAACAGGTGATTTGGAACATTTAGAAGCTGGGAATCACTTGATCAAATGGAATTATGGGCCCGAGACATTGGAAGTTGAAAGACATAGGCCTTGGCAGGAAAATTATAAGTCAACTCAATTTCATAGAGGAAGGAATTGAGATGAAAAGAGAAAGGAAAATGGAATCAAAATTGGGTGATACTTGTGAGATTCTCTCTTTCGGATGGTAAATTCTTCAGCAATGCCAGGTAAAGGTTGAGTTTCATGATATTTCAAGGTAAGGACACCATTCATTCTGCAGACAGTGTATATTTCATTAACACACTGGCACTTCAAGAAGTCTGAAGACAGGACTTCTTGTGAAATAAGATGTGAAATAATTTGGCACTAGGCTGTCTTGGTGCCCTCTTTCAAAATAAAAGTGTCCGTCTTCACTTTCCTTCATGCTTTGCAACAATGAGTTACACATTTTTCATGAAAATTGAGTGGGTATAACATAAATATTTTCCTAGGGTGAAAGTGGAAGAATTTGAATTACATGATGAGTTTTCTCTGTGGGAAACTACTATAAAATAGAGAGTCACATTCTCAACCTGATAGTATTCATATGCATTGGGGAATTTTTTTTTCTTTATCTTTATTTCACTTTGCCTTGAAAAAGCAACTCACAACTTAGGAAAGTTTCTTTATCCACCAGGTAACTCCTTTTATTTTATTTTTTATTTATTTGGCTGTGCTAAGAGATGGGAATACCAGACCACCTGACCTGCCTCTTGAGAAATCTGTATGCAGGTCAGGAAGCAACAGTTAGAACTGTATATGGAACAACAGACTGGTTGCAAATAGGAAAAGGAGTACATCAAGGCTGTATATTGTCACCCCGCTTATTTAACTTATATGCAGAGTACATCATGAGAAACGCTGGACTGGAAGAAACACAAGCTGGAATCAAGATTGCCGGGAGAAATATCAATCACCTCAGATATGCAGATGACACCACCCTTATGGCAGAAAGTGAAGAGGAACTAAAGAGCCTCTTGATGAAAGTGAAAGAGGAGAGTGAAAAAGTTGGCTTAAAGTTCAACATTCAGAAAACGAAGATCATGGCATCTGGTCCCATCACTTCATGGCAAATAGATGGGGAAACAGTGGAAATAGTGGAAACAGTGTCAGACTTTATTTTGGGGGGCTCCAAAATCACTGCAGATGGTGACTGCAGCCATGAAATTAAAAGATGCTTACTCCTTGGAAGGAAAGTTATGACCAACCTAAATAGCATATTCAAAAGCAGAGACATTACTTTGCCAACAAAGGTTCGTCTAGTCAAGGCTATGGTTTTTCCTGTGGTCATGTATGGATGTGAGAGTTGGACTGTGAAGAAGGCTGAGCGCCGAAGAATTGATGCTTTTGAACTGTAGTGTTGCAGAAGACTCTTGAGAGTCCCTTGGACTGCAAGGAGATGCAACCAGTCCATTCTGAAGGAGATCAGCCCTGGGATTTCTTTGGAAGGAATGATGCTAAAGCTGAAACTCCAGTACTTTGGCCACCTCATGCGAAGAGTTGACTCATTGGAAAAGACTCTGATGCTGGGAGGGATTGGGGGCAGGAAGAGAAGGGGATGACAGAGGATGAGATGGCTGGATGGCATCACCGACTTGATGGACATGAGTCTGAGTGAACTCCGGGAGTTGGTGATGGACAGGGAGGCCTGGCGTGCTGTGATTCATGGGGTCGCAAAGAGTTGGGCATGACTGAGCGACTGAACTGAACTGAACTGAGGTCTTAGCTGTGGGATGTGGGACCTAGTTTTCTGTAAAGTGGAAAAAAAATTGAGAGTAAAAGTGTTAGTCACTCGATTTTGTCGGACTCTTTGTGAACCCATGAACTATAGTCTGCCAGGCTCCTCTGTCCATGGAATTCTCCAGGCAAAAATACAGATCAAACCCAGGTCACCTGCATTGAGAGCTTGGAGTCTTGGCCACTGGGCCACCAGGGAAGTCCTGGTACCTTCTTTTACATATATACTGAGTTTTATGCTTCTGAAGTCATCATGTATGTCAGCAATTGATTAATATTCTCTGATAAGCTATAGGATAAAAATATATCAGTGTATTATCCAGAGGGGAAATTAAAGGGCAACTTTGATTTCCTGCAAAACAGATAACAGCTATTATCTGGGGACTAGGACATACGTCAGAAAGCTTCCATGCTGATCATTTCTGTTTCTGGGCTGCCTCGGAATTGGGCAATGATTTAAAAAGTAGAGAGCTGTGAGGAGCTGATCTTCTGATCTGCATTTTCCCCTGAGGCACAACCACTGCCTTCTGTGATGGAAAATCGTTATGTTTGCTTTGCTGCCCACAAGCTACCAGAAGCAACTGGATGCAGTTGCCCACCTAAGTGCCCACTGGCTGGACCAATCTTCATAAGTGAGAAAAACTTGCATCTTCTTTTCAGATAATGAAAGAAATCAAATTCTTCAAAATCTTAAATAAACCTCAGATGTGCCATTTAATGGGCTTCCCTGGTGGCCTAGTGATAAAGAATCTGCCTGCCACTGCAGGAGATCCATGGGTTGGGAAGATCCCCTGGAGAAGGAAATGGCAACCCACTCCAGTATTCTTGCGTAGAAAATACCATGGACAGAGAAGCCTGATGGGCTATAGTCCATTCGCAAAAGAGTGGGACATGACTTAGAGACTAAACAGTGAGAGGGCCCTTTAATGTGAGTTTCTTGTAGCATCATCTCCAATAGGATTAGGAAATCGAGTGAAAAAAGCTGTTGTATGTGTCTCTGCCCAGAATCTTCTGATCCAGCAGGTAAGCTGTTGATCAATGGATGCTCCTGATACAGGAGTTCCCTTAGCAACTGCTCAGCAGCTCTTCGAGATCTAGGGTAAAGGACTAAAGTTAGGAGCTTCTTTGAAGAATCTAATCAGAATTTTCCAACTTCATGATGCCTATTGACAAGCATTTGGGGAATGTGTGTGTGTGCTCAGTTGTGTCAGACTCTTTGCAACCCCATGGACTGAAGTTCACCAGGCTCCTCTGTCCATGGGATTTCCCAGGCAAGAATATTGGAGTGGGTTGCCATTTCCTCTTCCAAGGGATCTTCCCAACCCAGGGATCTAACCTTGTCTCTTGTGTCTCCTGCATTGGCAGGCAGAAATTTTACCACCTGCAGCACATGGGAAGCCAAGGAGGAGAAACCCAGTAAAATAAATACAAAATGGAATAACAATAAAATTAGCATGTAAATAAATTGTAATTCAGGTCACATAAGTACATAAAAATATAAAACTAATCTGTGATGATTTTATCAAGTCTTCAAAACTAAAACGACTTTGGCTTTTCATGACTGAAGCCAACTGTACATGGCATATATAGATAAAATTAATGCCACTTAACACACTTCAAATTTATAGACTCTAATGTAACAAATCATCCTTTCTAAAACACCGTTCGATCTCATTTTTTCACTTGTTGAAATCTTCCTTATCTATGAATTATTCATAAGTTACATGTAGGATAATTTATGTAAAGCCTACCCTAAAAGGAAGTCTTAATAAGGAATTAATAATTGAAATGATTTTGAGTATATCAGATAAAACGTTAGTGTCAATGACTTTTGTGCAGAAGGGCATTCCAGTCAAAATACCCTTGGGGAAAAAATGTTCTTGGCCCAATACTAAACATGTAAGAGCTACTCTAATTATGTTTAATATTTTTGGCATAGGGTCAAATTCCTGTGGTTTTAAATACTACCATGGGAAAGTCTTTTGTCAAAGTGGTTTCTAAAACAAATAAAGCCTGTACATAACACAAGCGTACATACTGCGGCAACTTGACATGGACCGCCAGCCAGGCTGTTCCAGCCAGGGTGGAAAATGACAAGCCCTGTTTTAGCTCAAGTCCCTGGGACAGATCAGGAAAGGAAACAGTCCCAGGACATTTGGTACCCAAAGGATGCTGCATGATCAAGTGTGATGTAGGCAAGTGTGGGCTCCAGGAGATCAAAAACTTGGGACTTCCCTGGAGGTCCAGTGGCTAAGAATCTCTGCTCCCAATGCAGGGGACCTGGGTTCAATTCCTGATCAGGGAACAAGGTTCCACACGCCACAGCTAACTGTTCATGTCCTGCGGCAACTAAAAGACCCTGCAAGTCACAATGAAGATCAAAGATCCCCCAGGCCACGACTAAGACCCAGCAAAGTCAAAATAAATAAATATTACAACAAAACCTTGTGTGGCACCAATAGCAGGAAATTTTGCGGGTGGCAGCTCTCAAGAATCACCTACTAACAACAAGGTCCTACTGTATAAGGGCTTCCCTGGTGGCTCAGCAGTAAAGAATCCACCTGCAATGCAAGACACCTAAGAGACACGGGTTCAATCCCCAGGGTCAGGAAGATCCCCTGGCAGAGGAAATGGCAACCCACTCTAGTATTCTTGCCTGGAGAATCCCATGGACAGAGGAATCTGGTAGGCTACAGTCCATGGGGTCACAAAGAGTTGGACACAGCTGAGCAACTGAGCACAAGCACATACTTTACCAACTGAAAAAATAAATGAAAAGATGTTAAAAGTTTACTGCCTACCAATATTTACTGAGAAAACTACTAAAAGTTGTATCTCTGTAAGAAGAAGGAATAAACCAGAAAGGCAGTATAGAAAGGAAGAAGAGCCAGTAAACAGCATGTACATCTTTTAAAAATCTGAAAAGAAAAAAGAGCAAAGAGAGGCCAGATTTAGAATCTAGGAGGTTGGCTGCGTCTCTGAACCTTAGTTCTTTCATCTATAAAATGGCAGGATTAGCTATTAACATCACAACTTATTTGACAAACAATTGCAGACAGTTTTCTGTTATTGATTTTTTTCAATTAATGTTGCTACTTAGATTTCATATTCTTTTTCTCCTACTGCTTTTGATTGAATATTCTCTGCATAAGATTCTTCTTATTCCCCAAGGCTAGTCTAGCAAGCATTCATTCGATTGTGGCTTGATGGTAGTGACAGAGATATTTGTACACACTCACAACCATGAATACACACAGTGACAGGTGTGGCTGTCCATCTCCTTGGCTGGGGCATCTGACTTTCTAGAATTTATCAATCATGATTTGTTAAGTTATGCTGCAGTAGCAACCCAATTTCATCAGCCTAAAACTAACAATATTTATTTCTCACTTGTCCCTGCAGAGTCCTCCCTGTAGGACCTAAGTGTCTTCTGCAGCCACCATCTAGGAAGGTATTGGTCAGAGTAGGGGAAGGAAGAGAGTAATGCAGAGACCACGTCCACTCACTTGTCATTGGTCAGACAAGTCACATGACCACACCTGACTCCACAGGGCAGGAAGGAAACCTTTCCATAAGCCTCCGAAGGGAATCAAAAATATCTGGTGAAAGCTAATAACTATCTCACAGTGGTGAGGTTGTTTCTCTCTTTGAATTTTGAAGCATATTCAGGGTCAGTCTCACTTAAGTTTCTCTTGGACTTAGGTTTTCTACAACAAAGGTTCTTATTTTCCACTTTCCAGTTAGTCCACTCTGACTAGAAACCTTTTTTTTTTCATCCTAAAACAAGACCCAAATCATCAACTCACTTTGGAAATGAAGAAACAGACCATCTCTACCAGGAATCAGATGCACCACTAGAGAAAAAGATCCCTTTCACTCTTTCATGATTAATCTGTAAATTAGAAAGCAAATGCAAATAATGTCAATGGAATATTCTGCCATATTAGATTCTCAATAACAATTTAGACTTTGCTGTGAAAATCTATAAAAAGCCATATGAAGGTGACTAGTTATCCACATTAGCTCATATGACCAAGTTTTAGTTTAAAATATTTCTCATCAGTGAAACACAAAATGAAATTTATATTTCATATTTCATTAACTCAACATGCTTTATTTCTAAGTATGAGTTGAAAGTGAAAATCACTCAGTTGTGTACAACTCTTGCAGCCCCATGGATAGTAACCCACAAGGCTCCACTGTCCATGAATTCTCCAGGTAAGAATAATGAAGTGGGTAGCCATTCCCTTCTCTAGGGGATCTTCCCAGCCCAGAGATGGAACCTGGGTTTCCTGGATTGCAGGCAGATTCTTCACCATCAACATGTATAAATATTATTGTTCATTTGCTTGTGGTTTGTTAGAGATAGTCTATGCTATGAATTTAGAGTCATATAAGTATGCTTTTAAATCCTGGTTCTGCTTATTTAAAATAAAGTTACCTTTGTAAGTTATCAGGCCACACTGACCCTCATTTTCTCCACTTAACTGTTATTACGGAATAATAATACTCTCCTAGGGGGTTTGAGAGGATTAAGTGGAGCAATGTTTGTAAGTAAAATGTCTGGCATACTGCCTGGCTCAAGACACAGAAAACATCAGGACTTCCTTTCTGACCTTCCATTTTGCTTAAGTCAGCCTGTACTGCCCTGTTCAGATTTCACCCTGAAATAGGAGACCTAAAATGTACATTTCCTCTTTCAACTCATCATGGAGAATAATGAGTAATTAGGGAATGTAAGAGCAGAATAAATAAAATTCCTGAAGGCAGTTGGTTTGCAGAATGGCAGTAATTCAATCCAGAAATTAATTCTTGTAAATTCTCAATGATGATCGTCTCTAGAATTCTTTAACTGTAGCTCCCCAGAAATCCACATAAAGGGAAACCTGCAGAAAGGGCCAGCTTACGAGTCAGGATTGTGCATCACCTCTTCTGGTTCCCACTGTCCTTTACGTGTGAGAGCTGACCAAGCATCCAGAACTCACAAGGAGAAGCAGCTGGTGTTCAGTTCCCCGTGTTGTTGTTTAGACGAAGTCGTGTCCAACCCTATGACCCAATGGAATATAGCATGCCAGGCTCCTCTGTCCTCAGCTCCAGGTAGCCACCAACTTTTCCAGTGCCTCGTTCCAGTTGTGTTTTTTCTCTTTTTCATACAATTTGCTCATATTCATGCCCTCTTCCTCTTTCTATTTCCTCTATTTTTTCTATCTCTCTCTCCCTTTAAAAAATATATTCATGTATTTGGCTGCACCAGGTCTCAGTTGTGGCATGCGGTTTCTTTAGTTGCTGCATGTGGGATCTAGTTCCCTGTCCAGGGATTGAACCTGGGCCCCCTGCATTGGGAGCATGGGGTCTCAGCCACTAGACTACCAGGGAAGTCCCTCTGTCCCCCTTTAACTCTCTCTCCTGATTACCTCCTCCCTTCACGTCATCTCTTGTTAGATGTATTTCCCCAGTTTTCTCTCTTGCCATCTCTCATTTGGTAATGGATCAGTCACTCACTCTACATCATCACCTAACTGCCACTCGTCCCTCAACATCCCATTCATTAATTACTGGAAATGGTGAGACTTGCCTTAATGTTCAAATTACTATAATCACAGAGCCAGTGGCCACCCTTTGTCCTCTGTGTGACCTCCTACACCACAGCCTTTGTAGATGGTCCTCTCTGCTGCTGCTGCTGCTGCTAAGTCGCTTCAGTCGTGTCCGACTCTGTGTGACCCCATAGACGGCGGCCCACCAGGCTCCCCCATCCCTGGGATTCTCCAGGCAAGAACACTGGAGTGGGTTGCCATTTCCTTCTCCAATGCATGAAAGGGAAAAGTGAAAGGGAAGTCGCTCAGTCGTGTCCGACCCTCAGCGACCCCATGGACTGTGGCCTACCAGGCTCCTCCGTCCATGGGATTTTCCAGGCAAGAATACTGGAGTGGGGTGCCATTGCCTTCTCCATCCTCTCTGCTAGTGCTTGCCAATGGGGAGAAACTTCTTTCTTCAGGATGCTCTTCTTGGCATCATCAGAAAACTCTAATATCTGGAAAGATCTTCCTTCTATTTGCACAAAATTTTACTCCCTGTTATTTCTTCTGATTGGTCTCAGTTGGTTTTGGTTTCTCCCTAACGATCACTTTCTAAGTATTCAAAAATCCAGTTTTATGTCCTTAACTCTCCTTCTTCTGTAGCAACACATTCTCAGCTCTTTTATTTATCACTTTGACCCATGAGTATAACCTGCGTGAATAAATAGGGTGGTCTTTCTGGGCCCTGGACTTTGGCCTAAACTTCATGTCTGCTTCCTCATGTCATGTGTTAAAAGGATGTCTTGTGTGCATCTGTCATCCAGGGAACTTAAAATGGTTTCAGAATACAGATAACCCAGGCCCATGGTCTCTGGATGGTTCCCCAAAGACACAGCATCATCCTATGAAACATGAATATGCAAATGAACAATGGCCAGGATGTATATATACATACACACACACACAGACACACACAGACACACATATATATGTAACACTGGCTTCAAATCTTAAGCAGCCATTTTAGGAAATCAATCCAATAACTATAATAAGCAGGCCAAGGAGTCAGCCTGCTGTCTGCAAGACAGACTTGTAGGAAGACAGACCACTATCTCTAGTAACAATCCAGGAAGCCAAACAATCACCCCTGTAACAATTGGCTCCAAATGGCCAAGACTTGATTAGTCATTGATACCTTCCATAATTACTATTCGCACTTCCAACTTGGGACCAATTGCGTGCTAAGTCGCCTCAGTAATGTCCGACTCTTCACAATCCTATGGACTGTAGACTGCCAGGCTCCTCTGTCCATGGGGATTCTCCAGGTAAGAATACTAGAGTGGGTTGCCACTTCCTTCTCCAGGGGATCTTCCCAATCCAAGGACTGAACCCATATCTCTTAGGTTTCCAGCATTGGCAGGTATGTTCTTTAACACTAGCTCCACCTGGGAAGCCCTGGGACCAATTGGAAGAAGTCAAATATGTATCCCAAACCAATAATACAGGATGCCCCACTTCTGATCAACTCCCTACAACTTCCAACCAGGGGAGGCCTGAAGCTCCATCCCACTATAGAGCTTGCCTCTCCTCTGCCTGGTTTTGCATCTCTGTGAAGCAAGAGAGATGGTGATTGACTCCCTTGGGAGGGCCAACTCTGAATTAACAGGTTTTGCTTATTCTCAGTTGGGTGGTCTTTATTTCCACAGGTAGGAGTTCGGTGGCATAAAGTGCTGATATTTCCATGAGAGAAATATAGGTTGTTGTTTTTTTTTTTCCTGCATGGGGGGAACAAAGCAGAGAAAAAAACTAATTTTCTAGTTAACACTGAGGTATGCATGAGGGTTTTTTCTGGAAAGGACATTAAGTCTGATGTTCTCTGCTTTAATATGAATCCCCATTTAACATCTCTGTATTCAGTTTCAGGCATCCTCACCTATTCCTTGAATCCTCACCTAAACTTAGGTCATGATGAAGAGACATTACAGAGATAAACAAGGGACAACACTTTTCCCTACTTTGTTTAATAAATACATTTTGAAAACGATTCCCTCACCTCATTTTATCCCCCAAATTACTGTTACTATGTGCCAAGAAAAAAATCTACATCAGTTCAACTTCCAGCTAAAAGAGAAAGGACATTGTGAACCAGTTATTTAATCAGCTCTCTCCAGCTTTTGTTCAATCAATAAAAGCTCTTTTTCCTCCTGGTAATTTCTTCTGCATACGTTTATCATCACCAATGATGATTTGACATTCCAAAGTCAATTTTATGCTCTTCATCTAGACTCCCGGCAATTCAAGAAAAACAGGGCAGGGTAGGTGGGTCAGGGGAATAAAGACATGCAGAGACAGAATAATTTTTAATCATTTTCAGACAAAAACCTTGATGCTGTGGACGTGGGAAATAGGAGGAAGTGATCATGGGAATGTGGAGGAGAAGGTTTTTCAAGGATTCAGAAGAGAGCAAGGTGGAGCTGGAGGTACCTGCCTTCACTCTCCGGGAACCCAACAGACTCAGAGCATCAGCGCAGGCAGACTCTAGGGATGAATGGCTTCCCCAAAACCTGTCTGAAAACCAATGAAATAAACAATAAAGTTGATCTTCATTTTTAACAGCATTAAAAAAGCCATTGGCATTTATATCGTGCTAAAGACACAATGTACAGAAAATATATTGACATGAAGTACATCATCGACCACTGAGTTGTTCTCTGTCTTTTGATGATTGCTTCCTCCACTGAGCAAAGAGCATCTCTGAGCCTCCTCAGTGACAGAATTGATGCACAGCAGATAAAGAGCATGCACTGTTTGTTGACAATAGAGATTCAACTTATTTTTCAGATGCGTAGGCAGAAAGTGCTAAGTGACTTACCAGTTTTCATAAAATAAGTCAGAGACAGAACAAGAAGAAAGCACAGACATGATATGGTCCGGGCTGGCTTCGTGTTTCCTAGGCTACGCCATCTACGTGACAGCAGATAATAGCATCAGTCAGAAGAATAATATTCAATATCTTAAAATTTAAAAGGAAACTATCACAAATGGATCTTTGGGCAAAAATGAATTAAAATTATTAAATAGGATGGCTTTTAGCCTTCCACAGAATAAAACCACAGCTGACAGCTATGTTGATAGACTTTTCTATTTGAATTTTGGTGACTTAATGGAATAGTCATGATTCAATCACAACAGTATATAGAAAAGATAATTTGAAAAGA
Source organism: Bos javanicus (assembly GCF_032452875.1). Taxonomy (NCBI): domain Eukaryota; kingdom Metazoa; phylum Chordata; class Mammalia; order Artiodactyla; family Bovidae; genus Bos; species Bos javanicus. The sequence goes on from NC_083881.1 coordinate 23,999,027, forward strand.
TAAATATACAGTTGCAAGGCTGAAGTGCGGCATGGTTAAATTCCCATAAGACAAAACAAAGAGTTATAAATACAGTCGGACAACTTTGTTGTTAATACCAATACCAACTTGTGTTAATCCCTGACGTGTACTTCTCTGGTGGCCCAGTGGTTAGAATCCCATTCTCTTAATGCAGGGGGCACAGGTTTGACCCCTGACTGGGTAACAAAGATCCCTCATGCCACACAGCATGGCCTAAAAAATTCAAAACAAAAAGTACACATCAGATGCCTCACTGAAACAAGGGACATGCGGACCGTGTCTGTGTTGCGACCTCAGAGAATGCCCACAGGGAAGTCTCCCAGTGTGTTCCTGGGTCACATGTGTGTCACCTCTCCAGGTCACAAGTAGTTGACAGATAAAATTAAATACATCGTTAACAGAAAGGTAACAAAAATTCAATGAAAAAAAAGGGGACATTAGCAGCGCAGCTCAGTTCAGTTCAGTTTAGTCACTCAGTCGTGTCCAACTCTTTGGGACCCCATGAACTGCACCTTGCCAGGCTTTCCTGCCCATCACCAACTCCTGGAGCTTGCTCAAACTCATGTCCATCGAGTTGGTGATGCCATCCAACCATCTCATCCTCTGTTGTCCCCTTCTCCTCCTGCCTTCAATCTTTCCAGCATCAGGGTCTTTTCTAATGAGTCAGTTCTTTGCATTAGGTGGCCAAAGTATTGGAGTTTTAGCTTCAGCATCAGTCCTTCCAATGAATATTCAGGACTGACTTCCTTTACTGACCAAACCTTGGACTGCAAGGTTTGATCTCTTTGCATTCCAAGGGCCTCTCAAGAGTCTTCTCCAACACCACAGCTCAAAAGCATCAATTCTTTGGTGCTCAGCTTTCTTTATGGTCCAACTCTCACATCCACACATGACTACTGGAAAAACCATAGCCTTGACTAGATGGACCTTTGCTGGCAAAGTAATGTCTCTGCTTTTTAACGTGCTGTCCAAGTTGGTCATAGCTTTTCCTCGAAGCAGCAAGTGTCTTTTAAATTTGTGGCTGCAGTCTCCACCTGTAGTGATTTTGGAGCCCCCAGGAATAAAGTCTGTCACTGTTTCCATTGATTCCTCATCTATTTGCCATGAAGGGATTGAACCAGATGCCATGATCTTAGTTTCTTGAATGTTGAGTTTTAAGCCAGCTCCTTCACTCTCCTCTTTCACTTTCATCAAGTAGTTCTTTAGTTTCTCTTCAGTTTCTGCCATAAGGGTGGTGTCATCTGTGTATCTGAGGTTATTGATATTTCTCCCGGCAACCTGGATTCCAGCTTGTGCTCCATCCAGACTGGTATTTCTTATGATGTACTCTGCATATAAGTTAAATAAACAAGGTGACGATATACAGCCTTGACGTATTCCTTTCCCAATTTGAAATCAGTCTGTTGTTCCATGTCCGGTTCTAACTGTTACTTCTTGACCTATTTACAGATTTCTTAGGAGGCAAGCAAGATGACCTGATATTCCCATCTATTGAAGAATTTTCCAGTTTGTTGTGATCTACACAGTCAAAGGCTTTGGTGTACTCAATAGCAGCTAGAGGGCTCCTATTCACTTTTCTTCTTAGTGTCCTTAAGCACGAAAAGTCCTGAAAACCTGGGAATTCAGTTGCCCTTTGAACTTTAAATCTCCACATAAAACAGAAGTCATTAATTATTTGTGATCATAACTGCATCTCCAACAAAGGTAGGAATATCTCAAATCTCAGTGTGTCCTGGATTTAACTCCTGGGAGACAGAACTGATGTGATTATTAAAAAAGAATTTAATTCATCATATTCCACCCTTTTTGGAGAAAGAGTGTATCCATGGAAATAAATTAGCTGGATAGAAACAGTAGCCCGAAGATTTCAATCAGGCCCAGGACAGGGGAGAAGATGACCTCCATGGCCTACACAGGGATCCTAAATTAACCCTCTCCCAATGGCTCAACAGACTTCCAAACAGGACACAGTCCACCTTTGAGCCAGGCTAGCACCAACCAGCGGAGAAGGCAATGGCACCCCACTCCAGTACTCTTGCCTGGAAAATCCCATGGATGGAGGAGCCTGGTGGGCTGCAGTCCATGAGGTCGCTAAGGGTTGGACACGACTGAGCGACTTCACTTTCACTTTTCCCTTTCATGCATTGGAGAAGGAAATGGCAACCCACTCCAGTGTTCTTGCCTGGAGAATCCCAGGAAGGGGAAGCCTGGTGGGCTGCCGTCTATGGGGTCACACAGAGTTGGACACGACTGAAGTGACTTAGCATCAGCAGCACCAACCAGAGGACTCAAGGGTGCTTTCTCCAGTGGTAAGCGGGTCAGAGCAACCATCCACCTCTCTCTCTCTCTTTTTAATGTTCTCACTGTCTCTCTTTTTAATAGCTTCTTTATTTTCTTTGTTTTTTTGCCTCACCACTCAGGATGCGGGATCTTACTTCCCTGACCGGGGATTGAATCCCCACCCCCTACAGTAGAAGCCCAGAGTCTTAAACCACAGGACTGCCAGGAAAGTCCCCATCCACTTACCTTGATAATGACAACTCTCACGGAAAATGAATACATTATGGTCTGGTGAGTTTTATTAGTATGGACTAGCAGCTCTTGGAAGGAGGTGGTTAGATAGCATCATCAATTCAGTGGAAATAAATCTGAGCAAAGTCCAGGAGATAGTGAAGGATAGGAAAGCCTGGTGTACTGCAGTGCATGGGGTTGCAAAGAGACCAACATGATTTAGAGACTCAATAATGAGGTTCATGGGAATAGACACAGTGTAACTCATTGTAATACCTCGATCTTGCCCTGATTATCATAGGGTCTGGAATAAATTTACAGAACACCTGAAGAGGTGAACTAATGCCTGTTCTAGAATTTTCTTGGGTTATCTAAAGTTAAAGAACTTACTTGGAATTTTTGATTTGTTGATCAAATTTTTTTATTCTATAATAACTTCATATTTAAAATTTATTTTATTTTTAATTGGAGGATAATCATTTACAATATTGTGATGGTCTCTGCCATACATCAACATGAATCAGCCATAGGCATACATATGTCTCCTCCCTCTTAAACCTCCCTCCCACCTCCTTCCTTTTTGATTTCTTGTCCTTCTCAGCATTTTCGACTCATTCTGGATTGCCTACTTGAGTCTATTTTTTAAAGAATATTTCTGCCACATTTAGTATTTCATTTTTTTCTTCGCTTTTGGTTATGTAATGTTGCCTCCTACTTTTGTATATGTATTTTAAATCTAAGATCATCTGAGAACTTCCTGTGTAGCTAAATGTGAATTTCTTTGGCTGCTTGTACCTCTTTCCCCTGATTGGGAACATTTGTGATTGTAAAGTTTCATTTTTAGATGGAATTTCACGTTCTTCGTATTGGGCTTCCCTGGTGGCTCGGATGGTAAAGAATCTGCCTGCAATGCGGGAGACTCGGGTTTGATACCTGGGTTGGGAAGATCCCCTGGTTGAAGGAAATGCAACCCGTTCCATTATTCTTGCCTGGAGAATTCCATGGACAGAGGAGCCTGGCAGGCTACAATGTATGGGGTCTTAAAGAGCCAGACACTACTGAGTGATTAAGACTTTACATTCCCTGTAGATGCTATTTTCTATTGAATCTATACCTGGTGAGCATCTGAAAGGAGCCATAGTTTGTGGTCTTTGGGAAGCACCAGTTAGGGGTCATACCACTACGTTATACCCACCATGGGCAGAGAAGTCTTCCGGGGGGAACAGCCTCTGGGCTTTATTTATTTTTTGGCTGACCCACACAGCATGTGGGATCTTAAACCCCTGACTAGGGATTGAACCTGAGTCTCCTGCCATGGAATCACAGAGTCTTAACCACTGGACCACTGGGGAAGTCCCAGCCACTGGGTTGAATATGGGCCCGAGGGGCTGAGAAGTGAGGGTCTTGTGTGATTGTGTCTGTCACTTGCTCTAGGCTCCCCTGACCTTCTTTCTGCCCAAGAGGGGACTCCACAAACTGGACCCACCCTCCCAGAACTTGTGATGGATGTAAGCCTGCTGTCCACTCCCCCAGTGCATTGTTCTCCATCCCCAACTGCCTTTCTGCATCACTCTCCTTATCAGTCTCCTCTGTCCACTCTCTTCTCTCTCTACCTCTATCCCTATTTCTGTCCCTTTCTCTCTTGACTGTTTAATATCTACTTTCATTTCTATGTGCCTTTAAATAACATTTTTCCGGACTGTCTCCACTCTTGTATTTCCTCCCAGACTCCCTCATAATCCTCTCTAGCCATGGAACCATGCCAGCCTTTTTACGAACTTCTGAAAAATCTGTTTTCCTAAAGTCTAGAGTGCATGTCTGATGAAGCCCACAGCTTCCTTTCTTCGCTGTTACGAATTCCAGGATGACTTGATTTCTCCCAAGGTTCACATAACTTTTACTCCAACAGTGAGCTCTTTCTTGTTGGTTCCAATGAAATACAGAATAGTAATTTTCCTTGCTACTTCCTCTCCCCACTACCAGATGGAATTGTAAGTCAGATGCTGTACTTTCTGCAGAATGCTTTAAGAATTAAAAGGCTTCTGTATGTTTCTGAGCCAATTTACATTCTCCAATAAGATCCACTCTCACTACCTTCTACCTGGCCAGGAAGATTGCTGTGCCCCATCAAACTGAATCACTTATTTCTCTCCCTTTTGTCCACATCTGAATGTTTTCTACCATTCCTTACGTTCATGACATTTTATACATGTTATATGTATTTTCTGAGAAACATGATTAGTCCATTCTATGGGCTTGTTTCTTTTGAGGGAAATTGATCTTTTAGTTGCCTTATTTCAGCAGTGAATTTCACACTACTGATAGCTGGAGATATTTAATTTCTGGGTTGTAAACTCCTTGAGGTCAGAAGCCATGTGAGATTCATCTTTGTAAAACACAGAGGCTGGAACAGTCCTGAAGCATGCCCAACATGGATTCATTAACCTGAACTGATGCTTATGCTAAAGTTACAAGTTTATTTGACTTTCCCCCAGACACTGTGCATAGATATATAAACATTTGAAGCCTTAAGTTAATTCCACATCTCCTGATTTTTCCTGAAAAGGACCTAACATTTCTTTCACAAGTTCTCCCTATGTGTTGTTTTCATGGTACATAATGTTAGAATTTTGTTGACATCTTTCTCTCTAGCTTCATATTTTAATTTGAAGAGCTTCTGATCAGCCATGGATAGGTTATTATTGAGAAGCTTCAATGAGCTTGTTATTACACTAAGTAATTTACATATATTATTTTACATTTTTACAACAGCCTTACCAAACAGATATTAGTCAATTACTGGTAAAGAATCCACCTGCAATGCAGGAGACCTGGGTTCGATCCCTGGGTTGGGAAGATCCTCTGGAGAATGGAAAGGCTACCCACTCCAGTATTCTTGTCTGGAGAATTCCATGGACTGTATGGCCATTGGGGTCTTGAAGAGCTGGACACAACTAGTGACTTTCACATTCATATATGAGAATAATGAAGCTCAGGTTAAATGATATATTGCAGCCAAAATAGCTATTCAGTAAAAGAATGATTAGAATTAGGTCTGATTGTTTCAAAAGCTTGTGTATTTCTTCTTCTAGAACTGTCCACTCTACCTGGCTGGTTGGTCAAACAGATACTTGGCATTATTTTTGGACACATTGAGGTGCCATGACCTTCTCAACTTGGCTACACAGATGAACAAAACCAGCATGAACGTCTGCTCTCGGTCCTGCAGTGGGATCTTCTCATAGTGACAAAAAGCATGGTGACTCTTGAAATATTATTTTGGGAAAGCCGTGGCTGCCAATAGGAGGAGCACAGGGGCTTTAAGAACACCATGCCTGCCTACACACTTGACCTTTGCAATGAAAGACAGAAGGATGAGATAAAAAGTCAGAAGGCAGTTCCCCCCATCCTCTCCCCAGTCCCGGAAAGAGGGTAGGAGAGAATGATTCATTTCTCTCTCGACCACTTTTACCTTGCCTAGACTATACTTGCAGGACTGTCGACTCCAGGAATAGTCTCAGTCTACTAGTCAAGTGTGCAAAAAGGATATTTTTTGTTATTTTTATATAATTCAACCTATGTATTATTTTGACCTCCTCCTAGTCAGCGGGAGTCATGGAAACTGGATGGTAGTTATTTTAAGAATTCTGATCTCACATCCACCCTTCTCTTGGGCCTGTGTCTCAGTTTCTGGGACATAAACTGTACTGGCATTGGGGTTGGGCAGCTTTGTGCTTTATCCCCGTATGTGTGTCAGTCTTTCAGTCGTGTCCGACTCTTATGACCCCATGGACTGTATCCCACCAGGCTCCCCTGTCCATGGCATTCTCCAAGAAAGAACACTAGAGTGGGTTGCCATTTCCTTCTCCAGGGGATCTTCCTGACCCAGGGATGGAACCCAGGTCTGCTGCATTGCAAGCAGATTTTTTACCATCTGAGCCACCAGGGAATATCTCTTCCTCCTTATTTTTTGACCACATCAGCCCATGGTGACATGTCCATCTCCCGTCTTGTCCTCTGTCAGCAGTGACAGCACAGAAAGTCCCACAGATTCCTTCAGGGGTACAGGTCTTTTTTTAAATTAATTAATCAATTTATTTTTGCTGTACTGGGTCTTCATTGCTATGCACAGGCTTTCTCTAGTTAGGGAGAGCAGTGGCTACTCTCCAGTTGCAGTGCACAGCCTCCTCATTATGGTGGCTTCTTTCGTGAAGCACAGGCTCTAGACACATGGCCTCTAGAGTTCGGGCTCAGTAGTCGTGTTGCACTGACTTAGTTGCTCCACGGCATGTGAGAGATTCCCGGACCAGTGATCGAACCCATGTACCCTGCACCGGCAGGTGGATTCTTAACTACTGAACCACCAGGGAAGTCCTGGGATAACTTCTGCTACTCTTGAGCATTTGTGATCTATTCTGCTGCTCATATACCATGCTTCAGGAAACTTCACAAGGCTTGATATATCATGCAACTATTTCTCCTCTGGTAGCTTGTTATTCCCCCCAGGCCATACCTGGGAAATAGGCACAAAACCTCTCTGCTTTTAACCAAAAATTTTATTACACTGAGTGTTTTCAGAGAGCTCAGCCTAGAAGAAGAGTTCCCTGGGGAACCCACCAGTGCCTGCATCTTTCTAGTCCACTCCAGCTTCTCCCACCAGCGCAAGAAATACTTTTTGTTTTGCTTTGGTTTTAAGGCAGATATAGTCTTCTTTCCCAAATCTTTATCCTCTCCATTATTCTAAGTGCTCAGGTTTTTGAAACTCACAACTCAAGACAAATATTGCTTTTTCCCTCTGCTCTTTGCCTTCCCATTTATCTCCAAAGGTAATAAATCCAGAATGGATGACCTGGCCGCGTGGCTGGGAGACGAGGCTAAGTGGAAAATGAAAAGACCTTGGGGGTGAGGAAGAGATAGATGAATGTTTTCAAAATGATCCTCTGTGTTGCCCTTCCTCCATCTGCTCTGAGGCTGCAGAGCTGAGGGTAGAACTTTATTAACTAGCCCTGGATATCCTCAACAACAAGAGTGAGGAGAGTCGTGTCTGCTCCAGTTCTGGCAAACTGGGCAACAAGATGGAAGGGAGGAGGGAAAATTCACCCCATGCCTGTCTTGCATCAGGCTTGGGACTGGCTGCTGCAATGTTTTATTGTCTCTGATTGTCATGGGGTAGGTAGACCACACCTCCTTTCCTGTATCAAGTATACACACTGAGTGCATGCTTGGTTCTCAGTTGTGTCCCACTCTTGGCGACCCCATGGACTGTAGCTCACTCGGCTCCTCTGTCCATGGGATTTTCCAGGCAAGAATACTGGAATGGGTTGCCATTTCCTTCTCCAGGGGACTTTCCCAACCCAGGGATCAAACCCATTGATCCCAACCCAGGGATCAAGCCTGCATTGGCAGGAGGATTCTTTACCACTGAGCCACCTGGGAAGCCCTCCTTTAGGTTACTTGCTTACAATGCTGCTACTAGCAAAGCTGCATTCTGTTTCACATCTTCTTGCTTCTCTTTGCTTCTGTGTATATATTGTATCTGCACTAGTATATATAAAATGGGCTTCCCTGGTGGCTTAGCTGGTAAAGAATCCACCTGCAAAGCAGGGGAACCCGGTTTGATTCCTGGGTGGGGAAGTTCCCCTGGAGAAGAGATAGGCTACCCCCCCCTCCAGTATTCTTGGGCTTCCCTGGTGGCTCAAAAGGTAAAGAATCCACCTGCCATGTGGGAGACCTGGGTTTGATGCCTGGGTTGGGAAGATTGACTGGAGGAGGGCATGGCAACCCACTCCAATATTCTTACCTGGAGAATGCCATGGACAGAGGAGCCTGGTGGGCTATAGTCCTTAGAGTTGCAAAGAGTCAGACACGACTGAGCAATTAAGCACAGCACAGCATATATAAAATAGGTAACTAATGAGAACATACTGTATAGCACAGGGAACTCTACTCAATACCCTGTAATAACCTATATGGGGAAAGAATATAAAAAGGAATATGCAAATGTGTAACTGATTCACTTTGCTGTATGGCAGAAACTGACACAACATTGTAAATAAACTATACTTCAATACAAATTAATTTTTAAAAATGCTTGGGACTTCCCTGTCAATCCAATAAATGGTTAAGACTCTGTGCTTCCAGTGCAAGGGGCACAGGTTCAATCCCTGTTGGTGAAGATCCCACATATGGCAGTGGTGTGGCTAAGTAAATAAATGGATAAACTGGAAGTTCATAGTTTTTGAAAACTATTGTGTGCAAAGCACAGTAGGTCCTCCATCCACAATGGGTGCGGGGGAGGACAGAGGAAGGTTACCTTCTGCACATTGCAGACCAGGCTCACAGTGGGGGAGTGGGAGGGGCAACAGGGGTGGAGGTCAGACCTGCTCTGTGAATGCAGAGAGCGAAGAGGAGAGGGGGCCTGGGTGAATCTGATGTGTGTAGAGACAGAGCAGGTAGGCCCCAGTGCTAGGAAAAGACATGGTACTCATTTCATAAACAAGGAAACTGAGTCACAAGGAAGTGAAATAATCCAGACAGATCTCACTTGCAATTTCAGACTCTTTCATCGTTATGATGTATGTTGAGATTGAAGTGGTAAAAAACAGGAAAGAATTAATTCCAACAATTCCTCAGCAAGAGGCTGAAGTACAGTGAGAAAATCCTTCAGAGGAAAAGATGCACTCAAGTCCACTCTCATAAGACAAAACGAGAAAGTGAGTATTCCATGGGCTAGCACCAGGGCATATGAGCTAAAGAAATCACTGTTTTATTTCTCAGAACAACTGGAATGGGTGAAAGGCCAGTGGTATGAGACAGGTCCCAATTCAATCTACCTCTGATTGCACTGTGTATCTGCATGAGTCACAGAGTCTTTGGTAAATGAAAGCCTTCTCGAAGATTAATGAGGCTGACTCCAGTCACGGTGAATCAAGAGCTAGATGTCTAATCATCTCCTTCAGCAGAGTTTAATATCGGGGGAAGGATGAGAAGAGGGAGGTTATTTAGGCAAAAGTGACGTGAGATAGAGACTATCGCATTAGCTCATTCTAAGAAGATACAGGTTTGATTCCTGGATCAGGAAGATGGCCTGGAGAAGGAAATGGCAACTCACTCCAGTATTCTTGCCTGGAGAATTCCATGGACAGAGGTCCCTGGCAGGCTACAGTTCGTGGGGTCGCAAGGAGTCAGACACCAATTACTGACTAAATAACAACAAGGACTGGAAAAGTCCAAAAGAGGAGGTAACAGCTTGCACATTCATTTCATCAGTCTATTAGTTGACTATGTTTCTCTTGAAACATAGCAGCCATGAGCTTCAATCTGTAGAGACCAATGAATACCAAAGTACCATTTGGACAGGATTCAATTGTTTGTTAAGTTTCACAAATTTCTCCCCTGACAGTGTTGATGGAATTTAGTGATGTGGAAATCACAGTGAACAAAAGAAGATAATTTGAAAGAATATTAACACTGAAGATATTCAACACCTTTTCCTCTTCCATTGACTATCCCATCAATCTCTTCCCAATATTGTAGTTTTAAGGAAGCCACCTAGTCTTTCTTTCTATTCTTTCAAAATCGTTATTGTCTCATTCTTAATACTCTACTATTGTCATAATTGAAGGATATCAGGAACCTTCTAACCGCCGATGGGAGAACCACTCTCAGACAAGGCTCAATGGACTTGACTTCTACTTCTGTCCTTATTTTAGACTTATTCTAGTTTCTGCTTCTGTTCTCCAGCTTTCTGATTCTTCAAATTCAAGGCATCTCCTTGAGAGATGGTCCCTGACTTTCACCCTAAACAGCCGTCAAGCTCTGGTCCCTGCCTGAATCATGGTTCCTGAGCACTTTTGCCTCTGTGATCCTCTTCCCACATAAAAGTGTACTTACAAATTTTATTAAAGACAAACATATATTAATCATTGTCTTTGACCTAAAAGTTTATGCCTTTCTTCTGATTTTAAAATGAATTAAAGCACTAGATGGGGGGTCCCATGGCATCAGGGAAACTTATTCTCTGCTCTGCTCCCAGCATGAGGAAGAATGCTTGGTATATTATAAAGTCTAGTTAACATTTATTGGAGGAATCAGTGAATGAATGACTTTTCTGAGTTCCTTTCCTAGGACTTCTGTGACTACTCTTTTCCAGCCTTTTCTTTTTCTCCTTTTTGTCCCCCTTCTTCCATCTTCCCTTTAAATATATCCTGGATTTCTTTCCAGAGTTCCAGTCTAACATTGCAGTTACATGGTTCTCTCCACTGTATCCTCCTGTCAATGTATACAAAACAAAACTCACCAGCTTATCCTGTTCTCCTTAATACTATTATCAATATTATCATCATCATTTTCATTATTACCAGGATTAGCATCTCCATAATGGTAATGTCATTATCATCTTTTGAGTTTCTTATGCCTGGTAGACACACATAATGAATGGGTATTTCCTGCCATATCAGTAAACAAGGATGTCACAATCACCAGCGATTGCCCCCACCACTGATGGTGAGTCGGTGAGCCCTGAGGGAACTTGGGAAGGAAAGAATACCTTCTCTCGCAGCCATCAGACTTCAGCCATTCCCCACAGTGAGTCATGAGGAAACTCAGGACTGAAAACACAGGATACTGGCCCCAGATAACTGAAGTGCATATCAAAGGAATAATTTTAGTGAGCCCAACTCTTGCATCCTCCCATACACAGAAAAGCGCTAAATTCCTTAATTGGGATATCTGGTTTTCTTTAAACTACCTGCTTTTTGTTGCAGGTAGTTCCAACTACTTGCCCTTTGTTGCAAAACTTCCATATAACCTGGATCCCCTCCTCACCTCCTTGAGTAATTCTCTCAGGACTACTTGAGATGTTGTCTCTTGGGCTTGAAGTTCTCAGCATGTTGTTCAGTTGCCAAGTCATGTCCAGCTCTTTGCGACCCCATGGACTGTAGCACGCCAGGCCTCCCTGTCCCCCACCATCTCCTGGAGTTTGCCCAAGTTCATGTCTATTTCATCAGTGATGTCATTCAACCATCTCATCCTCTGCCACCCTCTTCTCCTTCTGCCTTCAATCTTTCCCAGCATCAGGGTCTTTTCCAATACCCAGAGAATAAGACATAACTCTCAATTTTTAGGTTATGAATATACTTTCTTTTTAGTCTACAGACATCATCTTTAGATTCCCTTTCTGCTTTAGGCAGATCCAATTTGTGTCCAAATTTGGTTGATCCCACCCTTGCCCCTCCAGGCATATTTGTCTTACCTTCAGTTGGCATCTACGCTAGCCTAGACCTTCACTAAATCTTGCTGGTGTAAACACACTAGCCTCCCAACCAATTTCTGCCTCTCTTCTCTATCCTTTCCCCATTCCAGTCATCACAGTTATTCCTAAAACATCCCTTTGGCTAAAGTATGTAATTGATGCCCACTGGTGACAAAGTAAATTCCAAATTCTTTCCTTTGATATTAGTGTCTTGACTCCAACTTAAATGTCTAGCTTTCTGTCCATCACTCACACAGAACCTGAGGTCCGACCATACCTCTCCACTTAATAGTTCCTGAAAATAATACTCTAGTTTTCTGTGTTGACTGAAAAACATTCATAACCTAAAAGTTAAGAGTTATGTTTTTAGCCCAGGAGGCAGCATTTAAAGTAACCCTGAGAAAACTGCTCTGAGGAGGCAAGGGGGGAGCTAAGATATGTAAGAGTTTTGCAGTAAAGGACAGGTATTAGGAACAAAAGAAAACTAGATATCTCAAGTTAAGGAATTTAGCACTTTTCTGTGTATGGGAAGATTTAAGAGTCTGGACTCACTGAAATCATTCCTTTGATATGCACCTCAACTGGCTTTCTCACCCTGAGTTTCCCCAGGGCTCACCATGGAGAGTGGCTGTAGTCTGGTGGCTGCTAGATGGCAGGCATTCTTTGTTTCCTTCCGGAGTTCCCTCCCTGAGTTCCCGTTGGGCTCACCAGTTCTCTAACAAATGTGACTGCAGTGGCTGATGACTGTGACATCCTTTGTCTACTGATATGGCAGGAAATATTCCATTTCTTAACTATATCTTTTTTTCAAACAACCCTTTCTGCCTAGAAGGCCACCCTTCTCTCCTATTATATGGCAGGTAGCACTTTGATCTTGACTCCTGGCCTGCCTCTGGTACTCACAGGGCTGTATATGAAAGAAGGCATTAGTAGATGCTTGTTTTTATTTATTTGTTTATGCTTATTTATTTAAGCCAGTTGAACTTAAAATGAACAAAGGGAAAGTGAACATAAAGGACATTCACTTCTACTGTGGTATCATATCTTATGTCAAAAGATGAAATTTTTAACTTCAGAAGAGTAAAAGCATTAACCATACAGCAGTAGTCAATTTAGGTAAATTTACTTAGGTCAGAATAATTCTAAGCTTTACAACCAGAGAGCCCAACAAACTCAGGCAAAGCTAATTTCAACCTGGATGAATATTTCCATTTCAGTGTTTTAATCTAATCGAACAGAGTAAATTAGTCAGGAATGTCTGCTTTGTCTCCAGAAATGCCTTGATCACTAAACCAAGCTTTAATGAGACAAGCAGCTAATTATATTATCCCTCTAATATAAGACAACGCAAAGGTTAGGGTAGAGGAGGAATAATGTTCATTCCCATACGAAAACACAGATAATGTGCAATGATCATTCAACCTTCTAAGGATTCAGAGATCACCTTTATAATAAAAGGTGTTCCTCTTTTTTTAAAACTTGAGTTTTTCTGATTTTATAAAAAAAAGAAAAGAAAAGCCCTTATAGTTACCAAGAGGGAAAAATAGGGAGAGGGATAAATTGGAAGATTAAGATAGACATATACACACTATTACATATAAAATAGATAACTAATAAGGAACTACTGTGGCGTTTCCGGGGAGAAGGCAATGGCACCCCACTGCAGTACTCTTGCCTGGAAAATCCCTTGGATGGAGGAGCCTGGTGGGCTGCAGTCCATGGGGTCGCTAGGAGTCAGACACGACTGAGTGACTTCCCTTTCACTTTTCACTTTCATGCATTGGAGAAGGAAATGGCAACCCACTCCAGTGTTCTTGCCTGGAGAATCCCAGGGACGGGAAGCCTGGTGGGCTGCCGTCTGTGGGGTCGCACAGAGTTGGACACGACTGAAGCAACTTAGCAGCAGCAGCAGCAGTGGGGTTTCCTAGGTGGGGCTAGTGGTAAAGAACCTGCCTGCCAATGCAGGAGACATAAGAGACATGAGTTTGATCCCTGGGTCAGAAAGATTCCCCTGGAGGAGGGCATGGCAACCAGCTTTTTCAGTAGAAATTCTATATAGCTCAAGCAAATTAAACTATGAAAATGAAACTAACAATAATGACACATCCCAAAGAAAATCACTGTTTACATTTTTGTTATGGACATTTTCAGTCATGATTTTTCTTTGCCTTTTGTGTGTGTGTGTAAGGTGATATATTTTTCTGTGTGTATAATTAAATTTTGATCACAGTGTACATAATATTTTAACTTTATGTTTGAAAATATGCCAAACAGATCTTCCCATGTCATTAGATATTCTTTTGTTACATTATTTTTAATAGCTGAGTTATCCATTTCATTATGGTGCTATACTCAGAAAGTTTTTAGTCTTTCACTATTATAAATAAAGCTTGGAAAGGAGCCTTATACTTCATTTCATATGGACTCTATTGTTTTTTATTTCCTTAATGTACATGCTTCCATGTGAAATTGCAAGACCAGAGACATGCAAGATATGAAGATTTCAATAAAAATGGTTAAACTCCTTAAAAGATTTCTTAAAATAAAACTACATTGAAGTTGACATTCCACGGGTAGATCTACATTCTCACAATCTCATGAATAATGAAAGATAACATATTTTAAAAGTAAAACTGAGTTGTTTAATATGCTTATTCATCATTTGCTTTTTTCTTTTATGAACTTGTTTGCATATCATTTGAACATGTTTCAACTAGGGATATTTTTCTTTTCCTCTTTGATTGTGAAGAGCTTTTCATATTCTTCTTATGAAGAAATAAGAAATACTTCAAGTAAAATATAAAGGCTAATATAAAACACATTTAACTCTACTATCTAGGTCTATTAAATCTCAAGAATTTGGAATACTTCCTCCATTCTTTCTGGTTTTCAAGCTATAATACATTACCTATAAAGTCAAGCCCTTGTTTCCCTCTGATCTTCCAACCTGGAAGTATCATACTATGTTCTTGAACCCAAGTGTTCTTGATACTAATACTATACCTGTAGGTATTTTTATACTTATAAAGTATAAAGTTTAGACTGAAAGCATATAAATATACAATCATTAATAGAACTGAGTCATTAGTGTCCAATTTAAGGTCTTGCATCTATATTTGTAAATGAAATTTGCTGTTGTTCAGTCACTCAGTTGTGTCGGATCCTTTGCGACCCCATGGACTGCAGCACTGCCCTGTCCTTCACCATCTCTGGGAGTTTGCTCAAACTCGTGTCTATTGAGTCAGTGATGCCATCCAAACATCTCGTCCTCGGTCATCCCTTCCTCCTGCCTTCAATCTTTTCCGGCATCAGAGTCTTTTCTAACTACTTTATACAAATCTTTTCTTATGCTTCATTTGCTGGTCTTGGTACCAAGTTTGTATTAATCTCATTGTTAACTTGACTGTGGTTCCCCCGCTTTTCTCTAGAAAATATTTTGGTTAAAAAATAGACTATCTGTTCTTTGAAGATTTGAGAAAAATGGACCTATAAATTGTCTTTGTTTTGTCTGTAGTTATATCTATCAATCATTCAAATTAGCATTATTCATCTTTATCTCTCTTTTCCTTGATAATAGAAGTTCTTCCAGGTTATTTGTGATATTTTCTTTGTCCTGTATGTTACAAATAATATTTTCTAATTTGTCACTGAAGCATCTATTTTGTTTATGGTATTTTTCATGCAAAAGAAGAATTTTAAAATTTATATCTTTGTATTTGTTTATTTTTACATGTTTACATAATCTCTAGTATTATGTATTTATTTTTTAAGCATTTCATATATATAAAGACTTTTAAAATTTAGTTTATATTGGAAACTATGAATTTCCAATAACTTCCAAGTGTTCCAGCATCAATTATTGAATCTTCACTCCATTAATTTGAAAAGTTGGTTTATTATTTCCTGAATTCTATTTATGTTTGACTCTGTATCTCTTTAAATTCATAGATCTGTTCTACTGCATTATTAGTTTATATTTTATAATATGCTTTTATATGAATGAGAGTAAAATGATCTCCTATTTCCTTCTTTTTTAAAAAATCATGTGGTCTTTTTTTTTTTCCAGACTCACCTCATAATTATTTTTATATTCCAACCAAAATTTTAGAACTTCCTGAAATTTGTATCAAATATATTGACTAAAAGTAGATTCAGAGTAACATTTTTACAGAACTAATTTTTCACACTCAGGAAAGTAATGTCTCTTTCACTCATTCAAATCTTCTCTTTCATGCTTCTTAGTAAGGTTTTGTTGGTTTTTCCATAAATATCATTCAAGTTTTCTGTTAAATGTATCCATATATATATTTATTTGATATTTTTCCCACTATTGCAGATGTAACTGCTTTTGTTCACTTGTTTTCATTCATATTCATACATCGTATATGTATTTTCTTCAAGGAAAACTTTAAACAAATTGTAAATAGTTATTGACATATAGTCTCAACTGATTAAGTAAAACTTGAAATTGAATATATATATATATATATATATTTATTGTGCTGAGTCAGATCTTAGTTGAGGCATATGAGCTATTAGCTGTAGCATGTGGAACCTAGTTCCCAGACCAGGGATCAAACATGGGCCCCCTGCATTGGGAGCTCGGGGTCTTAGCCACTGGGCCACCAGGGACATCCCTGAAAACGCTCTTATGTCATGCATTGTGAAAATTCAGCCACAGTAACTTTTCATCTTTAGGTGATTTTGTAACTTTACTGAAGACCCCACCCAGCTGGGTCTTGGGGTGCCTGGTGATCTTGGCCCTTGATGGGGGGAGGGTCTCATCCCTTCATAGGCACTCAGTTCAAAGTTCACTTCATATTCAATTCTGCTGTGTGCCCAGTGCTATGCCAAATGGTTCCTCGTGCCTTATCTCATCCTCACAATAATTCTTTGAGGCTGGAAACATTTGCATCCCTCTTAAGAGAGCAATCTCCCATTCAGGAGGGTAATAGGGTCAGACCAATGTATCATCATATGAAATCATTTGGTAACTTCATCCATTGCTTCAAATAACTGACAGAAAGGGTACCTTAATTCTTTCATGGGGTTCAGCCTAGATTTATGCAGAAATTCCTACCTTGAGAAATTTGGGAATTAGAGAATTTAAAGTTAGTGTACGTGCTCATAGAAATATGCAATACAAATACTGCCACTGAATAATGTCAATAAAAATAAAAATTGTAGCTCCAGCCCATTATGAAGAGTTCTTTTAGTCATTTCTGAGCAACTGGCATTCTGTTCCCAATTATGCTATTTGCTTATTGAATCAGTTCAGTTTCAGTTCAGTCGCTCAGTCATGTCCAACTCTTTGCAACCCCATGAATCGCAGCACACCAGGCCTCCCTGTCCATCGCCAACTCCTGGAGTTCACTCAAACTCATGTCCATTGAGTTGGTGATGCCATCCAGCCATCTCATCCTCTATTGTCCCCTTCTCCTCCTGCCCCCAATCCCTCCCAGCATCAGAGTCTTTTCCAATGAGTCAACTCTTCACATGAGGTGGCCAAAGTACTGGAGTTTCAGCTTTAGCATCAGTCCTTCCAATGAATACCCAGGACTGATCTCCTTCAGAATGGACTGGTTGGATCTCCTTGCAGTCCAAGGGACTCTCAAGAGTCTTCTCCAACACCACAGTTCAAAAGCATCAATTATTCGGCACTCGGCTTTCTTCACAGTCCAACTCTCACATCCATACTTGACCACAGGAAAAACCATAGCCTTGACTAGACGGACCTTTGTTGGCAAAGTAATGTCTCTGCTTTTGAATATGCTATCTAGGTTGGTCATAACTTTCCTTCCAAGGAGTAAGCATCTTTTAATTTCATGGCTGCAGTCACCATCTGCAGTGATTTTGGAGCCCCCCAAAATAAAGTCTGACACTGTTTCCACTGTTTCCCCATCTATTTGCCATGAAGTGATGGGACCAGATGCCATGATCTTAGTTTTCTGAATGTTGAGTCTGATTGTCTTCAATAATAACTAGTCTTATGTTCATAAATGGCAAATTATACTTGTGTATTCTTTTTTCTCCAACACTAATTGCCAAGTGAATGTGATTTGAATCCATATTTTTAAGAGAACTGTTCATGTGTATCCTATCTTAATGAGAATCACTAGGACCTGAACTTTAAAGGTTTGAAGAGCTGGCATTCTTTTAGAAAAAGAAAAGGGAAAATGACAGATCTATGAACATGGAAGAAATTGAGTTAGGGAGGGTTATTGAAGTTTTCATCAACTCCATATCTAAGTATATTATTAATGAAATTTTGAAATTAAAAAAAAATAGAAGAATAAGGTCAGCCTGCATAATTTATTTTCAGGGGAATAGGTAGCAACAGCTGTCCAGCTTTGAAGAAGAAAGTTGTACCTACTAAACTGTTTTCTTTTTTTATAAGATTTATGTATTTATTTATGGACTGTGTGGGGTCTTCACTGCTGCATGACGGCTTTCTCTAGTTGAGGCGAGTGGGGGCTCCTCTTGGTTGTGGTGCTTGAGCTTCACCTTGCGGTGGCTTCTCTGGTTGCAGATCACAGTCTCTAGGTGCATGGGCTTTGGCAGTTGTGGCTCCTGGACTTAGTTGCTCAGGAATGTGGGATCTTCCCAGACCAGGGATCAAACTGGTGTTCCCTACATTGCAAGGCAGATTCTAAACCTCTGGACCACCAGGGAATTTCACTCAGTTCAGTTCAGTCGCTCAGTCGTGTCCGACTCTTTGCGACCCCATGAACTGCAGCACACCAAACTAATGAGTTCACTCAAACTCATGTTCATCGAGTCGGTGATGCCATCCAGCCATCTCATCCTCTGTCGTCCCCTTCTCCTCCTGCCCCCAATCCCTCCCAGCATCAGAGTCTTTTCCAATGAGTTAACTCTTCACATGAGGTGGCCAAAGTACTGGAGTTTCAGCTTTAGCATCAGTCCTTCCAATGAATACCCAGGACTGATCTCCTTCAGAATGGACTGGTTGGATCTCCTTGCAGTCCAAGGGACTCTCAAGAGTCTTCTCCAACACCACAGTTCAAAAGCATCAATTCTTCGGCATTCAGCTTTCCTCACAGTCCAACTCTCACAGCCATACATGACCACAGGAAAAACCATAGCCTTGACTAGACAGACCTTTGATGGCAAAGTAATGTCTCTGCTTTTGAATATGCTATCTAGGTTGGTCATAACTTTCCTTCCAAGGAGTAAGCGTCTTTTAATTTCATGGCTGCAGTCACCATCTGCACTGATTTTGGAGCCCCCCAAAACAAAGTCTGACACTATTTCCACTGTTTCCCCATCTATTTGCCATGAAGTGATGGGACCAGATGCCATGATCTTAGTTTTCTGATTGTTGAGCTTTAAGCCAACTTTTTCACTCTCCTCTTTCACTTTCATCAAGAGGCTTTTTAGTTCCTCTTCATTTTCTGCCATAAGGGTGGTGTCATCTGCATATCTGAGGTTATTGATATTTCTCATGTCAATCTTGATTCCAGCTGTGCTTCTTCCAGCCCAGCATTTCTCATGATCTACTCTGCATATAAGTTAAATAAGCAGGGTGACAATATACAGCCTTGACGTACTCCTTTTCCTATTTGGAACCGGTCTGTTGTTCTATGTCCTACTCAACTGTTAATCTGTGTAATTTCTGTCACTATGGAGACGGAAATTGGTATCATTGATCACCATCTTTCGACCTATCTTTCCTCACTAAACCTCCAGAATCTGAGACGCACATACCTGCTCTTGGTTGGGGAGAGGGAGAGCAAAGGACAACCAGTCAGTCTAAAATAGAGGCTGGAGCAGTACATATACCACAGATAATCCCTACTCTGTGTCCAGGAGTCATGCCCTTTCACAGACCTTAAAGAACCACCCAAGGTTTTTGTTCAAACCCTGCTGTCCTGGACACTATACAGAGAAGACAAAGCCCTGAGAGGCTCACCCTGAGACTGAAGCCAGGGGAGGGCTGAGCTCACATCAGGAGCCTAAGGGCCACCCCACGGGAGACCAAAGCTAAGCCATGGGCACCCACAAGCTCACCCAAGGCCAGAGACTTGCAAGGAGTGGGCCACCTATAGTGGGTCATCCCCATGCTGGCCGTCCACAGCCAGGAACCACTCTGAAGGTGCCTTTTTGGAGGGAGCCAAGGAGAAGGGGGACTTCCCTGATGGCTCAGTGGGTAAAGCATCCACCTATAATGCAGGAGACACAGGAGACATGGGTTTGATCCCTGGGTCAGGAAGATCCCCTGGAGGAGGAAATGGCAACCCACACCCACATGGACTATAGTCCATGCAACCCCACGGACTGTTGCCCACCAGGCTCCTCTGTCCATGGGATTCTCCAGGCAAGAATACTGGAGTGGGTTGCCATTTCCTTCTCCTGAGGATCTTCCCAACCCAGGGATGGAACTAGTGTCTCTTAGGTCTCCTTCATTGGCAGGCAGGCTGTGTTCAGCCTTAAAAGATTTCAACCAACTTCTTAGTGCTGGAAGCATATTAAGACTCCATAGTTTTGCCTTCCTCATTCTTGGATCTCGTAAGCAAACACTGATGAACAGTGGTGTGTGTGTTGGATGGTGCTAGGAGACTTAGAAGGTTTGGAGGTTTTCCTTTGCGTCTTTTTTCTTTGAGAAATACACAGTATTAGCCATAGGGAAGGCAGACTAGAACAGCTGAGGGTTAGATAGAAAAACAAAGGTTCTCAATGCACCTGACATAGGGAAGAGGTGGTTGACAGAGTGAAAGGAGGGATCCTGCTGGTTTGGCACAAAACCGAAATGAAAATGCAGCCTGGTTTATCTCAAGTATGGCAGAAACCTTGCTTGATTCTGAAAGTCCTCTAAATCAGCATTGGCGATAACTCTAGATCACATAGCTGTACCTTTTTACTTTCTGTGAAACAAGGGCTTAAAAAGCAATCTGAAAATGTAAGCAAGGGAAATGCTTACGGCTCAAAAGTATTTTAGAGCAATTTAGAAAACCACATTATATGTAAATTTTGCTCCTGAACACTAAATATCCTCATAAATTATCTGTTTGTTAAAGTATTTACTTATACAGAGGTTCCCTCACCTATCCACCAGCATCTTCGATTTCAAAAAAATTGAAAAAAAGTTCTTAATATTTTAAAATCATTTTTTCCCCTTATCACAATGATGGTTGCCACACTTCACTCTGCAAAGAATTTGAAGACAAGGTCGTAGAGAGAGAATGGGTATCAGATGAGTAAGTGAAAAAGTGCAGAGCTCACCAGAGGACCCTCCTTGTGTGTTCAGGTCAGAGACACACCAACCACAGCAACGTGTGTGAGAGTCTTTTAAAGAAACTAATGTAACCCAGAGGTAAGCTATTTTAGTTGAAAATCATCCTCCTCTATCCTGTCAGTTATTTTAAACTTGTACTAGATAATAGTAGAGCTTCCCAAGCTGTCCATCTCTTGGCAATTCATTAGATGTCACCACCAGAGGGGACTGTGGGAATTATCGCTCCAAGTGGCCACTGATCCATTGGGAGTGAGTTGAATGGTGTCCCCCCAAGCCTCCATCCATGCCCTAGTCTTCAGAAACTGAATATTTACTGGATGTGGTAGAAGACCAACTATTATTTTAAAGAGTCCAAAGTATGTGATTAAGGATTTTGAGAGGGGTTTATCCTGGATTATCAGTGTGGTCACTAAATCCAACGACAAAGTTCTTACAAGATGGAGGCAGAGGGGACTTCCCTGGTGGTCCAGTGGTTAAGAATCTGCTTTCCAATGCACTGAATGTGGGTTAGATCCCTGGTCGAGGAACTAAGATCCCACATGCTTCAGGGCAACAAGCCCAAGAGCCACAGGGAAGATTCAGCACATCCAGTTTTTCTTTTTAACTTTAAATAAATAAATAAAAGAGGGAGATGGAAAAAGTATTCACAGACACAGAGGAGGAGGGGTGACCACGAGGCAGAGACTGGACAGAAACAAGCCACGGAGAGCCAGCGGCCGGCAGAAGCTGGGAGAGGCAAAGACCAGCTTCTTGTCCAGAGTGTCCACAGGGAACCTGGCCCTGACAGCTTCATTTGGACTTCTGGTCTCCAGACCCAGGCGAGAATGAGTTGATGCTGTTTGAAGTCACACAGCTTGTGGTCCTCTGCCCAACTCTTTGTGTCCAACCTTCCAGCCTAAAGAAGGAGGCGCAGCAAGAACTCATGTCATCCTTCAGAATTTCACCATGTCTGTGATGTGAGGTCACAGCTAAAGGACAGAACTCTGAACCTGCATGCGTGCGTATTTGATGGAATTTCAAATCATCACTCTTTGGCTGCACTTTCCCCATGAAAACACAGATGAATAAGATTTTTCTCAGTTTTCACAGATACAAGATAGAAGCATGTCCAAGCCTGCATGCCTTCGAAGGCTAAGCTCACAGAGACAGACACAAATCAATCCTGTCACCATCTAGGACAGCTATTCTAGATCCCAGGTCCAGTGAGGTCAGTGGTTTCCAAATTGATCCTTCCAGGGGCCCTTGTTTTTCTTTGCAAAGGGATTCTTCCAGACAGCCTTCTTCATGTGGGCACAGCATTCATCCAACTCAATGTTCTTCCCTCAAAGTCATCTTGGCTTCGCCCTGCCCCCTCTATATTCTGCTAGAAGCCATGGTCCACGCAATACCTGGGCTGGAATGAAGTTAACCAGCGCAGCATGCTTGCTTCATCGTCTTCATCCATCCTTTTAAGGCTGGTAGGACCAGATGAAAAGAAATGAGCTATTCCCCTTAATAATAGAGCTTACTCAAAACAGGATCGGAGAAGGCAATGGCAACCCACTCCAGTACTCTTGCCTGGAAAATTCCATGGACTGAGGAGCCTGGTCGGCTGCAGTCCATGGAGTCGAGAAGAGTCGGACACGACTGAGCAACTTCACTTTCACTTTTCACTTCACTTTCATGCACTGGAGAAGGAAATAGCAACCCACTCCAGTATTCTTGCCTGGAGAATCCCAGGGACGGGAGCCTGGTGGGCTGCCGTCTATGGGGTCGCACAGAATTGGACACGACTGACGTGACTTAGCAGTAGCAGCAAAACAGGATGCTTCACATGAACTTTTAAGTTAGAAAGTTATACCTGTGGAATGTTAACCAGCAGAAGAAGTTTATTACATTTTGTGATTTTCAGTTCTAACTTACAGGTTTTGATCCCACAAGGAAAACAAGGCTTTCCTGGTTGAGCACAGACAGCGGTGCTCTGCTTCTCTCGTGTGGCCAGATTTGGTATTGCATGCTAAAGAAACCAGATTTACAACCAAAACAAAAGGCTTAAAAAAAAAAAAAAAATTACCGGTATCCTGATTTTTTTATGAACAAAAAGCCAACATCTATTTTATAATATCCACAGGTAATTTTAAACTTAAAAATTTTAGATATTAGTCTAGATCATTAAAAATTTTCTTCTAAATCTCAAAAGGCTGTGAGTAGCCTTCCACAACTGTAGAAATAAAGGTTGCTTTTTAGCTCATGCAACACTGAAGTGGGAGGTAACAAGTCTATATATCGCTCCAGATATAATTAATATAATAATATCTATGTGAATAAAGTGCAGATCCTATTCAACAGAAAATGATGGATGCAACCTGCAGAAAACTGAAAAATCATTTAGAAATGATTTTTACAAAATAATGGTCTACATCCTTAGAATTCTCTATTATAATGAGAAAGTCAAAAAGCATTTTTAAAACCCTGGTGATGAATTTGTTTATTTAACATCCTTGACTTCTGCATCAGGAGTTTCTAACATGAAGTTACTTCACATCTAGGACCAAAAGTTCCTGGGAGATGCCCCTTATCCTGTGAGGCTTAGAAATGAGTATCTTGGGATTTCCCTGGCGGTCCAGTTGTTAGAACTCTGTGCTTTCACTGTTGAGGGCATGAGTTCAATCCCTGGTCAGAGAACTAAGATCCAGCAAACCGTGCATTGAGACCAAAAAGGAAAAATAAAACAAAAACTAAGAGAAAAGAGTGTCCCTGGGAAGTCTTTGTCTGGAGGCCCTGGGGCCGAGGGTGGGTGGCAGGGTCCCATGGGCGCTCTGACCTGAGACACAGGCTCTGTGGCCCCAGAACAGCACTTACTGCGGGGGGTCCAGGGAGACCCACCCAGAGATACACTCTTGTCTGGAGCCTCGCTCCTCCCAGTGTGTTTCCTGTAGTTGGAGAGCCCCAGGAACTTCTTGGAAAAGCCTCGTCTCAGCCCCACAGCAGACCCTGTAGACCCAGGGGTGCCTTGTAACAAGATCCCAGGGGACTGATGCTCTCTGAGACCCATGGGACCAGAACAATGGAAATAACCAAGATCTACCACCTGGCAGAGAGGTGCGGTGGTCAGAGAAGTTGTTGTTGTTCAGTCGCTCAGTCGTGTCAGCCTCTGGGCGATCTCCTGGACTGTACCACCAGGCTCCTCTGTCCATGGGATTTCTCAGGCAAGAATACTGGAATGGGTTGCCATTTTCTTCTCCAGGGGATCTTCCCACCCCAGGGATTGAACCCAGGTCTCCTGCATTGGTAGGCGTGTTATTGATCACTAGCGTGCTGTAAGATATTACTTGCATAAAAGATGCTGCCTTCAAAGTTGCTGAAAATAGGTCTGAACTTAGTTTTCAAAGCCCTTCATGAACCACCTTTCAGATCCAGCTCCTGCCAGGCTTGGCCTAGGACACAGAATTCCACAGGGCAGTGCTTGTCTTTATTGGGGAGCTGGGGGAAATTCCAGGAGCATTTGAGAGTCAAAAATGCTCCCCCAGGTCTGTGTGTGCTGGGACCTCCAATCAAGGGATCTGCAGAGCTTGACTTCATGGCGAGGAACACTCACTACCATTTTTCTAATATTCAGTTTAAATTAACTGACATTCATCTAAATATGCTTGTACGACTTACAAAAATACAGCCAAGTACATTCATTTAGTAAATTAGGTATCTCAGAATGTTTAAACACAAATTGGGAACTTAAACTTTTCAAAATTTAAGCATGTCAGATGCCTGTGAAAGTGAAATTCGCTCAGTTGTGTCTGACTCTTTGAGACCCCATGGACTATACAGTCCATGGAATTCTTCAGGCCAGAATACTGGAGTAGGTAGCCTTTCCCTTCTCCAGGGGATCTTCCCAACCCAGGGGTTGAACCCAGGTCTCCCTCATTGCAGGCAGATTCTTTACCAGCTGAGTCACAAGGGAAGCCTGTCAGATGCCCTTAAATAATTGTAATTCCTTAAAAAGCAAACAAAGCACTCATAAAGTATTACAAAACCTTTTTAAAAATGCTTTGGTTGCACAGAAAATGCTACTATCATGGATTTAAAAGTTCTGATTCATGGTCCCTATTCCATTTTTATCTTTTTATTCTGTTCTTTGTAGGTATATTATTATTAATACTATTATTTTACATTTGTTTGGCTGCACCAGTCCTCCTTGTCGTGTGCAGGATCTTTAGTTGCGGCATGCAGGATTTAGTTCCCTGACCAGGGATTGAACCAGGGCCCTCTGCACTGGAGCACAGAGTCTTAGCCACTGGACCACCAGATAAGCCCCGTTAAGTATATTATTGAGCTGCATTGTCTCCCGTACAAAATTTCTATGTCCTAACTTCCTGCATCACTTAATAAACTTTGTTTGGAAATAAGGTCTTTGCAAACATAATTATTTATGAGGAGGTCATAGTGAAAAGTGGATTCTAATCCAGTACAACTGCTGTCCTTGTAAAAGTAAGAAATGTAGATGCAGACAAGGGGAACACCACTTGGAGATGAAGGCAGAGAATGGTGATGTGCTACATACAAGCCAAGGACAGGCCACATTTGCCAGAAAACACCAGAAACCAGGGAGAGCCTCCTCTATCTGCAACCAGGATAGACTCTCCTTCACAGCCCTCGGGAGAAATAACCCTGACGACACATTAGTTTGGGAATTCTGCTCCAGAACTGGGAGACGGTACATTTTTATTACTGAGGACACACAGGCTGTGGTCGTTTGTTAGGGCAGCTCAAGCCAACCTGTGTTGGTGTAACTTCACTCACTTGAACCAGAGGAGTCCAGCCAGGAGTTTCGAGGAGTCCAGAGAAGTGAGGGCACAGACAGTCTGGCTGGGGCTGAGGGTACAGATGGACCTATGACTGATAACTGAGGCTGTGAAACTGAGCAAGATACTCTTTTTCTTTAGGTTTTGCTTTGGTTTTCTTTTTGGCCACAATGAACAGCTTGGGGGATTTTAGTTCCCCAAACAGGATAAAACCCATGCCCTGAGCAGTGAAAGCACAGAATCCTAACCACTGGACCTCGGGGGAATTCCCTGTTGATTGGAATTTATTAATAGTAGCTCTGGTTTCTTCTGCCCAACCCTCTTCCTTCTTTTCTTCAAACCCTTTTCTTCTTTTCTTGCCCACTGGACAGGAGGGCTTGTGAAGCGCAAGGACAACTGAAAGAACCAAACCAACCCCGGTTCTTTCCAGGAATTTCTGCACAGTGGGTGTGGTTGTTCCATGCATTTTGGAGAATGTGGGTCTGGGCTTGTTTTGTGGGAAAAGAAGGTCTATCAAAGGACATAAGGAAACAGCATACCAGCAGAGAGGAGGAGGAGAGAGAGAAATGACCACATCATTTCAACAGCTCGTCTTCTCAGCCTCAAATCTTCTTTTTCTGACCCTTAAGCCAATGAACCATTTTCTGTTTAGGTTAATTTGATTTCTGTCCCTGGAAATCAAGGGGCTTCCCAGGTGGCTCAGAATCCACTTGCAATTCAAGAAAGGCCAGTTGGATCCCTGGGTCGGGAAGATTCCCTGGAGGAAGGCATGGCAACCCACTCCAGTATTCTTGCCTGGAGAATCCCAAGGACAGAAGAGCTTGGTGGGCCACAGTTCATGGGGTCACAAAGAGTTGGACACGACTGAAGCCACTTAGCACGCAGCCACACACGCAGAAAGCAAGAGAGACTTGTCTGATAAACGCAGCGTGGAGCATGAGCCTTCGGATCAGACAAACACAAACAGGCTCAGAGAGGAGAGCGTGCCTTCTCAAGGGCTGTGTGGCTGTTCTACGATTCTCCCATAGTGCTGTCCCATTTCACCCTCACGGCAACCCTGTGGCTGGCACCTTGCCCAAGACCACGCAGCTAATGAGAAGCAGAGGGGTGTTCAAAGGCAGGCGCTGCTGTGCCCAAGTTCCTGGGCGCAAACTCTCATATTCATTACTCTCATCTCTAGAGATTCCTAAGTCCTATCTCTGACACGGCTCGACAAACAACTACTCTTGAATTGTTGCATTTACCGCAGGCCACTGGTTTAGCAGATTCCCTGCCGGTCAGTCTCCAGGGGCCCGGGGCTGAGGGGGAGCTGTCACTACTGGGAATTCAGCCCTTGCTGTGTCCTGGTGTTGTCCGACAGACCATCTCATTTTAAATGTTTCCTTTTGTTGATGTATTTAATCCTCTGAGGTTTCCAAGACTGTTTGGCTTGTGGTCCAGAACAACTGTGTGACACATTGAAGAAGGTTTTATCACTTCCCCAGAGAATGAAAAGTATCTTGGAGAAAGATCGTTTTTCCTCCAGCCCCATGGCACATCACTGCTTACCTACCAAAAGCTGCTTTGGGAAAATTACACCCAGCATTGAAAATATTTTCCGTGACAATGTTCCCTTTGAGAAGTTGGGTCTGGTCTTCTGCCAGATGGAGATTTGATGTAACCGAAGATCTTAATCCTGATAGAGAACTGAGTTCACTGCAAACAGAAAGAAAAACTTTTGCAAGTGTACTGTTTGCATTCCTGCTGTGAAATAAGACGTGACCGGGGACTTATCTGGAAGAACTCCCATCAGAGCTATGGAAATCACGTTTCATGATTGGAAATCTGATTTGGGAAAGAAATCACTCTGCTCTGTGTCCAGTGGGATGGGGTCCTTTGTTTCCTGATGTTCTCATGTTAATCCCCAAGGCACGGTTGACAGGCGAGCAGCACTGACTGGGGGAAGGCCCCAGAGTCCTACAGAGGAGACGCAGATCATGTGAGGACCTGGGCCCCACCAGTGACTGCTCTGTGAGTCATGTTCTCTCTCCATTTGCTCCACGCTTCAGACTGTTTGAGCAAGACAAATTCAAATGTTGGAAGTGGCAAAAAACAAACAACAAAAAACCCCATTATCATATTGGAAATGTCATGCGGTCACAGATTACCCCTCTTGAAGGAAAGCTTGAATCCACGTTGAAGCACTTTGCACACTCCAAAATGATATTCCTGATAAGAGCCACCGAAAGACTTGAAATGGAGGGAGAAATCGTCTTTGCCATTATCAAGTAGCTGAGACATTTAAGGAATGTGCTTAACATTACTGTGCTTTCACAATACTCCAATTTTAGAAGTTTTTTTAATTTTTATTATTTTTTTCAAATTTTATTTTATTTTTAAACTTTACATAATTGTATTAGTTTTGCCAAATATCAAAATGAATCCGCCACAGGTGATTTGCGGACATCCCTGGTGGTCCAGTGGTTAAGACTTCACCTTTCAAGGCAGACTGGGGCTGTGGGTTCGATCCCTGGTCGGGGAGCTAGGATCCCACATGCTTCGTGGCCTAAAAATCAAAACATAAAACAGAAACAATATTGTAACAAATTCAATAAAAATTTTTTAAATGGTCTACATTCAAAAAAGTCTTAAAATTTTTAAAATAATGGCCTACATTCCAATTTTTAAACTGGATGTGCCATGCCATGCTCAGTTGTTTTAGTCATGTTCAACTCTTTGTGACCCCATGAACTGTAGCCCACCAGGCTCCTCTATCCATGGGATTCTCCAGGCAAGAATACTGGAGCGGGTTGCCGTGCCCTCCTCCTGGGGATCTTCCAAACCTGAGGATTGAACCCACTTCTGCATTTCCTGCATTGCAGGTGGGTTTCTTTATTATCTATTTACAAGAACAAATAAAAAGCATCTTGAAAAATCCAATTATGAATTTATTTAATATCCTTGACTTCTGCATCAGTAATTTCTAAGATCCTAAGTCTCCGAAATGCAAAAATATACTAGTGTCAGGTCCATAACCAATAAATTCTTGGAGGCACCCCTTCTTACCTGTTGCATAGGAATAAATATTCTTTTAGTTGGAGACATACTTTTGTGGCTTCTTTTGTGGATCATCTCAAGCTGTAGACAGACTAGTGACCTGGCTCTGTGTTGGTTTCCTAGGGCAGTGGTATATTGCTTGAAGTCCTCTGAGTATTTTCTCCCTGACACCTGACTTCCCTCTCAGATGTGTACACCTCAGTTCAGAATCCCCGCATGCCTGTAAGGCACATATGTCTCCACCCCAGTCTTCAAATCCCTCTGTTGACATGCTACAGAACAGGGGAGTCAGGGGTAATACTATTTCATTATTTGAATCAAACATTTGGGGCCAAAACTTCTCCAGAACTTTCGGTGTGTAAGAAATGATGGGGAATCACAAGGCTGAGACAGGTCACAGGCCAGCTCTCCAAACCTGAGCACTGGACCAGGACCCAGAGCTGAGCAACAGCTGGACACCAGCCCCCAGCTGGACACATAGAGCCGCCCCTGCTGATGACCCCAGTGAAGATCTCATAAAACTAGCCTCAGATTAAATCCCACAGGTTCAATTCATCTTTTATTTTGGTGGCAGTAACAGTAGCATTAAGAATAGCCTTACAAACTCTCAACCTCTCAGGGGAGAAAGCTATGCAGTTAGAACCTTCATAAATACCTGTGGTCACTTGGTACTGATATATTAATTCACAATACTAATGTTTATAAATACAGAACTGTCACATGTATATATTTTTACATGAGGATGGGGGAAGCTGGCATTAGAGAATTTTAACATAAAACTAAATTAAAACCCAAATATGCATCCATTGATGAACGGGTAAATAAAATGTGGCATGTCCATTTGTTGTTGTTCTTGTTGAGTCACTAAGTTGTGTCCAGCTCTTTGTGACCCCATGGACTGCAATATGCCAGGCCTCCCTGTCCCTATCTCCAGGAGCTTGCCCAAGTTCATGTCCATTGAGTCGGTGATGCCACCCAACCATCTCATCCTCTGCCACCCTCCTCTCCTTTTGCCTTCAATCTTTCCCAGCATCAGGGTCTTTTCCAATGAGTCAGCTCTTCGCATCAGGCAGCCAAAGTATTGGAGTTTCAGCTTCAGCATCAGTCCTTCTAATGAATATTCAGGGTTGATTTCCTTTAGGATTGACTGGTTGGAACTCCTTGCAGTCCAAGGGACTCTCAAGAGTCTTCTCCAATACCACATTTCAAAAGCATCAATTCTTCAGCACTCAGGCTTCTTTATGGTTCAATTCTCACATCCATACATGACTACTGGAAAAACTATGGCTTTGACTATACAGACCTTTGTCAGCAAAGTGATGTCTTTTCTTTTTAATATGTTGTCTAGCTTTGTCATAGCTTTCCTTCCAAGAAGCAAGAGTCTTTTAATTTCACGGCTGCAGTCACCATCCACAGTGATTTTGGAGCCCAAGAAAATAAAATCTGTCATTGCTTCCACTTTCCCCCCTTCTATTTGCCATGAAGTGGTGGGTCCAGATGCCATGATCTTAGTTTTAGTGTTTTAATAGTTATTTGAGAGATGGGATAATCAACTACAATTAGAATCCCTCCAAATAGCACTTACGGTTGTTGTATATGATTAACACACATGGCTTAAAGCTTGTGGAGTTCTTTTTTGGTAGGGTAGGAAGTGGTCCTTTGACAGTTATTGTTATTTTCATCAAGTCCCAAGCTGAATCACTTCTAGTTATTGTTGCATATCAATATTTAGATCATGCACCTCATGTAAGCACTTGAAAACAGATACAGTGTGCTTCCCAGTGGCACTAGTGGTAAAGAACCCACCTGCCAATGCAGGAGACGTAGGAGACACGGGTTCAATCCCTGGGTCAGGAAGATCCCCTGCAGGAGGAGATGGCACCCCACTCCAGTTTTCTTGCCTGGGAAATCCCATGGACAGAGGAGCCTGGTGGGCTACAGTTCATGGGATCGCAAAAAGTAAAATGTGACTGAGTGACTGAGCACACTTCAGTTATTTGCTGTCTTAAACATCTTTTCTTATATCCAGTGCATTCCAGCCTTTATTAATTTCTTTCTCCATTTAAGTCAGAGACTTTATCCCCAAGAAGTAGACCTTCAAAGTTCTTGACTTACTCAGAGATTTTTTCCCAGGACTTTAGGACTTAACTGCTGGAGTTATTAAACATTGTCTCTGAGTGAACAGAAGATGAAAAATAGTGTTCTTTCTGGGCAAAAATAAATTTATTCTTCTCTGGCTGAAAACACTTTTTATTTCCTTTACAAGTGATGGAGCTCAAGTACAAATTTGATTGTTACTCTGCTTATTACCATATAAATAGCTTTTAAATTCAATATACCATTCAAATTCATGCAAATTATAAAGAGAGGGGAGGTTCTTCCAGAAACAAAAGACTAGAGTATAAAATTTCTTATACTTCACTGACAAAATAAATTATGTGCATCATAGTAGTCCTGACATTTTGAATAGGCTGCTGCTAAGTCGCTTCAGTTGTGTCCGACTCTGTGCAACCCCATAGACGGCAGCCCACCAGGCTCGCCCGTCCCTGGGATTCTCCAGGCAAGAACACTGCAGTGGGTTGCCATTTCCTTCTCCAATGCATGAAAGTGAAAGTGAAGTCACTCAGTCGTGTCCGACATCCGACTCTTAGTGACCCCATGGACTGCAGCCTACCAGGCTCCTCCATCCATGAGATTTTCCAGGCAAGAGTACTGGAGTGGGTTGCCATCTCCAAAGTACATATTAATTCTCAAAACAGTGATCATCAATTTTAATTCATTATAACTCTCTTGATCATTTATAGTGTTAAGGGAAAGATAATGAAGAGACTACTGTATCTGTAGATCATGCTTTGTTGTCTCATAATTTTCTGATGTTTTGTAACAGCCAAATGATAAAATATTGATATCCAACAAAATAACTAAAAATAATTTAAATAGTATGTCTTCCAGAAATTGTGTGCCTTCTTACACTAACTTAAAATTGTTTTAAAAGTTCTTTCGTTGCTCATATTTATTTTCTTTAAATCAAAAGGTACTAAAACATGCAAAGACTCAGGAAAATAATACTTATAATCAGAAGAAAAAATAAACCAATGGAAAAGATCCAGAAGTGACAGTATTGATGGAATTATCAGATGAAACTTTAAAACAGACATTATGTTCAAAAATAAAACATGAGTAAAATGAGGAGACAGATGGAAACTATAAAAAATAACCAATAGGAAACTTTAGAGCTAAAAATCACACAGAATAAAAAATTCTCTGGGTAGACTTAACAACGGATTAGATACTGCAGGAGTAATAACTCTTGCAAGGGCAATAACTGCAAAGGCAACAGAAATGAAATGGGAGAGACCTCCCTGGTGGTCCAGTGGCTAAAACTCCACGCTCTCAATGCAGGGAGCCTGGATTCGACCCCTGGTCAGAGAACTAGATCCCACATGCCGCAACCAAAGAACTTATATGCAACAACTGAGATCCAGTGCAACCAAATCAACTAATTAAAAAGAAAGAGAGAGAGAGAGAAATGAAGTGGGAGACATGACAATAAAAACTGTGGAAATTGAAGCACAGGGAGAAAAAGACGGAAAAAATAATGAACAGAATCTGTGTGGCCCTGGGCAATAGTGAGCAATCTAATGGAATAGTTGTTTAGTCCCTGAGTCATGTTTTGTGACCCTGTGGACCGTAGCCCTTCAGGCTCCTCTGTTGATGCGATTTCCCAGGCAAGAAAAGTAATTGCAATCTCAAGAAGGAGACTGTAGCCCCCTTCTTGGAGGGCTGAATATGATTTGAAGAAATAATGAGCATAAATTTTTCAAAAGCATCCCATCACACATCTAAGAATTATGTCATTACACCTTAAACAGGATACAGAGAAAGACCCCACCAAGTCACATCACCATCAAACGAATACAATTCCATGATGGAGAAAGCATGTCTTTTTTTTTTTTCATGGAAAAAGCAGACTGCATATAGATTTGAACATGCTGAATCTCAGTGAAAGGCATTTTGAAATATCGGTCCAGAATCTAGCAAAGATTCAAACTGGGGGTTCGTCAGTCTGTATGCAGTGGACAAAGATGTAGAATCCAACCTCCACCCCTCCATGATCCACTGAGATTCTCCCCATCCACCTTCATTTTTCCCTTTAAAAACTGCCTTGGCTGAGCAGAATCTTCAGGGTTGGTCTTAGAACATGAGACTCCCTTCTCCCCAGCTTGCTAGTTTTTCTGATTAAAGCAGCTTTCCTTTTACTGACACTTGCCTCTTGAATGACTGACTTTTGAGTGGTGAGCATCTGAACCTTAGTTCAGTAACAGGCATAGCAATAGAAATACCAGAAATGACCTGCAACACTCCATGAAATGAAAATGTGCTATGAAGATCACTAGCAACCATGAAAGCGCCTGATATTTTTTGGCTAGATGTCTTCAATTTGAAGTGGATACTAGTGATTTAAATTTCTAGTGATTTAAAAAAAAAAAAGAAAGAAAATGAGGGGGGAGGAGTGGTGCTGGATAAACAAAGCACACCCTTCACTCACTGTCGTTTCCAGAGCCAACCACTTACAATATTAAATGGAATTATTAAGGTATATTGACGGAACATCTAATATGAACTCAATACTACCAATGTCTGTGTAAAATCACGTGTCTCAGAATTCTAAAGTGTCTAGAAGTCTTTTGCTCCTTTCAGTATTCAAACAGGTATTTTCTTCCTCTTATATATAATTGTAGCCTAGTGAGACCAGCTGGGCGTGGAAGGAGTGGTAGAGAACTCCCAAACAGGCACCACTCAGAAATTCCCAGCTGGGATGGGGCTTACCCTTTGGACAGCAAGCCCAGACATCGCCCGGACCCTGCAGTTTCTGCACTCAGCTTTGTCAGATGGGAAAAGCCAATCTGCAGATCTGACTAATATTTTTTCAAGAAATCCTAGGGAAACTTAACAAGCAAAATTTCCAAAAAAACCCATGCTTTTGAGAAAAGTCATGCTTTTCAGAAAAAAAAAAAAAGGCATTTTGAAGTGTTTTTTTTTTTTTAAGTGTAGCTATAGAAATTAAAATAACATAACAAAAATCATCTAGAGACTCAAGCAGTTTGCCAGTAATGGAATGAAGGGGCCTACCCTCCTCAAGCCTGATTTATTCATCTTCCAAAGAAACCAGATTAAAACTAAAACATCTCAAAGCGGGTGGATTACATCATTTTATCACTGACAAGACTTGAGGAAACAAGCATCCTGGTTATCTTTCTCATCAGATTTTTCCTATTACTACTTTTCTACCATTTTGTTCTTCTTTAGCTCTTTCTATCCTCCCTTCATCTTACTTAAAAAAATCTTTACATTCAATTGAGTTTTGCCAGAGGTGTTTGTCATGTACACCCACTTTCAAACAGATGATTTTTTGGTAAATGGTGACACAGAAGAGAGAGTCCCATAAAATTAAGCACTTGGACAGAAAGCAGGAGAGTTGCTACCAGGAGAGGGGGATGGTATGTGACTGTCTAGGGGGTAGAGGTTTCTATTTGGGATGAGTAGGTTCCACAAATGGGTAGGGATGACAGTTGTGTCTGTTAGTCGCTCAGTCATTTCTGACTCTGCGATCCCCTGGACTATACCCCACCAGGCTCCTCTGTCCCTGGAATCTTCCAGGCAAGAATACCGGAGTGGTTGCCATTCCTTTCTCCAGGGGATCTTCCTGACCCAGGGATTGAACCTGCATCTCCTGCATTGCAGGCAGATTCTTTACCATCTGAGCCACTAGGGACTGTAAATATAAACACTACTCATTGTACACTTAAAAATGGTTGAAATGGTAAATCCGTTATACATATATTTTACCACAGTAAAAACTTTTTAAAAGACGAAAAAAAAAGTACAAGCAGCACACCATCTTTCAGACATGACCAATTTATTCAGAAAATTCAAATTTCAGTTTGGCAAAGTATATCCAGGGGCAGAGTTTGGGATAATCATTTCATTCAGAGGCAGCTACATTTTCTAGAGCTAACTGGCCATGGGGTAGTATTGGAAGGCAAGAAAACCAAACTTTAAAAAATAACTTAGGGTGTGTGGGTGATAAACACAAATATCTGCAGAGGAAACCAACCAAACAAGCAGCTTACACCACTGAGGCATGAGAAAACACTGATGCTGCCTTTATTCCATTTAGTTTGACACACATGAAGCACCTAATTTTTTCCAGATACTGGACTAGCTGCTGAGTCGAGGTGGAAATACAAAAATCATTAAGATGTAATCCCTGTTCTCAAAAAGTTTACAACCACCCATGTAAAAATGAGGGCAACAAGGGAGGTACCAGAAAACTGCTCAAAAAAACTGGAAGGAGGGCTTCCCTCTACTTCTCAGTAGAGGCTGCAGCCGGGACCCTCTTTAATTAGGGGACATGGGTGAGGCAGGGGTTGCATGCTGAGTAAGGAGAACTCTGGTGTTGAAGCATGCCTTGGCAACAGGAATGGTCTCGCTCCTCCACAGCCTTCCATGTGTGAGGGAATGCTATGCTATGCTAAGTCACTTCAGTCGTGTCCGACTCTGTGCAACCCCATAGACGGCAGCCCACCAGGCTCCCCAGGGGTATTCAAAGGTAGGCAGTTTTATTTTAACCCCTCTCATCACTAGCCCCCTATAAAAGATTGATAAGGAAGTGAAAAATTATTAACAAAAAAAAAAACATCCAATTTGGAAGAGGCAGAATATAGACAAGATATAGCATTTCATTGTTTTAATGTAAACTCAACTGCTTATCCAGTAACTTAAGTAAAACCATTGAAAGGGGGAAAAAAATCCCTCTGGCAGCACCACAGTTCATTACGGCAGAATGCTGTCTCTCCTGGTAAGACTATGAAGCTAGCTTTGGCTACTGCCAACAGTGGATGCAAGAGTACAAGGGACACTGAAGTCCATATTTTACACATAAATTAACATCAATAAACAATTCCACTGTAACTGAACACAGACGATGAAGACAGCTTGGAAGAGATAATTTGGGAAGAGAGGTGAAGTCTCTGAAGGCTAACTGATCTAAAAATGACTTGGGATGTTGTATCTCCTACTTAATACAAGAGGAGCAAGTGAATAACAGTCAACTATGTATATAACATACATCCCCAAAAGACTTCTAACACAACATACTACTAACCGAACATCACAGTTTCTGCTTTTGCAATTTACACAAATTACCTGAATGTTAATACTTTAGGGAACCCTTACAAACACAGTGTACAAGTTATGATATTATGCATCACCCTTAACTTATGAAAGTTTGATTTACATTATCTCAAAGGAAAACTAGTATTTATAAATCTCATTTTCCCACATAATTCATTACTCATTTTAAAAAATAATTTTAAAAAAAAGTGGCTTTCCTGTGTCTTTATCAATGGTAAATTAGAATGCAAACACCTGCCTGGCTTTGATAAAATTAAAAACAAACAAACAAACAAGAAAACAAGTTTTATGACCAGCACCTCATAAAACCAAAAACCTCCTTTAGAAGTATAAAGTTCAATTCTTCTTGCCTTCTTAGTAAATGTTAATCCAAACCCTCCCCAATCTAGGAACTGTTCTGGTTGGTTACATCACAAACATACAGTATTTTTTAACATTAATAAATTTCTGATGTGGTATGAAAAATAAACAGCTAGCTTTTAAAACCAAAGTGACTCAGAGTTCTAGAACAAATATAATAGCACACTAAAATAGTTTAAAAGTAAAATTAAAAATCAAAATCTATCATGGTCTTAATTCAAATTAAAAACCAAAGGATTATGTATCATTTCAGACATATACATCAAGATGCCAGTTCTTATAAAAAAGTACTTCAGTTGTAAATGCTAGATTATGTAAAAATAATTTTATATTAATTTTATTCAACTTTAATGATTTTCCCCAACTCTAATATTAAAAACATGAAAAGAACTTAAATTTTAATGGCAAAAGTTACTGTTTTCCCCATCTACTAAAAAAAATTTTTTGTTTTCCCTTATTAACATACAATGCCCTATTGTTAAGGCACAACTTTTTTTAGAATAAAAATGAAACCATCAATTTATTTTACACAACAGTTACAAGGCAGACGTTTTTAGGCATATGCTAAAAACAAATAAGTCTTAAACCAAATCACTGCTTCTATTCACAAGCAATCGACACAGCCAAGGTGAGTGAGTGGTTGTGGCTAGATTCTAAACCGTTCCCGTTTTAAACCTGCTTAAGATTGTCTCCAGAAAGCCATTTTCAAGCTGTCATCAAGGAGAGGCCAGTTGGGTACTTTCTTTTCTGAGGAATAGGGAGGGAGTGGCACACCAGCTTTCTTTACTTACGTTGGGCAATGGGAGACAATCATCACCTGCAAAGCCTGAGTCAAATCCAATTTCTGAATTAAACACCCTGAGACAGGGCAAGGAAGGGCTTGCCTGGCGTCCCCCTTCCCCCAGGCCTTTCCTCCTCCCACTCTTTCCTCAGCCACCGCCCCGACTCAATTTGTACAATATTCAAAGGAAGCACCCAGAAACAGGAAGAATCTGCACAACTGCTACTTAAAGCACACAAACCACATGAAGCTTGTCACTTCATTATCCCACCATACATAACTCAGTATTTAGAATCAAAGAAAAACACTAAAATTGGGGAAAGGGGACAACTGAATAACAAAGATAAATAGGACCCGTCTCATAGGTCCTTACAATCCCAACTGAAGTAGGAATCAATTATGAAAACTAATAGAGATAGCAAGCTTTCTCCAGCAGGCAGTGCGCTTGTATTTTCTGCACGTTCATTCTTTGAAGGATGGGTCAGAAAGGCTTATGACAGAAGCCTTGGGTTATTCTTGACAGTTACTCTGTGGTTTTAAAGGTGACTTTCCTTTACTTTTTGAGGAGTCTTTGAAAAGTAATAGTCAACTTGGGCTCTGTCAGTATTAATCTCCCCCACTGGAATTCTAGTCTTCAGTTCTGCCCTAAGATTTCAGCAGCCAATCACAAAGACACAGGTCTATGAGAGAATTCCAGGGTTAAGTGTTGGGGAAGGGTATATTGGTTAACAAAGAGAAGCAGAAATAAGTTAACATATATTAACAAGTTAGGGAGACATGGAACAAGGTGGAAAGAGGGGCAGAGGAAGGGGACAGCTGATGGATCCTAAGGTGCTACTTTTACTAACTGATGCATAAAACTCAATTTTAATGGAAAACTGTCCTCTAAATAAGGGCAAAGACAAGGGAAAGGGACATCAGGTATCGGGTAGGTGAGAGTCACTAAGAGTAAACATTTTAGAAATACTTGTATTTATGGGAGATATCATCTGTCTCACACAAGAAGGTGTTTCTCACTGGTGTGTCCTGGCACAATGTCCTACATAAATAAAATAAATACTGTTCTTTGAATTTATATTAGTTCTGTAATGTATACTGACTTTTAGAAACAAACTGTTTTAAAATAAGCTTCTTATAAAAGCACTTAAAACGATTAGTACTATGCTATACTCAAGAAATCGCAAAAATAATGCATTTGTCAGCCAGTATCCTAATTTTTGCACATGACACAAGCTCTCCACAAAGTCATTATCTACGTGTGGCTTAATAAAATTAAAAACTAAAGCCAAAACACCATGCCTGCTAATATGAACTAGTCCCATTTCCTAATATGCTAGTCTCCTTCCCCGAAGTTTGACACACCACAATTAGAACAGACACTTACACCACAGGACTCTGGAAATGGCATATGCTTCTGCCATCTCTCCTGAGGAAAAAGATTCCCTCATCTCATTGCAAAGTAAAAAGATGAAGCCTTTAACACTTGGCTCAGAATTCCTAAAAGTCCTGGTTAAACACCAGGTATTTCAACTACTAAAACTTGGAATGAATTCTGATGAATAAAACCCTAGCTATTGAGGCCCACTGCCCTGCAGGACTGGTGACCAGTTGCTGGAAACTGGGTAAAGGTAATGTGTGTATCACACTTGGGCCAATTCCCCAACGAGGACCAAGGACCTCAGATGGCGTGATCTGCAAGCCTAAAGTTAAAGTTGTAAGCACATTCCACCAGGTGAGGACGCCTGCCCTTCCTTTGGTCAACTTTATCTCCAAGACAAGAAAATAAACAGAAAATTGACCAAGCATTAAAAACTGATCTAGGGTTAAAGAGAGAGAGAGAGACAAGAAGAAAAAAGGAAACCATGAAACGCTAAGAAATCCCTCTCCTTATCAGTGTGTTATGGAACAAAATCGTGGCAAGGTCATGTGAAATGACGGTACTGTTGAACTGAAGTTTCTGATCGCGCTGAGAGAAATCAGACATCCCAATGAGAGACGGCTCACAAAACAAAGCTTGAATTACACTGACACTGAAAATATGTCATAACCTTTTTCAACCAGATTGTGCACACCTGAATAGGAAAAAAAACTCATCAAAAAGTAAGTTCAATCTTCATTTTTTTAACCCAAAGAGAAAATACAAAGTATCTTAGGTTACTACTTTGAGAGCTTGGTTAGATCAGATCCATTTATTAATGGCAAAAGCCACCTTAACTCACTCTTGATAAAGAGGGAATCCCTACAGACATGGCAAATTTTTTTAAAAGTACTAAAACAAGGTTTTTAAAAATAATGAAGGCTAGTTCAATTCATGTAACTTCAAATAACTTTCAGTTAATAACAGAATAACATTATATTTTTATAATGCCTTATAGCATATTTTACCCCTAATGAGAAAAAGTACCAAAATTCTAATGTTAAGCCCTGAAATCTTAATACAAACCTTAGAAGTTAAAGATTAAATTTGGGTCAGGAGGGAAAGGACAGAACCATGCACCATCCACAGGGCAAGTGAAACTGATCAGCAAGATGGCAGAAATGTTGAACCCATAGGTACAAACACACGTCTCTTTATAAAAACAAACCAAAACGAAACAATACACACACACACAGAAATTACAATGCAACCGTCATATATCCATATTCTCTACTAGCTGGTGAAACTGTTATTAAAATTTCAAAGAAAAAAAACAATTTGAGCTTTTTCTATTTTAATCCATAAGAAATATTCATTAACAGAGAATCTGTTGCATATTAATGAATCTGCAGCTTCTTGTGCTTTCTATCTGAATTAGGGGTAAAAATCCCCAATTATTTTATTTTCAATGAGATATAACTGTATAGTAGTATTAAACACCTACACAAAACAATCCTTTCTTCAGCCCAATTCTATATGAAAGTATTAACAAACTGAAGATTCATGATATTGTGTGAAAATGGTGACTCATAACAATGTAGACTCAGCTATAGATTTTAATTCACAAATATATATATATGCGCCTTGTGTATGACAACCGTACGAAAATAGTCTCAAAAATAAAGACAATACTTGAGACATGAAGCAACCCATTCTCCCTGACCCTGCATCCTATTACAGGGAAAAGAAGTCTCAGATGCTTCATAAATACTTTAAAAAGTTCGGGATGGCCTAAACCATGCATAGTCTCCACCGCCGCTTTGAAGCCTCAGCACGTCAGGCTGACCGTTCAGCTCTGGGGGGGGGCTGTGACCTGTCATCAAGCTTGGCTTACGAATGTCCCGTCTTCTCCAGATCCGGGAGCTTTCTGACCAGAGCCTGGTGGTTCATCCTGATGCTGGCCAGGAGCCCCCCTTCAATGCCGTCGGAACCAGTGTAGCTAATTTCTTCACCACTCAGGGTGGTCATGTGCCCCCCGAGGGCTTTCAAGATGGCGTTGCCAGCACAGATATCCCACTTTTTGATGTATGTCACATGGATATATAGATCAGCTTTTTCTTGACTCTTATCAGGCACATCCAAGAGTGCTAAAACTTTATAACCTGCAAGATAAACACAGGATTTAGGTTATTATCTGGAAGAGAGGAAGAAAGGAGTGTACTGTCTTGGGGATGTTGTTGACACCAGCATGGGGTATGCAGGCGCTCTCTACACTATCTCTGCAACTGCTAAATTAAAAGGAGGGAGGAGGGTTAAGGATGGGGAGCACATGTATACCTGTGATGGATTCATTTTGATATTTGGCAAAGCTAATACAATTATGTAAAGTTTAAAAATAAAATAAAATTTAAAAAAAATAAAAAGAAAATATAACAAACAAAAAAAAAAGAATAAAAGTAGTTTTTTTAATGTCACAGTACAGATGTTAAACCCAAACGAGCAAAACAATACTGCAATGTGTTCAAAGTAGTTTATTAAGCTATTCTCAAGTATAAATAAACATATGCCTATAATTTTTTAAATTTAAATCTACTTTGTGGTTGTCTTCTGAGAGGTGATACCTTCAATATGAATTGTTTGCTATGGACTATACACTGAAGCTAAACACCCCCAGGAGTCCCTTGAGTGTCTAGGAAGAATGGATTGGAAAGGAGAAAGCACAAGATAATGTTATTACCCTAAGTCTTTTCTGTAATGATGCAAAATTTTAAAAATAAAATAATAAAACAAACCCAGAAGAAACTGGGTCAAAAACCTATTTTATCCTATTCCTATTGGGAATTCTGCATATCACCTTTCCTGATCAACCTGACAGCCTATAAAAAAAAAACAAGGAAACCATGTTAACAAAGACATGTATAGGTCAGCAGTAAACTAAAACTGTTAGGCTTAAAAGTTAAAAGCATTACTTTTCTATTACTGTGTTGAAAAAGGTTTTCAAACACAAATGTTTCCTACTATGCTTCACAATTTATTTGAATTAAAACACTTCTGTCATAGCAAACAGCATTCAAAACAGAGTGGGCTAAATCCAGGTATGGCCTGGTTTCACACAGCCCTCAGGCTATGGGTGTTTTCTGTATTTTTAAAGAGTGGCTAAAAAAAAAATCTAGTAACAGCAGCCATTAGCCGTTCTAATAACATTTAACGATGGTTCCTGCCAGCCCCTGCTAAACACAGGGTTGTGATGGCTGGATCCTTCTTTCTCCCCTTGCGATGGTTACAGCTACACTAACAGCACAATCACTTCAAAGTCAGATCACATACAACAACCACCGATGTCAGGAAGAGATGTGCATATAATCCAGGATCAGAAACCACTGCTGTGAGACTGTTTCCGTTGTGAGACTGTCTGTACCCAGGAGGCAGGTGTGCCTGAAATCCCGCTCTCGAAATAACCAAGTAGGAGACCAGGCCTGTCCTAAAAGCCCCAGTGTCCACTCCCACTTCTTCCCAAGGACCGGATACCAATGAGCCTCCTGACATGGGCGTGGCCACGCAGGGCACAGTGTAGGCCCCACACAGAGCAGGAACATACCAGCACCGCCCGCTGGGATGATCGTAGTCTGGTTTCCGAAAGTCTGAAGAGCAACCTGTTTGACCATTCCTGAATGCGAGCGAGACACGACAATCCTTGGGGTCTTCTCATTGTAAGAAGTTCGGGCTTTCACATTTGATCCACCGTCTACCATCGCCCAGGCTGGAAAGCAAATGTAATAGCCAGTAATGGCACCAAGGCTTTTTTAAAACCAACATACCAGGAGTGACTGGAAAATACTTCTTCCCAAGAATTCTTTTATCTCCAAACAGGGAGCTTTGGTTTTTGGAGTACAAGGGTCATATGTTTATTTTTTACAACAGGCCATATTCAAAACTACAAGGGACGATGGAACCCTGCCCAGCCAGAAAAGTGACTAGTGGGTCCTTGTTGAGAAACATCCTGGCTCCAGAGCTCCCTGCAGGGCCACTGTGGGGTCTTCACTGGACCACACTGAAACTCAACTTCCCCACCTCCTGCCCTCCCTCTCACAAATCTGACTCCAAGAGCTTTCTCCAGTAAACATCCTGCAGATAATAATCACAAGAAAATAATAATCAGAATAACCCAAAGGGCAGGATCTTCTCTGATAAGTGAGTGACCTGATCTCAACGAGTCAATGCCATGGGGAAAAGGGGGCCTGGAGGCTGATCTAATATAAGTGACCTAACAACCAAAAGAAATGCTTGTCACTTGACTGGACTGTGGTCTCAGTTAATAGGTTGTAAAATCCACTTCTTGAACAACTGGGGGAAATGTGACTATTGGATAAAATTATTAATTTTATTACTAACAGTTCTTATTATATAAGAACTTTATTATAACTGTTCTTATTTAAAAATATGTTCTTTTTAGAGATGAATACTGAAATATATGGGGTAGAAGGTCATGATCTTTGTGATTATCTCTAAAATACATAGAAAATAAATGAATGAATAAATAAAAGCAAATATATAAAAATATCAACTGTTAAATATAAAGTACATGAAAAGTCATTATCACTTTTTGAAATTATTCGTAATAAAAGTGAAATAAGAAAAGAGAAACAAAAAAATCCTCTAAATTCTTTTTAGAAATGATCAAAAA
The DNA here is from genome assembly GCF_032452875.1 of Bos javanicus. Taxonomy (NCBI): domain Eukaryota; kingdom Metazoa; phylum Chordata; class Mammalia; order Artiodactyla; family Bovidae; genus Bos; species Bos javanicus. The sequence continues at coordinate 24,042,258 of NC_083881.1, forward strand.
ACACAGGATTGTATCAAGAAGTGAATTTGCAATGCTGTATCTCTAGAGGTCAGTATTGTGTAAGAGAATAAAGAGTACATCTCAGTAGATATTTTAGTAGAATAATTTTAGATAAGAATTACTAATTTAATATTAAAAATATATATTTCAGACCACATAAACTCAATGCATTCAATCATAACATTTATATGGACAAAATTATTTCAAACACCTTAAAACACAGTTAGGTATTTAAATAAACATGTGTGAATGATGATGATAAGGTAGTAGTGATAAGCTAAAACAACAGTTAACAGAATGTGTTCAACACTCCATCTATAAGAAGCCAAACAGAAAGTCCGTTAGGAAATAACAAATGGTTGGTACTTTGCTCCACAGACTTCAGACACTACAACTTCTTTCTACTAGCTACAGATTTCCACAGAGTGGATGGACTGCGTCCACATTTATACAGAACTTCAGTAAAACGTGTACTATTTAAGCATCTCTTGCTTCTAAGAATGTCACTCAGTGAATTAATTCTAATTAAATCTGGTAAGATTTTGATCAGCTCTGTTCTAACTGCTGCCAGCAATAATAATACCTAGCTTCCACTATAGTCAAGTATAGCTACATTCTAGTAAATACGTAATACTTGGCAGTTTGTACTCTGCAACATCAATATGCAGTCTGGATCTGAACATCACTCCCCAAAACAAATCTTCGATCCAGGAAAGGAAGGTCACTCATACCTAATTAAGAGCATATTGATTCCTTTGCAATGTTTGCTGACTAGTAAAAGCACCTTATATTACTAAGCCTATGGTTGGGCGGGGGGGTGGGGCGTAGATTATATATTTTGATGGAATAAAGGTTTTTTAAAAATGGACATTTTATTATCCCCATTCTCCCTCCTAACATGAACAGATATGGAAACCAGGACCTATCTACCTCTCTGGTATCAACTTGCTCTGCATTTTCTTTATTGTAGTTCTAATTCTCTTTGGGCTAAGGCCACTTCACAGCAGATCCCAGAATGCACACGACCTCACGTGGAAGAGCCCCAAGACCGTATCCCCAGCAACAGCATGATGGAAACAGAGAGGACCGCAGCTGCTGGGCATCCACGCCCAACTGCATTCCCTACACACTAAGGATCACTTGTCTTCATATAACAGTTTCCATCCTCTAAACAAGTTCAGAAAGCTATGCTTTGTCATACATTACTAGCACCAACACTAAAATCCTCACTGTATCCAGTGAAGGGAGAGGTGGGGCTGACTCTAATAATTGTTGAATCACAGCTGAAATTTCCACAGGACCATAAATAATACAGGAAATGATTCAATAACATTAACTTTTGGAAACTTTAGCATATTTCTTACCTGTATATTCAGAAAATGGTTTATGTATTACTCCTAGCACAGGTTTACCATTTACAGCCACACACACCATAGTAGTAACATACTTCCGAAGATCCTCTACAAGAAAAAAAAAAAAAACAACCATCCAATAACAACAATTATTAAAATGTTGGGATTAAATATGAAAATTGAGTCTCAAGCACTCAAAAAAGACCCTGTACAAGGGGTGTACTCACTAAGTATTGTCACCATTATATCAGCACATCAGTTTCAGTCCAGGAAAAAACACTTGTAAAGGAACTTCTCAACAGTCCATGTTTCTATTATCTATTTCTGCAAACTTCTGTTTTAGAATTTGTTACTACTAGATACACACATCTAGTGCCTTCTCCCTGTTCTCCAAATAGTTATCTGCTGAGTGTCTATTTTGGGTCAATTTCTGTGCTTAAGCACAAGAATACAAAGGAGAAAAAAAGAAGAAGCCCCCACACTCAGAGAATGTATCATTTAGTTGGACAAATACATAAGCCATCAATTTTTACATACCAAGAGAATAAAGAAAAGACAGAAATTAGATAGCCTCTGGGTAAGATATAAGGCCTGGAAGAAAATCCACAGAAATAAAACAAGAGCTAGAACTGGATGAGAAGAACAGAAATAGGAGGTGGGGGAAGTAACTCTGATTTTGCCACTTACTTTCCCTGGGTGCCTAGGATTTACTATTTTTAATTCTAAGACTGGATGCGTATGCAATAAAATCTAAATTCCCAACATCACAAGGCAATAGTGTATTGTTTATATAAATAAATACCTCAACAATGCACACCTCAATACACAAGTCAATATATAAATAAACACTTCAATAAACAGGTGTCCGATAGAAACCATTTTGTTGTTGTGACTGCCAGAAACTTCCCTTCACTAAAGAATCAGTGACACAGTGAGCCACTGTCACTGAGAAGAGGATGCTATGATACATCAGTCAAAAAAGGTTGACAATAACTAACTGATCCACTCCAGAAGTTTCAGAGCATAGTGCTTTAATCCAACTGGACAAGTTGTGTCCATATGGAAAAAATATTCACCACCAGGAATATACCACCTGCCCTTGTTCTGGTTCTCTAATACATAAAGGCGATATCAAGTCTGAGATCAGTTTTAATTGAAAAGTCACCCGTGTATTCCTGTGTGGCATCCAGTGGGTCAATCCAGACGGTGACGCTCTCTGCCGGCACTTCCTGGGGAGTGGCTATTTCCTTTAGGATGTCCTCAGGAATCTTCCGATCCCACAAGATCACCTCTTGATCAGATGCATCCACATGTTCCTCCGTATTGATCTGCATCAATGGTTGAGAATGGTTGACAGTTTAAAAGGTTTTAAAGAAAAAAAATACTACCTGGAAAAAGCACAATAGAGAAAAACAGTTTAGATAAAATCCCCCAAATTGAAAGCAGATAAATTAGCACTTTTATTTCAAGGAAATTCTTTGCCAATGAAAATATATAAGAAATTCCAGATATGTTGTCTTCCAGTGCTTTCCAATTGAATATTCGAACTTAGCTTGTTGTGTAAGCAGGACAGAGAATCTAGAAAAATATAGAAAGAAACTAAGCATCAAAGAAACAAGCTATTTAAAGCTTAAAGATATTTAGGGAAAGAAATACATTAAAAAATGTGACAATGGACTGACAATATTATGGAAAACTGAACACAACAGTTAGAGAAAAGTGATAATGGATTTAAAAATAGGCCTTCAAAACAATGATAAAGACATCAATTCTCCCATCTGCAAATTGTAGATTTAAAGCAACTTCAATCAAAATCCCTAAAGGTTGTTTTTTTTTTTTTTTTTTTAATGTCTTCTTAGAAATGGAACAAGCCACCTGGGGAAGGATAGAAAAAAAAAAAAGAAAAAATATATATGTATGTAAATGTCATGGTTGGGTGACTTTCCTTGACATATTTTGGCTTTCTCCCCAGCGTCACTAAGGTATAACTGACACAGCTGAATGTATTTAAAGCGTACAGCACGACAAGATGATACACGTGCACATTGTGGAGTAAGTACCACAATTAAGTTAATTAATGTATCTACTACTTCATATATTTCCCTTTTTCTATTTTGTGGTGAAAACACATGAGATCTACTCTCAAAGCAAATTTCATGTATATAACACAGTAATGTAAAACCACAGTCACCTTGCTGTACATTAGATCCTCAGAACTTACTCATCTTAGTTATAAATGAAAGTTCATACACCTGACCAACATCTCACCTTTCACCCCATCCCCTGGAATATGGGAACCACCATTCTACTGTTTCTATAAGTGATACCATATAGTGTTTTTCTTTGTCTGGTACATTTCTCTTAGCACAACACCTTCCAAGTCCATCCATGTTGTCCCAAATGGCAGGATGTCCTTCTGTTTAAAGCCAGAATAACACTCCATTTTACGTGTATCATATTTTAAAAAATTAATTTATACACAGATGGACACTCACCTTGGTCTAGCTAAAGGTCTGTCAATTTTACCTTTTGAAAAAAACCAGAGGTCTGTATTGCTGGGAGTGCTCACAGGCCACTTGCGGGGATTTAGGGGTGGAGGGGGTTGCAGGTAAGGAGTCAGTGGCTATGGCAAGCTTCCCGACAGCATTTATGAAGAGGTTACTAGCAGCGCTCTGGTGAGTTCTGAATCCTGACTTAGGTGCTCCCATGGCTCCTTCCAGCCCTCAGACATGCAGACCACCCCAGTAATCCAGGTGAGGTGAGAAACAAGGAGGCCTCCTCAACAGTTTGCCAGGTGTACATGCACACACTCTTGTGGGTGTAATCACAGTCTGAGGGGGTCTCTCCTGGCACTGAGCTGTACTACCCTGACAGAGGGGCAACGCAAGAAAAGTCAAAATATTCCTCTTACTCTCTTCAATGCATTTTTGGAGTTTTTTTCCCCAGCAGTGTGTTGAAACATCTCTGCTGTACTCCTGGACTTCCATAAAGGAACTCTTGTCCATGGGAGACTGCCAAAATCAATGTTCTATGAGGGAGTGACAGCAGAGAATTCCTCTTCTGCCACCTTGCAGATGTTACCAGAAAGCATTTTGGCCACACAGCTCAGTTCAGTTCAGTTCAGTCGCTCAGTAGTGTCCAACTCTTTGCGACCCCATGAATCGCAGCACTCCAGGCCTCCCTGTCCATCACCAACTCCCGGAGTTCACTCAGACTCATGTCCATCAAGTCCGTGATGCCATTCAGCCATCTCATCCTCTGTCATCCCCCTTTCTTCCTGCCCCCAATCCCTCTCAGCATCAGTCTTTTCCAATGAGTCAACTCTTTGCATGAGGTGGCCAAAGTACTGGAATTTCAGCTTTAGCATCATTCCCTCCAAAGAAATCCCAGGGCTGATCTCCTTCAGAATGGACTGGTTGGATCTCCTTGCAGTCCAAGGAGTCTTCTCCAACACCACAGTTCAAAAGCATCAATTTTTCGGTGCTCAGCTTTCTTCATAGTCCAACTCTCACATCCACACATGACCACTGGAAAAACCATAGCCTTGACTAGATGGACCTTTGTTGGCAAAGTAATGTCTCTGCTTTTCAATATGCCATCTAGGTTGGTCATAACTTTCCTTCCAAGGAGTAAGTGTCTTTTAATTTCATGGCTGCAGTCACCATCTGCAGTGATTTTGGAGCCCACATCTTAATGACAACGCTAGGCCACCTTGGATGATGCAAAAACCACAGAATAAACTTAAAACAACAGATGTGACTCTGGGAAAAGAGAATCAGTTCCTGGGTCTTAATCACTACTTTTATTGTTGTTCAGTTCCTCAGTCATGTCCAACTCTTTTCGACCCCATGGACTGCAGCACCCCAGGCTTCCCTGTCCACCATCTCCCGGAACTTGCTCAAACTCATGTCCATTGAGTCAGTGATGCCATCCAACCATTTCATCCTCTGTCAACCGCTTCTCCTCCTGCCTTCAATATTTCCCGGCATCTTGATCACTACAGTTTCACAAAAATAGTAGTGCCAAGTCTGAGTGGCAACCACTGTGCCTTATGATTAAGATCTCTGCCTAGAGTTCATCAGGTTCTTCATATTCTTTCAACTGACTATGTGCTAAAGTTACAGAAATGTGCTTGACAAAATCTTCACTGAGAGTCAGGTTGGGGAGAAACAAGCAGAGTAAGCAAGTTACCTGACCCACTTTTGCACAAGAGCTATTTGTTACTTGCTACTACCATGACACACCAACAAATTTAAGAAACCACTCCCACCATTGTAAACAGCCTTACCAACTCAAATCCTTTCCATGCTCCACCAGCTAGTTAAGCCCTAGAAATTCTACCTCCCAATTCTAAATAACCGTCATTGTGCTTCCCTGGTGGCTCACATGGTAAAGAGTCTGACAGCAATGCAGGAGACCTGGGTTTGATCCCTGGGTTGGGAAGATCCCCTGGAGAAGGAAATGGCAACCCATTCCAGCATTCTTGCCTGGAGAATCCCACTGACAAAGGACCCGGGTAGTCTATAGTCCATTGGGTCGCAAAGAGTCAGACACAACTGAGTGACTTCACTTTCTTTCTATAGTAAGAAAATTCTAGTTTGAACCCTCTATCTCTCACTTGGATTTCAAAAATAGCCTCGATTGCTCTTGCCTCCAACTGTGCATTCACTGATGCATTCATTCATTCAATAATGATTTAATGACTACATATCCTAAACTGCTTTGGGCAATGGGATATAATAATGAACAAAACAGACCAATTATTGCCTTTAAGAGCCTTTCCTTCTCAACCAGGCAACATGCCATCTTCCTAAATCAGATGGTGTCGCTCCCTGCTAAAATCTTCCAATGACACTCACAGTGACCTTTGCATAATGGCTGCCAAGAGCTGCTGACCTGAGTCTGAGGACTGCATGGGAAACACCGACTGAAACCGCCCACTCTGGCCAGACACCAGTATAACCATTTGCATGAGTTATTTTACAACAGTAGGTCCCATGAGGAAGAGGAAAACTGACAAGCCACCACCAACTGAAGAATCTGGGAAAGGTTAAAAGGAAATGCCACATGTCTTACCAGCTTCCCAGGATCTTAGGGTCTTGATTTCTTACTCTTCAATTCCCTGGTGAGGGCTAAGACACAGGCAGTAGTGATGAGAGTAGAAAGTGGATGGATTCTTGCTGGAATCCATCTTGGTTGAGTAATACCCGCGGCACCAGGAAGGACCCTGAGCCAGAATGATTGGATGCAGACAATCCAGAAAGTAATCTCATCACTATAAAACCCAAGACTGTGAGCCATGTGGCAGACCAGTACTCCTTAGTTTCTTTACCCTCTTGCTCTCCAGCTGGGCGGCACCCTTCCCAATAAAGTTTCTTGCTTTGTCAGCCAAAAAAAAACCCCAAAACCAAAAAAACACCTTCCAAAGGTTTCTCATTACATAGAGATAAAATCCAGACTCTTAAAAGTACATCCAGGATGATCTGGCTCCAGTACCCTTACTCTATTTGTACCTTATTTACTCCATCCCAAACTCACTTGTCTTCAGGGAACTGCACCTGTACTCTCCTGTTCATACACCCTTCCTCAAACCTCTGCATGGTGGCCTGCCTGCTTGTCATCGTTCAGCTCTGGGCCCACATGAAAGTGCCTCAAAGTGGCCTTCCCTGACGAACACGGCCAGAGCAGGACCCCACCCCACAACGCCAGCACTCTTCCATCGTGATCTTATTTATTCTTTCTTCAATGCCCTTGTTAGCATCTGAAACCAATATATTTGTACATTTGTCATCTACCTTGACCCACTAGAATGTAAGTTCTGTAAGTTTAAGGTCAGCTTCCTTCATTACTACAGCTCTGTTCTCACTGCCCAAACCAGGGCCTGGCATGGCAGATGCTAAATAAATACTTCGTGATTGACAACACTAGTTTTCATCAATGTAGTTTCATTTCTTCCCTGTTAACACTTTCTACTCAATCTACTCTCATCACCCATTACTTGCTGGGTCTCAGTCTTCACCAGGGAATTGGAGAATAAGAAATCAAGACCCTAAAATACAGTAAATGCCATTCATATGACAGTTCAGTTACTCTGGAGCCAAAGAAACTTTGGGTCAATGCCTTAAGAAGGTAGTATTTACCGTATTTCTCCATAAATCATTACATAAGATATAATGCTTCACACTGTGCTTTCAGTAGGCATTCAACAACTATTTTCTAAATGGATACACAGGGTTCTCCAGCTGTCTTTTTTCTCCTTCCACCCAACAGAAGCCTTTTCCTGTCAACCTTTCAAATATTTCAAATCCTACAAATAATTATACATGGTCCTGTGTCTCACACCTTAAAAACAAACATGAAACAAAAAGTCCATAGAACCTGCTCTTGGCTAGAATGGAACACTCTAGCCAAGTTGCTTAGAGCCCAAATTCTTGTCTTTACTTAGTTTCTCTAGTCTCTATTTCCTTACTTCCCATCTTCTTCTGCTTCCTTCCCATCAAGCCACCAAGAGAACTCTCAAAGAATTTACCTATGACCTGCATACAGAACCATTAGGAGTATGCGGCCTATCATCGCACTGCCTGAGTTCATTCCAGTTCCTCATTTTACCCTGTAGGTGACTTACCTAGACTAGTCACTTCATCTTTCTGAGCTGCAGTTACCTTATTGCTAAACGTGGATGATAAACGTATCTCCCTATTAGGTTTTTTGGGTGATTCAATGAAATACTCGGGGTAGTGCTTAACCCAGAGTAAGCACTTAATAAAAGCCGGCTGCTATTACTCTCACTAAATGACTGTTTTCAGTTTTTTGTGATCCTTGGTCCCCAGGCCCTGATCTTCCCTTTCACACTTCTCAAGTGCGTACTCCTTTTCCAGCAATTACTCCTGTAAAGAGAGAAGAGTCTAGCTCTCATCTCTGAGGTCAAGGATAGTACAGACCCAAGACTCCTACCAGCTAGGAGTATCATGCTTTATCATCAAATAAATCACTGCCAAAAAGTTTTGATAAGTCAAGGACAGGAGCCCCTCAAAAAGAGAGGTCCCTGTACTTTAAACCAAAACTATAAAGCTAAATGTGCTCTGTGGCTGAAAATCCATTCCGAAAAAACTATCTTCAGCCTTCATTTTCATCATTATCCAGAAGGATACAATGAGAGACAGTGCCACATAAATGGCTGCAGTTATTTTTATTTCTACACTGAAATCAGAATTGCCAGTGAGTTTAGGAAGAGGAGAAAGGATGCTCTAAGGACTCTCCCAAGATCCCAAATGAGAAAGGCTGAAGACCAAAGGGAATCAAGAGGTCCTAGGTCAAACTTTGAGTTTTCTTAGAATGTGCACTGCTTTAGAGTGGGGCTTCTCAACCTGAACACCAACTGAAAATCAGGCCAGATCATTCTTCATGAAGGGGGAATGTCCTGTGCATTCACGAGACTTTACCCTCTAGCTACTAGATGACACCAGAGTGCTGCCTCCCATTGTGACAACCCCAAATCTCCAGACACTGCTACATGTCCCCTTGGGGCAAAAATGTCCCCAGTTCAGAGTAAGTGACACCTGCAGTATTTTGTTACTAAGGAGTGAACAGCAGACAGGAGGGCTCAAGCCTCTGACTCCATTTGTACAGGGCATCAGGATAAAAAGAGGATCTGTGGCTTCTCAATGCTAATTTTCCATAAGGACCTAAACTAAGTGGTATTCAACTTAAGATCTTCACTGAAAAATTTCAGGTGAGGCTTCAAAAATAACTCGACATTTAAGACTGTACTTCTGGGTGTTGAAGGAAGAGAAAGAAGAAAGGAAAGAATCTAGGACTGAGTCACTACCTAGACAGCTACATTTGGCCTCTAGTCTAACATGCTGACAAAAGGAGACAGCTCATCATGATACCATCCTACTCTGATTTCGTCTAAATGAACATAACTTCCTCTATTTCAATCACCATCCAAGTAGAACACAAAAGAAGGACCTGCAAACATTCAATCACAAGAAAACAAAGCTATTTTACATAAAGGCAGACTTCAATATCTGTAAACCCACTCCAGTGTTCTTGCCTGGAGAATTCCAGGGACGGGGAGCCTGGTGGGCTGCCGTCTATGGGGTCGTATAGAGTCGGACACGACTGAAGTGACTTAGCAGCAGCAACATCTGTAAAAAGCTTAGTTTTTGTGCTTAACAAAATGCAGCTCATCACTCTTGGCAGCAATTCCCTTAGCGCTTGTTAATAAGAGAGAAAACAAATGCAGAATCCTACGGAAGTTACCCACAGAATAAAAGTTTTGGTAGAGGTGGGGTGGGATGGAATTTGTGTTTGAACATATATGTACCTATGGCTATACATTTTCAATACTTAAGAATAAGTATTGAAAGTATTTTTGTACTGACCTTTTTAAAAAAAAAAGTCAACTCTACTGTCATATTTCACTATTATTGCTTTCAAACTTTTACAATTTTACATTTTCCCGAGGAGATCATACTTCAGGCTCTAAACAGCCTCCTAAAGGTAGTTCTAAAGGTACTTCATATAAACTGTGAAGCGGAGTGTCATGAGTCTTAGGGCTCCCATTTGGAAGGTGGGCAAAATAAACTTTACTTCTTAAGGCTGCTGTGAGGACCAAGTCAAGTCTTATGTAGCAAGAACTATACTAGCTAAAATAGTAATCAATACATGATTACTATCACTATTTTAATTACTATCACTAATTACTATCACTATTAATAAACATATTATAACTGTTTACACCAACTTTTCTGAAACTCCTATTTTCGCAACAAACTCTGAACACCATATGCTTCAGAGAAATGAAAAAGAAATTTTACAAGCACATCTTATATTTAAATGCAAACACAAGGTAAGTATCATTTGTGATGGTAAAGCACCAAAGGACAAAAGAAAAACATGAAACATTCTGTTTTGTTGGAGAACTATCATGTCAATTACATCTGGTACCCAGCAGCTCATGATATGAAAGCCAAAGTTCCTTCCCGCTACAAAAAGAAAGTTTAAAAAGGAAAGAAAAAAAAGATGAAGAAAGAAAGAAAAAGGAATAACAGGAAAGACTGGAGAGAAGGTTACACAAGATAATGCTACAATGACAATACTCTCTTACACGAACAACAGTAAAAGGTCAGCTCTTGCCCCAAAGCGGCGGTTTACATTTCACTGTTTATCTAATTAATGAAATTCAACTGCAAATAATTTTTCTTCCTCATCGGCAAAACCCAGTTAGGTGAGTTAACACATACACTTAGGAAGTATCACCACACTATGTGAGCTCTTCCTCTGGACTGTAATACTAAAAGTTTTATGCATTCAGCAGCAGCTGCACTGAAATGATGAAGTTTAAAGGTATTAACAAATCCGAAATGTCTGGATTTCCCTAAGAAAATGTCAATTTCTTCCCCCAGAAACGTTCTTCAATTCTCATTCTTTGGAGTAAATATGGGCTAGAAGGGTGAAGTCAGGTTGCTGGGAATCATACTCCCAAACACTTCCTTTAAGGGCCCCTCAAATATATGCCATCAAGACGGTCCTGATGAGTCCACAGCTAAGGTAAACCGTGGTCACACTAGTCACAAATGCCCTGCATACTAACAGCTCTGCAGCAAGACAGATGTCTACAGTTCCCAGTCTTCAGCTGGCTCCTGGCAGGTCCACCAGGAAACGTGTATCGACCCTTCCAACAACTAAAAGCAAGAAAGATTGAGGGCCTCGGTGATTCTAGTCCTGCTGCTGCTGCTGCTGCTGCTGCTAAGTCGCTTCAGTCTTGTCCGACTCTGTGCGACCCCACAGACGGCAGCCCACCAGGCTCCCCCGTCCCTGGGATTCTCCAGGCAAGAACACTGGAGTGGGTTGCCATTTCCTTACCCTTTCATTTTACAGAAGAGCCGGTGGCAGGGAGTGAAGTTAACTTTCTCAGCCTTCGAATACCAGGGATACCAGACCCCAGAGCTCCAGATCCCCGGTGCCCAGCGGAGGCGCACACTAGGGGAGGAGCCAGAAGGGCCGAGTCGACGACCCGTGACCTCCCCCAGCTCTTCCACCAACTTTCAGTGTGACCTTGAGCACCTCAACTTGTGGGTCTCCATCCCCAGATCCGCCCAATCGGAGACAGAGCCCGACCGCCCCGGGCTGTCGGAGAAGTCCAGGCGTCCCGGCCCGCGCCCACCCGGCCAGCACGGAGCCCACCTGCACGCTGGGGAAGGCGGTCTTGAGTAGGTAGAACATCTTGCGGTTGGACAACACGTCTCCACTGGTCATCTTGTCGTCCGCTCCCTCGCGCGTCTTCCCCTTGGACTTCTCGTGGAGGACGTTGCTCTCGCGTACGCGCCGCACCTCCTCGCCGCCGCGCACGGCCGCCAGCACCGACACGGCCAGCATCTCGCGCAGGTCCACCGTGCCCCCGTCGGCCGAGGCCGCGGGCCCCGCCGCCCCGCCGCCCGGCTCGCCGCCCAGGCCAAAGAGGCTGAAGCGGCCGGCCAGGAAGCCTGAATAGAGGTGGTAGAGCACGCCGAGCCCCAGCAGGCAGAACACGGCCACCCCCAGCGGGGACAGGCGGATGCCCATGGGGGCCATGGCGGGAGGCCGGGCGCTCGGGGCGGTGGCCCTCACAGGCCTCCCCGCGCTCCCGAACCGGGCGCCGCGCGGTCTATACCGGCGCCAGCTCCCCGGCGCCCGCACGCCCCATTGCTCCCTCCCGGGAAAGACCAAGCCGCGCTGAGAAGCCCCCCGCGGCCGTTCCGAGCTCCCGACTCCCCCGGGGCAGCGCGCTCCCCGCTGCTGAGCCGGCCGGCGGGTCTAGCTTCCACGTTAGCCAACGGCCGGGAGGTGAAAGGGGAGCGTGGGTGTGTATCCGGGTTACGCGAGGGGGGGGGGCGGGGCGAGTCAGGCTCCTCCCTCGGGGGGCGGGGCGGCCGGCCGGGTGACTGGGAGGCGCTGAAGTGCTCCGCCTGCGTTGCTGTGGTCGGTCGGCGGTGTTTGGGTTTTCAAATCACTTCGGGGATGTGGCGGAATTACTTCCCAAGCACAGAAGGATGCCGAGTGCCTTGTGGAAATTCAAATTAAATCTCTCTTTGAACGACACTGTATGGCCGAAATAGAGTCCTAGGGACAGTCTAAACTTCGCATCACTCTGATTATTGAGGAAAAGGGGACAAAACGAGGCGTTTAAAATCTATGCCTTTTTCGTCGACGCTTGTGCGGAGCCTGTAGCTTTAAGTCGCCTCTCGGCGCTCTTACTGGCTGAGCTGGGAATTGGGCGGGGATGAGAGGAAGTTTATTTGACTTTATTCTGTTGGCACCCCTGTCTGAACGCATATGTATTTATGTCTGTCTGTAGGTGTAGATTTTCCCCTGTACCTTCACCTGCCAGAATGAGCCATCCTTTATGCAGGTGAAGAACTTGCCTTGGTTCTGGGCTTTCACTATTTGAGAATACACTCCCGGCTTCCCTCATGGCCAAGTCCACTTTACCCACACCTTCCTCCCAAAGGCTGAGAGGGGAGAGAAATTGCCCGCGAGACTCCACTTGATGTAAAGATTTTCCCAGGATGGTCAGTCTACAATATGTAATCTTTGAATCAATGTAAGCCCTTCATATGTACTTACAGAAGCGTTTAAAAGGAGTGACTGCCTTCTGCTATGCTAGGGATTTTAGCCATAATAAGTGTTCACTAAATTTAAATAAGTATTATAATAAGCATTAATGTTTATCTTCCATCCTAACAGTGAACATTAACATGAGCAGTACTATTATAAATGTTAGAATATTTATTTAAAATCAACTTAAAATGTAGCCAGTTTTACTGTTTATAGCCAAAAGTCATTGGGTTTAAATGAGCTTGAATATTAACGACCTTAAAAACTGCAGGTATACAGAATGAATTATGAACATCAGTTGTTGGGCAAGTCATTAGAGACAGGCAGACTTTTACACTTCCTTAGAGTTTAGGGTTGGAGAAGGCAATGGCAGCCCACTCCAGTACTCTTGCCTGGAAAATCCCATGGGCGGAGGAACCTGGTAGGCTGCAGTCTATGGGGTCGCTAGGAGTCGGACACGACAGAGCGACTTCACTTTCACTTTTCACTTTCATGCATTGGAGAAGGAAATGGCAACCCACTCCAGTGTTCTTGCCTGGAGAATCCCAGGGACGGGGAGCCTGGTGGGCTGCCGTCTATGGGGTCGCACAGAGTTGGACACGACTGAAGCGACTTGGCAGCGGCAGCAGCAGAGTTTAGGGTACCTGTAGAATTTGCATGTGGTTAATACAGATACAGTAAAGGAAGATCATAGATTGGTTTCCTTGCTAAAAAATAATCACAGCACAAAATAAGGTACAAATACAAATCAGTGTAGTAACAGTCCGTGGAGTGCTGACAGCACCAAATCTCAAGGAACTGGCACTGTCCTGGTCAGCTTTGGAGAGCAACTTCACAATTAAGCAAAGCTGCTTTCCAAAGAAATCTGAAAGCAAAGGTCACAGGGTAAATATGGTTACCAAATCCAGGGATAAATACAAAGACTAGGCTTGAAGTGAAGGCTTAATTAACTTCAACAGAACCACCCCATGAGATCAGCAAAAGATAGGAGTTGGTTGTGGTTATGAAATATTAAAAGCATTATGGAAAAGTCTGGCTGAGGTTTGTAAAAATAATCAGCAGTATATTCCAAGGATATTGGAAAGCAATATTGGGCTATGCTCACTGGCATTATACAAAGCCTTAGTGAGACACAGAGAGAGTTACTAAAAGCTCTGAGGCATTTAAACTGCAGGAAAGGTGTTTAAGAATTGAGAGAGAAGATGCCAAGGCACATGCACAGAACGAGACTATGTTTAAATATCATAGTTCCAAGTGTTCTAGTATTCAGGTGACAATCGATAACAGCTAATAGATGTTGATAATTGGTAGCATGTAATCATTAAGAGAAACTTTATGACAAGAAGAACAATTTAACTAGTTATATTTGGGACAGTGATGTTGTCTTGGAACCTTCATAGGAATTTGATTAAAAGAAACTTGCATTTTCAGTTAACAAGTTGCTAGAAACTTTATTGTGGCTGTTTTAGTCACTCAGTTGTGTTGACTCTTTGCGACCCCATGGACAGTAGCCTATCAGGCTTCTCTGTCCGTGGGATTTCCCAGGCAAGAATACTGGAGTGGGTTGCCATGCCCTCTTCCAGGGGATCCTCCCAACCCAGAGATCGAATCCATGTCTCCTGTGTAGGTTCTTTACCATTGAGCCACCAGGGAAGCCTGCTGGAAGCGTCTATGAAGCATATAATCTTCACATATGAAAATTATATGAGAATAAATATAAAATGATAGGTTTTTGAATTGAGGTGAACTGATCTTTCAAAAATAATCTTCTATAGGGGTTAAAAATGATGAAGACTGCCTAATGTTTCTTCTGTATAAGTGTTGATAGCAACAAGAATTGACAAACAGCAGAAACTTCTTTGACCACCTTCCATGTAACTGGCTTGCTTGACCCTGCTCTCTACTCTCCCTGTGCCCAAACCTACTAGGGGTATGTGTTCTTGGGGTACCTGCTCCCTTTCACTCCCTCTAGTAAAACTTTATATACATCATGAGTTTTGTTTATTTCAACCCCATTTTGCCACTGTGATTATTATTATAAATACATGTAAGTTAAATATCATGTAAAGCAATCAAATGTGAGTGTAAAGCATTAAATGTCCTGATTAAGATGAGTCACCCAAAACAAAAATTGCCATCAAATTAAGTGTTGGAGCAAAAACTTATTGTGAATAAAAAGAATTGTGTAAGTTCAAACAGATGCTGAAGTCAGATTGCTGAACTTTAAAGAAACCAATTTGGTCATTCTGTGGATGGTGCTTTACCCATAGAGTTGACATTGCAGCAAGTTAATAGCAAAGAAAAGTCCTGCCTTATACTATAAGACCAGTGATTATATATTTACATCTTCTAAGTGCCTAAGGGACTTCCCTGGTAGCTCAGAGATAAGGAATCTGCCTGCAAGGGCAGGAGACATGGGTTTGATCCCTGGGAAGACTCCCTGGAGAAGGAAATGGCAGCCCGCTCCAGTATTCTTGCTTGGGAAATCCCATGGACAGAGGAGCCTGGCAGGATACAGTCTATGGGGTTGCAAAAGAGTCAGACACGACTTAGCGACTAAACAACAACAACAAAGTGTCTAAGATAGCTAGTCTGTTCTATAATTCCCTGCTTTGAGTTTTCTCAATTAAATGACTCACTCTGATGACATCAGACTCGGACCTTTCCTGAACACCTGGGTGGTTTTGCTCCCTTCCTACAAGAACCACCTCCCCTTCTGTTCTGCATCTTGTGTGAAAAGTCAGACCCACTTACAGAATATTATTAAGATCTTAAGTGATTATGAAGATATTCTGGTTTGTCTGAATGACTCCTGATCCCAAAATTTACCTTAGAGAAACATAATGTGTTTGTGATAAATCTCTTCCAGTTAGTTTCCTTGTATTTTCCTCTTTTATTTTTTGTATGAAAGTAAATTTTAGAGGGACAGTTAAATTAACTAAAGGTTCAGGGTAATTGAATCCTAAGTAAAATTAGTTTTTTCTACTTTACTGAGAAAGCAAAACAATGAACTGATGGCATTTCTTCATGTTTAAGTATTAAAATTCTAAGAAGAGTATTATTTGTATATGCCTCCCTTAAATGCTTTAATATGATAAAAAAAATAATTCTGTTTTTTAATACATCCAGTTACATGATGTTAGCTTCTGCCACAGAAGTTCTCTCCTTGGTAAATCATACTATTCTTGGGACAGTGTCTTTCGTATGTTAAGACTATATATGGCCTGTGTCTAATACATGATTTATGTCCATTATTGAAATTTATTTTCACCAGGATTTAGAGACACTCCACTCAGTGAATAAGTTTTCCACTTATTGCTGTATATTGCTTAATATACAGCAATATGTTAGCATTGTAGTGCTTACTGTGGCCCTGATCTTAGCAATAATAGTTAAGACTTATTTAAAATAGAGGCAGTCCCGTAGGTATGTACAATAGAAAACTGGATATAATTTCTACCCTTTGAAATTATAAGCGTAATAATCCGTATGATCAACATGAAGCCAGGTAGCCATCTTACATACCACTGTATCTGTTGACTTAACTCAGATCTTCTGCATGGTTGAACTCAGTAAATATTTATGAAACTGGATTTTTAACAAAATTTTGTCTATTATATAAAGTGTTTCTTTAAATATGAATCTAACAAATACATTAAAGACCCAACATTCATCTGTTCAAAACATTTGTTTCACAAGAATAAAAGTAAGCTGAAATAAATATTAAACTTTGGAGCTGTTGCGATTTGTTCATTTGTGTGCATGTTCTTTATTAAATCCAATGCTTGGCAAAGTATCAATTTAGTTCATAATGTAAAATTTCCCACATTATATTTTATTCTGTAAGTAGTCTGAACTCATATCACACATTTTGTCCATTATCCACCCAAAACCTAAGGTAACCTATTTTCTTAAAACTCCATTTAGTTAAAAAATATAGTTTAGTATTTGAAATGTTTTAGTTCACAAAAAATACCATTTGAATGTTTTCATCAATCATGATTAGAATATATAGTCTATCAAGTTGTGTTTATAACTTTTTACAGAAGAACCCCAACATACTACATATTGCTGTTGCACAGACTGTGTATAATTCAAGCCAAGTCATGTCACCCAAAATGAAAAAACTCAATAATTTAATATCTTAGCCAATGTGTCCTAAACTTTTTGTCAATGAAAAACATAAATTTTTTTTTTCAAACTATAGATATATCAAAGAGAGCCTCAGTAAACAGTGCTAACCCTCTGACCTGAAATTTTCACCCATTCTTCTCGTTTGTTTGCACTGGGTCTTCATTGCTGTGCGAGCTTTTGCTTTGTGGCAAGTGGGGGTGACTTTCTAGTTGTGGTGCGTGGGCTTCTTATTGCGGTGACTTCTCTTGTTGTGGAGCACAGGCTTTAGAGCCCAGGCTTCAGTCGTTGTGGCACATGGGCTTAGTTGCCCTGAAGCATGTGGAATCTTCCTGGCCCAGGGATCAAACCCGTGTCCTCTGCATTGGCAGGCAGATTCCCATCCACTATACCACCAGGGAAGTCACTTCCATGGTTTTAAGCCCTCTAAATAGATTTCATGATTCTGTTCCCTGGTCACTGTTGGGAGATAGTTCTTGGTAAGTCTTTGTGTTTTCTGTTTGTCTTTCCTTGGACATATTGATTCACTTTTCAAAGATGTTATCTTTACAGCAGAGAGCCTGAAAAGACAGAGATGGAATCTCCCTCCAGCGAGAAGGACAAGTTTGTTTCCTGTGAAAGTGTTAGTCGCTCAGTCGTGTCCAACTCTTTACAACCCCATGGACAGTAGCCCGCCAACATCCTCTGTCCATGGAATTCTCCAGGCAATAATACTGGAGTGGGTTGCCGTTCCTTCTCCAGGGGATCTTTCTGATCCAGGGATAGAACCGAGGTCTCCTGCATTGCAGGCAGATTCTTTACCGTCTGAGCCACCAGGGAAGCCCTTTATAGTAAAACTAACTGCAGGAAGGCTTACTGCCAACTTTAAGAGAGTCAGGGTCCCTAAGTTCAAAGTTCATCTCGTGTAATACAAGCCACTGTGTGTACAGGAGTCTTGATGCTGTAAGTGTCACCCTGTGGGAATTGGGGCTTGAGACATGAGTGGGAATGCTGACACTCTGAATGCTGCCACTGCTTTGTCCCTGAACCAGGAATCTGGCTTCTGCCAGCTTCTGTGAAACTAGTAGGCTGGCTTACTAGCTGCCAGTAGAGTGAAATCCCAGACCTTTCCCCACTTCTGACAGTCATTATCTCCATATTGTCCACTAAGTCATAAAGCAAATATTCACAACTTGATTTCTTCACCTTAGTTCCAAAGCAAATAGAAAATGCATTTTTCTGCAGCACAAACTTATAAATAATACTGGATTCTGTTACAAAGTGTCTTCCAGAAGCGCCTTTTTTTTTTTTTTTTTTTAAGCAGAGCTATGTCTCTTGCTCACCTGTCCTCACCCTCGAGCTTCATTCACCCGGGCTGTCCTCAAAGCTTTCATACTTAGAAAAGACAAGACACACCCAGACTGCTCTAAGTAATAGGGTTTAACAAGAATATCTGCAGTCAAGAAGACGCTCCACAACTGAGAGTCGTTCTGTGTGTCAGTGCTTCTAAAACTGGATCAGCAGAACAAGTACTCCAAGGATGACTCATGATCATGTAGTCATGTAGAATACAAAGCTCCAGTGACCCACTTTTTCTTGCTTGCATCATGTTGACGCCAACATAAAGAGGTCCCTCATACTAGCAGCATTTTTCATGCCAAGTTACTTCTCATGCCAAGTTCTGGATGTACCTACGGGGGTGTACCTGGCACTAATCAAGTCATTTCAGCCAGGGATAGCGAGATTACTTTCATTTGACATCCCCATACTTGGCAGAAACCATAGCTACTTGAAAAAGAACTGCCTAATGATGCTCAAAATTCTCCAAGCCAGGCTTCAGCAATATGTGAACCATGAACTTCCTGATGTTCAAGCTGGTTTTAGAAAAGGCAGGGGAACCAGAGATCAAATTTCCAACATCCGCTGGACCATGGAAAAAGCAAGAGTTCCAGAAAAGCATCTATTTCTGCTTTATTGACTATGCCAAAGCCTTTGACTGTGTGGATCACAATAAACTGTGGAAAATTCTTCAAGAGATGTAATGCCAGACCACCTGATCTGCCTCTTGAGAAATTTGTATGCAGGTCAGGAAGCAACAGTTAGAACTGGACATGGAACAACAGACTGGTTCCAAATAGGAAAAGGAATACGTCAAGGCTGTATATTGTCACCCTGTTTATTTAATTTATATGCAGAGTACATCATGAGAAACGCTGGACTGGAAGAAACACAAGCTGGAATCAAGATTGTTGGGAGAAATATCAATAAACTCAGATAGGCAGATGACACCACCCTTATGGCAGAAAGTGAAGAGGAACTCAAAAGCCTCTTGATGAAAGTGAAAGTGGAGAGTGAAAAAGTTGGCTTAAAGCTCAACATTCAGAAAACGAAGATCACGGCATCCGGTCCCATCATTTCATGGGAAATAGATGGGGAAACAGTGGAAACAGTGTCAGACTTTATTTTTCTGGGCTCCAAAATCACTGCAGATGGTGACTGCAGCCATGAAATTAAAAGATGCTTACTCCTTGGCAGAAAAGTTATGACCAACCTAGATAACATATTCAAAAGCAGAGATATAACTTTGCCAACAAAGGTTCGTCTAGTCAAGGCTATGGTTTTTCCAGTGGTCATGTATGGATGTGAGAGTTGGACTGTGAAGAAGGCTGAGCGCCGAAGAATTGATGCTTTTGAACTCTGGTGTTGGAGAAGACTCTTGAGAGTCCCTTGGACTGCAAGGAGATCCAATCAGTCCATTCTGAAGGAGATCAGCCCTGGGATTTCTTTGGAAGGAATGATGCTAAAGCTGAAACTCCAGTACTTTGGCCACCTCATGCGAAGAGTTGACTCATTGGAAAAGACTCTGATGCTGGGAGGGATTGGGGGCAGGAGGAGAAGGGGAAGACAGAGGATGAGATGGCTGGGTGGCGTCACTGACTCGATGGATGTGAGTCTGAGTGAACTCCGAGAGTTGGTGATGGACAGGGAGGCCTGGCGTGCTGCGATTCATGGGGTTGCAAAGAGTCTGACATGACTGAGCGACTGACCTAATCTGATCTGAATGTTGCTTCCTTTTGCAGAGAGCCATGGACTGCTCTAGCCATCATGGTCCAGCTATTATAGTCCTTCAAGTAACATTTTGTAACATCCTTATACCTCGTTACTGAACATCTGCCAGGTGGACATCCAACCAGAGAATTCTGGGAGGTAAAATGCTAGAAAGGTAATTTAGCTCCATCTTTTTGTTTTATGGCTTCCATGGTGTCTTAGATGGTAAAGACTCTGCCTACAGTGCAGGAGACCCAGGTTTGACCCCTGGGTTAGATCCCTGGGTCTAGAAGATCCCCTGGAGAAGGAAAATGCAACTCTTGCTTGGAGAATCCCATGGACAGACGGCCGCAGTCTGTGGGGTTGTGAAGAGTCTAACGTGACTGAGTGACTAAACTAACACTTTTACTTTCTTTGGTTTTATAGGTGAATAAACAGTTTTTCCAAAGCCAAGCCAGATTAAAAGCCTTGGCCTCCTACTTCCTCTTCTTCAGCATGATTGACACTGAATGCCTGGATGTGGGTAACATTACTGTCCTTGGAAAGGCTGCAGGAGAGTCTGCCCCTCAAACACAGAACCCGGGTTTTTAGTTCCCTCCCTAGGCCTGTCCCACGACTTGGCAGGATCTCCCTCTGCCCCACCCCCATGTCTTTAAGAATGTAATTAAATCACTTTAGATTTGCATATAATCTGATTCAGATGGCACTTAATTTTTTTTCTCATTTCTTGAGTGCTTCTGAATGATACCACTTAATTTTAAATATTTTCTGATTTCTACAATGAGTCACTCATTACCATGAACAACCCTGAAAAACAAATTCTCAGGTTTTATACTCTGCGTGTTCTTCAAGCTTGATGTCAGCTATCATAGTGCCCAGGAGATATCCTTGGACTTCATGCTCCGTGCACCTGCTTTCTTAGCAAGTGGGGCATCTCACTTGCTAATGGCATGTATTTCATCACATCATCACTCCCTGGACTTACTCCTACTGGACTGTGAGCTCCTTGTGGGCAAGACCATTCTGAATTGGTGTCCTGGAACCCAGCACTGCACTTGAGCATGCTCAACAAATGATTTATTATTCATTCCGTTCACCCCTCTCCCACATTTACACAGTCATTGCTTGCCCTCAGATTCCTCACTGGGCCTCATTCTTTTTTAAATTAATTAATTAAAATATATTTATTTATTTGGCTGTGCTGGGTCTTTGTTGTGGCCTCTGGGATCTTTAGTTGTGGCATGTGGGACCTTAGTTCCCTGACCAGGGATCGAATCCAGGCCCCTTGTATTGAGAATGGAGTCTTAACCACTGGACTGCCAGGAAGTTTCCCTTGTTCTTTACTTCATATCTCTTCCTCTTCCCGTAGGTTAATAGAGTTAATGGTAGCCATCTTTTTGGTACAACACTTTATCCAAATCTAGCCAAAACGTAATAGGAAGTGAGGGAGGGAGTAGAGTTTACTGCATTTAGTTTCAAGTGTGCAGCTCTTTCTCTTTAAGTTCAGACATCTCTCTTTTAGCCTCTAAAGAGATGGCAGTTATAGCTTTGGAAACAAAAAGCAAACTTATCTTTGATATACATGGAGCAAGTGGTGGCTCCAAATGAGTGAGTGAAAGGTAGACAGATTTTTCAGGATTCCTGATTCTCTAGGATCGGTTCAGTTCAGTTGCTCAGTCCTGTCTGACTCTTTGCAACGCCATGGACTGCAGCACACCAGGCCTCCCTGTCCATCACCAACTCCAGGAATTTACTCAAACTCATGTCCACTGAGTCGGTGATGCCATCCAGCCATCTCATCCTCTATCGTCCTCTTCTCCTCCTGCCCTTCAATCTTTCCCAGCATCAGGGTCTTTTCAAATGAGTCAGTTATTTGCATCAGGTGGCCAAAGTATTAGAGTTTCAGCTTCAACATCAGTCTTTCCAATGAACACCCAGAACTGATCTCCTTTAGGATGGACTGTTTGAATCTCCTTGCAGTCCAAGGGACTCTCAAGAGTCTTCTCCAACACCACAGTTCAAAAGCATCAATTCTTCAGCACTCAGCTTTCTTTATAGTCCAACTCTCACATCCATACATGACTACTAGAAAAACCATAGCTTTGACTAGATGGACCTTTGTTGGCAAAGTAATGTCTCTGCTTTTTTATATTCTGTCTAGGTTGGTCATAGCTTTTCTTCCAAGGAGTAAGCGTCTTTTAATTTCATGGCTACAATCACCATCTGCAGTGATTTTGAAGCCCAAAATAATAAAGTCTGTCACTGTTTCCCCATCTGTTTTTCATGAAGTAGTGGGACCAGATGCCAGGATCTTAGTTTTTTGAATGTTGAGTTTTAAGACAACTTTTTCACTCTCCTCTTTCGTCTAGAGGCTCTTTAGTTCTTCTTGGCTTTTTGCCATAAGGGTGGTGTCATCTGCATATCTGAGGTTGTTGTTGATATTTCTCCTGGCAATCTTGATTCCAGCTTGTGCTTCATCCAGCCCAGTGTTTCTCATGATGTACTCTGCATAGAAGTTAAATAAGCAGGGTGAATATATACAGCCTTGAGGTACTCCTTTCCTGATTTGGAACTAGTCTGTATTTCAGGATACTAATCAGGAAATTAGGCGGCTGCGACGGGTGCACTAAAGCGCAGCCGAGTGGAGCCACCCCACTTCCGAGGTCAGGGGCAGAAACCAGGAGGACCCCATGCCCGAAGGGCGGCGGCCAAGAGGAGTTACCCCACGTCCGAGGTCAGGGGCAGCGGCCAAGAGTACCAGAAAGCGACAGCACAGGAACGACTGAGAGGAGCTACCCCGCGTCTGAGGTCAGGGGCGGCGACTGGAAGGAGATACACCAAGCCCCAAGCCCGAGGCAAGGGCGGTGGGCAGGAGGAGTTACCCCACGGCCCTAAGCCCAAGGCCAGGGGTGGCAGGCGGGAGACCTACCCCAGGCCCCCACACCCGAGGCCAAGGGCGGCGGCCAGGAGGAGCAACCCCACCTCCAAGGAGCTGTGGCTGCGCAGGCACAGGAGGGCCTAGAGGAGCTATCCCATGTTGAAGGTCAGGAAGGGGGGTGGTGAGGAGATACCCCTTGTCCAAGGTAAGGAGCAATGGCTGCGCTTTACTGGAGCAGCCGTGAAGAGATACCCCATGCCCAAGATAAGAGAAACCCAAATAAGATGGTAGGGGTTGCAAGAGGGCATCAGAGGGCAAACACACTGAAACCATACTCACAGAAAACTAGTCAGTCTAATCACATTAGGACCACAGCCTTGTCTAACTCAATGAAACTAAGCCATGCCCGTGGGGCAACCCAAGATGCCCCACTAAACCATGACCCATGGGGCGGGTCATGGTGGAGAGATCTGACAGAATGTGGTCCACTGGAGAAGGGAATGGTAAACCACTTCAGTATTTTTGCCTTGAGAACCCCATGAACAGTATGAAAAGGCAAAATGATAGGATACTGAAAGAGAAACTCCCCAGGTCAGTAGGTGCCCAATATGCTATTCCAATATGCTACTGGAGATCAGTGGAGAAATAACTCCAGAAAGAATGAAAGGATGGAGCCAAAGCAAAAACAATACCCAGCTGTGGATGTGACTGGTGAGCGAAGCAAGGTCCGATGCTGTAAAGAGCAATATTGCATAGGAACCTGGAATGTCAGGTCTATGAATCAAGGCACATTGGAAGTGGTCAAACAAGAGATGGCAAGAGTGAATGTTGACATTCTAGGAATCAGCGAACTGAAACGGACTGGAATGGGTGAATTTAACTCAGATGCCCATTATATCTACTACTGCAGGCAGGAATCCCTCAGAAGAAATGGAGTGGCCATCATGGTCAACAAAAGAGTCCGAAATGCAGTACTTGGATGCAATCTCAAAAACGACAGAATGATCTCTGTTCGTTTCCAAGGCAAACCATTCAATATCACAGTAATCCAAGTCTATGCCCCAACCAGTAACACTGAAGAAGCTGAAGTTGAATGGTTCTAGGAAGACCTACAAGACCTTTTAGAACTAACACCCCAAAAAAGAGGTCCTTTTCATTATAGGGGACTGGAATGCAAAAGTAGGAAGTCAAGAAACACCTGGAGTAACAGGCAAATTTGGCCTTGGAATACGGAATGAAGCAGGGCAAAGACTAATATAGTTTTGCCAAGAAAATGCACTGGTCATAACAGACACCCTCTTCCAACAGCGCAAGAGAAGACTCTATACATGGACATCACCAGATGGTCAACACCAAAATCAGATTGATTATATTCTTTGCAGCCAAAGATGGAGAAGCTCTATACGGTCAGCAAAAACAAGACCAGGAGCTGACTGTGGCTCAGATCATGAACTCCTTATTGCCAAATTCAGACTTAAATTGAAGAAAGTAGGGAAAACCACTAGACCATTCAGGTATGACCTAAATCAAATCCCTTATGATTATACAGTAGAAGTGAGAAATAGATTTAAGGGCCTAGATCTGATAGATAGAGTGCCTGATGAACTATGGGATGAGGTTCGTGACATTGTATAGGAGACAGGGATCAAGACCATCTCCATGGAAAAGAAATGCAAAAGAGCAAAATGGCTGTCTGGGGAGGCCTTACAAATAGCTGTGAAAAGAAGAGAAGCGAAAAGCAAAGGAGAAAAGGAAAGATATAAACATCTGAATGCAGAGTTCCAAAGAATAGCAAGAAGAGATAAGAAAGCCTTCTTCAGCGATCAATGCAAAGAAATAGAGGAAAACAACAGAATGGGAAAGACTAGGGATCTCTTCAAGAAAATCAGAGATACCAAAGGAACATTTCATGCAAAGATGGGCTCGATAAAGGACAGAAATGGTATGGACCTAACAGAAGCAGAAGATATTAAGAAGACATGGCAAGAATACACAGAGAAACTGTACAAAATAGATCAATATTAGAACTGTACAAAAAAGATCAAAAGATCTTCATGACCCAGATAATCATGATGGTGTGATCACTGACCTAGAGCCAGACATCCTGGAATGTGAAGTCAAGTGGGCCTTAGAAAGCATCACTACGAACAAAGCTAGTGGAGGTGATGGAATTCCAGTTGAACTATTCCAAATCCTGAAAGATGATGCTGTGAAAGTGCTGCACTCAAAATGCCCACAAATTTGGAAAACTCAGCAGTGGCCACAGGACTGGAAAAGGTCAGTTTTCATTCCAATCCCAAAGAAAGGCAATGCCAAAGAATGCTCAAACTACTGCACAATTGCACTCATCTCACATGCTAGTAAAGTAATGCCCAAATTCTCCAAGCCAGGCTTCAGCAATATGTGAACCGTGAACTTCCTGATGTTCAAGCTGATTTTAGAAAAGGCAGAGGAACCAGAGATCAAATTGCCAACATCTGCTGGATCATGGAAAAAGCAAGAGAGTTCCAGAAAAGCATCTCTTTCTGCTTTATTGACTATGCCAAAGCCTTTGACTGTGTGGATCACAATAAACTGTGGAAAATTCTTCAAGAGATGGGAATATCAGACCACCTGATCTGCCTCTTGAGAAATGTGTATGCAGGTCAGGAAGCAACAGTTAGAATTGGACATGGAACAACAGACTGGTTCCAAATAGGAAAAGGTGTATATCAAGGCTGTATATTGTCACCCTGTTTATTTAACCTATATGCAGAGTACATCATGAGAAACACTGGACTGGAAGAAACACAAGCTGGAATCAAGATTGTTGGGAGAAATATCAATAACCTCAGATAGGCAGATGACATCACCTTTATGGCAGAAAGTGAAGAGGAACTAAAACGCCTCTTGATGAAGGTGAAAGGGGAGAGTGAAAAAGTTGGCTTAAAGCTAAACACGCAGAAAACGAAGATCATGGCATCTGGTCCCATCACTTCATGGCAAATAGATGGGGAAACAGTGGAAACAGTGTCAGACTTTATTTTTCTGGGCTCCAAAATCACTGCAGATGGTGACTGCAGCATGAAATTAAAAGACACTTACTCCTTGGAAGGAAAGTTATGACCAACCTAGATAGCATATTCAAAAGCAGAGACATTACTTTGCCAACAAAGGTCCATCTAGTCAAGGCTATGGTTTTTCCTGTGGTCATGTATGGATGTGAGAGTTGGACTGTGAAGAAGGCTGAGCGCTGAAGAATTGATGCTTTTGAACTGTGGTGTTGGAGAAGACTCTTGAGAGTCCCTTGGACTGCAAGGAGATCCAACCAGTCCATTCTAAAGGAGATCAGCCCTGGGATTTCTTTGGAAGGTATGATGCTAAAGCTGAAACGGCAGTACTTTGGCCACCTCATGCGAAGAGTTGACTCATTGGAAAAGACTCTGATGCTGCGAGGGATTGGGGGAAAGAGGAGAAGGGGACGACAGAGGATAAGATGGCTGGATGGCATCACTGACTCAATGGACCTGAGTCTGAGTGAACTCTGGGAGTTGGTGATCGACAGGGAGGCCTGGCGAGCTGCGATTCATGGGGTCCCAAGGAGTTGGACACAACTGAGCGACTGATCTGATCTGATCAGCTATCTGGGGCCAGCATCCTGTGCTTTCTCATCCTGAATCTTCGCAGGGGACACCATTTGGAGTGGTTGAAGGGCAGACTACTGTATGGAGGAGGGGTGGATCCTACCTCCATCCTAAGACCTGGCAGGGCTCACCATTGGGCTGCCATAATGTGATGCCTTGATGGCTACGACATCCTTTGTTTACAAATATGGCAGGCACTATTTTTCATTCACATAATCATCCCAATAAATGAGACAAATGTATTTAATTTAAAACACATTTAGTCAACAACAGGCTTCCCAGATGGCTCAGTGGTAAAGAACCTGCCTGCCAAACCAGGAGACGCCTGATAAGCAGGAGACACAGGTTCAGTCCCTGGGTTGGGAAGATCCTCTGGAGAAGGAAATGGCAGCCCACTCCAGTATTCTTGCATGGGAAATCCCACAGACAGGATAGCCTGGCGGGCTACAGTCCCAGGGGTCACAAAAGTGTCGGACACCACTGAGCGAATAAACCACACAAACCCAGGTAACCACTCCCATAATTAGAGAACTCTTCAGTCATCTCAGGTGTTCCCTCTGGGCCTCTTGCTGTCAGCTTCCTCCTGTTAGCCCTGCCCCTGCCTGTGAGCATTCCAAGAGCTTGGCCACTTAAACATGCCCTTGGGCTTCTTTTTCTTTATCTACAATCATTGTATTTTGCTGGTAATTTCCTGATTCAGATCAGTCGCTCAGTCGTGTCCGACTCTTGCGACCCCATGAATCGCAGCACGCCAGGCCTCCCTGTCCATCATCAGCTCCTGGAGTTCACTCAGACTCACGTCCATCGAGTCAGTGATGCCATTCAGCCATCTCATCCTCTGTTGTCCCCTTCTCCTCCTGCCCCCAATCCCTCGCAGCATCAGAGTCTTTTCCAATGAGTCAACTCTTCGCATGAGGTGGCCAAAGTACTGCCGTTTCAGCTTTAGCATCATACCTTCCAAAGAAATCCCAGGGCTGATCTCCTTTAGAATGGACTGGTTGGATCTCCTTGCAGTCCAAGGGACTCTCAAGAGTCTTCTCCAACACCACAGTTCAAAAGCATCAATTCTTCAGCGCTCAGCCTTCTTCACAGTCCAACTCTCACATCCATACATGACCACAGGAAAAACCATAGCCTTGACTAGATGGACCTTTGTTGGCAAAGTAATGTCTCTGCTTTTGAATATGCTATCTAGGTTGGTCATAACTTTCCTTCCAAGGAGTAAGCATCTTTTAATTTCATGGCTGCAATCACCATCTGCAGTGATTTTGGAGCCCAGAAAAATAAAGTCTGACACTGTTTCCCCATCTATTTGCCATGAAGTGATGGGACCAGATGCCATGATCTTCGTTTTCTGCATGTTTAGCTTTAAGCCAACTTTTTCACTCTCCACTTTCACTTTCATCAAGAGGCTTTTGAGTTCCTCTTCACTTTCTGCCATAAAGGTGGTGTCATCTGCCTATCTGAGGTTATTGATATTTCTCCCGGCAATCTTGATTCCAGCTTGTGTTTCTTCCAGTCCAGTGTTTCTCATGACGTACTCTGCATATAAGTTATATAAGCAGGGTGACAATATACAGCCTTGACATACTCCTTTTCCTATTTGGAACCAGTCTGTTGTTCCATGTCCAATTCTAACTATTGCTTCCTGACCTGCATACACATTTCTCAAGAGGCAGATCAGGTGGTGTGGTATTCCCATCTCTTGAAGAATTTTCCACAGTTTATTGTGATCCACACAGTCAAAGGCTTTGGCATAGTCAATAAAGCAGAAACAGACGCTTTTCTGGAACTCTCTTGCTTTTTCCATGATCCAGCAGATGTTGGCAATTTGATCTCTGGTTCCTCTGCCTTTTCTAAAATCAGCTTGAACATCAGGAAGTTCACGGTTCACATATTGCTGAAGTCTGGCTTGGAGGATTTTGAGCATTACTTTACTAGCGTGTGAGATGAGTGCAATTGTGCAGTAGTTTGAGCATTCTTTGGCATTGCCTTTCTTTGGGATTGGAATGAAAACTGACCTTTTCCAGTCCTGTGGCCACTGCTGAGTTTTCCAAATTTGTGGGCATTTTGAGTGCAGCACTTTCACAGCATCATCTTTCAGGATTTGGAATAGTTCAACTGGAATTCCATCACCTCCACTAGCTTTGTTCGTAGTGATGCTTTCTAAGGCCCACTTGACTTCACATTCCAGGATGTCTGGCTCTAGGTCAGTGATCACACCATCATGATTATCTGGGTCATGAAGATCTTTTGATCTTTTTTGTACAGTTCTAATATTGATCTATTTTGTACAGTTCTTCTGTGTATTCTTGCCATGTCTTCTTAATATCTTCTGCTTCTGTTAGGTCCATACCATTTCTGTCCTTTATCGAGCCCATCTTTGCATGAAATGTTCCTTTGGTATCTCTGATTTTCTTGAAGAGATCCCTAGTCTTTCCCATTCTGTTGTTTTCCTCTATTTCTTTGCATTGATCGCTGAAGAAGGCTTTCTTATCTCTTCTTGCTATTCTTTGGAACTCTGCATTCAGATGTTTATATCTTTCCTTTTCTCCTTTGCTTTTCGCTTCTCTTCTTTTCACAGCTATTTGTAAGGCCTCCCCAGACAGCCATTTTGCTCTTTTGCATTTCTTTTCCATGGAGATGGTTTTGATCCCTGTCTCCTATACAATGTCACGAACCTCATTCCATAGTTCATCAGGCACTCTATCTATCAGATCTAGGCCCTTAAATCTATTTCTCACTTCCACTGTATAATCATAAGGGATTTGATTTAGGTCATACCTGAATGGTCTAGTGGTTTTCCCTACTTTCTTCAATTTAAGTCTGAATTTGGCAATAAGGAGTTCATGATCTGAGCCACAGTCAGCTCCTGGTCTTGTTTTTGCTGACCGTATAGAGCTTCTCCATCTTTGGCTGCAAAGAATATAATCAATCTGATTTTGGTGTTGACCATCTGGTGATGTCCATGTATAGAGTCTTCTCTTGCGCTGTTGGAAGAGGGTGTCTGTTATGACCAGTGCATTTTCTTGGCAAAACTATATTAGTCTTTGCCCTGCTTCATTCCGTATTCCAAGGCCAAATTTGCCTGTTACTCCAGGTGTTTCTTGACTTCCTACTTTTGCATTCCAGTCCCCTATAATGAAAAGGACCTCTTTTTTGGGGTGTTAGTTCTAAAAGGTCTTGTAGGTCTTCCTAGAACCATTCAACTTCAGCTTCTTCAGTGTTACTGGTTGGGGCATAGACTTGGATTACTGTGATATTGAATGGTTTGCCTTGGAAACGAACAGAGATCATTCTGTCGTTTTTGAGATTGCATCCAAGTACTGCATTTCGGACTCTTTTGTTGACCATGATGGCCACTCCATTTCTTCTGAGGGATTCCTGCCTGCAGTAGTAGATATAATGGGCATCTGAGTTAAATTCACCCATTCCAGTCCGTTTCAGTTCGCTGATTCCTAGAATGTCAACATTCACTCTTGCCATCTCTTGTTTGACCACTTCCAATGTGCCTTGATTCATAGACCTGACATTCCAGGTTCCTATGCAATATTGCTCTTTACAGCATCGGACCTTGCTTCGCTCACCAGTCACATCCACAGCTGGGTATTGTTTTTGCTTTGGCTCCATCCTTTCATTCTTTCTGGAGTTATTTCTCCACTGATCTCCAGTAGCATATTGGAATAGCATATTGGGCACCTACTGACCTGGGGAGTTTCTCTTTCAGTATCCTATCATTTTGCCTTTTCATACTGTTCATGGGGTTCTCAAGGCAAAAATACTGAAGTGGTTTACCATTCCCTTCTCCAGTGGACCACATTCTGTCAGATCTCTCCACTATGACCCGCCCATCTTGGGTTGCCCCACGGGCATGGCTTAGTTTCATTGAGTTAGACAAGGCTGTGGTCCTAATGTGATTAGATTGACTAGTTTTCTGTGAGTATGGTTTCAGTGTGTTTGCCCTCTGATGTCCTCTTGCAACCCCTACCATCTTATTTGGGTTTCTCTTACCTTGGGCGTGGGGTATCTCTTCACAGCTGCTCCAGCAAAGTGCAGCCATTGCTCCTTACCTTGGACAAGGGGTATCTCCTCACCGCTGCCTGATTTCAGTGAGCCCAGACTCTGCGTCTCTACACAGTGTGAAAGTGTTAGTTGCTCAGTCGTGTCCAACTCTTGCAACCCCATCCATGGACTGTAACCCATCAGACTCCTCTGTCCATGGGATTCTCCAGGCAAGAGTACTGAATTGGGTAGCCTTTCCCTTCTCCAGAGGATCTTCCCAATTGAAACCAGGTCTCCTGCATTGCAGGCAGATTCTTTACCATCTGAGCCAACAGAAAAGTGCTTAATTCCTAACATGAGATGTCTGGTTTTATTTAATTAACAGTAATCTTTAGATGTTCCAACTACCTGGTCTTTGTTGCAAAAACTCCTGTATTTCTTGGCTTCCTCGACCCGCCCGCCTGCTCTGCACCACCCCGCTGACACACACACACACCACCTTGACTCTTGTGAGGAGTCTCTGAGTTCTCTGAGATGCTGAATCTTGGCCTTGAAGTCCTCCGACTTTCTGGAGAATAAAACATAACTCTTAGGTTGTGTTTTTTTCTTTTTCAGTCAACAGTTCATGAAGGCTTCTAACCTCATCTTCCTTTCTGACGTCCTTAAGACCTGGCCAGATCAGCAATGATTGATGACTGACTGACTATATGATTCCCAGTGTCTGGAGAGAAAGAGTGGGTAGTGCCCGACTGCATTGACCACATGCAACAGGAGTTAAGATACAAGTTTTCTCCCTGTCTTGGAGTTTTGGCTGAGATTCCATGGCTGAAAACAATGGGAATAAAGAGCCCAGAGGGTCTCAAGAAAGACACCAGTCAGAGCATCCCCCCAGACCTACTGTCAGGGTCCCTGGGGGATCAGACTGATCCACCCTTTCACCTGGACCAGGAGTACGATCAGAGGAGAAGATAGTGAGGATTCCTTTACCGCTTCCTGCTGGACACTGTCTTTACCACCACCTTCTCTGCATCAGACAAAATGATAAGGGTCTGGATGGAACTGTTTGGAGAAAAGACCTTTGAGCCCTACGGTGCGAATCCCAAGGAGGAGAAAAGTCTAAAGGTGATAGGTGAGACTTCCCGGGCGGTTTAATGATTAAGACTTTGTCTTCCAGTGCAGGGGGTGTGGGTTCCCATGCCTGGTCAGGGAGATAATGAAGACTTTAAAAATGGTCCACATAAAAAAAATCTTAAACATAATATAAGTAAAAAATAAAAAGATAGGAGGTTGGTGATGAGACCAGAACTGAGAGAGGGCCTGCATGGATGGGCCAGGACTCGAGTCAGGCAGGCAAAGGCCAGCTTTCTGCCACAGACCATGTGTTTGTCCAGAAAGTGGTCATGCCAGTGCTCTCTAGAGATGAGACTGCCCACAGTGACCACGACAGAGGGCCTCTGGGAGGTGAAGCTTCCCCATCAGAGGCTGGAGAGCATGTCACCCTCAGCAGGGAATGCACTGATTGAAGGTCCTCAGCTAGGGCGGTGGGGGAGATGAGAAGCTTCAGAAAACCCACATAAGTGCCCCAGGAGAGACCGAGTCCAAACCTGGCTTCTATCCCCCAGAGATGCAACACACACACACACACACACACACACACGCACAAAGAAAACAGCATCACTAACACACACATGCTTCTCTAGGCCACTGCATCACACACACACACCACATACAAACACACATATGACAGCATTCCACACACACATACTTCTCTAGGCCACTGTATCACACACACATACACCACACACACACACACACACACACACACAATAGCATCAAACACACATACTTCTCTAGGCTGCTGCATCACACACACCACACACACACATGCACTCACACACAAACACACGTGCTTCTCTGGGCCACTGCTCTTCCTCCTGAGAATGAAGGCCACCTGAGTCCCCACTAGGGGAGCTGGCCTGATGTGAGCTAGGGACAGAGAGGTTAACGGCATGCAAGAGGAATTTCCTTAAAGTAGCACTGACCTATATACACTTGGAGAAGGCAATGGCACCCCACTCCTGTACTCTTGCCTGGAAAATCCCATAGATGGATGAGCCTGGTGGGCTGAAGTCCATGGGGTCACTAAGAGTCGGACACGACTGAGTGACTTCCCTTTCACTTCTCACTTTTATACATTGGAGAAGGAAATGGCAACCCACTCCAGTATTCTTGCTTGGAGAATCCCAGGGACAGGGGAGCCTGGTGGGCTGCTGTCTATGGGGTCACACAGAGTCGGACACGACTGAAGTGACTTAGCAAAATATACAGTAGCATGTGTGAAATAGATGGCTAGTGGGAAGCTGCTGTACAGCACAGGGAGCTCAGCTCAGTGCTCTGTGATGACCTAGAGGGGCGGGATGGGAGGGGGAATGGAGGCTCAACAGAGCGGGGATATATATATATATATATATATAAAATTATGACTGATTCATGTCATTGTATGGCAGAGACCACCACAACATCATAAACCAATTATCCTCCAATTAAAAAAATTTTAAATGAAAAATAAAATAAAATTTCCTGTCACTGTTAGGAAAAAAAGAAGCACTTCCTTGAACACACATTTTCTAGTTTATCCACATACTGAGGAACTCTGGCTGGCCTGCATTTCAAACATATTTTAAAATGTTTAAATCTATAGGTTGACATGTGCACCATGTTTTATTCACACTGATAGAGACTATATGGAGAACAGGAAGAAAGATAAAGCAGACAGGGAGAAGGGTAGAAGAGAGGGAGACTGAAGTCGGGAGGCAGGCGTGAGTTACAGCTATGCTTGTGGTCTCAGCTAATGGCTCAGCCTCACTGTATATTATAGTGAGGGCTTCCCAGGGGGTTCAGTGTAAACAATCCGCCTGCAATACAGGAGACATGGATTCAAAACCTGGGCCACAAAAATCCTGTGGAGAAGGAAATAGTAACCCACTCCAGTATTCTTGCCTGGAGAAAATCCCATGGACAGGGAAGCCTGGCAGGCTACTGTCTGTGTTGTTGCAAAGCGTGGGACACAGCTGAAGCGAGTTAGTACTCAGCCCTAGCATATTATAGTGATGCTTCTCAGTGGGCTTGTTTCACATGATGGTAACAAGACAGGCAGGATCAGACAGTAATCTTTACCAAAGTCAGTTATTTGTGGACCCGGTTTTGCAATTTTTAAATGCAACTGATGTATCCAAGTATTTCAGCTCAATCCTGGAAGGCGTTTCAAGAGGCACCTCAGGTTCACCCACAACACCAGGACTCCATAGAAGAAATGTGGTGCCCATGGCTGGAAAAAGAAGCACGTCAGCCTAACAGGTCCAGGGCACCAAGAAAAGTCAAAATATTTTTTTAAAAATTAATGATTTTTAAAAAAAATAATGCAGAAAGTTCAGGACCTTTTTATTTTTCTTCTGGGTGGTCCATACTGAGTATAAGGACCTTTTTATTTTTCTTCTGGGTGGTTCACTACTGAATATAAGATTAATAAATACAAAAGAGGATAATCTTGACTCAAATGAAGCACTTGGTTAGCATATAAACCTCCCACGTGGAGAAAGATTTTGTCTTCTTCATGCCCAGGAGACATGCCTTTCCAAGATTTCTCTCCTCTTCATTTTAGTTGTTGGGGTATTCATGCATTTTTCATAAACTGCTAGAATTTTCAGGTGGCTTTGCTGTTGTTGTTCAGTCACCAAGTCATGTCCAACTCCTTGTGACCCCAGGGAAGCAGCGTGCCAGGCTTCCCTGTCTTTCACAGGTGGCTTTACCTATTTATCAGATGTCTTTATTCTCAATATAAGACATAATTTTGATGCCATGTTCTCTCTGGTAAATTGGCTTCTGGTAACATCAGTACATGGAGAAGGAAATGGCAACCCACTCCAGTACTCTTCCCTGGAAAATCCCATGGATGGAGGAGCCTGGTAGGCTACGGTCTATGGGATAGCAAAGAGTCGGACACGACTGAGCAACTTCACTTACTCACTTAGCATCAGTACATGGGAGGCTCTGTATGAAAAGGACATTCCTCAGAGATCAGGATAAACCCAGAGATTTATTTCTTTCAGGATCACTGATGCAGAAAGAGGAGCTGGTTTAAGTCCAGACAATGTGCTTTAAACAAAACACATCTTCAGAGAGCTTGCACCTTCAGTCTAGGAGACCAGAGCGGCTTGGATCCAGGTGACCACCTGGTGGTAACATAGAAGGGGTTACACAGTGAACAGGAGTGTCAACTGCATGACCTCGAAAGACCCTGTGATTTACAACTGGGCCCAATATATTCACTCTCTTGGTTTTCTTCAGTTCAGTTCATTTCACAGTTCAAGTCACTCAGTCATGTCCGACTCTTTGCAACCCCATGAACCGCAGCGTGCCAGGCCTCCCTGTCCATCACCAACTCCCAGAGTCCACCCAAACCCATGTCCATCAAGTTGATGATGCCATCCAACCATCTCATCCTCTGTCATCCCCTTCTCTTCCTGCCCTCAAACTTTCACAGTATCAGGGTCTTTTCCAATGAGTCAGCTCTTCCCATGAGGTAGCCAAAGTATTGGAGTTTCAGCCTCAACATCAGTCCTTCCAATGAACACCCAGGACTGATCTCCTTTAGGATGGACTGGTTGGATCTCCTTGCAGTCCAAGGGACTTGCAAGAGTCTTCTCCAACACCACAGTTCAAAAGCATCAATTCTTTAGCACTCAGCTTTCTTTATAGTCCAACTCTCATATCCATACATGACCACTGGAAAAACCATAGCCTTGACTGGACACCAAAAGATGACTTTCCAATTCAAGGGGCATTATATGTACATATACATATACATATATATATATGTATATATGTATATGAATGGTGATGGAATACTTCACAATATTCCCAGATTGGTTGTTAGAAATGCCCTTATTCTTTTTGAAAATGATTTATTTACATATTTTTTATTTTTGGGACACTGTGCTGGGTTTTGGAAGTTGCATGGGCTTTCTCTAGTTTCTGTGCACAGACTTCTCACTGTGGTAGCTTCACCTGTTGCAAAGCCTGGGCTCTAGGTGTCTGGGCTTTAGTAGTTGCTGCATGTGGGCTCCACAGTTGCAACTCCTGGAGTCCAGAGCACAGGCTCAGTAGTTGTGGCCATTGTGCTTAGTTGCCCCACAGCATGTTGGATCTTGCCAGACCAGACCAAGGATTGAACCAGTGTCCCCTGCATTGGCAGGCAGATTCTTATCCCCTGAGTCACCAGGGAAGCTCAAAATACTCTTATTCTTGGAGCTGAAATCTTTTGTCCTAAATTTGAGTGAACTAAAAGCTCTTCAAGTACAGATGAGAAAAGCTTCTCAAAGTAGGCAGGTAATAGTTAATGGCATCATTTACTTGACATAATATTAATGTATTATCATGCCAGTTGGGTGTTGCTTAAGGGTCATCACCTTGGAGTCAAACTTCTCTTGAAAGTATACCAAAGAATTTTCACTGAAAGCTCATGAACCACTTTATGAACCACATACACACTTCTTAAATCATAAAGATATGGTTAAATGTGAATTGATTAATGAGCTCCACGAATCTTCTCCCAGAATTCTTGAGCATTGCTCATAAAAAGCTTAGTGTTATGCTGGGAGCATGAGGCACTCTGGAGAGTTGATTCTTGTGTTTCTCATGGAGCGTAGAGCTTTTGACATATGCTAGTAAGGCTGGTGCTGTGGTTCAGATGGGTTTTTAATTAAACCTAACAGAGAAAAAAAGAATGTTGGATGGAAGAAACAATCACTGAATAATGAAATTTGTGGTAGAAAAATCATAAACCCCACTTCATGCTTGAACTGGGTGGAAAACATTAACAAGTACATTTATAATCAGCTTCAGTGACTATAAAACCTCTCTTTATAGAATAAAAGAGATTAGCAAAGCCAAGAAAATTTATCATTTATAATAAGAGACATAAATGGATGTAACTGAGCCTACATAGCAGCTATCAAAATCTTCCTTTCCTCTGTATCTTGAATTAATCTGGTATTGTACAGGCGGTGTTAGATACCCAAGTCTAATACTGCTAAAATTTGCCTTTCTTATGGGAGAGTATTTCTTCTATCTTTTCCTATATACAAATGTCACAGCAGAGACACTTCATGCTTATCACACACTCAGGTCCAGCCTTCCATGTCTCCTTTGCAGTTGCGATGGTACCATGAGTTGACTCTGGCAAATGGGGAGTAGAAGGAAGTGAGCTATGCCACCTTCCTGGCTTTTATTATTATAAATACATAAATACATTTTTTTTTTAATTTACGTATCTATTTGGCCGCACTTGATCTTAGTGGCGGCACTCAGGATCTTCATTGCTGCATGTGGGCTCTTAATTGAGAAATGTGAAGTCTAGTTCTCTGACCAGGGATCACACCCAGGCCCCCTGCACTGGGAGTGCAGAGTCTTAGCTGTTGGACCACCAGTGAAGTCTCTCCTCCTGGCCTTTAAAGGCCAGAAAGCCCTATGCCTCCTCTGCCACGTTCCCTTCCATGTGGGTTGGCTTGGCCACGGTTGAGGAGATAGAGCTGCAGGTACAATCAGCCTGGATCCTCATGTCACTGTTTAGAAGTGGCTTCCCTACACTAGAGCTTCCCTGGTGGCTCAGATGGTAAAGAATCCTCATGCAATGTGGGGGACCTGGGTTCGATCCCTGAGTTGGGAAGATCCCCTGGAAGAGAGCATGGCAACCCACTCCAGGATTCTTGCCTGGAGAATCCCCATGGACAGAGGAGCCTGATGGGCTCCATGGAGTTACAAAGAGTTGGACACGACTGAGCTACTACGCACAGCACACGGAGCACTACAGAGCTAAGGGGCTCCCAGTGAACTGCAAGTGATCAAAACTTTATGTGCTAATCTCCTGAGATTTCTGTAGATTTGCTATTACAAATTCTTGGGGAAGTATCCCTTGACTGATAATGTGAACAAGAGTCCCCAGAATCCCTAATTATTTTATTGGTCAGAATTTTAGAAAATTCTTTCTGCAACTGAGGGTTCTGCATTAACCACCTCCTATTTTTTACTACAGAGCTTCCCTGGTGGCTCAGCGACTTTTATGTACATCTCATAGTTGTCAACAAGCCAGTCCCATCCAGATAACTTTTCACCATCCTCAATGGGGATGTCTTTCACCTCTCCCACCTCTCCCACCTTGGGAGGGGCCACAACCAAGACAAGTTGTGCTTGCCTCATGCTGGGCACCAGGTAGGGAATGTTAGTGAAAGAAAGCAATGCAATGTCATCTGGAAAGGGAACTGTACTGCAGAAATACATAAGTGTATGCTGAGTCCCTCTAGCAAGCCATGCAGAGGATGCAGATGCCCAGACACAGCTGTATGCACCCTGGGCCATGGGAATCTGGCAACAGGACCTAGGAAAGCCCTAGTGCAGTCCCATAAAAATATCAGCATTCCTTATCAAAACCTACCATGATGCTCAACATACTTTAGCTGAATACCTTCACTTAGGAAGTACTATTTAACCCAGAGCCATGTAAATTGACTGTGACTGAAGCCATGAAAGTAAAAGACGCTTGCTCCTTAAAAGAAAAGCTATGACAAACCTATGAAAGTGTTAGTCACTCAGTCATCTCAGACTCTTTGTGATCTCATGGACTGTAGCCCACCAGCCTCCTCTGTCATGGAATTCTCCAGGCAAGAGTACTGGAGTGGGTTGCTATTCCCTTCTCCAGGGGATCTTCCTGACTCAGGGATGGAACATGGGTCTCCCACATTGGAGGTAGATTCTTTACCCTCTGAGCCACCAGGGAAGCCCCTGACAAACGTAAACAATGTATTAAAAAGCAGAGACTTTACTTTGCTGACAGAGGTCCTTATAATCAAAGTTTGGTTTTTCCAGTAGTCATGTATGGATGTGAGAGTTGGACCATAAAGAAGGCTGAGCGTCAAAGAACTGATGCTTTCGAAGTGTGGTACTGAAGACTCTGGAGAGTCCCTTAGATTACAAGAAGACCAGACCAGTCAATCCTAAAGGAAATCAACCCTGAATATTCATCGGAAGGACTAATGCTGAAGCTGAAGCACCAATACTTTGGCCACCTGATACGAAGAGTCTACTCATTGGAAAAGACCCTGATGGTGGGAAAGATTGAGGGCAGGAGAAGGGAATGGCAGAGGATGAGATGGTTAGATAGAATCACTGACTCAATGGACATGAATTTGAGCAAACCTAAGGAGAGAGTGAAGGACAGAGAAGCCTGGTGTGCTGCAATCCATATCCTCCAATAAAAAAAAAAAAGAGAAATAAATACCAAATATAAAAAAATAAAAATAAAAAAGAATCGGACGCAACCAAACAACAGCAAATGTTTGCCAGAGAGCCATGGAAGGTGAGCTGTTTTAAAAAGAAAGCATTTATGTTGTATGTAAAGCACAATAGGATATGAGGCCAGGATGGTAAACGCCCCCAAAATCTGTGGTTCAGAGTTGAAGGAACCAGAGAAATAAACTCAGACTAGTAGACATTCTCATCAAGTATTCTGAGACCTGTCAAGGGTAAGAGAAAGTAGATTCAGCTCCAGGGAATAGAACTTGGTCTAAATGCTGTGAGCGCCAAGGAAGTCATTTTCAGCTCAGTCTAAGGAAAAGCCTCACATTGATATAGGTTGTCTCAGGGAATGACATTTTCCTCACCGTGGGAAGAATTTAAACAGGGGCAGAAAGACTTAACCACACAGGTGGTTGAACTGGATAAATACTAAGATTCC
The DNA here is from genome assembly GCF_032452875.1 of Bos javanicus. Classification (NCBI taxonomy): domain Eukaryota; kingdom Metazoa; phylum Chordata; class Mammalia; order Artiodactyla; family Bovidae; genus Bos; species Bos javanicus. Next base: position 24,081,663 of record NC_083881.1, read on the forward strand.
CTAGGAATGGAAGCGAGATAAGTACAAAATAAGTGTTTATGTTGACTCAAGTTAATACCTGTGATATCTCTGTTCACATAATTAATACGTTTTCCTTCTGTGTCTTGATAAACAGGAGAGGTTCTTTCTGTTTGAATCTGCTTAATCTGCTGATAGATGGCTTTGTTGACAATGACACTATTTGTCTCTGACACTGTTTCTACACATTCTAACCATGCAGACAGTATTTGCTATGACATCAAAATGGAAGAGTCTCTGGTCCATTCCTTCTGTGGCAATAACAATCCTTCATCATAGTCAATAAAGAAGGCAGAGTGCCAAAGAATTGATCTTTCAAACTGTAGTGCTGTAGAAGACTCTTTGTAGAAGAGTCTTTGTAGAAGAGTCCCTTGGACAGCAAGGAGATCAAACCAGTCAATCCTAAAGGAAATCAATACTGAATACTCATTGGAAGGACTGATGCTGAGGCTCCAATACTTTGGTTACCTAATTTAAAGAGCCAGCTCATTCAAAAAGACCCTGACGCTGGGAACGATTGAAGGCAGAAGAAGAGGGTAACAGAGGATGAGATGGCTGGATGGCATCATTGATGACAATGGACACGAACTTGGGCAAACTCCAAGAGATGGTGAGGGACAGGGAAGCCTGGCATGCCGCAGTCTATGGGGTCACAAAGAGTAGGACACAACTGGGCGACTGAGCAACAACAATCATAGGCAATCATAGACACAGAAAATATAAAGCAGTTTCTGGGTGCCAGGCACTGTGCTCAGCACTTGGCCTGTGGTGCTGTTTAATTTGCACTATAATCTATGTATTCAGGACTGTATGACCCCATTTTACAGATAAGGACACTAAGACAGAGCCTCCTGGGGTTTACTGAAAGCCACACAACTTAAGTACCAAAGCGGAATTTGGATCCTGGGCAGTCTGAGTTTTAAGCCAGTGCTTTTATCAAAGACACATTTAAAAAGGCAGAATCAAATGTAGAGGAAAAAAAAATCCAGCAAGTGGTTAAGAACACATGAAATGTGTGTTCTTAACAAGGAGAAAAGATTCAGGTATTTTTCCTTGAAGATCAAAATAACCCAAGCACTATTTTTTCATTTCAGTAAATTGTGATGCTAATGCAGGTTATTTTAAGGGATGAAGTATTTCACAACAAAGACAATGAATGGAATTTTTTTTTTTAAACTGTGTTTTGCTGAGCTCTTTGAACTCTATTGCTCAGGAAACAAACAAGTTTGAAAAATTGAAGATTTCAGTTTACAGATGATGGTTATAATTTCATACACTGCATGCCTGTGGAAAATGTTTTTCATGTTGAAGGTTTTCAGTCATCTGATAGGATCATGCTACAGCTATGTACTATTTTAGGGTCCTTCAAAGCTGGGCGTGTTGTGGCTCTGTTTCAAGACAGAGGACTCAAGGGTGCACGCTGACAGATCTCGTGGGTGGCATCCTTATCCCTCCAGGCTCAGCAAGAGGATTGTTAATTCTTGGATGGACCTTCTTGTCACAAGTAGATGGTGCAGGTCTGTTATTAATAAAAGTGGATTTAAAAACAAAACTGATAATGCTACTTTTCCACTGTGAAAGAGTCATTAAAGAAAGCTGGCTTGAAAAGGGACACAATTTTCCATGAACTTAATCATTTCAAAAACATTGAAAAAATATTAGGCCCAGCTGGTTTCTACTTGGGGCCAGAGGGTAAATAGTTTAGGCTTTGTAGGGTCCTGGACAGTCTTGTAACACTTTAACTCCATCACTGTGAGAGCAGCTGGGCAAGACGAAAACAAACGAGGGGTTTGTATGGTGACAAAACTTTGTGCTGTTGTTTAGTCACTAAGTTGTGTCTGACTCTTTGCGACCCTATGGACTGTAGCCCACCAGGCTCCTCTGTTCAAGGGATTTCCCAGGCAAGAATACTGGAGTGGGTTGCCATTTCCTTCTCCAGGGAATCTTCCCGACCCAGAGATCAAACCCATATCTCTTGCATTGGCAGGTCGATTCTTTACCACTGAGCTACCTGGGAAGCCCAACAAAACTTATGAACAATGCAATTGCTATTGTTGTTATTCAGCCACTAAGTCGTGTCCCACTCTTTGCGACCCTATAGACCAGCACTCCAGGCTTCCCTATCCTTCACCATCTCCCAGAGCTTGCTCAAGTTCATGTCCGTTGAGTTGGTGATGCCATCCAACCATCTCGTCTTCTGTCATCCCCTTCTCCTCCAGTGTCACAAAATAGCATACTTTCCTTTGATTTTTTTTTTCAATCATTTAAACATGTAAGACTCATCCTTGGCACACAGGCCACACAAAAGCAGGCAGAGGGCTGGCTGTGATCCATGGGCTGGGGTTTTCTGATCCTGGCTTAGCCTGACTTCAGCTCAGCTATATCTCGTAGAAGGAGCCCAGCCCTTGAGAGCCAGTAGACAAGACTGGTGAGACGGCTCCTGGCACAGCTGCTTCTCTTCCTCCTGCATTCCTTCTTTTCTTTTGTACTTCCCAAAGAGTACTGGCTTGGAGCAGGAGAGTTTAATATACACAGCGTGTGCCAACTGCTTTGATGATTATAAATAATTACCAATGAAGGGGGCACTGGTCAAAGTGTTTGATCCTTGGGTTAGGAAGATCCCCTGGAGAAGGAAATGCAACCCACTCCAGTATTCTTGCCTGGGAAATCCAATGGACAGAGGAGCCTGGCAGGCTACAGTCCGTGCAAAGAGTCAGACTGAAGTGACCAAGTACACGTGCAATGAGAAAAGTCCATTTCTTTCTGCTGTATCCTCAGTGCCTAAGGTGTGTTTCAGCATGCAATAAGTGCTATGTTTTGCTTGTTGGATGAAACAAAGGAATGAATATGTGCTGTGTCCAGGGTAACTCACCTTTTAATCCCAGCCGGGTGTTTGCACTCACTCCTCTCAGGCTCCTCAGGTTTGGGTTTGGGTTTTTGTTTTTACAGGAAGTGTGTGCAAACTTGTGAGCTAGAGATGGTTTCTTGTCAAGGTCTCTTTCTTGTTAGGGGCCTGTGTGTGTTTACTGAACCATCTCTCTGTGTTCTTGGCCTCTTGTTTCATTCTGGTCCTTTCTATCTTGTTCTCATTCCCCAGGTTGTAGGCCTCTTGCTGCTATTTCTGATCCTTTAAGCCTGGCAGATGACTGGACTGGTCTTTGTATGCCCGGCTAGCCTGACCTTTACGACCAGAAGAATTATATTCCAACTAAAAAGTAAATAGAGAAAGAAAAGTAAATAAAATACCCGAGGGTAATATAGATGGCAATATCCAGAACTGAATACCAGCCCCACCCATCAGGTTTTCTCTGCTTACCAGCCTTCTCAGGTCACTGCCTTGAAATCAAGAATCTCCTACTCTTCAAGCCCAGGTTCTTACCTGGGAATCTTCCGTGGAAAGCCTACAGCAAGCCGGACTTCCTTCTCTGGATGCACTTTGAAAACTAAGCGCTATGATGGTTTGGATGATTGTAGTCATCCAAAGTACACATGATTATCTGTGTACCTCAGATACTTGTGGAGAATGATAAGGATGGGAAATGCAAGTAGAGTGGGGAAAATAAAATAAAAAATGTGATGATGGCACCATGGATGATGGTCCTTGCATGACACCTGGAAAGAAAGTGTGGGGGATGGGCCAGAGCCGCACTTTGACTTCTCTCTAGGGCTCCTTCAAGAGCTTTCCAGACCTTAATGACCAACTCCTGTTTAATAAAAATATCTCAGATCTTGATAACAAAGGAAAACCACCTGATTCTTGTACTGTAGGAGTGTTCTGCCAGTGCTCTGCCTTGAAGGTATGAAAGTTGAAGCTATTACAATGAGACAAAGGATACAACAGATGATATAAACCATGAGATGTCACGGATTTCAGTTTGTTTGACAGAGACCAATAGAAACTCTATACTGCGATGATGATATCTTACATGCTGCAGTGGCTGTAAAATGCAGTTTTACCAAAATGTTGTGTTTAATGGAAAAGGATTTATAAAGCTTCCATTTTAAAATATAAATTTAAGTTTTTGTTGTTGTTGTTTAGCCTCTAAGCTGTGTTCGACTCTTTTGTGACCCCATAGTCTGTAGCCTTCCAGGCTCCTCTGTCTGTGGGATTTCCTAGGCAAGAATACTGGAGTGGGTTGCGATTTCGTCTTCCAGGGGAATCTTCCCAACCCAGGGATTGAACCCAGTCTCCTGCATTGGCAGGCAGGTTAAACTTTACATAAGCTAAAGTTGAATAAAACTAAACTCTCATTTTCTCAGTTGCTCTAACCATATTTCAAGTGCTTGAGCACAAGAGACATGCTCACTAAATAGAGACATATTTCAGTGTGATTTACATCTTCTCACTGATATCATGTTGTGTACGAATGAGCTAAATTTGAAGCACCAAGGAAGGAAAATCTTACTCATGACATAGAAAAATTTTTTTCTATTTCTTTAGTTTTGGATCTATGTGAAATGATGGGACTTGCTTATGGGACTTCTTGTGGTAACTGTTTCATGGTGGATGTCAGCCAAATTGTAATGCTGTACATCTTAAACTTATGTAATTGTAATAAACCAGAAGAAAAAAAGTCAATAAGAAACAAGTACCTATGACCTAGAATTAATAAAAGCTGGCATTTGGAAAAAGAGGTATAGATTCTAAATAATTAGACATGTATGGATACATCTGTGACTTTTTAATATATAACTTTATTTATTGGTTGATTTATTTGTGGCTGTGCTGGGTCTTCGTTACTACGAGGGCTTTTCTCTAGTTGCGATGAGTGGGGGCTACTCTTCCTCGTGGTGCTCGGGCTTCTCCCTGCTGTGGCTTTTCTTGTTTCGAGCACAGGCTTTAAGGTGCCCGGGCTTCAGTAGTTGCAGCACGTGGGCTCCGTAGTTGCAGTTCCCGGGTTCCAGAGCACAGGCTCAGTAGCTGTGGTGCACGGGCTTAGTCGCTCTGCGGCACATGGGATGTGGGATCTTCCCGGACCAGGGATCGAACCTGCATCTCCTACACTGACATGTGGATTCTTTACCCTTGAGCTAGCAGGAAAGCCCTACGTCTATAGTTTGGATGACTGTTTTCCTCACCTGGATATTTATGAGGTCAGGTTGCCTGTCCTTTGTGTAATTGAGGAAGGAAAGTATGTAATTGAATTCATGGAGGCTTCACCTGGCCTCGACTTTATCCGTATAAAATGCTGCTGCCTCTGGAAATGAGGAAGAGAACTCCAGGTTGTTCTGGTTTGGGATTTTTCTAACTTAAACTTTTAAATGTTCACATTTCTGCCACTTAGCCCACAAACACAAGTGCACATCCCAGGGAGTATTAATAACAAATAATTTTGACAAGAGCTCTTCAATCATTTTTTAACCAAAGTCTTCACAATTTAATCTTGGGAATACAGATGTAAGAGATTGGACTAGATATGACTTTACCAGCACTGATTGTCCAGAATTTGTTTTGGATTGTATTTGGCAGATATTTTTAGACTAAATCTGTTTCTTAGAAAAACACGTGGAGGTGCTCCCTTCGTGTTTTGTCTACACAATTTTTGTTAACGTTAATGTGACACTACATAAAAATCAAGTAAACACAAAATGCCAGCTAATAGCTGATAGCAGTAGAGACAGTAATTTACATAAATAGAATTTACATGAATTCTTTCTGCCACCTTCCAGCAAATAGAGCCCTAAAGCATTCAGTTGTTAAAGCAATTTAACTCATTGGAGAAAATCAGTTTACTACAAAGGGGGCTGTTTTCTTTCCCACCTTTTGAGACTGAAGAGGGCTCTATATCACTCTTAAGAAAGGAAGTGATTCCTTTTTAAAAGGCTTGTATCTTGAAATGTAACAAATAAGGCATTTGGCAGATGGTAAAAGGCTCTCGGAGGATCACTACACCTTTGGAAGTATAATGCTCTGTTCATCACCAGCCACTCAGGAAGTGAGGTGAGGAAAGTCAAGTGTGCTGAGAAACAACTGTCTTGTAACCACTCCCTGTTTCCTTTGTAAAAATTTCTTTATCCTCATCCACACCATTGTTAAAAATCTAAAATGAAAGGCTTATCAGCATAAAGCAATACCTTCTGTGAAAAACACAAAGACCTTCCTATTTTGATAGTAGCAATTTTCTCAAATCAGAGAAATAGGCCAGAATTATGGAAAAAATTTTTTTTCTTTAACAGCAGCTCAATATCGTCAGCTGTATCTATACAACTTTAGGGTTTTTTAAATTTAGTAATCTCTGGTAATGATTTCAATAATAATAATGTAATGATTTCTTTATTACTACAGGTATTATAATTTAAAGTATTTCAGATTTGTTTTTATTAGACATGCTAAGTCATTCAGTTGTGTCCGACTCTATGTGACTTCACGGACTGTACCCAGCTAGGCTCCTCTGTCTATGGGATTTCCCAGGCAAGAATACTGAAATGAGTTGCCATTTCCTTCTTCAGGGGATCTTCCCGGCCCAGAGATTGAACCCACATCTCTTGGATTTCCAGCATTGCAGGCAGATTCTTTACCTGTTGAGCCAACCCAGACATATATCTCTCCTCTATTTAAAGCATGACTATCATATAGGTCATATGCACTTATAAGCGGGGTGAATTTAGGCTATGTTTACATTAGATCTATGTGATGTCTAATGAAATTTAAAGACTGAACCATTCCATATAGTAAATTTGACTTTGTATTCATGTAATGTAGAAAAATTCAAAGTATTTACACCATTTGATTCACTCTGTCTCGTGATTAATTATGATGTTGCTTAATTTCACATTCTGAATATCATTGGTTGTGGCTTCATCTCTTAGTTTTATCTCCCCCAGGCCAGATTTTATATGAGCTGGAACTCTTGGGTTTGCTACTATAGACCTAAATATAAGGGTAAAACGAAGCAGGTCTGAAATTGTCAAAGGCTGAGTTTATTTGAAATTAGGAGAGTAATTGCTTTTCGGGACATGCAAGTGGAAGCAAGCCATAGGCGAGTCTGTTGAGGGTTTGGGGTAGGTTGTATTTATGGGCAGGGAACAGAAAGAAGGGTCAGTTAGAGTCTGTTAAAATCAAAACCACACAGAGACCAGCTTTGAAAATTTTCTGAGCAGACAGACCCAGTCCAGTCATACAAACAAAGCTCAATTCAGCTTATTTTGAGAGACCAACCCTACCTGGGTCGTTTCTTGTTTATGCCTCTGGAGACCAGAAACAAACTTTCCCAAAGTTGATAGGGGGCAACCCCTGACAAACTCCATGGCATTTAAGAAAATGCCAGTATTGTCAATTGTCTATAAAGCAGGCATTTACAGGAAATCAGTTTCTCGGTCCTTTTTTTTTTTGTCCCCAGGAGGCATATTCATGAGATTTTCCATTTTATATCCTCTGGTTCCATTTTATACTGAAATTCTTTTACCGTACTCACCACCATCGTCTTCAGTTTCGAATATATACTGGCCTCCCCGCTTCTGCTCTTACTCATTTATAATCTAATGTCCACATGACTTTCCACTTAACTCATAACAAAATCCCAAATCGTGCCCTAACCTGTAAGGCTTGCGTGATCTGGCTCCTGCCTGATTCTTCAAACTTAACTCCTTATGTTTTCTCTTTGCTAACTAGTTCCAGACACCATATTTCCTGACTGCTGGTCACGTGAACCATGCTTGTATAATCTGTTTTTTCAGAATATTTTCTGTTCACTCTGCCAGGGAGAATACTCTTCCTGCAGACCTCCCATCACCTGCTGTTCATGTAATTTGTGTCTGTTTTTAAGGAATGATGCTAAAGCTGAAACTCCAGTACTTTGGCCACCTCATGCGAAGAGTTGACTCATTGGAAAAGACTCTGATGCTGGGAGGGATTGAGGGCAAGAGGAGAAGGGGACGACAGAGGATGAGATGGCTGGATGGCATCACTGACTCGAAGGACGTGAGTCTGAGTGAACTCTGGGAGTTGGTGATGGACAGGGAGGCCTGGCGTGCTGCGATTCATGGGGTTGCAAAGAATTGGACACGACTGAGCGACTGATCTGATCTGATCTGATCTCAGGTGCTAGGTCAAGAAACCTGCAGTGGTCCTTCAGTTGAAATGAAATGGTGTGAGAGGTCTCACACCAATTTCTATGTTCTTACTCTGCCATATTCTTCATGTCACTTATCTCTACCTGACATTATATACAATGCTTATTTGTTGTACCTGTGTTATATGTATTTGTTTACTAGAATGTAAGCTCTATAAAGCCTCTAAGTATTTCTTAAATACTTATTACTGTTGTCTTTCCATGGAATAAAACAGTGTGTACATGGGCAGGAAGTTGGGAATGAGAGAAATAGATGAGGGAGAGGAAGAGGAACACACTGCCAGTTACCAAATAAGTGAGTCATGGGTATAAAATGTACAGTGTGGGGAACAGAGTCGATAACTATGTATGTATACAAATAATCTTTGTATGGTGACAGTAACTGTACAGTAATGTATAGATGTGCAAAGTCACGACATTGTGCACCCAGGACACAGCGTTGTCGACCAGTTATACTTCAAAATAGACAAACTCATAGAAAAAGAGACAAGATTTGTGGTTGCCAGAGAGGCAGGGGGTTGCATGCGGGATTGGATGAAGGTGGTCAAAACGTATAAACTTCCAGTTATAAGATAGATGAGCACTAGGGATGTGATGTAAAATGTGATACCTGCAGTTAACACAGCTAAACGTTATATATGAAAGGTGTTAAGAAAGTAAGTTCTAAGAGGTCTCATCGCAAGGAAATAAATTTTATTTTTCTTTTATTTTGTATATATTTATTTTGTATCCATATGAAATGATGGGTGTTTGCCAGACTTATAGTAATCATTTCATGATGAGTGTGAGTCAAACCATTAGATTGTATACCTTAAATGTATGTAGTGTGTTCATGGAGGCCTGCTCAGTCATGTCTGACTCTTTGCAACCCCATGGACTGTAGTTTACCGAGCTCCTTTGTCCATGAGATTGTCCAGGCAAGAATACTGGAGTGGGTTGCCATGTCCGCCTCCAGGGAATCTTCCTGACCCAGGGATCGAATCCAAGTCTCTTAAGTCTCCTACACTGGCAGGCAGGTTCTTCCCTGGTAGTGCCACCAGGGAAGCCCCCACATCTAGGAGAGTAATCCACAAATCTACAAATTAATATCTCCCTCAGTTTTCCAGTCATGTGGACCAAAAAAGCTCATATTCTACCCTAGGATGGGTGCATTTGTTGCCATACAGAATAGCATGTAGTCCTGGGCATTCAGATTCTGTAATGGCCGCAGCACTGATGATAGCATGAAAAGATGCCTGTGACAGGAGAGAACAATGGTGTGACTGTTACCATTGTCACCAAGCAATAAAGCTGTGGTTATTGAATACTTCCACTGTGCAAATCTAACATGTACTAAAGTGCACCAACAATTACTTAATTATGAAGTTTCACATTAGTGTTACACTGAAAGTAAATCATAGGAAGAAAAAGTCACCCTTTGGATGAAGTAAGAGGTTTTAATTAGATGATGTTCACTTACAGTAGGTTTATGTCAGTGGCTGGGGATTTAAAATGAACGAAACGTGATCCCTTCTAAGTGATTGTAGCTAAGGACAATGCCCCTTTGATAAGAAGTGTGACAATTCACACATAACATTTTGCTTTTTGTGAGATATGTGGCATTGCTTTCAGTTATGAAATATCAATTATTGATCATCCTTGCAAAGGGGCTTTCCAGGTGGTTCAGCCGTAAAGAATCCAACTGCCAATGCAGGAGACGTGGGTTCAATCCCTGGGTCATTCAAGATCCTCTGGAGGAGGAAATTGCAACCCACTCCAGTATTCTTGCCTGGGAAATCCCATGGACAGAGGAGACTGGTGGGCTACAGTTTATAGTATCGCAAAGAGTCCAACACGACTGAGTGACTGAGCACACATACACGAAAACTTAGAAGGAATTAGCAAAGAAATAATTTATAAAATCCAATTCTACCTACAAGGGAATTATAGCAAAAGAACAATTACTGTATATCACACCATTTCAGTTTTGGATCTTCAGAATGCAATTATAATCAAATTTCCACATTGTTAAAACCTGAATTTCCATCTATCATAACAATTTATGTAATTGTTATGGATATTTTTACTCCCAAAGCACAGATTTTGCAACAGAAATGGAAAGAAACTTTATATCACCTCATGATGCTACACTCAATAGTGCAGTAGTGTTAGTCACTCAGTCGTGTCCGACTCTTTGCCACCCCATGGTCTGTAGCTCACCAGGCTCCCCCGTCCCTGGAATTCTCCAGGCAAGAACACTGGAGTGGGTTGCCATTTCCTTCTTCAAGGCATGAAAGTGAAAAGTGAAAGTCAAGTCGCTCAGTCGTATCTGACTCTTAGCGACCCCATGGACTGCAACCTACCAGGCTCCTCCATCCACGGGATTTTCCAGGCAAGAGTACTGGAGTGGGGTGCCATTGCCTTCTCTGTACCCAGCTCTAAATACCATCAAATGATTTCCTACATGGATTTCCCAGGCAAGTTCTTACATTATGTGTCCTGCCAGGTAAGAAACAGGCTGTGCTTAGTCACTCAGTTGTGTCCGATTCTTTTCAACACCACGGACTGTAGCCTGCCAGGTTCTTCTGTCCATGGGGATTCTTTAGGCAAGAATACTGGAATGGGTTGCCATGCCCTCCTCCAGGGGATCTTCCCAACCAAGGGATCAAATCCAGGTCTCCCACTTTGCAAGTGGATTCACTGCATTCTGAGCCACCAAGGAAGCCCCAGTAAGAAACACAAACAATTGAATAAGTTTTTGCTTTTTTTTTTTAAGCCATAGCTTCATAGTTTGTTGATAAGAGTGTCATCATATTAGCTAATAGAGGTACAAAATCTATAGGTTCTATTCAATTTTACAGAACTTGCTAGAGGGTTGCAATAGAGCAAGAAAAGAGGCTACATCTGTAGCAACTGGGTTAAAACCTCCTGAAGCTGAACAATAAACAAGTTGTTATTGGAAAGCGCCTTTTAAATATGTTCTATATTTATGTGGTACAAAAATAGAAAACTATTTTTAGATTTCTTAATATTTTTAGACTGACAATTTTTCTTCTCTTTGAAAAATTTTCTGAGGCCAATGCCTGAACTTGAAATAACTCAAATACTGTTTTTAATGGCATGAAAAGGTTCCAAGTAAATTCACAAATATCTAAGCCAGAGCTTTGGTTCTGATTATTAAACATGTGGCTACTCATTTCTTGCATGGAAAGATGTAATCTATAAGCACCAGAAGTACCATGTAAATACTTGGTAAGAATTTAGAAAAAAAAAAGCATAATATTTTTACCTTGCTGTCCCCTAGAAGTAACTTTGGAAAAATACTAAGTATAGCGTTTGGCTGGATCTAGTGCTGTAAGTAATAGGAGTGAGGCATGTAGGGCTGATTAGCTGAGCTTCAGATCCTTTGTGCTTCAAATTCTCTGCTGCATAAGTACACACACAGTCTCTGGAATTACTCCAGAGGGTGGGACTCTCGATTCAGAGAACAGCTCTGCTTGTTCTATTTTAAACATTGACATTCCCCATACAATTGGGTGCAAAATTTAAAGAGAAATGTAAGCCACTCTTTTTACAGTGAAATACCTAGGACTTGGTGAAGTGAAACCCTGGGTAGAATGGAGTGCTTGCCTCAGTTTGGAGCAACCTGCACTTTAAAAGTATTAATAGTTGGTTCTCCTCTTAAGTAATGCTAATCTCTAGAAAGACAGTCTTGGTGTTTAATGAAGTTTCTTTATGCAGGTTGGATGCTTGGTTGGAATGCAAACATTCATAGCCCCTAGGGTTATGTTTCCTTTCTCACTCTCTTGGAGTCTCACTCTGCACACAGGAAGTAATCAGTCAAAACTCTAGGAGACAATGCAGATATTGTGGTCCGGTTTTGAGCAGAGTCCCCTTTCTTTTGAGACCCTCTATGCAAATTTCTGTCACGTGAGTCTCCCTAATAGATGGTTACCAATCTCTCCCGTTGAAGAAGATCTCTAGGGGCTTCTCTGGTAGTCCAGCGGTTAAGAATTTGCCTGCCAATGCAGGGGACATAGGTTTGATCCCTAGTGCCACAGAGCTACTAAGCCTGTGTGCCACAACCACTGAGCCTGTGCTCTAGAGCCCGGGAGCTGCAACTTCTGAAGCCTGCATGCTCTAGAGCCTGTGCTCTATAACAAGAGAAGCCACTGCAATGGGAAGCCTGGGCACTGCCACTAGAGAGTAACTCCCAATCGCCATAACTAGAGAAAGTCCATGCAGCAAGGAGAATCCAATGCAGACCAAAAAAAAGGTGGGGGGAAGACCGCAGGACTCACTCTGCATTGCAAGACCCTGAAAGTTAGTGCTCTTTAAATTTCACCCTCTGCAGCTCACTAGCTCATCCTCATCCTAGCCCTACCCCCATGCGGGGCTCCACCAAACGACCACAGCCAGACAGCACAAATGATTGATACTAAGCTTCACATTATTTGTTCTTTTCTTTGGTGTCACTTGAGCTCCCTGTTGTTCAATGTCTGAAAAGTTTTTTTTTTTTTTCAGACTTTTCATCCAGATTCTTAATTGTTTAAGGCACGGATGTGAATCTGGCTCCTGTTCTTACATTTTGGCCACAGTGAAAATCCCCTCAGTTCAGTTCAGTTCAGTTCGGTTACTCAGTCCTGTCCAACTCTGCGACCCCATGTACTGCAGCATGCCAGGCCTCCCTATCACCAACTCCCCCAGTTTACTCAAACTCATGTCCATTGAATCAGTGATGCCATCCAACCATCTCATCCTCCATCATCCCCTTCTCCTCCTGCCCTCAATCTTTCCCAGCATCAGGGTCTTTTCAAATGAGACAGCTCTTCTCATCAGGTGGCCAAAGTATTAAAGTTTCAGCTTCAACATCAGTCCTTCCAATGAACACTCAGGACTGATCTCCTTTAGGATGGACTGATTAGAACTCCTTGCTGTCCAAGGGAATCTCAAGAGTCTTCTCCAACACCACAGTTCAAAAGCATCAATTCTTTGGCACTCAGCTTTCTTTATAGTTGAACTCTCACATCCATACATGGCTACTGGAAAAACCATAGCCTTGACTAGATGGACCTTGGTTGGCAAAGTAATGTCTCCGCTTTTTAATATGCTATCTAGGCTGGTCACAACTTTCCTGCCAAGGAGTAAGCATCTTTTAATTTCATGCTTGCAGCCACATCTGCACTGATTATGGAGCCCGCAAAAGTCTATCACTATTTCCACTGTTTCCCCGTCTATTAGCCATGAAGCGATGCTGGAATCAAGATTGCCTCGAGAAATATCAATAACCTCAGACATGCAGATGATACCACCCTTATGGCAGAAAGTGAAGAGGAACTAAAGAGCCTCTTGTTGAAAGTGAAAGAGGAGAGTGGAAAAAGTTGGCTTAAAGCTCAACATTCAGACAACGAAGATCATGGCATCCGGTCCCATCACTTCATGGCAAATAGATGGGGAAACAGTGGAAACAGTGTCAGACTTCATTTTTCTGGGCTCCAAATTCACTGCAGATGGTTACTGCAGCCATGAAATTAAAAGACACTTGCTCCTTGGAAGAAAAGTTATGACCAACCTAGATAGCATATTCAAAAGCAGAGACATTACGTATTGTTGAAGCCTGGCTTGGAGAATTTTGAGCATTACTTTACTAGCGTGTGAGATGAGTGCAATTGTGCAGTAGTTTGAGCATTCTTTGGCATTGCCTTTCTTAGGGATTGGAATGAAATCTGACCTTTTCCAGTCCTGTGGTCACTGCTGAGTTTTCCAAATTTGCTGGCATATTAAGTGCAGCACTTTCACAACATCATCTTTTAGGATTTAAAATAGCTTAACTGGAATTCCATCACCTCCACTAGCTCTGCTCATAATGATGCTTCCTAAGGCCCACTTGACTTTGCATTCTAGAATGCCTGGCTCTAGGTCAGTGACCATACCATTGTGATTATCTGGGTCTTGAAGATCTTTTTTGTACAGTTCTTTTGTGTATTCTTGCCACCTCTTCTTAATATCTTCTGCTTCTGTCCTTTATTGAGCCCATCTTTGCATGAAATTTTCCCTTGGCATCTCTAATTTTCTTCAAGAGATCTCTAGTCTTTCCCGTTCTATAGTTTTCCTCTGTTTCTTTGCACTGATCACTGAGGAAGGCTTTCTTATCTCTCCTTGCTATTCTTTGGAACTCTGCATTCAAGTGGGTATATCTTTCCTTTTCGCCTTTGCCTTTCACTTCTCTTCTTTTCACAGCTATTTGTAAGGCCTCCTCAGACAGCCATTTTGCTTTTTTGCATTTCTTTTTCTTGGGGATGATCTTAATCCTTGTCTCCTGTATAATGTCACGAACCTCCATCCATAGTTCATCAGGCACTCAATCAGATCTAGTCCCTTAAATCTATTTCTCACTTCCATTGTATAATCCTAAGGGATTTGATTTAGGTCATAACTGAATGGTCTAGTAGTTTTCCCTACTTTTTTCAATTTAAGTCTGAAATTGGCAATAAGGAGTTCATGATCTGAGCCACAGTCAGCTCCTGGTCTTGTTTTTGCTCACTGTATAGAGCTTCTCCATTTTTGGCTGCAAAGAATATAATCAATATGATTTCAGTGTTGACCATCTGGTGATGTCCACGTATAGAGTCTTCTCTTGTGTTTTTGGAAGAGGGTGTTTGCTATGACCAGTGCATTATCTTTGCAAAACTCTATTAACCTTTTCCCTGTTTCACTCCATACTCCAAGGCCAAATTTGCCTGTTACTCCAGGTGCTTCTTGACTTCCTACTTTTGCATTCCAGCCCCCTATAATGAAAAGGACATCTTTTTTGGGTGTTAGTTCTAAAAGGTCTTATAGGTCTTCATAGAACTGTTCAACTTCAGCTTCTTCAGCATTACTGGTCAGGGCATAGACTTGGATTACTGTGATATTAAATGCTTTGCCATGGAAATGAACAGAGATCATTCTGTCATTTTTGAGATTGCATCTGAGTACTTCATTTCAGACTCTTGGTGGCTATGATGGCTACTCCATTCCTTCTGAAGTATCTTGCCCACAGTAGTAGATATAATGGTCATCTGAGTTAAATTCACCCATTCCAGTCCATTTTAGTTCACTGATTCCTAAAATGTTGACGTTCACTCTTGCCATCTCCTATTTGACCACTTCCAATTTGCCTTGATTCATGGGCCTAACATTCCAGGTTCCTATGCAATATTGCTCTTTATAGCATCAGACCTTGCTTCCACCACCAGTCACATCCACAACTGGGTGTTGTTTTTGCTTTGTCTCTATCCCTTCATTCTTTCTGAAGTTATTTCTCCACTGATCTCCAGTAGCATATTGGGCACCTACTGAGCTGGGGAGTTCATCTTTCGGTGTCCTATCTTTTTTCCCTTTCATACTATTCATGGAGTTCTCAAGCCAAGAATACTGAAGTGGCTTACCATTCCCTTCTCCAGTGGACCACATTTTGTCAGAACTCTTCACCATGACCTGCCTGTCTTGGGTAGCCCTACATGGCACGGCTCACAGTTTCATTGAGTTAGACAAGGCTGTGGTCCATGTGATTAGATTGGTTAGAAAATCCCCTGAACCCTCTTAAAAATTGGAATGACTGGCTTAAAGATTTGGCAAATGATGTTTAAAAATCCCTAATCAAAGCAAAACCCACTAGTCATTAAAAAGATAAGTTGTTCAAACTCATCCTCATTCAGTGATATGGGAATTTCCTTCCTAAATTCTTAATGTGTATAAAATACATTTAGGTTTTAGCACAGTGAAACTGTTTGCAGACTTCTGCCTTTCAGACCTAACTATAGGAGAATAAATATGTTATTTTAAGCATATAAAATATGTATGTATATGTAGTAGCAAAGACATAATTCTGTGTATTTTATAGTGTTATTTAATGTAAATGTCACAATAATGATAAAATAGCTCATATGTATGCATTCTTTGTGGCTTCCCTTGTGGCTCAGACAGTAAAGAGTCTGCTTGCAATGCAGGAGACCTGGGTTCGATCTCTGGGTCAGGAAGATCTCCTGGAAAAGGAAATGGCAACACACCTCGGTATTCTTGCCTGGAAAATCCCATGGATGGAGGAACCTGGTGGGCTACAGTCCATGGGGTTGCAAAGAGTCAGACATGACTGAGCAACTTCACTGTCACTTTCTTTCATGCATTCTTTTACGACTTCAATCAATATTCATTTATGATGTTTCTTACAATTCTAATATAAAGCTTACAAGATACAAAGTGTGTCACTACACTTAGAAGACAGGAGTCTTAATTCCAAATCATTATCACACTGCTGCTGCTGCTGCTGCTAAGTCGATTCAGTCGTGTCCAACTCTGTGTGACCCCAAAGACAACAGCCCATCAGGCTCCCCGTCCCTGGGATTCTCCAGGTAAGAACACTGGAGTAGGTTGCCATGTCCTTCTCCAATGCATGAAAGTGAAAAGTGAAAGTGAAGTCGCTCAATCGTGTCCGACTCTTAGCGACCCCATGGACTGCAGTCTACCAGGCTCCTCTGTCCATGGGATTTTCCAGGCAAGAGTGCTGGAGTGGGTTCAAATGCAAATATTTAAATAGCTCTAAAGTCCGCCTGGCTCATGTAAGTTACTCTGTAATGTGTGTGTCTGTGTGTTTCTGTGTGTGTGTTAGTCTCTCAGTCATGTCTGACTCTTTATGACCCCATGGACTGTAGCCCGCCAGGCTCCTCTGTCCATGGGATTCTCCAGGCAAGAACACTGGAGTGGGTTGCCATTTCCTTCTCCAGGCGATCTTCCTGACTCAGGGATTGAACCCAGGTCTCTGGCATTGCAGGCAGATTCTTTACCGTCTGGGTAGAAGCTGCAAACAATAGTGAAAACCAGTTAGAATGAGCGAGGAAACCTACAGTTTGCACCTAAATAATACTTGAGCATCTCCTTGTCTATGGGGTTCATCACTTTTCAAATGTAAATAAAGGGTGTGAAAGTATATGAGACTTGATAGGGAAAACCAAAAGGAGCAGTTGTCCCCCCGCTTGATTCATCTTTTCCAGTTTTAAATTAGAAAAGCGTAATAAACATAAAGCTAATGATAGCTTTTAATTAGATACTTGCTCTATGTTCACCCGTGTGCCAAGTACCTATCATAGAATTTAATCTTCACCTCTGTGTTTGTGGTACATATAATTATTAACCACTTTTACAGATGTACATATGGCAGCTTAGTGAGATTAAGAACCTTACTTAAGTTTATGGAGTTAATAAGTGACTGAACCTGCATGAGATCTAACTTGAAGTTCTTACTTTCAAGCCCATACTGTTCATTATAACACTACCTCAGAAAAGAAACCCTGTTTATGCCCACATCATGTTGAGACAAAGATTCTTCACTTTTTCCTTTGCCACATCCCAGGTTCAATCATCAGAGGCTTTCTCATAAAACGTATATAATATTACCCAAGCAACATGAAGTAGACTTTAAAACTATCTCATATAAACTTCGGTGCATGCATGATAAGTCACTTCAGTCATATCCGACTCTTTGCAACCCAATGGACTGCAGCCTGCCAGGTTCCTCTGTCCATGTGATTCTCCAAGCAAGAATACTGGAATGGGTTGCCGTGCCCTCCTCCAAGTATAAATCTTGGAGAAGTAACCAAATAAAAAATATAAAGATGGATATCATAAATTTGAAAAGAAGAAAGTGACTTTTGGTTCCAGTAATTTCCAAAACCTGGCCAAGCCCTAACCCCTGTGTCTTAAAGCCCTGAATATGTTGAATAAAATATAATAATAACGTATAATGTATATCTCAGATAGTAGGAGTCAATGGAAATACACAGGTGCCAGAAGTAAAGAACAGAAACCAGATTATGGATTTCTATCAAAATATCAAATAAACATGGACTCCTGGCTCTTTCTCCCAAAGTCAAACCAGAAGAAATAATAAAAAGGAAAGAGAAGAGGATTTGAGAAATTTAAACCAAAAAGGAAGGCTAAGGTCAGTCTGGACTTGTGTGTATATAACCCTGCAGCCTTGGTCAAGAATTGCTAGAGGCAAAGTTCAAAAGAAAGCTTTGCAATACCTTGGCTTCTTCCTGACTCGTCTTGGAGCAATCATTTCATTGCTCCCCACTTTCAGGAGAGAAACTGTGGACAAGCTCATGGAGTAATAATACAGCTGCACAAAGTCCCATATTCAGTGGCCATATCAGACCTCTATTCCTCCAATCACTCTCTTCAAACCCCAGAAAGGATAGATTAAACTCATGAGATCACCTTCTCTTGAATTTTCTTCCTGACACATTGTCTTGGAAAGGCCACAATAAGAATGGCCGAACAGCGGTTCCCTGGTGCTGGGGTCTCCTTGCCCTGGGACTCCTCTACTCTTCTCTCCTCACACTCATCGGGCCCCGCCTCCTTTCCTTCCTCAAGAAACCCTGCTGGACATAGTACTTTATGCATCCATCGGAATGTGACTTCTTGAGCTCAAATATCTAAACTCAGATGAATTCAAATATTATAAAAGAAAAAGAACTGAACTACATGTAATACGCAAAGCAGAATGTTGATCAATTAAAATAAATTATTATCAATATACCTGAGGCCATAAAAAAGGAAATTAGCAATAGGAACGATTTCTCCCTGGACTATAGCCCACCAGGCTTCTCTGCCCACAGGATTCTCCAGGCAAGAACACTGGAGTGGGTTGCCATTCCCTTCTCCAAGGGATCTTCCCAATGCAGGGATCGAACCTGCATCTCCTGCATTGGCAGGCAAAATCTTTACCTTCTGAGCCACTAGGGAAGCCTGATCTTCACATTACACATTTCCTATTATTTTCTTCCAGGTCAAGCCAACTGTTCAGAAGTGACATTAAATTCTGCTAATGCTCAATTTTTTTACTTAACACGTTGTGTACTCCATTGTATGGAAGCTTAAATTTAGGTTATCGGTTGATATGCTCTTCAAAGTAAGCTAAGAAGTAAGCCATGGAGTAATAATACAGTTGCTCAAAGCCCCATATTCAGTGGCCATATCAGACCTCTATTCCTCCAACCACTCTCTCCAAACCCCCAGAAAGGACATATTAAACTCACGAGACCACCTTCTCACATGCTAGTAAAGTAATTCTCAAAATTCTCCAAGCCAGGCTTCAACAATATGTGAACCGTGAACTTCCAGATGTTTAACCTGGTTTTACAAAAGGCAGAGGAACAAGACATCAAATTGCCAACATCTGCTGGATCATGGAAAAAGCAAGAGAGTTCCAAAAAAAATCTATGTCTGTACTTTATTGACTATGCCAAAGCCTTTGACTGTGTGGCTCACAATAAACTGTGGGAAATTCTGAAAGAGTTGAGAATACCAGACTACCTGACCTGCTGATTGAGAAATCTGTATGCAGTTCAGGAAGCAACAGTTAGAACTGGACATGGAACAACAGACTGGTTCCAAATAGGAAAAGGAGTACGTCAAGGCTGTATATTGTCACCCTGTTTATTTAATTTATATGCAGAGTACATCATGAGAAACACTGGGCTGGATGAAGCACAAGCTGGAATCAAGATTGCTGGGAGATATCAATAACCTCAGATATGCAGATGACACCACCCTTATGGCAGAAAGTGAAGAACTAAAGAGCCTCTTGTCAAAAGTGAAAGAGGAGAGTGAAGAAGTTGGCTTAAAGCTCAACATTTAGAAAACTAAGATCATGGCATCTGGTCCCATCACTTCATGGCAAATAGATGGGGAAACAGTGGAAATGGTGGCAGACTTTATTTTTGGGGTTCCAAAATCACTGCAGATGGTGATTGCAGCCATGAAATTAAAAGACACTTACTCCTTGGAAGAAAAGCTATGACCAACCTAGACAGCATATTAAAAAGCAGAGATGTTACTTTGCCAACAAAGGTCCATCTAATCAAGGCTATGGTTTTTCCAGTAGTCATGTATGGATGTGAGAGTTGGACTGTAAAGAAAGCTGAGTGCCTAAGAATTGATGCTTTTGAACTGTGGTGTTGGAGAAGACTCTTGAGAGTCCCCTGGAGTGCAAGGAGATCCAACCAGTCCATCCTAAAGGAGATCAGTCCTGGGTGTTCATTGGAAGAACTGATGCTGAACCTGAAACTCCAATACTTTGGCCACCTGATGCGAAGAGTTGACTCATTTGAAAAAACCCTGATGCTGGGAAAGATTGAAGGTAGGAGGAGAAGGGGATAACAGAGGATGAGCTGGTTGGATGGCATCACTGACTCAATGGACATGAGTTTGAGTGAGCTCCGGGAGTTGGTGATAGACAGGGAGGCCTGGCGCGCTGCGATCCAAGGGGTCGAAAGGGGTCGGACATGACTGAGCAACTGAACTGAACTGAATCAAATTGAGTAGTAGAAAATTTCCCAAAGGATGAGTAAGTCTTCAACAAAAGAGTCCCAAATTTTTTCTGTCAACCCTTTTCTTGGTTGACAATTCTGTCATTGCAGTTGCTGATTTGTTCAGTGGCTAAGTCATGTCTGACTCTTTGCAACCCGTGGACTGCAGCATGCTAGGCTTCCCTGTCCTTCATTATCTCCTGGAGTTTGCGTAAACTCATGTCCATTAGTTCACTTAAAACAGCTTCATCAACTTTCATGTGTGGAATCAAGAAGCCTATACAAAGACGTGAAGAATTGTTAATAAATGAGAATGCAGTGATGCATACAAGCCTGTTTCTTTTGTCCACAAACACTAACAAATGGGTCCAGACTGTTTTCTCCAATCCTAAACAAACTATTTTAATTAACAGAGCACTGAACTTTTCTTGGCTAGTAGCAATGATTTGTGCATGCTTAGTCACAAAGTCATGCCCAACTCTTTGCAACCCCATGGACTGTAGCCCACTAGGCCCCTCTGTCATGGAATTTCCAAGGCAAGAATACTGGATTGGGTTGTCATTTCCCCCTGCAGGGGATCTTCCCCTCCCACGGATTGAACGTGTGTCTCCTATGTCTCCTGCATTGGCAGGCGAGTTCTTTAACACTGAGCCAGTAGCAATGACTTACTCTCCCTTAATTAATGCAGTCCCATTTATACTTTTCTTTTTTATTCTCATTTACTTTGAAGTCAGTTTGGAAACTCCACACAATAAACCTTAGCAAGTGAGTCTTATGCCATTGGTCGATTGCAGTGACTTACTTAAATCTCTTGGCACTAAATGCTATCTGTGAATCAATGTTCCTGACTCTACTTCAGTGCTCTGTTCACTGAATGACACTGCTTTTTGTCAATATTTTTTTAATAAGAGTTTTTGCTCTTAGATCTACATGTTCTTGTGAAATCCATCTAGCTAAGTGAGCATAGACTTCCAGATTTTATAGTGTCCATGCAGGGTCTTAAGACTAGAGGATGATTCTCACCTCTGGTTGAACATTAAAATCATCCAAAGGAAGTTAAAAATATCTCAGTGTTCAAATTTTCCATTAACTGAAACCAAACACCTTCTTTTTAAATTTATTTTTAATTGGAGGATAATTACAGTGCCACACTGGTTTTTGCCATACAGTAATGTGAATTGGCCATAAATAGCATATGCCCCTTTCTCTGGAACCTCTCTCCCACCTCCTGCCCTACTCCACCCCTCTAGGTTGTCACAGAGCACTGGGTTGAGCTCCCTGTTTTATACGGGAATTTCCCATTAGCTACCAATTTTATATGTGACTCCAAACATCTTGCAGAGAACATGGAGCTAGCCTTTCTAGAAGACACCCTAGAAGATTCTCTTGCACAATGAAGGTTAAGAACAGCTGCCACAGATAGTATCTGAATTTGGTAAAGGCATGGCTCAGACGGCAAAGAATCTGGCTGCAAGGGGGGGAGACCCAGGTTCCATCCCTGGGTCAGGAAGATTCCCTGGAGAAAAAAATGGCAACCCACTCCAGTATTCTTGCTTGGAGAATCCTGTGGACAGAGGAACCTGGTAGGCTACAGTCTATGGGGTCGCAAAGAGTCAGACTCTGAGCAACTTAAAAAAAATTGTATGTACAGTCAGCTATTGCTACCAGCAGATGGCCTGCTCTGTCTTATATAAAAGCTCCAAGAACATGACTGATGTAGAGCTCAGCTCTCCATCAAAGTTCTGTTCCGACATCATGGGAAAGAGAACTAAACTGCCTTCTAACCAGAGATCCGCAGGAGCCACTCCACAGAGCATGATCCCAAACCTCTATTACAGTCATTTCACTGGGAAGTTGTAGATTTTCACTTTGAAGGCCATTGATTGTACCTTGCAATTTTAGGGGAAGGCCCTCAAAAGAAAACTGATGGCTAATTTAGTGCTTTTCAAAGGCTGAAAGCTAACCAAAACTAGCAGTCTTCAATTTTTTTTCTTAACAAATACGTGCATTCATGGATCTTTTTCTAATCAATTTTAATGTGTGCCTTGTCTCCAAAATGGAAACAGTGACAGACTTTATTTTCTTGGGCTCCAAAATCACTGCATATGTTGACTTCAGCCATGAAACTAAAAGACGCTGGCTCCTTGGAAGAAAAGCTCTGACCAACCGTGAAAGCATATTAAGAAGTAGAGACATTACTTTGCCAACAAAGGTCCATCTAGTCAAAGCTATGGTTTTTCCAGTGGTGATGTATGGATGTGAGAGTTAGACTGTGAAGAAAGCTGAGCACCGAAGAATTGTTGCTTTTGAACTGTGGTGTTGGAGAAGACTCTTTCGAGTCCCTTGGACTGCAAGGAAATCCAACCAGTCCATTCTAAAGGAAATCAGTCCTGAATATTCATTGCAAGGACTGATGCTGAAGCTGAAACTCCAGTACTTTGGCCACCTGATGTGAAGAACTGACTCACTGGCAAAGACCCTGATTCTGGGAAAAATTGAAGGCAGGAGGAGAAGGGGACGACAGAAGATGAGATGGTTGGATGGCATCACAGACTCGATGGATGTGAGTTTGAACAAGCTCTGGGAGTTGGTGTTGGGCAAAGAGGCCTTATATGCTGCAGTCCAAGGGGTCACAAAGAGTCAGACACAACTGAGCAACTAAACTGACTGTCTCCAAAAAACATGTAAAGCAAATGAGTCTAGAAGTTTAATGCTTGCCTATGGTCACTTCTGACTGTTGTTTAGTTGCTATGTGACTCAGTGGTAAAGAATCTGTCTGGCAATGCAGGAGACAAGGGTTTGATCCCTGTGTCAGGAAAATCCCCTAGAGAAGGAAATGGCATCATACTCCAGTATTCTTGCCTGGGAAATCCCAAGGACAGGGGAGCTTGGTGCGCTACAAAGAGTCAGACACAACTGAGTGACTGAGCATACTCGACAACTCTCTGTGACCCCATGGACTATAGCCTGCCAGGCTCCTCTGCCCATGGGATTTCCCAGGCAAGCATACTGGAATGGGTTGTCATTTCCTTCTCCAAGGGTTCTTTCCAACCCAGCGATCAAGACTATGTCTCCTACATTGACAGGCAGATTCTTTATCACTGAGCCACCTGGGGAGCCCCATTACTTCTGATACTTTTCACATTTATATCTGTGGGACAGAGGTGATTGAATTACTACACAGAGAGGTCCGTGCCATTGAAAGAAGAATTTATGACTTACATTTCCTGAGACAAGGGGGCATGCCATGCCTGTAGGACCAGAGGGGAAGCACGAACCAGTTCTGATGAGGAGCAGAAGCAGAAGTGAGGGGAGAGCTAGACCAGAGCTTTTATTGGGATTTCTTTTTTAAAATTTTTATTGAAGTATAGTTGCTTTACAATGTTACATTAGTTTCTGCTGAACAGACATTTATTGAGATTTCCATGGACAAGGTAAGGCAGGGCAGAGTTAACAGGTGAGGACTGGCTTGTTGGAATAGTGATGGCAGGCTTTGGGCTGGCACTTCAGCCTGGGGTGATTTAGGGCAGGGAATATATTGGTTTGGTGTGTGAGTGTCTGTGGAGGAAGCGGTTAGGAGTATGGATTCCAGATTAGTTGTTGGGTGAGTTGCTAAGTCATGTCCGACTCTTTGGCGACCCCATAGACTGTAGTCTGCCAGGCTCCTCTGTCCATGGGGGTTCTCCAGGAAAGAATACTGGACTGGGTTGCCATGCCCTCCTCCAGAGGATCTTCCTGACCTGGGATCGAACCCCCATCTCTTGGATCTCCTACATTGGCAGATGGGTTCTTTACCACTAGTTAAAGAAGAAGATTGGTTGGTTTGCATATAAAAGGTGAGCTCTTACCTGGGTCACTTTTCTGCCTCTCAGAATTGGCTGGTCCTGGGAGGGCAGTCTTTCCCAGTATTTTTAAAACGTCAATCACCACAAGATACAGAAAATTAAAAATGTGACTAACACAGCACTTCCATCTGGACAAAACAGTCATTGTGTGAGCAGGAGGTTGTTTGAGCTGGAAGACCAAGTGGCTGTGTTGGGGGTAAGGGGCCCTTCAGCCCCAGTGCAGCTGGTCAATGACAAGGTCAGCACGTGGCTGTCAGTTACCAGGAAGGCAGCAGGAGTGTTCTCTTTCAACCTTCAAATGAGTGAGAAGATGAAGTGATGAGAGTCTCACAATCTGATTATACACTTTCTGAAACACGGGAGGGCGTTTTTTACTCATCAGTCCTATTTATGCAGTTCCTCCTTGTTGTTGCTGTTCAGTTAAGTTGTGTACGACTCTTTGCAACTCCAGAAACTATAGCATGTCAGGCTTCCCTGCCCTTCACCATCTCGCGGAGTTTGCTCAAACTCGCATCCATCACATTGGTGATGCCATCCAACCATCTCATCCTCTGTCACCCCCTTCTCCTCTTGCCTTCAGTCTTTCCCAGCATCAGGGTCTTTTCCAGTGAGTCGGCTCTTCGCATCAGGTGGTCAAAGTATTGGAGCTTCAGCTTCAACATCAGTCCTTCCAATGAATATTCAGGGTTGGGTTTTTTTTTTTTTTTTTTAGGATTGACTAAAACATCATCAATTTATTGGTCCAAAATTAGAAACAAACAAAGAATAGGAAAATACATCTTTCTTCTTCCTAGAGCAGAAAATCTTCTAAAACAGCTGGAATCTTTAACCTACTAGATCTTTTCAATTAAAAATATCTTTTTTTCCCCCGATTCTATGCTCAGCTATGTCCAGAAAATCTCTAGAATCAGAATTTCCTGGCAATATTTTCACTGAATATTTTTGTTTTGTATTTAATTATCTCTGGACCTGGGGAATGAAAGCACATTATAAGGAAAGTCAGTTATGACCAAATACTAAAAAATCTGAGGAAACATGAAAAAGTGATAAAAGGAAAGAGTGTAGTTTTTTTATGTCTATGTTTTGGGGATCAGAATTACAATACAAAATTACTTGGAATAAAAATATATATCGACACAAAATAAAGTTTGCTATGGAAAGGACACTTGCATCCTCAGTGAGTCCAGCTTTAATATTTAAAGTTGAAGAGACTGGAGGAATAATGTAGTTTTCTTTTGTTGTTTTATTTATGGGATTCAGATACTTCCTCTTTAGCCACTCGGGTATGTGTACGTGTGTCAGCCTGAAAGACTGAGAAGTCCACCAGTAGGGGGCGCTGTTTATAAGCTCTGTTCATACTTGAGGCAGAACCTGCTCACCGCCTTTGTTCCACCAACCTGCTGGGTCCTAAGTTGGTATGGCCTGTCTAAACCCCAAACCAAGATGTTTCTACTCTATCAGGGTCTGGAAACGACCATTTCAGTCTCAAACTTACCTTTTACAGCCTCACCTTAATGAAGATGCTATTAGAAACTCATTGAATTATTTTTCCATTTATATTTAAGCCACAATTATCTTTATAAATATCAATAACCTCAGATATGCAGATGATACCACCCTTATGGCAGAAAGTGAAGAGGAACTAAAAAGCCACTTGATGAAAGTGAAAGTGGAGAGTGAAAAAGTTGGCTTAAAGCTCAACATTCAGAAAACGAAGATCATGGCATCTGGTCCCATCACTTCATGGCAAATAGATGGGGAAACAGTGGAAACAGTGTCAGACTTTATTTTGTGGGGGCTCCAAAATCACTGCAGATGGTGACTGCAGCCATGAAATTAAAAGACGCTTACTTCTTGGAAGAAAAGTTATGACCAACCTAGACAGCATATTCAAAAGCAGAGACGTTACTTTGCCAACAAAGGTTCATCTAGTCAAGGCTATGGTTTTTCCTGTGGTCATGTATGGATGTGAGAGTTGGACTGTGAAGAAGGCTGAGTGCTGAAGAATTGATGCTTTTGAACTGTGGTATTGGAGAAAACTCTTGAGAGTCCCTTGGACTGCAAGGAGATCCAACCGGTCCATTCTGGAGGAGATCAGCCCTGGGATTTCTTTGGAAGAAATTATGCTAAAGCTGAAACTCCAGTACTTTGGCCACCTCATGTGAAGAGTTGACTCATTGGAAAAGACTCTGATGTTGGGAGGGATTGGGGGTAGGAGGAGAAGGGGACAACAGAGGATGAGATGGCTGGATGGCATCACTGACTCTATGGACATGAGTTTGAGTGAACTCCGGGAGTTGGTGATGGACAGGGAGGCCTGGTGTGCTGTGATTAATGGGGTTGCAAAGAGTCGGACACGACTGAGCAACTGAACTGAACTGAACTATCTTTATAAAGAACCTGCCTGCAATGCAGGAGATACAGGTTTGATCCCTGGGTGAGGAACATTGCCTGGAGGAGGAAATGGCAACCCACTCCGGTATTCTTGCCTGGAGAATTCCATGGACAGAAGAGCCTGGTGGGCTACAGTCTAGGGGACTGCAAAGAGTCGGACATGGCTGAGCGGCTAACACTTTCACTTCCACGCTTTATTAACGTCAGAGAGGAAATTTGCTCTGTCTCTGATTCCTAAGTGTTTAATATTTCACTTTGCCAAAGAATTAAGGGTAGAATTTTATTGATTTAAAGACAGTGAATGTAGGTTTTAATTAACTTAATTTGCCTAATCAATTTCATGAATCATTCATTTTATATTTTATAAACTGTCTATATTCCATATGTGCATCACCTATACTCCCTGAAACAGAATTCCTGGGTCTGTGAATATTTCAGTTACATTTTATTATTATCTTGGGGGGTAAGGCACAAGGTTAGAATGTGAGTGGGGACAAATGAAATTAAAAGAGGTCTTTGTTTTAGTGTAGTTTTGGGGGCTTTTCTGCTTGTGTTATGTTTTCCCCCCCTTTTTGCAGAGTTCAGTCTTTGCTTCAGGCTCCCTGAGTTGGAGACTTTCCAACCCCACAGTGCTGCTCGCTGGTGTGGCTTTGCTGTGGTCTGTGGGATTCTTCGGGAGTTCTGTGGAGGCTGTGACATGCCTCATTACTGTGGTGGGAGTGTTGTGTGTAGGTGGCTAATGTTCTCTGCTATTTAGTTGGGAACCAAGGGAACTAGAATACAGTATACTGCAGGCCCTTTTCGTGGATGACTCACATTCTAAATGACTGCTTTTTAATGCCACAGTTTAAATAATACTGACACGTTGTAGGAACATAACAACAAACCCAACGCCAGGTTACAGTTAGATCATGCATGCCTATTTTGGGTCCCTTCAGCTGAGGATTGTATACAGCCCAATAGGGTGCAGTTGGGGAAGTGGGCTATAAACTGTTCCACAAGCGTTTACTGAGATTTACTCTGTGTTGGAAATTTCACTAAGCACTGGTGGCTTAGTTACGAGAAATCAGAATCCTTATTTTCAATAAATAATGTAGTCTGTGCCGATATCATGTAAAAAGTGAATGCCATGTAGCATACTATTTATATACTAACCAGAAATAAAATGCAGAATATAGTCAAACATCCAAAAAGAATGGCTGACACTTGCGGCAACATGAACGGACCTAGAGAGTGTCAAACTGAGTGAAGTAAGTCAGACAGAGAAGGAAAAATAGCCTACGACATCCCTTATATGTGGACTCTAAAAAGAAATAATTCAAATGAACTTATTGACAGAACAGAAACAGATTCACAGACTTCGAGAAGGAATTTGTGGTTGCCAGGATGGAAGGATGGGGGGAAGGGATAGTTAGGGAGTTTGGGATCGACGTGTATACACTGCTGTGTCTAAAATGGATAACCAACAATGACCTACTGTATAGCACAGGGAACTCTGCTCAGTGTTACGTGGCAGCCTGGAGGGGAGGGAAGTTTGGGGGAGGTTGGATACATGTATAATATATGTATGACTGAGTCCCTTTGCTGTTCACCTGAGACTATCACAAGCTTGTTAATTAGCTATACTCCAACATAAAATAAAAGGTTTTTTTTTTTTTAAATAATGGCTGGAGAAACTTTTGAGCTTAAAAATCTTGTCAAGAATTAATTAGAAATACATATCAGTAGTTTAGAATGCAACATGTGAGTAAAAATGAACATCATCAAAGAAATAAGAGCCAAAGATGATTATGGCAGGCACTGTGGTGAGGCATTTCCACACACTATTTAATTCCATCGGAGCGTCAAGGTCTATTCTGGACTCTGCAGATCTGGACGAGGATGTGAAGTAAGATGGTAGAAAACCTCTGGATGATTCAGTGTTATTTCTAGAATGAAAGGAACAAAAGGATACAACTGAAATGATCAAATATTTCAACTAAATTTTACTTCAGGCAAATATAGATAGGAATAAGCATAAGACGAGAAAAACCACAAGGCAAAAAAGTTAAAAATAACTCTGACTTTAATTTTTTGGGGTTTATTTTTTTGGGGGGGAGGGCAGCCATGCAGATTGTGAAATCTTAGCTCCCTGGCCAGGGATCAAACCTGCGTCTTCAGCAGTGAAAGCGGCAAGTTCCAACCACTGGATCACCAGTTGTTGTTGTTCAGGCATCAAGTCACGTCCGACTCTTTGCAACCCCATGGACTGCAGCACGCCAGCCTTCCATGTCCTTCACTATCTCCCCAAGGTTGCTCAAACTCATGTCCATTGAGTCAGTGATGCCATCCAACCATCTCATCCTCTGTTGTCCCCTTCTCCTCCTGCCCTCAATCTTTCCCAGCATTAGGGGCTCTTCACATCAGGTGACCAAAGTATTTTAGTTTCAGCTTCAGCATCAGTCCTTCCAATGAATATCCAGGACTGATTTCTTTTAGGATTGACTGGTTTGATCTTGCAGTCCAAGAGTCTCTCAAGAGTCTTCTCCAACACCACAACTGAAAAGCATCAATTCTTAAGCACTCAGCCTTCTTTATGGTCCAACTCTCATATCCATACATGACTACTGGAAAAAAGGGAGTATAGTGCCCTCATTCCTGGGTGGCCTGGTGGTTCTGTGGTGTAGAATTAATAAGATGTGTTAATAAGATAATTAACAAAAGATGTGGTGAGCCTTTGTTATCACTGACCCTACAGATAAGGCACCGTAGTAGCTTTCTATTGTGAATAACAACTTGCCACATGTTTAGCATCTTGAAACACCCATCACTTATCTCCCAGTTTCCCTGGGTCAGGAGTCCAGGCACCACTTGACTGGGTCCGAACCTGCAGTTGAGGGGTTGGCCATACTGCTGTTCTTACCAGGAGCTCAGGGGCTCTTCCAGGATCATTCAGGTGTTGGCAGAATTCAGTCCCTTGTGGCTGTACCCTTGAGGCCGGCAGCCCAGAGGCAGCCCCTCTCCAGAGCAGTTCACAGCAAGGCCATTGCTTTCTTCCCTGAAGCCAGCAGGAGAGCATCACTCTAACAGTTCACCTTCTAAAGGCTCCTCCCACCCTGTTAGGTCCACCTAGGACGATGGCACTTTTGATGAACTCAGTCAGCTCACAGGTAACTAAATCATGATGCTGACACTTCATGACAGTCACAGGCTCTGCCCACATTCAAGGGCAGGGGGCCCCTAAAAGGCAGATACAACACAGAGTATGTGCGTGTGTGTTCAGTCGCTTGGGCATGTCTGACTTTGTGATGCCCTGGCCTGTAGCCCACCAGGCTCCTCTGTCCATGGGATTCTCCAGGCAGTAATATTGCAGTGGGTTGCCATTTCCTTCTCCAGGGGATTCCCTGACCCAGAGATTGGTTCGAAGCTGCATCTCCTGCATACGCAGGAGGATTCTTTACTACTGAGCCACCAGGGAAGCCCCAAATAACAATTTAGAGACAGGCAAAAAAGTTAATAACCTTAAAGATAAATATGAGGAAATCGCACAGCATTCAGTAAATAGGGATAATAAATGAAAATTATAAGATGTTGAGAGACATAGAAGATAGAATGAGGAAACCAATATACATCAGAACATACATGTTAAGAAAGAAAAAAAGGATGAAGGAGGAGTAATATAGGTCAGAAGGTGATGGACTAATACTACGACATTTCGGTGGAAAAATTGCAGTTCAACAGCAATCTTCACTGGATTAAAACAACAGATTTTATTTAGGAATTTGCGGCTTTCTTATTGGCTTCATAAAATTAGATATTCCATGACACACGTATCTATTTTTTCTTTTCTTTAAAATTTAATTAATTTATTTATTTACTTACTTTTTGCTGTGCTGGGTGTTTGTTGCTGCAAGTGGATTTTCTCTAGTTGGAGCGAGTGGGGGCCACTCTGGTTGCAGTGCTCCAGCAGCTTCTCATTGTGGTGGCTTCTAGTCGTGGTATATGGGCTTAGTCACCCCACAGCATGTGGGATCTTTCCGGACGCCAGTGATTGAACTATGTCCTCTGCATTGCAAGGTGGATTCTTAACCACTGGACCATCAAGGAAGCCTCTTCTTTTCAATCAAAAAAGAAGGCTTTGCAATCGGCTCTAGGTAACTATGTCTATCACTAAGGACAATGGTCACGTTGGGATAGGGGTGGCAATGTGGTAGAGAAACAAGTGCTTAAACCAAGGAGTTCTGCTCCTTTGGATGGTTTATTTAGCATCTTGGATGGGAATTGAGAGTTTTCTAGAAGGCAACAGCAAGTTCCGGCATCAGACAGACCTAAGTAGAAAGCCTGGTTCACCCACTGACTTGCTCCTGGGTCTCCTGTGCTCAAAAAATATTTGTTGAGAGCGTTGCTTCCTCTCGGTTTCCTGGTCTGAAATCCGCGTGGTGTACCCGGCTCAGATGGTCGTGGGGAGGATCCTTGAAGCTCGAGGTACCTCCTTAGCTTCCTGCTCAGCTTGGAGGAAGCAGACAGTCAGAAACAACTGTGCTTTCTGTGTTTCTAGGGTCCCTTGCAGTTCTAATGTTCTCAGAACTCATGATTCGATTTCACTAAGTGTAAAACAATTTGTAGGAGATGTAGGAACTAGTATTTTATATTGCGGTTTCATGGGGTTTTATTTGAGAAATATATTGCCGTAAAACTCGTATGTTAGACATGAAACGGACTGTTGGGGTTTTTTCTTGGGAGCTTTTGCTTTATTACAGTGGATGCAGAGGCTGCCCCCTTGCGGCAAAGAGTGAGGACTACAGACTGTAACCCATTCCTAGGCCTTAAACGTTTGCAGCTGAGCAGACTTCCTGCCTCCAAGGGCAGGTGGTGGAAGGTGTGCGGAGGATACATTTCAGCATTAAGGAAGATGGTTTGATAGATAAACTTTCATGCCTTATTTTTCTAGTTAAAATATCCGTCTGAAAGAGCAATATGTCCGCCTAGTAATTTAATTTTTTTTTTTTTTTAGTTTTATCTCATGACAAAGTCATGCTTCCCTGATGGCTCAGTGGTAAAGAATCCACCTGCCAATGCAGGAGACATGGGTTCTATCCCTGGGCTGGGAAGATCCCCTGGAGAAGGAAATGACAACTCACTCCAGTATTCTTGCCTAGAGAATCCAATGGACAGAGGAACCTAATGGGCTGTGGTCCATGGGGTCGCAAAGAGTTAGACACGACTGAAGCGACTTAGCACCCACACAACCACATTTCAGTATGTTGGTGTGTTTTCTCTCAGTACCTGTTCTATTATCTATCTATTCAACATATATTTGAAGTGATTATAATCATACATTTCACCCAATTCTGCCTTCTCTATTCTTGGAATTCTGTCTTGTGAGTGAGAGGCTGTATTACTAGCCATTCTTCAAAACTACATTAATGTTATTGCCTAATATTCCACTGTGAATTCCATTTAATCACAACTGATTTTTCCTTTTTACTATTTAACATTTAGATTATTTTAATGTTTTTTTTTTTTCCATTATAAGTAATGCTCTCTGAGTCCTCTTGGCCTTTGCTACATCTCTTATTTCCTAGTGTTTTTCTGGAAATGGAATACTGGATCAGAGGCTAGAATCATTTTAAGATTCTTCACCTGCTTGATAAGCCAGAAGGTTTACCAATTTCTACTTGTATTAAATGAGTTTTTGTTTACATCACTACTATTTTTGTTTTAAAAATATTTTCTCTTTTGTCCTCCAACTGGGAACAATTATATTAGGTAGGATCTTGCCTAACACTGGTTTAGAGAAAGTATAAAACTCCCTGTCTTCTAGCACTCTGAATCTGAAGTACCCAAGAGAAAACAATGCTTGTACATCTTTGCTTTTTAATAAAAAATAACATGGATTACTGACACCAAAAGAGATGTTTCATATTGAAGTCAATGTATTTGTTATATTTTTTTAAAAAAAACTTGATTTAGTCTGCTTAGATAAATTTTACCTAGTGTATCACTGAGTTGCAATGGTAATTTCTATAAAATGACAAATGTTTATGAAGTACAATGCTAAAGTCACTGAAAAGCATTTTTATTGGAGTATAGTTGTCGGAAAGGAGTACGTCAAGGCTGTATGTCACCCTGCTTATTTAGCTTATATGCAGGGTACATCATTTGAAATGTCAGGCTGGATGAAGCACAAGCTGGAATCAAGACTGCTGGGAGAAATATCAATAACCTCAGATACGCAGGTGACACAACCCTTATAGCAGAAAGTGAAGAACAAAAGAGCCTCTTGATGAAGATGAAAGAGGGTATTGAAAAAGTTGGCTTAAAACTCAACATTCAGAAAACTAAGATCATGGCATACAGTCCCATCACTTCATGGCAAATAGATGGGGAAACAATGGAAACTTTATTTCTGGGGGGCTCCAAAATCACTGCAGATGGTGACTGCAGCCATGAAATTAAAAGATGCTTACTCCTTGAAAGAAAAGCTATTACCAACCTAGACAGCATATTGAGACTCAGAGACATTACCGACAAAGGTCCATCTAGTCACAGCTATGGTTTTTCTAGTAGTCATGTATGGATGTGAGAGTTGGACTATAAAGAAAGCTGAGCACCAAAGAATTGATACTTTTGAATTGTGGTATTGGAGAAGACTCTTGAGAGTCCCTTGGACTGCAAGGAGATCCAACCAGTCCATCCTAAAGGAAATCAGTCCTGAATATTCATTGGAAGGACTGATGCTGAAGCTGAAACTCCAATACTTTGGCTACCTGATGCGAAGAACTGACTCACTGGAAAAGACCCTGATTCTGGGAAAGATTGAAGGCAGGAGAAGGGGATCACACAGGATGAGATGGTTGGATGGTATCACTGACTCAATGGACATGAATTTGAGCAAGCTCTGAGAGCTGGTGATGGACATGGAAGGCTGGCGCGCTGCAGTCCATGAGGTCACAAAGAGTCAGACACGACTGAGCAACTGAACTGAACTGATGGTTGATTCAGGTATGTGACGAAGTGATTCAGCTATATATATATATATATATATATATATTATTTTTCAGATTCTTTTCCCTTATAGGTTATTAACAAGATATTGAATCTAGTTCCCTGTGCTAGGCAGTAGGATCTCATCACTGAAAGTTTGACTTAAAAATATACTTCTGTCATTTACTTAAGCTAACTCATCAAGTTGAAATGAAGTGTTTCTGATGGTTATAATGGTTTCTGATGGCTTTCTACTTATGTCAAGTTTCTGATGTACATTATTTCTGCATTAAAAGCATCCAACAACCCCTCCCAGGTACACCACTCCACCTCATATCCCAAACCTAACTTCTAAAAGGTCTAAAAAATCCACAGAAAAGGATGTTTGCAGATGTTTGGGCAGTGAGGCACATGCTTTTTTTCAAGTTTGTAAAAATTCTTATCTGTACATCCAGTATGTGAAACCATTAGAATACTATAACCAAAAGATATATCTTTTTTTTCTGATTTGTTCCGTTCAAAAAAACATCTTCAGGATATTGTTTAAAGTGGGCAGGTCTGCAGGGAAAACAGCAGAGGGCGCACCAGCGGTTTACCAGGACGCCAGAGACCAACGTCAATATTGCTCTTCCTCATAGGCTCTAAGCTTTACCGGGAAGAGACTGCTCCACACCAAACTCCATTCCACACTAGAAATAAGAGCGAAACCCAGCACACAAGCCCAGATTTATGATGGAGCTATGTGCTTTGCCCAGGAAGTCTTAGAGTTTTGTTCTCCTCAGCTTCATAATAACTTCATAATAAAATACTAAAGTGTTGTTGCTGCTGCTGCTAAGTCGCTTCAGTCGTGTCCAACTCTGTGCGACGCCATAGACGGCAGCCCACCAGGCTCCCCATCCCTGGGATTCTCCAGGCAAGAACACTGGAGTGGATTGCCATTTCCTTCTCCAATGCATGAAAGTGAAAAGTGAAAGTGAAGGGTCAGTCAATCCAGTTCACTGGATATTCTTTCTCAGCAAATAGTAACTAATGGAATTTAATATAGAAAATTATATCATTTTCAGCCGGTTAATAATATCAATGATTCTAATTTACTTTAAAAGAATCCATAACCCATAATGGAAGAAAAACCTGAGATAATTATCCTAAAAGAGACTAGGCGTTCTTTGAATCTAATTACAATGAACGTGCATAATTTAAAATATCAGAAAATAGCAAAGTAATTTTAATCAATATTTTCAAATCCTCCATGTCCAGGCTTCTAGGCTCCATCTTCTTCACCCTGTACAACATGACCACCACCAACAGAAAACGAACAAGGAATTAAACAAAGAAAATATTCACTAAGATTGTGAACAAATGGCAAGCTAAGCTCATTTTATACATTTATTTCTGGTCTCACTACATGGCTTGTGGGATCTTAGTACCTCCACCAGGGACCAAACACAGACCCTCAGCAGTGAAAGTGCAGAGTCCTAACCACTGGACCACCAGGGAATTCCCGAAGTGCATTTTTCTTTTCTCTCTGCTCTGGCACATTGGCAAATAAAGCCCCAGCCACTGAAATGGCAAGATTTTTCCAACAGAAAAGGAAAGAGACAGCGCAGATGACCCAAATAATCCACAAGCCCGGAGAGCAGCCTGGGGATAGGAGAGAGCTGTCTGGGGTGAAATGGAAAAGGGTAAATAATAACTCTGTATTTGCAAATAAACTGTCCGTCTTCAGAACCTTTTTGAAATTGTGTGACACTGTGCTGATGACTCACTTGCAGAAGGAGTTCTTTTAAGATGCGCTGACCCTTTAGTCTTTATTTTTTAAATTTAATTTGTCTTTTATATTGGGGTGTAGTTTATTCATTGCAGGAGATGCAAGAGACGAGAGTTCAATCCCTGAGTCAGGAAGATCCCCAGAGTAGGATTCTAGTATTCTTACCTGGAAAATTCCATGGACAGAGCAGCCAGGCGGGCTACAGTCCATGGGGCTGCAAAGAGTTGGACACGACTGAGCGCTCACATCCGTATGTCCATACGTATAGTTGATTTACAGTGTTGTTTTGGTTTCAGGTGTACAGCCAAGTGATTCATTTATACATATACCCATTCTTTTTCAGATTCTTTTTCCTATGGGAAAAGAATGTAACTTATTACAGAGTTTTGAGTAGCGTTCCCTGTGCCATACAGTAGGTCCTTGTTGATTACTTTACACATAGTAGTGTGTGTAGACACATTGTAACTTAACACTGAAACCTCACTGAATACTATTTGTGACTTGTTATATTATTACATACAAATGTACATGCGAAATATATATATATATATATATAACTTTTTTTTATAAAGTTAATGTAATTTCTGTGCTTTTCAGAACATACCTCAGAAAGACTGTTGTCAGAGTGTGTCACCTGTGATACATACCCTTCAGGCTAATTAGTGACATATGTCACATTCATGTCTCAAGTCCATCTCTTTCACTCATTCATTCATTCAATAAACATTTACGAAGCACTCACTATTCCCTGGGGGCTTCCCAGGTGGCACAAGTTGTAAAGAATCTGCCTGCCAATGCAGGAGATGCGAGAGACCAAGAGACGTGGGTTTGATCCGTGAGTCTGGAAGATCTCCTGGAGTAGGAAGTGACAACCCACTCCAGTATTCTTGCCTGGTGAATTCTATGGACACAGAAGCCTGGAGGGCTACAGTCTGTGGGCCTCAAAGAGTCAAACATGACTGAGTGACTGAGCACACCATGCCCCACGTACTGTGCTTGCCAAATGGCAATTGCTAAGTAAAGCAGAACCTTGCTTTTAAGAAATTCAATATCTTGTGTAGGAAGAATGACATTGAAATAAACAGGTCTCTGAGCAGTCTTTCCTTTCTTATCCAACTGATTCTAGAAAAATTTCACTGAAATCATTCACTAGTTTAGACCCCATGAAGATATAACAGTCTTCATCAATCCATTTTTTTTTATTATTAAATGTAGAATGCTGGGCTGCTTTTTAAAACCTTGATATGTCTAACTACTCAGAATTTACCCCAAAGCAGAATGTCTCATTTTTAATTAAGTGTAAAATGAGCATGACTGAGTCAGTTCTTTCTTCAAAGATTTGCTGGCTAGCTGGAATGTAATAGGTCTCCTTATAGCACAAAAACAACAGCCTATAGCTATCCAAGATGGTTAATTTGATTTGGTGAGAGAAATTGTGAATAAATATTAAAGCCCAGAAGAAGCATAGCAGTTTCTGTATCATTCGTCACTGTGTGCCAGTCATAGCTTTTAATTATAGTATTTGGGCTGTAATAAAGCAGTAAATTCAGGACAGCCTGGATTTTGGCTTCAGAAACCTGGCATAATGCGTGCAACTTGTAAATACTCACCATGATATTTTCCTCCATTTTTCTATGGCAGCTGAATTATTCTTCAACAAATCAATCCGTCTCTCACATTTGCACATATTGAGCTAAAGTAGAGGAAACAGAAAAGCCAGCAGCCAGCCACCCTCCCTTTAGAACCTGTGAGTGCCTGCTTCCCATCACGGAGATGCTGACCTTCCATGAGAAGGACCAGCACCCTCACAGATTCATCTGCTCGGAACAGAGGGAAGAGAGGACCATCACGTATTCCACCCCAGGCTTCTAATCCTGCCAGATTGCCGTGGTCTTTACCCATATGTCACATGTAATTAGAAGACAGTTCTTTCCATTTGCCCGACAAGCTGTGGATTCTGGGCAGCCCTCTGGGGCCACCTCCAGACAGAGCACTGAACGTCCACAGCGTGTTTCCCCAACACTGATAAAGAGTGTAGACTTTGGCTCTGTCAACACTAGGCTCAGATGCAGTGCCTCCAGGGTGAGGTCTTGAGCAGGTAACCCCTCTGGGCTGTGGTCCTCTCCTCTGTGAGCTGGAGGTGACTACACAGGCAGTCAGCGTCATGCAGGAGGGTGTAGGCTCTGTATCAGTCTGCGATCAGTCTCCGTTTCCTGACCCTAGGACCACAGGCAATTACTCTCTCTGCCCATGTCCTTCATCCTTAAAAAGAAAATACTCATACTGCCTCCACTGAGAGTTCCTGTGGCAATAAAATGGGTTAGTAAAGAACTTTCATTGTAACTCTTTTCTGTAAAGATTGAGATGGATTAATTTTAAAAATTAGTCCAGTGTCCACCGGCGCAATGTGGGAGATCTGGGTTCAATCCCTGGGTTGGGAAGATCCCTTGCAGGAGGGCATGACAAACCACTCCAGTATTCCTGCCTGGAGAATCCCCGTAGACAGAGGAACCTGGTGGGCTACAGTCCGTGGGGTCGAAAACAGTTGGACACAACTGAGTGACTAAGCACTCTCGCACAGAACACACTTAAAGATGGTGGCAATTATTTTCTTGTGGTACTTTTAAATGATGCTTTACATGGGACACGACTTGGCAACTGAACAAGAACGACGTGAACTATTTTATTTTGACCTGGCAGAGACTTCCTGTCCCCTGTTGTTGTTCGGTTGCTGAGTTGTATTAGACTCCCTGCGACCCCCTGAACTGCAGCACTCCAGGCTTCCCTGTCCTTCCCCATCTCCTGGAGCTTGCTCAGATTCATGTCATTGAGTTGGTGATATATAACCATCTCATCCTCTGCCACCCTCTTCTCCTTTTGCCTTCAGTCTTCGCCAGCATCAGGTCTTTTTCAAAGAGTCTGCTCTTCGCATCAGGTAGCCAAAGTATTAGAGCTTCAGGTTCAACATCAGTCCTTCCAATAAGTCTTCAGGGTTGATTTCCTATAGGATTGATTGGTTTGATCTCTTTGCAGTCCAAGGGACTCTCAAGAGTCTTCTCCAGCACCATAATTCATAAGCATCAATTCTTTGGCATTCAGCCTTCTTTAAGGTCCAACTCTCACCTCTGTATATGACTACTGGAAAAACCATAGCTTTGACTATACGGACCTTTGTTGGCAAAGTGATGTTTCCTGATGATTGGGTAAATGTATAGTTGTATACCAATCATAATCTCGAAGGTGACTATGAACAATCATTTAAGCCAAGCACAAGTGTTCAACATTGGGTTTTTGTTTTTTTTCCCTTTTCAATCGTCCATATTTTAACACAGCCAGAAATAACATTCCTAAATGTTTCTGACTCCTATATGTGACTAAAGGCCTTTGGGAGCATAAGATGCACAGTCAGGGCAGCAGAGCGCCTGTGAGACATAGTCAGCTCTTCTTGGGTTGAAGGACGAAGTTAACTGTTAATGTGCTGTGTGTTTTTGTTTGTTTTGTGTTAATAAATTATGATAGATACACCGGCGTCTGAACTTTTTGCTCAGATTGGAGAGGAAATGTGAATGTTTACCAAATAGGGACTTTGGTTATTTATACAGCCCTCTGAAAGTTTCCTATATAGGGCCAAGGAAAGCAGTGTGCTCTTTTTCTATAAACTGAAAAAAATTTGAAGAAAATGTATACGATTCTCTTATATGATTTTCTTATTTTTAAAGATATACCATATTACAAGTCTAATGGGATATCCAGGAGGAAGTTTCTAGTTTATTCCCTTTGTTACTACAGAAGACTTACACTAGAGATATTCAATAACCCAACATGGAATTCTACCTTGTTACTACATAATATGTCTCCAAGTTTAGCAAGACGTATTTTGTCCAGGCCAACAAAGAAAATTTTCCCAAATTTATTGGGCAGTATATTCTTTCTTGTCCTCTATATTTTACAGATAAGGGAGGTGAAAATTGATTTTGGATGGGAAAGAAGAGTTCTCCAAGGGGCAAAAATTGTTGTTACATTGCTGCAA
The DNA here is from genome assembly GCF_032452875.1 of Bos javanicus. Taxonomy (NCBI): domain Eukaryota; kingdom Metazoa; phylum Chordata; class Mammalia; order Artiodactyla; family Bovidae; genus Bos; species Bos javanicus. The sequence continues at coordinate 24,121,085 of NC_083881.1, forward strand.
TAACTTCAAGAATATTATCCTTAAATATAATTTGCTTATGTCTTCCTTACGTATGATATCTTTGAATGCAGAAGAATAAATTCTATTTCCTTTTGTTCTGCTCTCAGAAAAAATTTCCTAGCAAATTGTCAGTGTTTTCTGCATAATAGTCATTGATTTTCTGATATCAGTCATTTGCTATGGTTGTTTTTCTTCCAGATCCTTTACTTAACAAGAGATAGTTTCTGAGAGTCAAGAGTCTCTCCATTTCATTTCCTGAATTAGCCTTTGGTTTGGTTTTGTCACTAAGTCATGTCCGACTCTTGCCACCCCATGGACTATAGCCCACCAGGCTCTTCTGTCCATGGGATTTTCCAGGCAAGAATACTGGAGTGAGTTGCCATTCCCTTCTCCAGGGAATCTTCCTGACCCAGGGATTGAACCCGGGTCTCCTGCAATGCAGGCAGACTCTTTACCGACTGAGCTACAAGGGAATTAGCCTTTAAATTCAGTTCAGTTCAGTCCCTCAGTCATGTCTGACTCTTTTCAACCCCATGAATTGTAGCACGCCAGGCTTCCCGTCCATTACCAACTCCCGGAGTTCACTCAAACTCATGTCCATTGAGTCGGTGATGCCATCCAGCCATCTCATCCTCTGTCATCCCTTTCTCCTCCTGCCCCCAATCCCTCCCAGCATCAGAGTCTTTTCCAATGAGTCAACTCTTCACATGAGGTGGCCAAAGTACTGGAGTTTCAGCTTTAGCATCATTCCTTCCAAAGAACACCCAGGGCTGATCCCCTTTAGAATGGACTGATTGGATCTCCCTGCAGTCCAAGGGACTCTCAAGAGTCTTCTCCAACACCACAGTTCAAAAGCATCAATTCTTCGTCGCTCAGCTTTCTTCACAGTCCAATTCTCACATCCATACATGACCACAGGAAAAACCATAGCCTTGACTAGATGGACCTTTGTTGGCAAAGTAATGTCTCTGCTTTCCAATATGCTATCTAGGTTGGTCATAACCTTCCTTCCAAGGAGTAAGTGTCTTTTAATTTCATGGCTGCAATCACCATCTGCAGTGTGATTTTGGATCCCCCCAAAATAAAGTCTGACACTGTTTCCACTGTTTCCCCATCTATTTTCCATGAAGTGATGGGACCGGATACCATGATCTTCATTTTCTGGATGTTGGGCTTTAAGCCAACTTTTTCACTCTCCTCTTTCACTTTCATCAAGAGGCTCTTTAGTTCCTCTTCACTTTCTGCCATAAGGGTGGTGTCATCTGCATATCTGAGGTTATTGATATTTCTCCCGGCAGTCTTGATTCCAGTTGTGCTTCTTCCAGCCCAGCGTTTCTCATGATGTACTCTGCATAGAAGTTAAATAAGCAGGGTGACAATATACAGCCTTGACGTACTCCTTTTCCTATTTGGAACCAGTCTGTTGTTCCATGTCCAGTTCTAACTGTTGCTACCTGACCTGCATATAGGTTTCTCAAGAGGCAGGTCAGGTGGTCTGGTATTCCCATCTCTTTCAGAATTTTCCACAGTTTATTGTGATCCACACAGTCAAAGGCTTTGGCATAGTCAAGAAAGCATAAATAGATGTTTTTATGGAACTCTCTTGCTTTTTCTATGATCCAGTGGATGTTGGCAATTTGATCTCTGGTTCCTCTGCCTTTTCTAAAACCAGCTTAAACATCTGGAAGTTCACAGTTCACGTATTGCTGAAGCCTGGGTTGGAGAATTTTGAGCATTACTTTACTAGCGTGTGAGATGAGTGCAATTGTACGGTAGTTTGAGCATTCTTTGGCATTGCCTTTAGACATCACCAACTCAATGGACATGAGATTGAGCAAACTCCAGGAGATGGGGAAGGACAGGGAAGCCTGGTGTGCTGCAGTCCATGGGGTCACAAAGAGTTGGACGTGACTGAGCTACTGAACGACAACAGCAGCAACAATAGCATGTAAGGAGCTGTGCAGCCAAGGCTGTGCTCAGTGTTGGGATCTACCCTCGACACATTATCCCAGGGACTGTCATCACCCACTCGTCTCTGTAAGGGCCAGTCTTTGTCACTGACCAGTTGAATAACTGATTAGCTGCATCTGTCTCTTCCTAACAAAAATCAAAAAGTTGATTTTTGTTACAAAAATTGATTTTCTGTATACAACAGTTGTAATTTACAATGCAAATAAAACACAGACAACAATGAATGTGGATGAATGAGATCATGAGAAAAGCACAGATATAAGAATTAAGTACAACAAAATTCATATCATGATTTCTTTGCAGGTTATTTGATTTCCAAATCTTGCTTTCTTATCTATAAAATAGGGCAATGATACTCCACTGAAACATTTTGAAAATTAAGTGACTCAAAGTATGTAAAGTGCCTCTTAGTTCCCTTCACATTAAAATAAAAATTCAAAGGAAATTTTTTTTAAAGTGTGGTTATTTCGATGCTGACTGGTTCCACTGTCCCCAGGAGATCCCTTCATAGGAACCATCCTGCGACCAGGTGACCCTAGATTGAGTCTGAGCTCTACCTTCAACAGCATCAGAGCTGAATTGCATTCAGCATGATTCAAAACCAACGAGTGACCTATAACAAAGGACAAATGATACTAAAGTAAGCATAGGCACAAGGAAAAAGGGTTTGGAGATCGAACTGATCACTGTGATAGAGCTCAGTTTATGATTCAGTGTATGGTTCAAATATTTCTTGCTTTTAGGTCTCTCTAAATTGGTAGCATGTGAACCAGAGATCTCCAGGCTTAAGCAATGTATTCCTGGAGTTGGAGTGCTGGAGTCTATTTCTTGTTGCCACTGAGCATCATGGGGTCATGCTTAACCACCCACATATTTATCACATTTTAAATTACTGTCAAAACAAACTCTGAGAACTAAGAGATTTCCACAACTGCACATAAAAAGCAATAGCATTATGCCAGCAATAACTAATTAGAAGGTATAATAAAAATAAATGATCATATTCCCTAGCAACAAAAACATATGGTATCTAAGAATAAATCCAATAAAAGGATTGTAAGAACTATATGGAGAAAACTTTAAAGCAATATTGAAAGATATAAAAGAAGATCTGAATAAATGGTGAAATAGAATGTGTTCATGGTTAAAAAGATTGTATCACAAAGATGTCAATCTCCTCCAAATTAATTGTAAATTTCACGCAAATCCATTTTAAATGTGCCAATGGAAATTTCGTGGAAATTGACAAGTTGGTCCTAAAATCCTAAATGGAAAGAGCCAAGAGTAGTTAGAATATTTTTAAGAAAAAGAAAAGATAGATTTTCATACCAGAGAAACCAAAAGTTAAGACTACAGTAATCAGGACAGACTGGTGTGTGACAGACAAGCAGAACAGTGAGAAGTCAGACTCATGCACATGTGAAAACAGGTGGAATTATGAATCAGTGAGGAAATGAAGGAACATCTGATAAATGGTTCTGGAATCACTGCTTATCCATACAGAAAAAATTCCTTTAAGATTCCAAACACACAAATAAATTTAAAAGATGTTTTAAAGACCTAAATATTCTAGAAGAAAATGTTAAAGAAAATATGTCATAGAAGGGAAGAATTTCTTAAATGACATGTATTTTAAAAACTATTAGAATTTTAAATTTCCGTTCAACAAATTATAAACCAGGTTAAACCAAACTACAGACTGGGAGAATATGTTATATTCAGCATATTCATTTGAATACAGCAATAAGATTCAGTAAATCATGTAACTGGCAGAGGTGAATTCTCACAATTCATTTATTTATACATTTATTTATAAATTCTCACAGTTTATAATTTGTGGCCATTGGGCACTGACAAATCATCCAATAGAAAATGGACAAAGGAGATGAATCGGTAATTTACAAAAGGGAAACCTGAGTATATTGTAAATATGTGACAGTCTCACCACCTACCAAGTAAGTGCAAATTAATCAGGTGCAATTAGGCACCCACTAGAGAGACAACAATTTAAAAGTCAAATAATGCCAACTTTTAGCAAGTATACAGAAAAATGAAGACATGCCACGCGCTGCTTTTGGCAATGTAAACAAGTGCAACCATACTGGAAGCAAAATTTGATGATATAAAGTTGGTTAAAATGCCTAAATCGTAAAACCAGAAATTCTGCTCATAGACATATATAGTAGGGAAAATCTCTTCTATGTGCGCAAGGAGATATACACAAACATATTCATGTTTTTAATACTGAGCAACTGGAAACAATCTGTCTATATCAAAAGAGGATTTCTATATCAATGGTAAAGTATCTGCCTGCCAATGCAGGAGATGCAGATTTGATCCCTGGGTTAGGAAGATCCCCTGGAGAAGGAAATGGCAACTCACTTCAGTATTCTTGCCTGGAGAATCCTCATGGACAGAGAATCTACATACAGTCCATAGAGTCGCAGAGTCAGACATGACTTTGTGGAGTGAGCACACACATATCAAGAAGTCTAAGGGATTTAATTGTGATACACTCAAGAAATGAAATACTCTATCAGAGTGAGTGAATTATAAACATGAACATGGGTAAATCTAAAAGACATGACATTGAGTAAAAAATCAAATTTTAGAACACATTTCTCAGAAAAATGTAAAAATACTACAGAATGGCTTTAGATATATACATTTGCAGCATATGCCTTCAAATGTGCTATAAATGGGAAATGGTGAACTTGTCTTTGCTGGCCCTTTTGGGGTTTCAATGCAGATATAGAGCTTCCAAGTCCTTCTAACTCGTGAGGTTTCAACTCCCAACTCATCTCTGCAGCATCTGGGTAGCTGCTCTTCTGAGCTGGGCTCCCTCCCTTCCTCATAGGTCCAATCCTAAGACAGCAAAGAATTTGAGAGGAGTTCATGTGCAGACACTGGTCTCTCCCCTCCATGGCTTCCTTTTTTCTGGGATTTCCTGCTTCAGTTTCTCACTGTTCTGACAACCCTCACTTCTCACCCAATTTTCTACGATCTGTTTGAAGTCTGCTTTCTTCTCGAGTTTTTCCCATGTGCCACATGAACTGGCTGACCGGGGTGCATCTCCCCTAGTCTCTGCTGAGGTTTGGTTACCCTCACGTCTCCAAGTGAAAGTGTTAGTTGCTCAGTCCTGTCCAACTCTTTGCAAACCCCTGGACCCCGCCAGGCTCCTCTGTCTATGGGATTTCCCAGGCAAGGATACTGGAGTGGGTTGCCATTCCCTTCTCCAAGGGATCTTCCCTACCCAAGGGTCTCCTGCATGGGGCTTCCCTGGAGGCTCAGATAGTATAGAATCTATCTGCAATGCAGAAGAGACCCAGGTTCAATCCCTGGGTCAGGAAGATCCCCTACAGAAAGGAATGGCAACCCACTCCAGTATCTTGCTTGGGAAATCCCATAGACAGAGAAGCCTGGCGGGCTACAATCCATGGGATTGCGAAGAGTCGGAAAGGACTGAGTGATTAACACTTTCACTTTCAATGTCTTAAAACTGTGGCTATTGTATATTTTCTCCAGGGTTTACATTTGAAAGGAGACATCATTTGATAGAAGCTATTCTGTCAATACCAAGACACAAGCATGTAATCACTTTTTAATGCTTAAATAATTTTACATTTTAAAATACTACAAAATAGAATGATTATTGGTGTGCGAGGAAATCTTAAAATTCTTTTACAGTCCCCATCGACTTCCCAGGGCAAAATGCAAGATAGCCTTAAGGTTTTCTTTGGCCTTCCTACCTTCTTAATGGTACTTTTCTTTCAGTCTCAGATTCTTGACTCTTACTTTCAGCTCCTTCTCCAAGACCAATTTGGCTTCAGTTGAATATCAGCTTATTGAGTACTTTTTTAGTCCCCAATATAAATGTTTTTTCTTCTGGTTTTATGAGATGTAATTGACATCCACTGTGCAAGTTACGGTGCGCAGCTGTGGCCAGCGCCTCCTCTTCCTGCCCTGAGTCACCTCTTTGGGGTCAGCCTGGCTCTTTGCTGCTGGTTCTCTCCCTGGCTAGCAGTGTCTATAAGGGAGCCCATATTGGGAAATGGAGCTAGGTTAAATGACTTGTTAGGAGTCATCTCATCCACCAGCTCCCCTTTCAATTTTTTGGCTGATCTTCTAGATTCTGAGAGTGAAATAGTTAAGGAAAGTGCCTACAAGGCTAGAAACAAAATGACATCAGCCTATCTGTACTCATTTTTACTGTACAGAATTTCACAAATAAGAATGACTCATCTAGGGCAGGCAAGTCTATAAGTACCTACTTTCTCTGTTACTGACTGCTGGAGGCCCCAAGCTGGGGAGACATCTGAGAAATAGTTCTAAATAATCTCGTTGGAAAAACCAACAGAAATAAATGCAAGGAGTTTCATATACTAACCAAGTACACTGGGAACAGTAGAGATTCCCTTCAGAGGGCATTTGAGGCAAGTGCTCAGGAAAACACTCTACAAAGATACTTTTCTAAAATCTGTTTATGGACATACCACCAAAGTTTTATATTAGCTTTAGATTTGGGCATTTTATTGGGTTTTAATTTTTTGTGTTGTTCATCACTTTTATTTTAAAAATTATTTATTTATTTATGGCTGGACTGGATCTTCGTTGTTGCATGCAGGCTTTTCTCTAGTTGCTGTGCTCAGGCTTCTCATTGCAGTGGCTTCTCTTATTGTGAAGCACGGTCTCTAGTTTCCCAGACCAGGGATTCTGCATAGGCAGAAGGATTCTTATCCACTGGACCACCAGGGAAGTCCCCACTTTACTTTTCTTTAATTTCTATTGATTTTCTGTTGGAGTATAATTGCTCTACACTGTTGTGTAACTTTCTACCATACAACAATGTGAATCAGCATTCAGTTCAGTCGCTCAGTCATGTCCAACTCTTTGCGATCCCATGGACTGCAGCATGCCAGGCCTCCCTGTCCATTACCAACTCCTGGAGTTTACTCAAACTCATGTCCATTGAGTCGATGATGCCATCCAACCATCTCATCCTCTGCCGTCCCCTTCTCTGCCTGCCCTCAATCTTTCCAAGCATCAGGGTCTTTTCAAATGAGTCAGTTCTTCATATCAGGTGGCCAAAGTATTAGAGTTTCAGCTTCAGCATCAGTCCTTCCAATGAATATTCAGGACTGATTTCCTTTAGGATGGACTGGTTGGATCTCCTTGCAGTCCAAGGGACTCTCAAGAATCTTCTTCAACACCACACTTCAAAAGCATCAATTCTTTGGTGCTTAACTTTCTGTAGAGTCCAACTCTCACATCCATACATGACTATTGGAAAAACCATAGCTTTGACTAGATGGACCTTTGTTGGTAAAGTAATGTCTCTGCTTTTTAATATGCTATCTGGGCTGGTCACAACTTTCCTGCCAAGGAGTAAGCATCTTTTTAATTTCATGCCTGCAGTCACATCTGCACTGATTTTGAAGCCCCAAGAAGTCTATCACTATTTCCACTGTTTCCCCATCTATTTGCCATGAAGTGAGGGAACCAGATGCCATGATCTTAGTTTTCTGAATGCTGACTTTTAAGCCAACTTTTTCACTCTCCTCTTTCACTTTCATCAAGAGGCTCTTTAGTTTTTCTTCACTTTCTGCTATAAGGGTGGTGTCATCTGTATACCTGAGGTTATTGATATTTCTCCTGCCAATCTTGATTCCAGCTTGTGCTTCATCAGCCCAGCATTTTTCATGATGTACTCTGCATACAAGTTAAATAAGCAGGGTGACAATATACAGCCTTGACGTACTCCTTTTCCTATTTGGAACCAGTCTGTTGTTCCATGTCCAGTTCCATCTGTTGTTCCTGATCTGCATACAGGTTTCTCAATCAGCAGATCAGGTGGTCTGGTATTTCCCTCTCTTTCAGAATTTTCCACAGTTTATTGTGATCCACACAGTCAAAGGCTTTGGCATAGTCAATAAAACAGAAGTAGATGTTTTTCTGGAACTCTCTTGCTTTCAGTGATCCAGTGGAGGTTGGCAATTTGATCTCTGGTTCCTCTGCCTTTTCTAAAACCAGCTTGAACATCTAGAAGTTCATGGTTCACTTATTGCTGAAGCCTGGGTTGGAGAATTTTGAGCATTACTTTACTAGCATGTGAGATGAGTGCAATTGTGCAGTAGTTTGAACATTCTTTGACATTGCCTTTCTTAGGGATTGGAATGAACATTGACCTTTTCTAGTCCTCTGGCCACTGCTGAGTTTTCCAAATTTGCTGGCATGTTGAGTGCAGCATTTTCACAGAATCATCTTTTAGGATTTGAAATAGCTCAACTGGAATTCCATCACCTCCACTAGTTTTGCTCATAGTGATGCTTCCTAAGGCCCACTTGACCTTGCTTTCCAGGATGTCTGGCTCTAGGTGAGTGATCACACCATCGTGATTATCTGGGTTGTGAAGATCTTTTTTGTATAGTTCTTCTGTGTATTCTTGCCACCTCTTCTTAATATCTTCTGCTTCTGTTAGGTCCATACCATTTCTGTCCTTTATTGAGCCCATCTTTGCATGAAAATTTCCCCTGGGATCTCTAATTTTCTTGAAGAGATCTCTAGTCTTCCCCATTCTGTTGTTTTCCTCTATTTCTTTGCATTGACCTCTGAGGAAGGCTTTCTTATCCCTCCTTATTATTCTTTGGAACTCTGCATTCAGATGGGTATGTCTTTCCTTTTCTCCTTTGCTTTTCACTTCTCTTCTTTTCACAGCTATTTGTAAGGCCTCCTCAGACAACCGTTTTGCTTTTTGCATTTCTTTTTCTTGGGAATGGTCTTGATCTCTGCCTCCTCTACAATGTCATGAGCCTCTGACAATAGTTCTTCAGGCACTCGTCTATCAGATCTAATCCCTTGAATCTATTTGTCACTTCCACTGTATAATCGTAAGGGATTTGATTTAAGTCATACTTGAATGGTCTAGTGGTTTTCCGTACTTTCTTCAGTTTAAGTCTAAATTAGCAATATATATACGTATATCCCCTCCCTCTTGAGCCTCCTTCATCTTTCCCCTCTAGGTCATCACAGAGCACCAAGCTGAGCTGCCTGTGCTATACAGCAGCTTCCCAATAGTTATCTATTTTACATACTATACATCGTCTCACTGCTTTTGCCAATTCTGCAACTCAAAGTTGCCTTTGTGTATATTATGAAATATAGGGGGCTTTTTAAAGAGTATTTTAAGTCTGTGGTCTTAGCTGCAAGCCACTTGTCATTTTCCTTTAGTTATTTTGCAAAGTTCCTTCCTTTAAATCACAGAAGCAAATAAGGAAAATGTAAAAATAAGAAGGTTGGCATAGTTCACTCACTTCTCTAGGTGACAGGTACAATGTGACCCTTCCCCACTGCCCTGGACTTGGGAGCCACACATGGGAGGGGCGAGGCCCACTTGGAATGTGACAGGAGCTGCCTGGTGGGGCTGCAGAGCTGTGATCCACCCGTAAAGGCCGCCCCGGCTACTCGCTGCTGGCTGGATGTGGTCATTCTAGGATGGGGGCCTCGTGTTGCCAGACTAACGAGCTAAAACTCTGAATTTTCATTGTAACCACACTATTTTCAAATATAAGCATCTAATTACAACTTGTAGACACATAAACAGGCCACAAAACACAGGGCCCAGTCACTATATAAGACTGGACGGGTGTTCAACATGTGTTACGCAGGCTCCATGCTGGGCCATCAGTGCCTCCCAGGAAGGACCCTGACAAGCAGCAGGCTGTCTCACTCTTGGAGAGTCACCTGCATCCACTATATTCTGGAACAAAAGATTATACCATATCTGCTTACAAGATATTTCCTGGCTACTTCTCTCTCACCCCCTCCTCATCTATCCACCAGAAACTCCCCCCGCCAACCCGGGGGTCTTGGTCATCAGCCACCTTGAGAGGGTCCCAGTGCATCCAGGGTGGGGGAGGGGCAGCGCCCAGGGATGAACTTGACCCATCCACACTTTGTTCTCACTGCCTGTCTCCTCCACACAGTTGCCACCCAAGGCTACCGTCACCCAGTTGTCCTAGAGGAGGGGAACAAACTAAAGACATTTATGAAAATTTGTCCTCTTTATAAGCTACTTACATGAGTGTCCCCATAGTTCAAAAAATAATCACATGAGAAAGTTAAACACTCTGTGGAATGGCCTTGCTGTCCCTTCTGTTCTGTTCTCAGGAAATCCAAGTTATCAGGGCCTCCCATTCAGGGAAACCCATCCTTCCTTCCATAGGTTCCATCCCCGTTTCTCCTCCCACCAGCCTGCCAGCAGAGGTATGTCATGACCCAAGTGCACATTTCCTGAAGTCTGGATGGTGCTGACAGGTACCATCTGGGGGTCAGTGTGGGTCTAGGTAGAGGTGGGTGGGTGCTCATTCATCCAGCTGCTTCTGACTCTGGGCTTCTCCAACAGGCTTCCAAGTCAGCACAAAGCTGCAATGAGGCTTTGTGTGCAATTCAGGCTCCTTGGAGGAAGATGTGTTTTCATCCTGCAGGGTCATTCACAAGGTAAGTATCAAAGCAAACAGCACACACACAGGAGGGACAAGTAGTTCTTAGGGGCGATGTGGTCTAATCCATGTTAAGGAAGAAAAACATTGTCCTCATTGGGGTAAATCTGTCCAGCTGGCTCCCACGGGCAGGGAGGGCGCCCACGCCCAGAGCGGGGCTGCGTGACCTTTGTTCTTCTGCCAGATCTGCTCCTTCCACGTCTACTGGGGGATAAAGAATGGGATTCATTAGAGGCCGCCTACCCGTTAACTTCTTAATGCCCATTGCTTTGTTGGATAAAAACCCAGAAAAGCCTTTGAAATTATTTTATTTTCTTGCCCAACTGGGTCAAATTTTTGAGAAGGGCTTCCTGTTATCTTTGTACATAGAGAAAGGCCATTTCTAAGTAACCCCCAGGGTTGAAGATAGGGTGGTGGGTGGTTTCTGGGCTGAATTACTCTAAAAAGCTGAGTAGGAAGTCTCCATTAATAGGAAAAGAGCCAAGATTATGAGTGGGAAATTCTGACATTTTCATCGCTTTCCTGCTTTTTTTTTCCTCACCAGTTTTCAGGTCTGAATTTTTCAGCATTAATAGGATAATAGTTTATGAGAAACTACTGGTATACATTTTACTTGGAACTGAGACTGAAAAGTATATCACACATAAGTATATTTTGCAGCAAAAATGAACATAATTTCTTTTCACAAATTATTTCCTTTGCAGTCAATGGGAATTATTTCTGAATCAGATTTTGCTTTTAAATTTTATATACTTAGAGCTATTTCTATTAACTAAAGAACTGTTTTGTTTTTAATTTCAGAGTTTTCTCTCTGGGGTAATTGGGGAGAATACTGTGTTTCTGTTGACAAAGCAAGCATTGTGAACTAAATAGTATGATTCAGTGGTGTCACAATAATTTTTTGCTCTCATGCATTATTTACATTGGGGCTAGTACAGAGGAGAAATGTGTGTGCTTGGGGTCAGAAAGATGAGTATAAATCCCAGCTCCGCCCTTGTATGCTGGACAAACTTGAACTATACAATCACTGGAGGTTGGATTTCTCAGGATGCAGTCTCTGAGACAAGTATCAGCCTTCAGGTGCTTATTGTCGGGAACTCTGAGATGAACAGCTGTGGAAGAGAGGAAGCAGAAATGGGCAGCAGAGGAATCGAACATCAAGATATACCAGATAACTGAAGACAGCCTGCCAACAGCATTTCCAACAACTGGGACAAGTTGTCACATGAAGATCTGGGTGACGCATCTCTGTCCATCTCACTCGACTGCTCTGAGCGCTGATTTCCTGTAAGCATCTAAGCACCATGTGAAGACTAAATGTGGTGATGACTGTGATCTACGTGACTTAGGACTTCTTACCTCATAGGGAACACTGACTCTCATTATTATTATTCCTCATAGAGTTGCAGTTGAGACAGGTACTTTGAAAGTGCTTGTTGGTACAGAAAGGAAAGCCTTCTTTTAATGCTTCTACTTCAAAGAGTGTGTGTTCCTGGCGTATCTTAGAGAAGTTACAGATGCAACAACTGCTTGAATAACTGGTATTTTGTTTGCTGGGAGGGAAGCATTCCAAGATATAGTAGCTTCAGCAAAATCAGGAAGGCAGTGTCATATAAAGACACAAAAATACGGGAGAGTCTCATGGACTCTTTGGACAGGAATTTGGGTGGGTATGAGGAGAGGGCTTCCTCTGCATCTTCATTTCTGCTATCCAGGGAGCAGCAGCGTCACTGAAAACAAACAGATGGTGCTTCATTCTCCTCTTTCGTGCTGCAGATTACCTCCGTTCCTTTCTTTGATCTTCCAAGGAAGTAAGCAAGGAACTGACAGCATTGGAGCTTGTCCGAGTGGTCTAGCTCCAGTCATTGACAGTCATCCATTGACAGTGGATGGGGTCACACTGCCATGTGGCATGTTTTGCTCCACGCATTGCATGGTTATTTGCAAGGTAACAAGGGAATGTCAAGAAAAAGCCATGAAGGTTTTTTGTTCAAGTTGCTGAGTCATGTCTAACTCTTTGTGACCCCATGGACTGCAGCACACCAGGCTCCTCTGTCTTCCAGTGTCTCCTGGAGTTTGCTCAGATTCATGTCCATTGAGTCAGTGGTGCTATCTAACCACCTTATCCTCTGCTGCCCCCTTCTCCTGTTGCCTTCAATGTTTCTCAGCATCAGAGTCTTTTCCAATGAGTCGGCTCTTCACATCAACTGGCCAAAATATTACAGCTTCAGCTTAAGCATCAGTCCTGGCATGCAGGTCCCAGGAGATAAAATAGTTGTGGCAATTGAACCTAGAAAGCTGGGGAGTACTGCTCTTTCTAGGATATTAACTTAGGGGAATAAAGACAATGTGGATCTCTGGGGAAACACAGATCAGAGGGTAATGGGGATTTTTATCTGCTGGCAGAGAGAAGTATCACTACCTTTTTTCCTAACTAGATGAGGGGCAAAAGAAGAGCACCAGGGACCATTGCTCTGGGAAACTCTAATCATTTCATATTACAGGAATTTTCCAGACAGAAATTGACAGGGATTTCCTCATATTTTTATGTTGCTTATATGGTCCAAATGTTAGAGGGTTAAAAAAATATATCCAACATCCTGCTCCTAATCCCCTTGACCTTGTACTCACTCATTCTTCACAGTGAAGAGATAGGAATTTCTAAGAATATTAGACTCTGAATGGCATCTTTTTATTTAGAAGAGTTTGGGAACAGAGTGTTCCAATGCAGAAAATGCTTCATCAATTATATACGATTTTTAAGAAAATGAATACTAAATGATACACATTAAGCATGGTGCACAGCCCTCCAAGATATTTTGCATACTCTTTCTGCCAGAATAATCAACTCTGATGAGAACTGGCTCTTCCTGTTGTCATTTTCATTCTGAATAGTTTCTTATGGGAAGCATTCTAGTGCAACAACAGTTTATAAAAAGTGCTTCATAAGCTCTAAAATAGAATCGCTGTCTCAATTAATGTGCTATCTCTGCCAGTTCCAAAAGATTCACCTGAATCGTTATGTTCACAAAGGAATTGCTGAGGCTAAGTGGAGCTGCTGTATTTTCTGTATTTTCCAGGACTATATAACTATACTCTTCTCTCTGTCCCATTTTCAGATAGAATGCCACTGTAACAACAATAATGTCCTTAAAATTGTCAAGATAAAAGAGAAGAATGAAAGAATTTTGGAAATGTGTTTCCCCACATTGAATATCCAATTCATTAATTTGGGTAAACTTTCTTTTTCCCAATAAGCAACATGACTCAGCTTAGGTAGGAGTCGAATACACTTGGGTCTGGATTCTGATTAGTTCCCTGGTTCTGAACCCACCTGCCAATGCAGAAGACATGAGGAATGCCGGTTTGATCCCTGGGTTGAGAAGATACCTGGAGGAGGAAATGGCAACTCACTCCAGTATTCCTGCCTGGAGAATCCCATGGACAGAGGAGAGGTCCATAAGGTCGCAAAGAGTGGGAGATAACTGAAGCGACCTAGCACACATGCTCTGAACAAGTAGCTCTTATTCTTGGATCAGTAAATACTAGTACATCCTCAACAGTCTCAGCATATTCATCTTCTGAAAACCTTCCTATAAACGTTTTGCCTGCAAATCAGCTCTTTTCTGATAATTTTTTTTTCTGTAAGCCTTCTAAAAAAGAAAAGGATAGTTCTCTTTTCTCCTTTCCCAGTAGAAAGGAGACATAAAAAAGCAGGCCGAGGTAGAGAATTCAACATCCCCACACATATATCTTACATACTTTATTTTGATTTTATGCAGAGAAAGGACATTTACTTATAATTTTTGAATGAATTGCCAAGGCCATTACTTAGTGTATGTCCCTGGAAGTCCTAGTTCTTCATGGGCTTCTTTGTAGAGGCTTAGATTTATCTATTAGGCAGTTGGAATCTATGACTCTCAGTTTCAATGTACCTCCTTCAGTGTTTTTTTTTTCAATTCAATTCATTTAAGTCACTCATTCGTGTCCGACTCTTTGAGACATCATGGACTGCAGCACGCCAGGCTTCCCTGTCCATCACCAACTCCCGAAGCTTGCTCAAAGTCATGTCCATCGAGCTGGTGATGCCATCCAACCATCTCATCCTCTATTGTCCCCTTTTCCTCCCGCCTTCAATCTTTCTTAGCGTCAGGGTCTTTTCCAGTGAGTCAGTTCTTCTCATCAGGGGTCCAAAGTACTGGAGCTTCAGCTTCAGCATCAGTCTTTCCAATGAATATTCAGGACTGATTTCCTTTAGAATTGACAATGTTTTTGCTTTTTAAAAAAATACATGTAAACACTTTGATCATTGTAATTTCTTTACCTTTCAAAGAACAGTAGATAACCTTGATGTTTTAAAACATAGAGGATTCTCTGCTCCATTTATATCAACACATATCTTACATGCAGTTCATACTGCTTCTTGTATCATGGTTTCAATTTGTTTCCCATTTGTGTATCCTGAATATGTGCATCCACATAACTGTGTCTCTATTTAGACACAGCTGTCTACGGCTCCGGGATTGGCAGTGTCTGCAATATTTCACTTCAAGAATAGACCAGCTGAACCTGGGAGAGTCTCAAGAGTCTCCTCCAGACCACACCTCTCATGACTCTTGTCTCTTCTTTTTCTTTTCTTTAAAAAGTGATCACTAGAAAATAACTGAAATTTACCTAGATGAAGGTGATAATAATATCCTGTCCAATATGATTGCATGGAGCCAAAGTTTTACATTAAAGGAATGAAGTTCCAAAGCAGGACTTGCAGATGTTAGAGAACCAGGAGGACTGTAGGTTGTCCAAGTGAGTGCAAGGATTCACAGGGAATCTCAGATTCTTCCCACCTCATACTGACAAGTGGTGTGTTTTGGGCATGCTTCCCAGCTGTCCTTAGCTTCAGCTTACTCGTGTGTGTTACAGGTAGCAATGTACATCCTATCTCTCACAGGTTGATATGAGAGCAAACGTAAGAAGCAGAACCTTAGAATTTTCTAAGAGGAGTAACACAGCTGTCTTTGCCAACTCAGAATCAGCATCATGACTAAACGGGGTGGCGGGAAGGGAAGTCCCCTCAAAGTCCATTTACCAAGAATGCTTGGGGTGCGGGCTGTAAATGGATCTTCTGTGTGTTACACCAGCTTGACTTTGAGTGAAATTACCAATAATAGTGCCTTGAAGGTTTGATCAATTGCTTCATGCCTAATATGACATGAATTATAAAATTGTGTGTAATCCAGTATCTTAGGAATTCCTACATTTATCGTGATGTGTTATAATTTACAAAATGTCTGAAAAGCAACTATGTCTAATTTGAATTTCAAACCAGCCTAAAAGGATTTTTATTACATTTGAGAATGAAGAAATTGAGTTTTTTATATTTTTGTCTCATTCATTTAATAAACACTGAAATAACTTTTTACTACATTGCATGAGCAATAGCTGCTCCAGTGTTTTCTAAGAGCACTATTTTGAAGAGACAGAAATGTCTTCCTAGTGCCTCTGTGATTAACCCTTTACCCCGCTATTCACATCTATCGTGTTCTAGCAGCTGTATGTAATTTCTGGTTTGATTCTTTGCACAACACTGTACATAATTAAGCATGGGGAAATGCTCCAATGACAATTTGAAGGTGATGTTTTAAAAGTCTGGAATTATCTCCTTTAGTCCTCTGCATTTGCTAGATACACACAATTTTTCTTCCAGTGTTCAACTTCATTCGCAGTTCCAGACAATTCATTTCATGCTTTTGCTTTAGAATATCACCAGGGTTTTATTTTTTATAGTTTTAACTATGCATGCAGATTTTTTGATGCACCACTACTCACCACATTATTGCAGATGAACTTTATGAAAGGCATGTGTGTTTTCTACTTGCAAATAAATCAGATGAATTTATGTCTGCGTCAATGTAAGGTGATTGTGGACCCTGAAGATAAGTGCCTGAAAAGTGTGTTACATGGGGGAAAAGTGCAGCTACAGAAACGCATGAAAAGACATTTACAAGCTTTTAGAAACAGCTGTATTTTGATCATTTATTCACATCTTAGCATAGGCAATTATAATTTCCAAGTGGAAAATGTGATTTTTCATTTTGAAATGTAATTATAGTTCATGGAGAAAACTGGAATAATGTTTATTTTAAGGCTCATCTCTATAGGTATTTAAGGAGAATGGTGGCTATTAGATGTGAAAGAGAAATGGAAGACTCAACCCCTCCCTAGGAGCTCTGATCAGGTGGTACTTATTTTGTTTGATGGACAATTGTGCCAAAAAGGCAAAAATATTCAGTAACAGCCACTGAGAAGGGACTAAGCCACGGAACTGAAAACTGACAATGTCAATCACAGAACTTATTTAAGATTAAATTAAAACATGAACCTTCCAAAATAACAAGAGCGTATTGTTTCCCGGCAATTTACTCACTTGTTTTGTCCTCACATAGGAAAGTAACCGAATCACTTATCAGCAAAAGTCCAGTATGGTTCAAGTTCCTGAAGTTTTACATTTCTCTTCCCCTGAAACCAGCAAACCATTTTGAGTTCAGTTTAAATAAATGATTTTCATTCTGTGAAAGAAAATCTCCAAGAATAATTTCAGGTAATACCTATTACTTGTACCGAGTGTAGATGCACAGAACATACAAGGAAAGTTGGACCAAACCTATAATTTAGTGCAATTCTATTGTTTTAGAGAAAAAGTAGAAGAAGGGGAGGAAGGAGAGTATGGAATGAAGAAGAAGAGAAGAGAGGGGAGGGTGGAGAAGGAAGAAGGGGAAGAAAGGTGCAAAGAGACAAATCGAATGACTTTACTGAAAGCAAACAGCACATGGCAACACCTAGACTAGGCTTTTTCAATCACCAGGCAGAGCATCACAGTGGTGAAGTCTTCACTTATAAGGATGCATCACATGCCATTCACTATTTACTCTATTCTCTAGTCACTATTTATTCACTATATTCACTATTTACTTGTATATTCTAATCTAACTCTACCTCAATTTCCCCCTCTGTCTAATGGGATCACTATAGTACCTACCTCATGAGATTGTTGAGAGGATTAAGTGAAATACTAATAGCATGTGAACAGCATTTAACAGAGAGCATGCTTGTGCGTTTGCACGAGTGCAAAGATCTGTGTTAGCATAGGTCTTATGGTTAATTTCATCACTACTGTTTTCTCTGGAATGCTGGCTCTCTTAACTTTATAGCTCACATCACAATGTTGTACTCAAGGCTCAAGCCTCTATTTTCCTTGTCTCATCTTTGATCCAAGGTGATGCCTCTAAGTGGGTTTCCAAGACAGAAATCTCAGAGCAATTGTTGAGAATGTAAGCTTAAAAAGATATTAATTATCATGTACAGCATCCCTGGGTGGGTTGATCTGAATGTCTGCAGTCTGTTTGAACTCTGACAAAAAAGGGAAATCAGAATGATTTTATTTGAATGTGAACTCGCTTTTGAATAACAGACACAGTTAGACTTCTTGTAAAATGTGTCATGAGAGCCATCCCAGGAGGTTGCAAGGCTGACCCTCCTTCTATCTTGAGATGAAGTTCATTATTTCTTCTATTTGTCACACGAGGAGGCCTATTTCAGCTGATTACATGAGGGAACTTTCCAATAGAACTATTCAGGAAAAGAAACAGTCTCCCTCAGGGGAGTGAACCTCTGCCCGAGTCAAAGCAGGGGGCTGAGTGAGCCACGCAGAAGATTTGGCAGCGGGAACTGGAGCGTTGGGTGGGTGGGCTGGTAAACAGATGCTGAAATTCATTCCAGAGCTGAGATTTTTCAGTCTGGAATTATTGAATTAAAACTACTAAAGGTAGGGAATCTTTCCTTTTGCATTTCCTTAACCATCATGGGGTTATGGTACTTTGTTACAATAATCAAACACAAGCATACTTTTTTAATAAGGTGAAATTCACATGAAACATTTTTGGCCACAGGGCACAGCAGGTGAAATCTTAGTTTCCTGACCAGGGATTGAACCCACACCTCCTCCATTGGAAGCCTGGAGTCTCAACCATTGGACCACCAGGGAAGTCCCAACTAGCCACTTTTAAAGTGAGCAGTTCACTGGTATTTAGTATTTGCACAGCATTGTGCAACCAGCATGTCTATCTAGATCCAAAATATTTTAATCGCCCCAAAAGGAAAATCCATATCCATTAAACAGTCACTCCCCAATACCGGTCTCCCCAGCACTTCAAAATCACTAATGTGTTTTCTGTCTCAATGAATTTGCTGATTTGGGGTGTTTAATATAAGCAGAGTCTTGCCATTTGTGAGCTTTTGTGACTGGCTTCTTTTACCAAGCATAATGTTTTTGAGATTCATTCATGTTGTAGTATGTATCAGTAATAAATTCCTTTTCATGGCTGAATAGTTCAGTTCAGTTGCTTAGTCATGTCTGATGCTTTGTGACCCCCATGGACTGTAGCATGCCAGGCTTCCTTGTCCATCACCAATTCCTGGACCTTGCTCAAACTCATGCCCATCGAGTCAGTGATGCCATCCAGTCATCTTATCCCCTGTTGTCCCCTTCTCCTCCAGTCTTCAATCTTTCCCAGAATCAAGGTCTTTTCCAGTGAGTCAGTTCTTTGCATCAGGTGGCCAAAGTATGGGGGTTTCAGCTTCAGCATCAGTCCTTCCAATGTATATTCAGGACTGATTTCTTTTAGGACAGACTGGTTGAATCTCCTTGCAGTCCATGGGACTCTCAAGAGTCTTCTCCAACACCACAGTTCAAAAGCATCAATTCTTTGGCGCTCAGCTTTCTTTATAGTCCAACTCTCATATCCATACATGACTACTGGAAAAACCATAGCTTTGACTAGATGGACCTATGTTGGCAAAGTAATGTCTCTGCTTTTTAATGCTGTCTAGGTTGGTCATAACTTTTCTTCCAAGGAGCAAGCATCTTTTAATTCCATGGCTGCAGTCACCATCTGCAGTGATTTTTGGAGTCCCCAAAAGTCTCTCACAGTTTCCATTGTTTCCCCATCTATTTGCCATGAAGTGATGGGACCAGATGCCATGATCTTAGTTTTCTCAATGTTGAGTTTTAAGCCAACTTTCTCACTCTCCTCTTTCACTTTCATCAAGAGGCTCTTTAGTTCTTCTTCGCTTTCTGCCATAAGGGTGGTGTTACCTGAGTATCTGAGGTTATTGATATTTCTCCCGGAAATCTTGATTCCAGCTTGTGCTTCATTCAGCCCGATGTTTTCATGATGTATTCTGCATATAAGTTAAATAAGCAGGGAGACAATATACAGCCTTGACGTACTCCTTTCCCAATTTGGAACCAGTCCGTTGCTCTATGTTGGGTTCTAACTGTTGCTTCTTGACCCGCACACAGATTTCTCAGGAGGCAGGTAAGGTGGTCTGGTATTCCCATCTCTTGAAGAATTTTCTAGTTTGTTGTGATCCACACAGTCAAAGGCTTTAGTATAGTCAAGCAGAAGCAGAAGTAGATGTTTTTCTGGGATTCTCTTGCTTTTTCTATGATCCAACGGATGTTGGCAATTTGATCTCTGGTTCCTCTGCATTTTCTAAATCCAGCTTGAACATCTGGAGGTTCACAGTTCATGTACTGTTGAAGCCTGGCTTGGAGAATTATAAGCATTACTTTGCTAGTGTGTGAGACTGAGTGCAATTTTGCAGGAGTTTGAGCATTCTTTGGCATTGCCTTTCTTTCGGATTGGAATGAAAACTGACTTTTTCCAGTCCTGTGGCCACTGCTGAGTTTTCAAAATTTGTTGGCATGTTGAGGGCAGCACTTTCACGGCATCATCTTTTAGGATTTGCAATAGCTCAACTAGAATTCCATCACCTCCACTAACTTTGTTCATAGTGATGCTTCCTAAGGCCCACTTGACTTTGCATTCCAGGATGTCTGGCTCTAGGTGAGTTGTCACACCATCATGGTTGCCTGGGTCATTAAGATCTTTTTTGTATAGTTCTGTGTGTTGTTGCCATCTCTTCTTCACATCTTTTGCTTCTGTTAGTTCCGCACCATTTTGGTGCGGAACTAACTGCAATGCAGTTAACTTTACTGCAATGCAGTAAAGAGTCTGAAATGCTGTACTTGGGTGCAGTCTCAAAAATGACAGAATGATCTCTGCTCATTTCCAAAACAGACCATTCAACATCACAGTAGTCCAAGTCTATTCCCCAACCACTAACGCCTAAGGAGCTGAAGTTGATGGGTTCTATGATGAACTACAAAACCTTCTAGAACTAACACCATACAAAGATGTCCTTTTCATCATAGAGGATGGGAAGGCAAAAATAAGAAGTCAAGAGGCACCTGGAATAACAGGCAAGTTTGGCCTTGAGTACGAAATGAAGCAAGGCACAGGCTAACAGAATTTTTGCCAAGAATATGCACTGGTCATAACAAACACCCTCTTCCAACAACACAAGAGATGACTACACATGGACATCACCAGATGGTCAAAACCAAAATCAGATTGATTATATTCTTTGTAGCCAAAGATGCAGAAGCTCCACAGAGTCAGCAGAAACAAGACCAGGAGCTAACTGTGGCTCTGATCATGAACTCCTTATTGCAAAATTCAGACTTAAATTGAAGAAAGTAGGGACAACTACTAGACCATTCAGGTATGACCTAAAATCAAATCCCTTATGATTATACAGTGGAAGTGACAAACAGATTCAAGAGATTAGATCCAGTAGAGTAACTGAAGAACTATGACAGAGGTTCATGACATTGTACCGGAGGCAGGGATCAAGACCATCCCCAAGAAAAAGGAGTGCAAAAAGGCAAAATGGTTGTCGAGGAGGCCTTACAAAAGCTGAGAAAAGAAGAGAAGTGAAAGGCAAAGGAGAAAAGGAAAGATATATCCATTGGAATGCAGAGTTCCAAAGAATAGCAAGGAGAGATAAGAAAGCCCTCCTCAGTGATCAAAAAAAAAAAAAAAAACAGAGGAAAATGACAGAATGGGAAAGACTAGAGGTCCCTTCAAGAAAATTAGAGATACCAAGGGAACATTTCATGCAAAAATGGCTGAATAATATTCCACCATCTGTATAAAATACAGTTTATTTGCTCACCCATTGATGGACATAAGGCTCTGGCAGTAGTGCGTCTATGAACATGCAGGTACATGTATTTGAGTACTTGTTTTCATTTCTTGTTGATATATACTTAAGAGTGGAATAACTGTGTCATATGGTAATTCTATGTTTAATCATTTGAGAAAATGCCAAAATATTTTCCACAGCAGCTGAACCAGTTTATATTTCCACCACTGAAGCACAAGAATTTCAAGTTCTTCACATCTTCGCTACTCTTATATTTTCTGATTAAGACATTAGCCATGTTAGTGGATGGAGGTGGTATCTCATTGTGGTTTTGATTTGCATTTTCCTAATGAGTCGCAAAGAGTCGGACACGACTGAGCGACTGAACTAACTAACTAACTAATGACTAATGATATTGAGTATCTTTTCATGTGCCTGTGGTTCATTTATATGTCTTCCCTGGAGAAATGCCTATCCAAATTCTTTGCTCATTTTTAAATTGAGTTTGGTCTTTTGTTCTTGAGTTGTAAGAGTTCCTTTTATATTCTGGGTATTAGGCTTTTTAGATACATAATTTCCCCCCATTCTATAGGCTATTTTTTCATTTTCTTGATTATATTTTTTGATGTACCAAAATTTGATGAAGTCCAGTTTATGTGATTATTCTTTTCTTGTTTGTGTTTTTGGTAGCATGTCCAAGAAACCCTTGCCAAAGCTATGTTCATAATGATTGATTTCTATGTTTTCTTCAATGTTTTATGGCCTGGTGTGCTGCATGCTCTGCTGCTGCTGCTGCTAAGTTGCTTCAGTCATGTCTGACTCTGTGCAACCCCATGGAAGGCAGCCCACCAGGCTCCCCCATCCCTGGGATTCTCCAGGCAAGAACACTGGAGTGGGTTGCCATTTCCTTCTCTAATGCATGAAAGTGAAAAGTGAAAGTGAAGTTGCTCAGTCATGTCCGACTCTTAGCGACCTCATGGACTGCAGCCTACCAGGCCCCTCTGTCCATGGGATTTTCCAGGCAAGCATAGCTCAGTCATGTTCAAATCTTTGTGACTCCATGGATTGTAGCCTGCCAGGCTCCTCTGTCCATGGGATTTCCCAGGCAAGAATACCTGAGTAGGTTGCCATTTCCTACTCCAGGGGATCTTCCTGACTGAGGGATTGAACTTGCATCTCTTGCATCTCCTGCATTGGCAGGCAGATTCTTTACCACTGCACCATGTATGGTCTTAGCCTTTATATTTAAGTCATCGACTCATTTGCAGTTAACCTTTATATGCAGTGCACGGTAGGTGTTCAGTCTTTTGCATGTGAATATATAGTTGTCTTAACACCATTCGTTGAAAAGTCTGTTCTTTCCCCATAGAGTAGTCTTGGCACTCTTTAAAAAATCAATTGAATATACACATATGGATTTATTTCTGGACTCAAAATTCCATTCCACTTCCTCAATGATTGTACTTTGTAGTAAGTTTGAAACTGCAAAGTTTGAGTCCTTCAAATTTGTTGTTCTTTTTCAATATTATTTTGCCTGTTCAGTGCATGCATGATCAGTCACTTCAGTTATGTCCTACTCTTTACAATTCCATGGATTGTAGCCCACCAGGCCCCTCTGTCTGTGGGATTCTCCTAGCAAGAATTTTGGAATGGATTCTCATGCCCTCTTCCAGGGGATCTTCTCGACCTAGTGATAAAACCCCAAGTAGCCTGCATTCTTTACCATCTGAGCTACCAGAGAAGCCCCTTGCAATTCCCTATGAATCTGAAGATCAGATTTTCCATATCTGTAAAAAAGGTCATTAGAATTTTGATAAGAAATGCAATGAATCTTTAAATTACTTTGGGTATTACTGCTCTCTTAACAATATTAAATTTTCTGGTCCATGAACACAGGCTGTCTTTCCATCATATTTAAGTCTACTTTTTTTGTATAATGTTTTGCAGTTTTCTGTGTATCAGTCTTTCAGTTTCTTGGTTAAATTCATTCTAGGTACTTTATTCTTTTGGATGCTGTTGTAAATCGAAATGTTTTCTCAATATACTTTTCAGATTGCCCACTGTTGGTGTATAGAAACACAGTTGATCTTGTAGTGTGCAATTTTGCTGAATTTATTGGCTTGTATAGGATTATGTCTTCTGTGAGTAGAGATAGCTGTACTTCTTCCTTTCCAATTATGACGCCTTTTATCGATTTTTCTTTCCTAATTGGTCTGGATAGAGCTTTCAGCAGAATTTTGAATAGCAATGGTGAAATTGGGGATCTTTGTCTTGTTCTTGATCTTAGAGGAAACGTTTTCATACTTACACCGCTGAGTACGATGTTAGCTGTGGGTGTTTAATTAATGCTTTTTATCATGTTGAAAAGTTTCCTCTATTTCCAGTTTTCTGGGGGTTCGTATTGTGAAAGGGTCTTAGATATTGTCAAATGCTTTTTCTGTGTCAGTTGATATGATCGTGTGGTCTGCTTCTTTATTCTATTAATGTGTTGTATTAATATTACATAGGTTGATATTCTTATTTTTTTATTCCTGGGATCAACCCCATAGGTCATGGCATATAATCTTCTTGATATGCTGTTGGATTTAGTTTGCCAGTAATTTGTTGAGGACTTTCACATCAATATCTGTAAGGGAGATCAAGCCATAGTGTCATATTTTTGTGGTGTCTTCCTCTGGCTTTAGCGTCAGGGTCATTGACTTCACAGGATGAGTTAGGATGCATCCCCTCTTATGTTTTTTGGAACTGGTTGAGAAGGTTTGGCATTAATTCTTCTTTAAACATTTGTTGGAATTTAGCAGTGAGGCCATCTGGCCTGGATTTTAGTTTGTTGGGATAATTTCTTCCTTTTATCCTGGAATATTGGATATCTGGGGAAAATAGTCCTTTCTCATTTTCTAGGTTAAACTTTGATGGTCAGCCAGTTCTTTTGAACTACCAACTCAAATCTTGTGGGGTGTTTTTCATTTCATCTTTGCTTTTCTGAAAGAGAGGAGGTCATGGTTCAGATTCTTTTATTCACATTTGTAATTTCCTTATCTTTAGGATTAGCAGTCATCTTTATTTTTCTTTGTATTTGGTTTCATTGGATTTATTAGATTTAACTGCAATATTTTAGACTTTGTCATTCAACGCTGTATTTCACTATGTAAATGCATCGTAAAGAATCATTGACTACAGGAGCAATGCACAAGTTCCCTGATATTGCTGCCTTTTTTTTTTTTTTTGCTTTTGCTAAATAATAAATAAAATGCTGATTTGATCTGTTCCTATTGAGAGATTGTTCATTTACACAGGTGACTCTCCAGATTACTGGATGCTTCAGTTCAGTTCAGTTCAGTCGCTCAGTCGTGTCCGACTCTTTGCGACCCCATGAATCCCAGCACACCAGGCCTCCCTGTCCATCACCAACTCCTGGAGGATGCTTAGCACTTCAAATAATAAGAATTCATTAAAAAACAAGTGATTCATTAAAAAAGAATTTCCACACAGTTTCTTTGCCTTTGTTAGACATCTCTCTCTGTGTACTAGACGTCTCTCTGTCATGTCTGACTCTTTGCGACCCCATGGGCTATAGCCTGCCAGGCTCCTATGTCTGTGGGATACTCCAAGCAAGAATGCTGGAGAGGGTTGCCATTTTCTCCTACACTGTTAGATATAGTATATAGATTATAGTTTGAAGTTCTTCTTCTTTTTTTAAACTTTTTTTTTTAATTGGGGTATAGCCGATTAACAACATTGTGATAGTTTCAGGTGAATAGAAAAGGAACTCAGCCATACATGTACATGTATCCATTCTCTCCCAACCTATTCAGGTTGCCATATAACATGGAGCAGAGTTCCCTGTGCTATGCAGTAGGTCCTTGTTGGTATCTATTTTAAGTACAGTAGTGTGTACATGACCATCTCAAACTCCCTAAATATCCCTTCCCCCCATCCTTCCCTCCCGGCAACCATAAATTCATTCTTTAAGTCCGCGAGTCTGTTTCTGTCTTGTAAATAAGTTCATTTTATCATTTCTTTCTAAATTCTGTGAATAAGGGCTGTCATCCAATATTTTTCCTTACTTGATCACTCAGGAAACATCATCATGAGCTTCATTTTGAGAAAGTGCTCAACTCTAGGCACTTCAGTGTGTAGCCTTTGTCCTGATTTAAGGCTCTTTTTTTTTTCTATCCACATCATAGCTATGATTTCCCTGTTTGCTATACCATCTGTGCATCTGAACTAAAAGCTTTCTACTTTTCTCAATAGTAAATGACTATTAGCTTTCCAGCAGAAAGGACAGAGACAAGTAGATTAAACACAGTTTGTATTCAAGCTTCTGAGTACTTGAAGTACTTTGAGAACAATGGGGCCATTCTATTCTTAGACAAGTGGGCAAGATCAGAAGCTTATGAAAACATGATTCAAGGCTGATTCTCCCAGAAAAAAAGGGGGAAAGAAGCATGTACCTTTTCAAATGCCTACCAAGACATTGTACATGTCTTACATACAATGTCATTTACTCTTCAGCCTGATTCTCTTAACTTTGTATTAATGACCCCATTATAGTTAATGGAACAGAGATTTAGGGAAGATGAGAGACTTGGTCCAAGTAACACATCACAGTTAGTGACAAAATTGGGCTTCTATTTAAATCCTTGAGTTCAATACCTGTGCTCCTTATTTGCATTTGGTCTCTACTCTTTGCTGTCATCACAGGCTGGCTGGTCTGCCACTTTGAAGAGCTCTGTTTATAAGGGATTATGGCACAAGATGGGGCTTCCCAGGTGGCACTAGTGGTAAAGAACCTGCCTGCCAACGCAGGAGACATAAGAGACATAAATTCATTCCCTGAGTTGGGAAGATCCCCTTGAGGAGGGCATGGCAACCCACTCCAGTATTTTTGCCTGGAGAATCCCATGGCCAGAGAAGCCGGATGGGCTACAGTCCAAAGGTCACGAAGAGTTGAACAAGACTGAAGCAACTTAGCATGCACATGCTTGGCATGTAGTTATCAAGCGGTAGGCTGGTAGCATTTGGAAAAACTTTTTACAATTTTCCATATGTGAATCTTACTCACTAAATACCAATAAAATTTCCTTGTGATCAGGACAACAGAGAAATTCCACATACACACTCCACACAAACACACACATGCATATTTTTACCTGCCCTCATTTAGAGCCATTGAAAGACATTAGCCTAACACTTAACTGCACGAAAGTGAATTTTTAACTTTGGAGCATGTACAGATAGTGTCAACCTGCATAGAACAACACATTTGAAAAGAAATCAAACATTAATTGCATTTTGTCAAGGGTTTCTACAGACTAGAAAAGATCCTATTTCAGTTGAAGAGGTTAAAATATTATCATACTGTATTGAATTTTTAAAGAATATTTTTAGGTAGCCAAACATGACTATTTGGAAGTTCTTAATTAAATCACATATGGGAAGCCCCCTGCCCCTACAACAAGTGAAAAGTGAAAGTCTCTCAGTCATGTCCAACTCCTTGCTCCCATCTAGTAGTTCTGTTCTCCAAGTGCAGGTGAAAAGTAGTCTCTCTGCATGTCCAACTCCTTGCATGGACCTATCCAGGACTATATATTCCTGCGGGGCTATGGTCCAGGCCAGCCTGAGGGCAGCCTTTCCCTTCTCCAGGGGATCTTCCCAACCCAGGGATCGAACCCAGGTCCCCCATATTGCAGGCAGATTCTTTACCAGCTGAGCCACAAGAGAAGACCAAGAATACTGGAGTGGCTAGTCTATCCCTTCTCCAGCTTGTCTTTCTGACCAAGCAATCGAAACGGGGTAACAGCTCAGTGCAAAGCAAGTAGGTAAGAAAAAAAACAAGCTCCCAGCTTCTCCCTAGAGAGGGGAGTACTTTAAGTCTAAAGCTGACACAAGAGACAAGAAAGAATAGTATATGGTGGTTAAAATATTAATCAGGAAAATATAACAATTATAAATATACAAGTATCTAATATCAAAACACCCCAATATACAAAGCAAACATTGATAGAACTGAAGGGGGAAATAGCCAGCAATACAGTAATAGTAGACTCAATACCCCACTATTCACAATGGATAGAACTTTTAGACAGAAATCAACACAGGAACAGCAGACTGAAACACCATTAAAGACCAATGGACTGAACAGATAGAAACTTCCATTCGACAGCAGCAGATTATGCATTTTTTTCAAGTTTATGCTGAATATTCTCTAGGACATGTTAGGTCACAAAACAAGTCTTAACAAATTAGACTGAAATCATACCAATTATCTTTTCTAGCAACAGTGGAATGAAACTAGAAATCACAAGCAGAATGAAAACTGAAAAATTCACAAATATGTGAAAACTAACCACATACTACTGAATAGCCAATGGACCAAAGAAGAAATCAAAAGGAGAATCAAAAAGCATCTTGGGACGTGGTCAGGGGCTGATCGAGTGGACAACAGAGAGTAGATAACAGGACAAGGTATTTTAGTGGAGCAGCAGCATGGAATTTTAAGCAAACAGGAGTATCTGGGAATTTCAGTTGTCTCCACTGTCAGGTGGGTGGAGGAGATTCTGTCACTGCTTTGCCTAGATTCCTGGGGGCCTCTTTGACCTTCCTGCCTACTCTTCATGTCTGTGCACTTTTTCTGCTAACACAGCATCCATAGCTCTTTTCAGGACACGGGAGGCAGGGAAGTGCCTGAAAGTTTACACACCTTGGGCAGCCTTAGCTAACATCCAACTGGTACCAGAATACAGAAGCCTTTGCCTCAGTCAGTACAGACTCTGAAGCATCCTTTACACCCAGAGTTC
The DNA here is from genome assembly GCF_032452875.1 of Bos javanicus. NCBI lineage: Eukaryota > Metazoa > Chordata > Mammalia > Artiodactyla > Bovidae > Bos > Bos javanicus. Next base: position 24,149,400 of record NC_083881.1, read on the forward strand.
CTCTGTAGGATCAAGCTGAGTCTGGGCATTCACCTGAAATCACAGTCCTCTTTAGCTTCTTCCTCTTTCCCATCCCTATGCTTCTTTTCTAGTAAGAAAGTTTTTTTTTTTTTCCATTAAGATATGCCTTGTTTTTTTGAGAAATAATGCTATTGCACACTCGGTAGACTACAGTATGGTATAAACACAACTTTTATGTGCACTGGGAAGCCAAAAATTTTATGCGACTTCCTTTATAGCAATATTCTCTTTATTAAGGTGGTCTGGAACCGAATCCACAATGTCTCTGAGGTATGCTTGTATGTGGCTTAGGTTTTGGGCCACTTTACTTCTTTTGGCTCTACTTTCTGTGAGGCATGGAGGCATGGAGTCGAAGGAAAACTCACAGAGTTACATTTCTTGTAATATTTTCTCTGCCCAAGAAACATTTTACAAATATCCTTTAACAGACATGTGACATTCCAAAACCCGGTTCTGGTCCTACTGCCAGCAAAGCTTGGCCAACATTTCTTCACACAGATGCACGATGTTTACACAGAGCATACCTGACTGCTCTATCATTCACCCACAGCATATACTTCTCCTTCCACATAGACTGTGGTTTCCAAGGCAACAGAGAGCTCCTCTAACAATGAAAGCACACACAAGTTGATTTCCACTCCTACATGCCAAAGCCTAACCACTTTCTCCAGCCATAGTGCTTAAGTTTCCCAAAAGGAAGTCAGAACTAAAGATGAAATACCAATAGTAGAAGAAATGTTTTACTGTGTCAGCACAGTTAGGTGCTATAAAGAAGAAACTTTTGTTTAAGAGACTTGTAGAATGAGGTTTGTGGGGATCATTTGGGTACAGGGTGAAGGCTGAAGAGTGAAGGTACAAATTATGGTTGACCTGGAAGGGTGTATGGGGAGCAGTAAGGAAACCAGGGGCATCTTTCTGTTGTTCCTCAAGTCCAAGTGTCCCTAGGCAGCCCCACTTTTGTCTTTCTACCTTTCAGAAACATCCTATGCTTGTTGCATTATGACCAGGGCTTTTTAATTGTGTAAGGGAGCAGCTTGGAGCAATGGAGTTACTCTATCCGGGTCAACACAGGAAGTTTCTATCTTCTTTGAAAGGTCAAAACATGTAATCATCTGTTAAGTTGTAGGAACATGATTATAGATACAGAAAACTTCCCAGCAGGTGTGGATATCTTTTTGGAGTGTGTCTTAATTTCTCCTCTCATTGGTTTACTTGCTGACATCCCAAAGCAATTTTATTTGGTCATTACCTCCATAGTGGTGGTTGCTGTTGTTGAAAGAAAGAATTGTCTGCAATTCTTTTCTCAATGTTTCCTTCAATTTAGTTTATTTTAACTCTTAGAAGATAGAATTAGCAAGAAGACAATAGTCAAGTTGCAAATAGGACTTACTATTTTCTTTATTCCATCATTCTCTAACAATAATCATCAAGAGGGAATAATCAAAGGGGAAGATAGAAGATTGCATTTCTGTAGAGATAATATTTTTGGACCACCCATACCTGCCTAAATGAAAGCCAGTAAATAGATGTATTTATGCTGCTAAGTCACTTCAGTCATGTCCGACTCTGTGAGACCCCATAGACGGCAGCCCACCAGGGTCCGCCGTCCCTGGGATTCTCCAGGCAAGAACACTGGAATGGGTTGCCATTTCCTTCTCCAATGCATGAAAGTGAAAAGTGAAAGTGAAGTCACTCAGTCATGTCCGACTCTCAGCGACCCCATGGACTGCAGCCTACCAGGCTCCTCCATCCATGGGATTTTCCAGACAAGAGTACTGGAGTGGGGTGCCATTGCCTTCTCTGATATATATTTATATATGTATATATATTTACATTTTAAAGTTTTAAAGTATATAGATTTATAGACAAATCATAGAAGACAACCACTAAAGATAATTAAGTTGACTCAACTGTATAAAGCTGCTGTGCCCAGCCTTGGAGACCTTCCACCCCAGCTGCCTTAAAGCATAGATATAGATATAGATGTACTTTTTAAAGTTCAAAATGTTATCTTGGCGTATGAAACAGGATCTCATCATTCAGAGCATAACCGCAGAGCTAAGTTAAGGGGGATGCATCTTAGATTCTAGAAGAGCTTCTCTCTGTACCAGCTTGAAATTTCAGCTGCTTTAGTGTGCATGTGTACTCAGCTGTGTCTGACTCTTTACAGCCTTATGGACTGCAGCCCACCAGGCTCCTCAGTCCATAGGATTTCCCAGGCAAGAATATTGGAGTAGGTTGCCATTCCCTTCTCCAGGGGATCTTCCCGACCCAGGGATTGAACTCAGGTCTCCTGCATTGCAAGCAAACTCTTTACCATCTGAGCCACCAGGAAAGCCATAATATTAATGCATAATCCATATAAATATAATTCTTTACATAAGTAGACATAATTTTTCATTTTGTTCTTTTTCAAACTGAACATGATAGAAAACTCAATAATAGCCCAAAAATATTAAAGGGAAGATATTTTCACTTATCAAAGGTAGTAGAAAGTATTTTCTGTGAATTGGACATGTTATGTGTGGCCTCCAAGAGAGGCGAAAGGTCTAGCTAATTTCCAAACATTCCTCCCAGTGCTCTGGCTTTATGGTTCATGGCACTGAATTTGTTAACTACTAATTGTGTACAGACTAAGAGACCTATGATCTTGCTGGGGGCTGTACGACTGCTCACACAAATTGTGGTTACACTATTCCCTTAGTTGAAAAGTCTATTGACTTCTTCAAACCCTGGTGTCCTCATCTATAAATTGGGGATGTTAAAAGCAGTGCCGACCTTATAAGGTGGTTGTGAGCTGCCATTTCCTTTTCCAGGGGATCTTCCTAACCCAAGGATTGAACCTGCATGGCCTACATCTCCTGCATTGGCAGGACTTTCTTTTTTTTTTTTTTTTTTTACCACTGAGCCACCTGGGAAGCCCCATAACTGCTTTAGAATTTCACGCAAATCAGATCTCAAAGAGCACTAACTGGGCAGCACACGTGAAATTTAATTCTGTCAACATTAGAGGCCGGTTGATGAGCCCCTGGAGCTAACAAAAAAGAATCTTTGGAAGAAAATTTATTATGTTTTCTTATTCTGAGAATTATTTTCTTTTTGTTTTGTGAGTGAGGGATCTCATTTTGAAATTAAAACCTTCCATGCTGGGAAAGATTGAGGGCAGGAGGAGAAAGGGGTGACAGAGGCTGAGATGCTTGGATGGCATCACCAACTCAGTGGACAAACTCCAGGAGACAGTGAAGGACAACGAAGCCTGGCATGCTCCAGTCCATGGGTCACAAAGAGTTGGACATGACTTAGCAACTAAACAATATGTTTAGGTTTTCATATCTGGAAAGTCTCAAGTGACATCAAATTTTATCTGGAAGAGATTTCTTTGTGCTTCTGTGATAGAAATCTCTCTTTGAGCACATATCATGAGATGAAAATGGGCTAATATAAGCCACACAGATTTTCTTAAGGGATGTAGAAAAACAAAACAAACAAAAAAACATGTTGTTTAGCATCTGTTTCTTTGTGGTGCTGAAAAGAAATGCTTTAAGGTGGCCATGGTGGAAATTCTCCCATGCTGGGTACAAGGGCTTTACACAGTTGGATCAGCTTATCTTCAGTGGTTATCTTCTAGGATTTGCCAATAAATCAGTAGATTTACAAGAAAAAAAAAATTAGTGCCATTAGCCAGTAAAATAGTCTGCAGATTCCTGTAAAAATAATTAAGACGAGAGAGAATATGCCTAAAAAAAAAAACCCAAAAAGTTTCCTGGAACTCATCCTTTCTTCTCTAAACCCCTGCCACCCTTGGGTCTCCCTCCCTCATGTTACACAGAGTGGGAGAAAAGCCCACATGCCTTTGATGGGATCATTTCTTTCTTTGTTCAGAGTTAGGGAGATGGTGAATTGTTGTAACTAATCGTGTTAGAATCCTGACTGGGTGTGTCACCCAAATATAAAATACAATAAACTAACCAGAGTCCAAAATGATGATAATACATATCATCATAGAATTATTTTCTGATTAAAAACCTGATGCTCTAGTATTGCAGAATTTAAAAAGAGCACGTTAGTGAGTTGTCAAAGATTCTGCCTGCTAATGCAGGAGATATGGTTTCTATTCTTGGGTTGGGAAGATCCCCTGGAGAAGGAATTGACACCCCACTCCAGTATTCTTGTCTGGGAAATCCACAGACAGAGGAGCCTGGAGGGCTACAGTCCCTGACATTGCAAAGAGTCTGACACAACTGAGTGACTGAGCACATTACACATGTATGCATAGCTGATGTTGGCGGGGTAGGCTGTTGGCTTGTTTGTTTTGCTATTGCTTGTAAAATTAGCTGATATTTTTAACTGAATAGAAGGAGATGAGAAAGGCACAGTTTGGTGATTGTTCTACAAACCTAATGCACTTGACCATGTAAAGTAGCTTTCAACCATGTGTAACAGGATCACCTGGAACCTTAGAATATTGATGCCCATGCTAATGTTAAAGAAATTATGATTTATGTTTTGTTAGGAAAAAAGAAAAACGAATATATCCCTGGATGGGTATTAATTTTTTTAAAACCTCCCTGCGTGCATGCCAAGTTGCTTTAGTCATGTCTGACTCTTTGCAACCCCATGGACTGTAGCCCACCTGGCTCCTCTGTTCACAGGATTCTCCAGGCAAGAATATTGGAGTGGGTTGCCGTGCCTTCCTCCAGGGCATCTTCCTGACCCAGAGATTGAACCTGGAACTCTTGGTCTTCTGCATTGGCAGGCAGATTCTTTACCACTAGTACCACCTGGGAAGCCAGAAGCTCCCTACTTGATTTGAAAGGGCAACCAGGTTTGAGATCCATGATAGAGGTGAGAGGTAATCCTGTGTGGTTTTAAAACAGTTTTATTACCTTTTTATGTTCACGTGACTATGGAGAGACAGCTACTGGACATGGGACCTGCAGTAAGATTCAGGCCTGTAAGAGGAGAGCATTCACTGGAGAGTTATGTCACCTGCTGTTGGCTCCTCCTCGTCACTGTATCTGCCGGTTATGATATCCCCAAGCTTGTGACACAAGTATGTGATCCTGGGAGAATCCTGGTGTTATATTGCTAAGCACGTTTAGAACTGTAGCAGATTAGGACAGTTAACACGTATGTGTGAACATAAGTACATGTGTGATATGTATATGAAATACGTGTTCACACATGTGTTTGAAATTACAGCTTGATTTCTGTTTCAAACAAGAAGCACCTTATGTTCATAACCACCCATTCTGAGTCTCTTTCATAGTGTTTTGTAGAATGGCTAGAATAACCGTTGTTTACTTATTTTTAGTATCATATAATTTTTTAAGGAAAAAACAAAGACTGTTCTGTGTTTTTATGTTAGGTCATTAAAATGGCATCCTTGCTTCATTCTCTTCTTTGGAAACATCTGAACTTGCTAAACTGAACAAATGTATTGATTCAAACATGTGAAGGTATTATTATAGTTGGTCACTGAATGAACATTGTGAGTGCTTTATTTCTCCTTTCTTTCCCCTCTTTCTAAAGGAAAAAAATGTGAAAATAAACTTGGCCTGTATGTAATAATGTGTGTTCATGCTAAAACTGAATACTTACAGCAAGTCCCAGCACCTGAAAACATGAAGCATGGCTTTCTCTGTTTTTCTTTTTTTCTTTTCCTCACAGAACATAGATCATACATAGACGTTTGCCTAATAGTTTTCAATCCCAAGAGTAAGGGATATATTTCTAGGTAATTATTTGTAACACAGGTTGTTCCATATATGGAAATAGAGGGGACTTGAAGTTATAGTCATTTTTCATGGCTGTGTATAATTATTCTACATGATTTTCATTTTCTATTTTTGTTAGAAAGAATTCCTCAGTTGCCTACTAGGATGAGAAGCAGATGGACTTTTTGTTGGAGTATAGTTGTTTTACAATGTTGTTAGCTTCCACTGTACGGCAAAGTGACTCAGGCACACGTGTACACAGCCTCTCTCCCTGGGATCTCCTTCCCATTTGGGTCACCACAGAGCACTGAACAGTGTTGCCTGTGCTATACACTAGGTTCTCCTTGGTTTTCTACTTTGTACATAGTATCAATAGTGTATATACATCAATTCCGGTCTCCCCATCTGGAATAAACCCGTTCTCAGGAAAGGGCCTGGGTAGTGAGGGAGTGTCTGAGTTAGGCAAGCCGGGTCTAGCAGCAGGTGTACATCAAACTGGTCCTGGCATGGAACACCTGGCCTGGAGCCACACAGGTGAGCAGCTAAGCGAATCAGCTGGGGGTTAGACCTGGAAGCTGAGTACAGGAGGTGTTCAGGGGCAGAGCAGGAGTCAACTTGGCGGCTCCAGGCTGCAGCCAACTGGACATCTGCAGGGAGGCTAGTGATTGGCTGAAACTGGGTAGCCAGAGGGCATCAGGTGAGGACCAAATGGATTTCTCTGGGAAACGCAAAGAATCTTGAAGGGTCAACCCAAAGTTTCCTCAAACTTAGGACCCAAAGCCTATAGCAGGATGCTTCCCACAAAGGCTGAGGCTGAAGCCATGAATGGCTTCTCTGCAAAGACTAAGAGTGTTTCTAAACCCAAGCGACTTTCCCCAAAGAATCACAGCCAGCCATTCAGAGGAGCATGAAGCTTTGTGAGATCCAGGTCTTCTAATTTTAAGAGAAATGGAGAAGACATGGAAGGGCAGTTGGGAAAGAGAGAGGAGAGTCTGGGATATTTTTTAGTGTACCTTCTGTCCTGTCCTCTGACCTCCATCCCTATTAGAAAAGTGTGTCCTTTGCAGTGAAAGGGTAGAACTTTGAGTACATACTGTAAATAAATGTCTTTGTTGATTGATTTCAATATTTCTGTTTGTTTTATATTTATGCACTTGTCTATAATCCTGAGCACCCCACTCCAGTACTCTTGCTTGGAAAATCCCATGGATGGAGGAGCCTGGTAGGCTGCAATCCATGGGGTCGCTAAGAGTCGGACACGACTGAGCAACTTCACTTTCACTTTTCACTTTTTCACTTTCATGCATTGGAGAAGGAAATGGCAGCCCACTCCAGTGTCCTTGCCTGGAGAATCCCAGGGACAGGGGAGCCTGGTGGGCTGCCGTCTATGGGGTTGCACAGAGTCGGACACGACTGAAGTGACTTAGCATAGCATACCCTATAAACTTCCCTTAAATGTATATCCTGCCCCTGACATTTTCTACCACTATGATTTCTATAACATTGACTATTCCCACGAGATTGAGGCTTCCCTGGCAGCTCAGATGGTAAAGAATCTGCCTGCAATGTAGGAGACCTGGGTTCAATTCCTGGGTCGGGAAGATCCCCTGGAGAAGGGATAGGCTAACCACTCCAGTTTTCTTGGGCTTCCTTTGTAGCTCAGCTGGTAAAGAATCCACCTGCAATGCAGGAGACCTGGGTTTGACTCCTGGGTTGGGAAGATCCCCTGGAGAAGGGAAAGGCTACCCACTCCTGTATTCTGGTCTAGAGAATTCCATGGATGTCCATGGGGTTGCAAAGAGTCAGACATGACTGAGCAACTTTCACTTTCACCCTTCACTTCAAGAGATTGAAGGCAGGAAGAGAAGGGATCAACAGAGAATAAGATGTTTGGATGACATCCCTGACTCAATGGACATGAGTTTGAGCAAACTCTGGGAGATAGTGAGAGACAGGGAAGGCTGGCGTGCTACAGACCATGGGGTTGCAAAGAGTCAGACACAACCTAGTGACTGAACAGCAACAACAAAATTCCCAGGAGAGTTGACTAGTTCGTGAAATTTAGCTGAAATATTACAGGATTTAGCATCAGTGTTGCTTACCTAATTATTATAATCATAACTGTACAAGTAATGGGATGCTGAATAATGTCAGAAAAATTAATAAGCTGCCTACAGTTCATTTCCACAAATAGGCAATCTCCCCTATAATTTATGTTTATGATATGGCCTTGGTAGGATTTTAATGCAAGCCATTTAGATATAAATATCATCTAAACACCGCCCTTTGCCACTTATGCATAATTCCAGGGCATAATTGCATCCTCAAAGCCTGATGGTCATCATTCATAAACTACCTGACATGTCACTTATGATAAACTGAACAGAACTGAAAAATGTGTATAGTCATCCATCTTTTTATTCATTCATATGTGAAATCAGTTTAATTTTGTGTCTGGAGAAAAGTATGGTGAGTATCCATCCTCCTTGGCCTTTGAAGGTCTGGGGGCACGTGTCCAGCTCTACCTGGGATGTTCCTCACACCAAATGACCTTGATTAGTGAATTAGTGCATCCCCAGAGTCTGAGGAGCATTTAGCTTTGATAAATTTCTGAAAAGAGGGAACTTGACCCTGCAGATGCTGTGTTCTTCACCCATCTCAGCCCACCCCACTGTATGGCTGCAGGCAACACCACTGAGTCATCTCTTCTAGTTTACACATCTGTCGGCTTTTATTTGCAAGGAGTGAAAAGAAACAATAAAATTAAAAGAAACTGAACGAGCACATTAAATGAAAGATGAACAAGATCAACACACTTTGATTTTTTTCAAAGTGATGAGTTTTCCTGATCTTTTGAAGTTGATAACCTGTGCAGGTCTTAAGTGATGTTTTCTCCTTTCATATATATGCATCACTTCATCTTAGTTAATTCATCTCTGCTGAAGCACCTAGAATTCAGGGACCTAACCAATAATCGCTAAGTATCCCATCTGTGTTTTACGGACAGACTGTACAAATTTGGTGCAAACCTCAGAGGCATCAGCCATCACAGAATATGTCTTCCCTGCACAGACCTCACAGGGACAGCTTGTCAAAGGTCCAGAGATGACATTGCAAAGCTTGTAGCTTTCTACGTATGTGTAAGGAAGTGAAAGACAATTAAACCATTGTTCTGAACCTCTACCCCGGGTGAGAGCTCACGTTAGGGGACAGGGAGCATCTGACGACACCCTCAGTCTTTAAGGGAAGATTCAGAGAAGACAAATATAGGAGCAAAAACATGCCAGTAATTTGGAGGAGATTATGGGAAATTTTAAATAACATTCAAAGATGGTACCAAATAAATTATGTAACTATTGCTAATGGTATCCAACATTTGTCTTGGGTTCTAGAGCCATCAAAGAATTCTCAAATGCACAGTATATGTATAATAGGTCTCACCATATTCCATGAAACTTGTCAGACAGGTATTGTTATCCTAATCAGCAGATGAAGAAAAAGAGGCTTCAAAAAGAAAACAAAAATTAAAGAAACTTCCCCTTTTCATCCATGCAATTATCTACTACAATAATTAAATCACTATGAACTTAATTAAACCAGGATCCAAAACATTACCTCAAAAAAAGTATATAGTATTCATATCTATAAGAGGCTGAAATGATAGTTTCCTAAAATAAATTCAAAAAGTGCATCTTAAATGTGTCTAAGTATTTGACTTTTATAAGAGCAAGAAATTCAAGCATGTAATACTAAGGATGAGACAAGAATGATTTTGAATTATGTATGTATGTTATATACAAAATAAATGCAAAGTGTTGAAATAATGGAAAATAGAAATAGTGCTTCAAAATAAGCTTAAAAATAAAAATGGAAAGTTAGCACTTTTAAAATTCAGTACAGTTAATTAAAAAATTTACATAAGTAGTATTTTCATAAAAATAAGTTCTTTAAAATCTTATTACTTGATTAAATTTTTTATCACTACCAAAATCCTAAAATTTTTTTGCTATGAACTATATATACATAGATAAATTGATTGACTGAACATTAGCTAGATAAGACTATAACATATAGTTTTAAAGTTAACGCTTTTTCAGTGTTGAAACATCCTTATGTTGGGCATTCTACACTTGCTATAATTAATTATAAATATATTCTTAAAATATATATTTTTGGTTACTTTAAGGTTCTGCTTATCCAACAATGTAAAGAGAACTATTCCCTCCCATGGGGTCTTCCATACTCACTCAGTTCTAGCTGCATCCACTTACCTGTCCCCCAAACATCACAGGTGCTACCCTCAAGGCCACTTGCAGCCTCTCGCCAGGAGTGCACCTGGTTCTCTCCTGAGCTGCTAGCACCCGGATGTCCTGGCCCAGCCCCCGTTTCCCATAAGCCTTTGCTCTGACCGCCCTTGTAAAAAGGAAGGCTGTTGCTCTGGCTTCTTGTGTTCCTAATTCCTTTTATCTGCATTATTCATCATCATAAACCTAACACTCTTCATGTATGCCATATAATCGCTATTTGAAATATCTCTGTAACTCATTGGAACATAGGGTCTCTGAGGATGGACACTTTACTTCGTTTGTCCCCAGCTCCTAAATTAATAGGCACACAATCGCTCTTGACCAGTTTTTGTGTCATCAGCATTTTATTATCACTGTTATTTTTAATCACTTGTAATTTGTGCTCTATGCTTATGGAAAGAGATTAATGGCAGTCTTTTTAAAAATATATATTACTCTTCTACATAAATGAAAATAAAAATATTATCAAAAATACATAGCTTTTTCCCATTCAGAGTCTGACTCTTCTGACTTTCACTTCAAAAGTCACTGATGACTGTTTTCTTATATATCATTTTCTGGGCCCTCAGAACCATTGGTGATAAAGCAGTTCTTCAAAGAATCCACAAAAATAGCTAAACACCTTTGATGTGGCTTCTAAACCAGCTTTGCAGTTGTGTTGCTGAGCCAGTCTACTAGGACTCTTGTTCTGAAAATGCTAATAAACATCTGTTTTTCCCCTTCCCTCCACTGTTTGGGTTCTAAGGGGTTAACAAGTGTGCTTCACTATTGTCTCAGATTTTCTTTCTTTCTTTTTTTTTTTTTTTTCATTTTGGACACTTTCAAACATATCTAAAAATAGACTGCATGCATGCTAAGTCACTTCAGTCATGTCCAACTCTGTGTGACCCCACAGATCATAACCTGCCAGGCTCCCCTGTCTGTGGGATTCTCCAGGCAAAAATACTGGAGTGGGTTACCATGCCTTCCTTGCGGGGACCTTCCTGACCCAGGGATTGAACCCAGGTCTCCTGCATTGCAAGCAGATTCTTTATTGTCTGAGTCACCAGGGAAGCCCTGATAGATGTGTAGGTTGTTATATATTGGCTACTATGAATAAATCTGCAATGAATATAATAATATAATGACTTCAGTTATCTCTTAGATACTGATTTTATTTCCCTCTAGATACAATACACAGGAATAGGACTGGAGGAGCATATGGTAGATCTATTTTCAAGTTTTAGGGGAAACTACCTGCTGTCAAGAGGTAGTTTTAGCCTCTCCCACCCTTTGAGGGTTGAGTTATCTGAGTTCTGAACTCCCCCACTTTTAGTTGAACTGAAGACGTCTTCAGTTGCTTGTATATTTTAAAGTAAATCCTGGACATTTCACTTACAAAACCTCAGACTGATCTCTAATTGACAAGGACATTTTTCCCAAAAACATTTTTCAAGAGTCAGAGAAGATTTTTTTTTTTAAATAAATAACTAAGATTTAATCTAAGTACTGAAACTACTCAAATGTGTATTTGTGTGATTTACAATGCTTTACCCTTTTGTGTAGTCTGTCTGCATAGTATACTATTTTTAAAAAGGGCAATTATTAAAAGAATATATTCATTTCACTGCTGAGTGTGTACTGTCACTCATACACAATATTTATTCAGGCTTTATACCATGAATAGCATAGCAGGCATGGAACTAAAAAGCAATTGTTTCTGTCCTTGAAAAATAAATGGTCTAAAAAAAAAAGAAAAATAAATGGTCTAGCTAAGAAGATTGATAATACACACACACAGACAACCTGCACATTTTGAATAAAACAATATCATTAATATTGGATATTTCAAGCACACAAGAATTCAGGGGCAGAGAAAGTATCTTTGAGACAGAATCAATTAGAGATCAATTTTTTGTGAACGAAGTGAGCTTCAGAGTGAATCTCGATTCAGGAGAACATGAACCCTGCACGTTCCAACAGTGAACCAGAAATTTGCACATGGTAAACTCTAAGGGAAAAAATAAGCTACAATTCAGGAGAACATGAACCCTGCACGTTCCAACAGTGAACCAGAAATTTGCACATGGTAAACTCTAAGGGAAAAAATAAGCTACAATATGTGTGATGATAAATTATTAAGTAGAATTTGCCCGTATCAAAATCATGCAATATGACATTGACCTTTGAGCTGCTCATGAAAAAGTCTTGTTATAACTATTCAAAAGCATATTTACCTTGGGAAAGGAGGGGGGTGCTCAAAAAAACTTTAAAAACATGAAAATCTAAAAGGGATGCATTATTATGATGGAATTTCGAGGGCACTGTGGTGTCTGTTGAAGGCAGCTTTGGGTCAGGAGATCTGACCCAGCAGCAAGCATGTAGGTAGGACAGAGATGCTGCCAGGAGGATTAAACACAGAGACCCGGGACAAGCAGGGTGCTTATAACTTTCCAGGGAAATCTGATCATTTCCTCTCTCCACTCACAGTTCCATCATTCAGAGGAAACGAAGAACTGCCTTGGGGTGCTCAGGTATACGGGGACTAAATGCCCTAGTTATTTGCAACCCCTTGACTTTTCCTTGGTTGACAAGCAACCCTATGACCAGTGGTGCATCTGAGGAAACACATAACAGGGGTCTGATGCCTGCTCTGCAGTGGCTCAGCTGTCTGAACACAGTGATGACAATACATGCTGCACAATATCCTTGCACCCTCTTCTTCAAGCCTTGTTCCAGCTCTTTTCATTTCCATCATTAGCCCTGCTGTAAAGGTGAGGGACTGGCAGCACACCTGACTACACAGATGACCCAGCTACACAGTTACTGAGGGGGAACCCAGGCAGCCTGATGCCAGGACACACTTTTGGCTTTAGCCACGGTCACTCCCCACATTCTTTAACTTTTCCTTTCCCTTGTCCCTGTCTCATGAATAAAATGGGAACATTATTCTCTGTGTATTTGTGCAAGCACCAGCAAGCCATGTGCTATTGATAGTATAGTGGACACAGTTTAATTTAATTTTTTTTTTAGACTGTAGTATATAGGATCTTAGTTCACTAACCAGGAATTGAACTCCAGGTCCCCTGCATTGGAAGGCAGAGTCTTAACCACTAGATCACCAGAGAATTCCCTAGTGGACGTTCTTTTAGACAACAGTTTATACTGGTTTTGGTTGGCAAGGTACACAGTTAATCTAACATGATATATTTTCTTCAGTTCAGTTCAGTCGCTCAGTCATATCTGACTCTTTTGACCCCATGTACCGCAGTACGCTAGGCCTCCCTGTCCATCACCAACTCTCGGAGTTTACTCAAACTCATGTCCATTGAGTCAGTGATGCCATCCAACTAGCTCATCCTCTGTCATCCCCTTCTCCTCCTGCCTTTAATCTTTCCCAGCATCAGGGTCTTTTCAAGAGTCAGCTCTTTGCATCAGGTGGCCAGAGTATTGAAGTTTCAGCTTCAACATCAGTCCTTCCAATGAACACTCAGGACTGACCTCCTTTAGGATGGACTGGTTGGATCTCCTTGCAGTACAAGGGACACTCAAGAGTCTTCTCCAACACCACAGTTCAAAAGCATCAATTCTTCAGCACTCAGCTATCTTTATAGTCCATCCATACATACTCACATCCATACATGACTACTGGAAAACCCATAGTCTTGACTAGATGGACCTTTGTTGGCAAAGTAATGTCTCTGCTTTTTAATATGCTGTCTAGGTTGGTCATAACTTTCCAAGGAGTAAGTGTCTTTTAATTTCATGGCTGCAATCACCATCTGCAGTGATTTTGGAGCCTCAAAAAATAAAGTCTGCCACAGTTTCTACTGTTTCCCCATCTATTTGCCATGAAGTGACGGGACCGGATACCATGGTCTTAGTTTTCTGAACGTTGAGTTTTAAGACAACTTTTTCACTCTCCTCTTTCACTTTCATCAAGAGGTTCTTTAGTTCTTCTTCACTTTCTGCCATAAAGGTGGTGTCATCTGCATGTCTGAGGTTATTGATATTTCTCCCAGCAATCTTGATTACAGCTTGTGCTTCTTCCAGCCCAGTGTTTCTCATGATGTACTCTGCATATAAGTTAAATAAGCAGGGTGACAATATACAGCCTTGACGTACTCCTTTTCCCATTTGGAACCAGTCTGTTGTTCCATGTCCAGTTCTAACTGTTGCTTCCTGACCTGCATACAGATTTCTCAATCAGCAGGTCAGGTGGTCTGGTATTCCCATCTCTTTCAGAATTATCTAGGGAGTGGAAAGGAGAAAATCCATTTCACAGAGGCCAAGGCCGAGGCTCAAGATGACAGATGACTTATTTAAGGTCACCCTCTTTTCTGAGTGGACTGAGAAAGAACTATGGCCACATCTTTTGTTTCTGAGCTAGTGAAACTGTGCAACCCAGATTGGAACTTGAATGATTAGGACTCTTTTATTGAGTTTTGCTTTATTGAATATTAATTATAGATTTTGGAGAACCACCAGTACTGGGCTAGCTTATAGCACAATTGTATTGTGTATTTCCAATCTTTTAAGATTTTCAGTAAATTCTACCAGCTGAGTAGCATCCTTCTTACCATTGCCTAAGGGTAGCTACTAAAACGCCTCCAGCTACAATATTGTTAAATTCACAGGACCTTTTTGATGTTCTACTCCCCTCCCCTGGCCCTGGCTCCAGAGTAAATAAATGACCCCTGGGTCATTAAGCCTGAGGATGGAGAGAGGAAGGACCTACTGAGTGCCCCTGGATCCAGATAAACTCTCTGATGCAGTGAAGAAAGTGGGGAGCCAAACCGGAATTCAACATTGAAGTGGGTCTTGCCCCTGTGTTCCAGCCCCAGGAGCTAGCAACAGCCCCTGGCCTAGGTCTGCAGAAAGAAGAGAATACTTGAAAGGGTTACAACAGCAGCTTGCAAAGGTAAATGGGATTCTGAGGCAGTAAAAAAGCTGGGTATTCTTTTATTCCTGTGTCACAGGCATTAACTGGCAGCATAGGAATGGTAATAGGAGCCATAAACAGGCAAATATGTAAACGTTTCATTCTTCCTTGCATATTCATCACTAATACGCACCAAAAAGAGCCATCTGTCATAATCAGCCATGTTAGAACAATATGGTAGAAAAGCAAACAAATTCACTGAAGTCTATGGGGTCGCAGAGTCGGACACGACTGAAGTGACTTAGCAGCAGCAGCAGCAGCTTGCTGCTGCAGGATTGGTTGGGTTCCCTTTTTACACAATGTTTTTACATTAGAGAAACTAGCAGAATCTAAGTATACGATTAAGTGTTAGATTTGCCAAATAACTCAGACTTTCAAGTGTCTTACACTACATGTCAAGATCTTTGTGTCAAAAGTAATTTGATTGCTCTTGTTTGGTGGTGGGGAGAGTGGAGAGAAGGGGAGGATGATAGTGGGAATTGCTTGATTGGGGGGAGGGCAGTGGAGTGGATGACTTGATTTCAACCCTCCAGATAAATGGTTTGATTCTGACTCAGTTTGTTTATATTGTACTGAACACGTGTGTCATTTCTTGTTCATTTTTATAACCTTTCCATTGGCAATAGGTGTAGTCATGCTGGCAGAATTGTCCCCAGTCCATTCTGTCATTCTTTGAAAATTAAACCAATTGGTTCCAGTGCATTAATGTGTGTTAGTCGCTCAGTCTTATCTGACTCTTTGGGACGCTATGGACTATAGCCTGCCAGACTCCTCTGTCCATGGGATTCCCCAGGCAAGAATACTGGGGTGGGTTGCCATGCCCTTCTCCAGGGGATCTTCTTCACTCAGGGATGGAACCTGGGTCTCCCACATTGCAAGCAAATTCATTACTGTCTGAGCCACCAGGGAAGTACGTTCATGCTTGGACACAACTTGTGCATTCTTGTAAATATTTGTCACTCAGTCACCTGGAAGTCTGATGGTGGATGATGATGATGTGGTTGAACTACAGTCAGTTATGGCAACACCAACTCTGATGGAGCTGATCCTTCATTCTTCCTCTACCTCATCCTTGTTTGCTCTTTAGCCTCCTTTCCAGGGTTACTAGTCCCTTTTAAATACAGCAGGTGGGAACAGCTGACCTGAGATGCCTGGCTTTGGAAAGCGATATCATCTGGCTCTTAGGCATGAAAGAGATCAGAATGTACCACCTCAGATATGCCCTTCTGGCATAGAGACCTCCCTATGCTCCCCTATTTGCCTAAGAGCAGTGAGTATGTTTCCCCTTTGTGAATGTCTCCCCACCCAACCCCTTTTACCAGGAATTGCAGAATGACTCAGTCACCAGAGATGATTGGAGACTCCTGGAATCCACATAAACTTTACTAAAACACCCTATTCTCCCTTTGTTGTTCAGTCACTAGTGGTGTCCGACTCTGCAACCCCACGGACTGTGACCCACCAGGCTCCTCTGTCCATGGGATTTCCCAGGCAAGAATACTGGAGTGCGTTGCCATTTCCTTCCCCAAATCTCCCTTTAGTTTTCTCATATATTAACCTACCATCCCACATTTTAGTGCCTCTCAGGCTTCCCAGATGGCTCAGTGGTGAAGAACCTGCCTGCCAATGAAGGAGATGTGAGTTCGATCCCTGGGTTGGGAAGATCCCCTGGAGAAGGAAATGGCAACCCATTCCAGTATTTTTGCTGGGATAATCCCATGGACAGAGGAGCTTCGCAAGCTACAGTACATGGGGTTACAAAGAATCAGACACGATTTAGTGACTCAACAGCAGCAAATCTGAAAACCCTGTTCCTTTGCATTGTCAGTCCAAGGGGTTGAAAAAAGTCAGACACAACTGAGTGACTAACACACTTCACATTGTCACTTTTCCATAAATTTATTGTTCTTTGTTCAAATGTATAAGTCTTCAGGTCTGACTGCCTCTTGGGGTTTTCATTTCATTTCTCTGAACCCCATTCCCCTCCCCATATGCATACAAAATAAACCTTTTCCCCTGCTAATCTGTCTTTGGCTGATTCAGTTTAAGGCCCCAGCCACTGAGCCCACTTAGGGTAAAGCAAACAGGTTTTTTTCTGCCTTGTAAAGTGACTCAAAAAAACCTTAGGTGGAAAAATTAAAAGTCTGTCAAGTGGCTTAGGATGCTTGGAGATTCATTACATAAAGTAGCTCACACTGTATCTGCCAGGGGCAAGAGGTTAAGGCTTAAGAGACAGAACATCTGGGTTCCTCCCCAACACCGTTCCTCACTGGCTTGGAACTAGTGACTCAGCTTCACAGACTTACTGAATTGTCTGTAAAACAATCTTAATTATTTCAATTGGCTCTGTCTCACAGGGTTGTCTAAGGAAAAGAAAAAAATATGGAAAACACTGAAAAAAACTATAAAGCATTTTATAGATGTCACATTCAATATTTAGTTCTACCTCCAGATAAAATAGTTTTAAAACTCCTTCTTATAAGGCTACTATGAGAAATTGAGTAATGTTGCCTTAAGATCAGGGGTACATTTACTTGATCTTTTCCAAACCACTAGAAATAAGCTACACATTGTATTAGGGGATTATAATCTGGCTAGAAGATAAGAATTAAAGTTTTGGTGAAGATGTAACTTTAAAAAATTGTGCTTTATGATTATGAATTTTGTCCACTCTCCCTTCCATGACCATGTGTTGGTCCACTCGGGCATCCAGATAAGTCTAAGTAAAGAGTAGTTTCCAGTAGTCATGTACACATGTGAAAGTTGGACCATAAAGAAGGTTGAGCACCCCAGTGGTTAAGACTTCATCTTCCAATGCAGGGGGTGCGGGTGCAATCCCTGGTTAGGGAGCTAAGATCTCACATGCCTGGAGGCCAAAAAAAAAAAAATCAGAAGCAATAGTGTAACATTCAATAAAGATTTTACAAATGATCCACATCAAAAAAATCTAAAAAAAGAAAAAATACTGTGCTAAGTCTTAGAGTGAAAAGGAACCCACAGTCCTAAACAAAGAAGCAAACAGTGGTGATCTGGGCTGGGGATGAGGCAAGGGGACATAGAGTAGGGGCATGTGCAGATGGGTGTTCTAGCCCAGGAGAAATCTGAACCCAGGCTCAGGGCAGGAGAGGGGACCGGATGTACAGGAGGAGTGGGAAGTGACCCAAGGTGACCAACTGGACCTGGAGTTCAAGGGACTGCTGCCAAAACTGGTGCTGGAGGAAGGAAACAAAACAGCATAATCACGGGGGTGTGGTATGCGCATGGAGCATGATCATTCAGACAGCAGGTAAGGTTTGCAGGATCACACAGGTGTGCAGAGAGCCTGCAGGCTGAGACCTAGGGCCTACGATGAGCTCATGAAGATCTGAGTGGTCCCCTGAGCTGCCAGGTGCAACTATGTAGCCAGGAGGGAGACTGGGATCTTTCAGGGCAAAGGCAGCTCAAGGGGAATTGGGAAGAAAGTAATCTGGTTCAGCCAGTGTGGAAAACAGTACAGAGGGTCCTCAGAAAACTAAAAATAGAGTTACCATATGATCCAGCAAGCCCACTCCTGGGCATACATCCAGACAAAACTATAATTCAAAAAACACATGCACCCCTATGTTCATAGCAGCACTGTTTACAATAGCCAAGATATGGAAACAACCTAAATGGCCATTGACAGATGAATAGATGGAGAAGATGTGGTGCATATATATACAATGGAGTATTACTCAGCCATAAAAAAGAACAAAATGTCATTTACATTCTATAAGGAATATAGAATATAGAATCTATATAAGGGAATATATAGATTCCCTTATATGTGGAATCTAAAATATGATACAAATGAACTTAACTATGAAACACAAATATAGAATAGAATAGAATAAGGGACTTAGAGAACAGTTTGGGGGTTGCCAAGGGGGAGGGGGTTGGGGTAAGGACTGGGTGGGAGGTTGGGGTTAGCAGAGGTAAGCTTTTTTATATAGAATGGATAAACAAGATCCTACTATGTAGCATAGGAACCTATATTCAATATCCTATAATGGAAACCGTAATAGAAAAGCGTATTTTAAAAACAGTGTGTATGGGTGTATGACTGAATCACTTTGCTGTACAGCAATAACCCTCACAACAGTGTAGATCAAATATATTTCAATAATAAATAAATAATAAATTAAGGAAGGAAAAAAAAAAAAAACAACCCTGGAGAGGTGGGTGGTTTCTACTTTTCTGACACTCCAGACCATAGGAAGGTTTTCTGTGGTCATAAATGCTATGAAAGTCTTAAAATTATATAACACATTTCCAGAAGCACGTAAGAATAGATTTGTACAATTTTAAAGTGTCATCCCAGCAAAGAGATTTATTGGTACTTCTAAATTGCCCTGTCTTCCCGTTCCTGTCCCATCCAAAATAAAGAGTTTGGCTATAAATATAGACACTGTCATATGCTCCTTATTGTTATCTTTGTGCTCACAGTTCCATCCCCTATGTTCAGTTCATTTTTGCAACAAATATAGAAGGTTGCAGTAAATCTGTGAATAGAAGCCATAAACCTAAATTATAATGCAGATGTGCAAATAAGACTGCAGGTGATCTACAGCTAAAGATAGTCCACGGTTTGGAAGAGGCGGTTGTTAGGAAAACTGGCAGATTTATTTAAAGCTTTCAAAAGCCAGCTCTCTGCTCTTGGTCCATTTGGTTTGGAAATAGCCTGGTGAAGCCATCATTTTCCGCGTCTCACAAACACAACTTTTGACGCCGCCTCCTCACTCCTTCCCTGCCTCACATTTTCCAGACATTTCCTGCCAAACTACATTTACTCACTTTCTTCAAAGAAAAATTCCAGTCTGCCATCTCCCCAGTTGCCCTACAGTGAAGTCTCTATAGGCATCAGAAATGGTTCTTTTAAGCAACTTTCTCTTTGAACTGCAGAAGAGTAACTCGGAGACTCTGCAGTCTGGACCTGAGCCCTGGGGGCAGAGCAGCACTGATGTAGTAAATCAAATTGATGTTTGGGTACCCAGGTTAGGTACCCACTGTGACTGGCACAGGTTTGAGAGGAAATGTATAACATTCAGCAAAAGTCCTCTAAGCTCCCACCACCTATTTTTTTTTAACCAATATGTATTTAGAAATTTATACTGAAGATTTAGAAGAAAATTATTTGCTAATGTATTTGAGCTAACATTTCACAGGATCTAGGTTTCCTCTGACTGGTAGATGGTTGCTTTTTTATTGTCGTCCAGTCACTAAGTAGTGTCTGACTCTTTGCGACCCCATGGACTACAGCAGGTGGCAGGTTTTGGAAAGTATTAAGTTAGAAACTTGGGGTGGGGGAAGGAGTGTGCCCTGCGAGGCCTCTAATTTGCCACGGGGAGTATGAACTTGAGGCTGAGCAGGACTGTAACTCCCCGTTAGTGAATGATTTATGTCAGTGCTACTTTATAAAGGATGAATTCCAGGTGGGCGCTGAACCGTTCAGTGTCTGTTCCCATCAGTAAGCTTTGGCTTAAGCTGCCTGAGCATTAGGGCAAACGGCTCAGTTCAAGACAAACTCTCAGACTCCGGAGAGCTCAACATGGAAGGTGTCCCTACTTTGTCTAAGAGCAGATGAACAATTTTAAGATTAAACTGAATAAGAAAACCAGCTACGGATGTATCCTGCGAGGCCAGTTTGTGTTCACAAAGTCACATGGGAGCAAATGATACAGGCATTAAAATAGGAGTTGTGTTTTTCACTTGTAATTAAAAGATCTTTGACAAATGACATTAAAATTCCTATTTTCTCCAGACTGAGTGAAGCAGTGGAGTATTCCTTCTGACAATGACAGAAGGATTGGAAAGGAAAATGGAAAAGGGTCATAAAATGCTTATTTACCTTAGAGCTGGCATTGGACTCTTTAAAAGGTCACTCTGCTCAAGACATAAAGTATCCTTGAACTTACACTTTTTTTTTTTTAAATAAAGAAATTCAGCATGAAACTCCCCTCTTACCTCTGATAGAGACTAGGAGGATATAGTTGCCTTGATTGTTGGTCTCTTCTTTCAGAGCTTGCTTTTAGTCATTTTCAACACAATATGTTCTTGCTAAAACTCAACTCGTTGACTATATCAATGGCATTTACTCGAAGGGAAGAACTACTTTGTTCATGTTAAGTGAGGACATTCATAGGAATTTATTCACACACAAATCCATAAAATAGGACAAGAATCCTAGGAAAATGGGCAGTTTGTACCAACATTTTTGGCATGTGAGAGCCTCAGCCTGTTAAATATTTGTTCAGAACTGTGCTTAAGATAACTCAAATTGGTATAAACTCAACAATATGTGAAATTAAGTAAAAAAGAGAAGATGGGCTTCCCAGGTGGCTCAGTAGTAAAGAACCCATCTGCCAATGCAGGAGACACAAGAGACGCAGGTTCAGTCTCTGGGTCAGGAAGATCTCCTGGAGGAGGACATGGCAACCCACTCCAGTATTCTTGCCTGGAGAATCCGATGGACAGAGGAGCCTGGTGGGATACAGTCCATGGGGCTGCAAAGAGTTACACATGACTGAGTAACTGACACTGAACTTAACTGAGAAAATAGAAGGTACTTAAGTCCTTTATACCCTTTAATTCATTTCCTGGAACAATGCTAAGAGCTTTTAGTATCATATTCAATAAGAAAGCAAGTATCACCTTGTTGGATGAAACACAAGAGGATTCTGTAGCCTGGCATCTCTCACGTAGACCTACCTTGAGGGTCCAGCACATCCCTTTGGAATACTTCTTGCCTGTCGAGATGTCATTGCTTTCAGCACAAGAGATGCTGTCTTTAGAGCAGGTTGCATTACCTCAAGCTGCTAGGCAAACAGTATTCATTTATGGCAGCTTCTTAATACAGGGATATGTATGTGTGTATTGCTTTCATATGAAATCTCCGAGTAAAATAAAATATGTTTTGGATTGAATTCAATTCATCTTATTCAGATAATTATATCATAGAATATCATTTCATTTGGGTGCATGTCTAACCTAATGGGTCATTTTGCAGCAAAAAATGTGATATACAAGGAATCCAACCAAGGGGAAAATGGCTTGTTATGAAAGCTGCCAGATATGAAGGCATTTCCCTACACTATCCTGATTATTTTTTATGTAGACTTGTGACTTCCCATTTTGCAGATGTGGAAATTGAGACTTAGAAGAATGAGACTTTTCGTCTAAGTCTACCTCATGGCTAAAGGGCAGACCAATGATTTGAACTGCTATTGACTCCTTTCAAATTATGTGTTCTCTGCATGAGATTTTATTGTGATTGCTCATTTAGAAACAATTTGTTTTCAGTCCGCTTAACCACCTCTGGTATGATTTTCCGTGGAAAATTTACAATTTTCTAGGCCACAATTTCTACTCTTAAGGAGCATGAGGGCTCATCTTGTGAGAAGATCACAATAAAAATATTAGTCTATAGTGCTAAAGGGCAGGTACCTACACATTCCTCCAGGAGCCCACAGTGAAGGGAGATGTGTGTGTGTGTGTGTGTGTGTGTGTGTGTGTGTGTGGAGGAGGAATATTGGGGGGGAGGGGGCGGGGTTGACTCTTCCTCGTGGAATCTGAGCCTAGTCTCGAAGAACTGGGACCTGCAGAGATGAGAGCTTTGGAGAGGAAATAGCCGTGAGACATAACAGGTGTGGAAGAATATGAACCGTCCTCATATGGTTTACTGGGTCTACTGGGCCCAGTAAAAGGCATATTTCTTTTGCTAGCTATGCACTTTATGGTCAGGTTTTATGCGCTGGCCCCATAAGAGGAACTTGCGTGTAGAAAGTTTCACAGGCAGGGTGGTCGTTCAGATTGGAGTGCTTGCTTTCTTAACCAGTCCTGCTGCTTATATAAACATTTCATCAGGGATTTCATCAGTTCACCTTCTCCTTGAGGCTCTAGAGACGTACAAAACTGTGATGCCAAGAGGATGTTAAAACTCTTAAGGGAGGATTCCAAGAGCAACTTTTATGAGCCCTCTTGCTCAAAGCACACAGACTGGCACTTTTAATGGTGGTGAATCTCAGCTTCGTGAGCGAGTCTAAAGTGGAGAGATTCACTGAAACTATACAGCAAAGAGGATTATGCTGTCATTGTGTGTTTCCATCGTGATGGGCGAGACAGACCTGAAGATGTAGCTGAAATGAGAGAAGTACCTGTCAAACAGGAAGGTAACCGACAACACTTTACACTTGAAGAGCTATAAACAGCTTGGGAAATCTTTATTTTCCTTTGTTTTAAACTCTTGAGTAAATGTGATTTATTTCCACTTTTCTTGAAAAATTAAAGAGCTGACCTTTCGTAATCATGTTTGTTTCAACCTGCAAGTGTAGAGGTAACACATTATTCAGGCTTTTGAATTCCCAGAATGAAACCTAGAACTCTTTGATATAAACAGTAATTCGTTGCTGAGTTTATTCTTACATCTCTACCATGGTGACCACTTGTGATGAAAGATTAATAGGTGATTCCAAAATAGTTCTCAACACTTCCTTCACAAAACAAAACAACAATGGAAATATCCACATGCAATGTATTCCTTGATCTTACCCCAGTGACTGACCCTGTTATTCCACCCCCAAGTAAATTGCTTTCTCTTCTTAGAAAGGCAACCCCCAAATGGTTATCTTTTCTTTTAATATTGGTTGTCTTTTTTTTAATATTTTTATTTATTTATTTGCTGTGTCCAGTCTTAGCTGCATCATGCACGATCTTTTGCTGGGGCATACAGAGTCTCTAGTTGTGATGCTGGGGCTCAGTAGGTGTGGTGCCCAGGCTCTGGAGCAGGTGGGTGGGCTCAGAAGCTGTGGTGCATGGGCTTAGCACCTGTGGTGCATGGGCTTAGCTGTTCCATGGCATGTGGGATCTTAGTTCCCTGACCAGGGAACAAACCCATGTCCCCTGCATTGCAAGGCAGATTCTTAACCACTGGACCACCAGGAAAGTCCCCGCAAATGATAATCTTAAAGTTAATTCTGCACTTAGCTTATGAGACACCCATGAGGCAGAGAGAGTAGGGTTTGCCCTTTAAACGAAGTGTAAGTGCTAAACCTCACATCCATTTCTCCGGCTCTCCAACTTTCCTATACCCTTGATTTAGCCAACACATGTCACAGCTCAGATGTTCAGTAAATATGTGTTAAATGAATAAGAGAACCGATGCCTAAAATAAAGGGAAGGCATATTTTGTGCCCTGCCAAATATCTTTATTGTCCTAGAGATAAGGATCAAAGTTTAATTTCATGATACCCTTAGCCATGATTTTCTATCTCCTTATCTTCACATAACTGATAAATTACTAACTTGGTTTTGCCATTCCTCAGCCAGGAACAGTGTCTGACTTTTAAATCCTAAGTAAATGTTTATTAAATGGATAAATAGATATAATAACTGGGATGTGCCTGACTGTTTGTGTGACCTTAACTAAGACTTGAATATTTTAAGGAAAATGACTATTTTTTGAAGAAGACCCCTTTTGGAGTCTAAGTATCATCTGTGGCAATGAGAATAAATGCACAATTTTGAGATCACCATACCAAAAAAATTAACACATCAGGATGAACATTTCTATTTCATGAAGGCAAGAGGAAGGCCATTAGTCATTTATTCTGGTTATTTAAACATTTTAAGTAAGCTCTGACTTTTGTATAGTTTTGCAAAACTGATCTTAATTATAGAAGAACTGATAGTTCCTACTCTGTTGTCTGGTTATTTAATTAAATTTTTGACCTTGAACAAATCACTGGAAGTCTATGGATCATAGTTTTCTAAATGTCAGTGGACAAACTTACTCTTCATTCAGACCAACCCCTTGGGGCAGCCCCAGTGACTCCACAGTTAAAGACAATAATGTCTGATTTGAAGATGTTCAAAGATAATTGCATTTTACTGGTCAAAACTTCAATGCCAACTCTTCAATATATTTCGTTTTCTTTCTGCCCTCAAACCTTCTAGAATCGGCAGAAAAATTCTTGATAATTCAATTTGTTTTCACAGCAATTCAGCTGGGTAGCATAATCAGCCCTGGGGAGGACTCTATCTCTGTCCTTACTGACAGGGGCTACGGGCCTCTGGGTCTGTGAACAGCCAGGTGAAGTGACTTTAAGGGGTCATGAAAGACTATAAATCATTTGCAGAAATGGTCACATCTGTGTTTTAGAAATGTAGTGGGATTTTTAAAGCTACTTTATTTAAAAACTCTAAGCAAAAATTATATCCATTTTTATATATTTCTGATTTTAACAGTATTACTTACAGGCATTAGGGATAAAGGTCTATCTCAGCAGTTTTCCATCTTTCATCCATAGAGTTTCAAATACACGTGGCTTTCTCCCCAGGAGTTTAACTTCATGCATTGTTGTTGTTGAGTCTCTAAGTTGTGTCTGGCTCTTTGCAATCCCATGGACTGTAGCCCGCAAGTCTTCTCTGTCCATGGGATTTCTCCAGGTAAGAATACTGGAGTGGGCTGCCATTTCCTTCTCCAGGGGATTTTCCCGACCCAGAGATCAAAACTGCATCTCTTACATCCCTTGCATTGGTGCTCAGTCACTCATTCGTGTCCGACTATTTGCGACCCCATGAATTGTAGCCCTCTTCTGTCCATGGGGATTTCCTGGCAAGAATACTGAGTGGGTTTCCAAGCCTTCCTCCAAAAGATCTTCCCAACCCAGGGGTTGAATCTGAGACTCCTGTGTCCCCTACATTGCAGGTGAATTCTTTACTATTGTGCCACCTGGGAAGCCCAAGTACATGCCTATGGTTGAATAATATTCAGTCCAAAGTCACATGACTTGTGATGTCATGAAACACGTTTATTGATACGACCATCTTCCCAGTAAACTGGAGCTTCCCTGGTGGCTTAGTTGGTAAAGAATCCGTCTGCAATGTGGAAGACCTGGGTTTGATTCCTGGGTTGGGAAGATCCCTTGGAGAAGGGAATGTCTACCTACTCCAGTATTCTGGCCTGGAAAATTCCATGAACAGAGGAGCCTGCTGGATTACAGCCCATTGGGTCACAAAGAGTCATTCATGACTGAGTGACTTTCACAGGATCCTTCCTGGTAAACTGCAAATGTCTCAGTGACAAGGACCACGGGAAGCCCATCACTTTATCCCCTGAAACTGCCTCATGGGACCAACACTCAATAGATGTTTGATAACATGGAAACAACGTAGTAAAATTCAGCAGCAAAACTAGGGGCTTTGCAGAAGTCTTCACAGCAGTTTTTGAAACAGAATAAGTAAGAAAATATGCCATAAATTCATATAAAATTCAGGAAATCAGCTTTTAATAAGAACCTTTGAGATATGGTTTAAAACATCCCAAGTTAATGAACTTGTCATTATTATAGACAGCTGCTTCTCACACCAGCCTATGATGGCCTTATGTACCTATGGGGTGGTGTTCTTGAGGGTTCCAATGATGTCTCATCTACTGACTAGTGGTCATGGTTACTCCCAAGTGTGTTCCAAAGAGCCAATTCACTCATATTAATAGAAGATGACCAATTGCTATGATATATAAAGTATTAAATGAACCCTATTTTACTTTCATCTTCAAGTGAGCACTTTACTGTGCATTATTTGTGTTCTAATGAATGCACTTAACTGTGTTTTTAATAAATGCATTTTACTGAGCATTATTTGGAGGGCTTGGCAGATAAGCTAAGGGGGCATCGAGGAGCCAGCCTACCCCAGCGAAGCTCTCACAGAGTGATCCAAACAGATCATTCCCTTCTGGTCCCATATCTGGTGGCAGCTGGTGCTTCTGTCGGCTTCTCAGAGCAGCCTCTGGAGGTGCTTACTTGAGAGGAGCACAGCCAGGCTGGGAGGCAGGAAAAGCTTGGGACAGCACTGAGAATGTAGCTCAGGCATAAAAACTTTGTCCTCATAAACAAATGACAATTTCTATTTAGACTGATGTGGGTTTGTTTTTTTTTTTTTTTTTTTACCGCCTTTCTTGGAGTAACTATTTAATAGCATCCTCTCTTTTACTCTCAAAAATGTGTCAAGTTACCTGAAAATTCTACAGATTATTATCAGATCAGATCAGATCAGTGGCTCAGTCGTGTCCGACTCTTTGCAACCCCATGAATCGCAGCACACCAGTCCTCCCTGTCCATCACCAACTCCCGGAGTTCACTCAGACTCACATCCATCAAGTCAGTGATGCCATCCAGCCATCTTATCCTCTGTCGTCCCCTTCTCCTCTTGCCCCCAATTCCTCCCAGCATCAGAGTCTTTTCCAATGAGTCAACTCTTTGCATGAGGTGGCCAAAGTACTGGAGTTTCAGCTTTAGCATCATTCCTTCCAAAGAAATCCCAGGGCTGATCTCCTTCAGAATGGACTGGTTGGATCTCCTTGCAGTCCAAAGGACTCTCAAGAGTCTTCTCCAACACCACAGTTCAAAAGCATCAATTCTTTGGCACTCAGCCTTCTTCACAGTCCAACTCTCACATCCATACATGACCACAGGAAAAACCATAGCCTTGACTAGACGAACCTTTATTGGCAAAGTAATGTCTCTGTTTTTGAATATGCCATCTAGGTTGGTCATAACTTTCCTTCCAAGGAGTAAGTGTCTTTTAATTTCATGGCTGCAGTCACCATCTACAGTGATTTTGGAGCCCAGAAAAATGAAGTCTGACACTGTTTCCACTCTTTCCCCATCTATTTCCCATGAAGTGGTAGGACCGGATGCCATGATCTTGGTTTTCTGAATGTTGAGCTTTAAGCCAACTTTTTCACTCTCCCCTTTCACTTTCATCAAGAGGCTTTTTAGTTCGTCTTCACTTTCTGCCATAAGGGTGGTGTCATCTGCATATCTGAGGTTATTGATATTTCTCCTGGCAATCTTGATTCCAGCTTGTGTTTCTTCCAGTCCAGCGTTTCTCATGATGTACTCTGCATATAAGTTAAATAAACAGGGTGACAATATACAGCCTTGACGTACTCCTTTTCCTATTTGGAACCAGTCTGTTGTTCCATGTCCAGTTCTAACTGTTGCTTCCTGACCTGCATACAGATTTCTCAAGAGGCAGATCAGGTGGTCTGGTATTCCCATCTCTTTCAGAATTTTCCACAGTTTATTGTGATCCACACAAAGGCTTTGGCATAGTCAATAAAGCAGAAATAGATGTTTTTCTGGAACTCTCTTGCTTTTTCCATGATCCAGCGGATGTTGGCAATTTGATCTCTGGTTCCTCTGCCTTTTCTAAAACCAGCTTGAACATCAGAAAGTTCATGGTTCACAATTATGCAAATAAATTATAAAATTATATATAACGTATATATAATTATATAAATTATGCAAATTATATAGGATCAGATTTTTCTGTCTACAGCATCTTTGAGTTTGGCTCTGGGAAAATTTCCAGCCTTAGGAGACCCTCTAATATTCATTGGAAGGACTGATGCTGAAGCTGAAGCTCTAATACTTTGGGCACCTGATGGGAAGAGCTGACTCATTGGAAAAGACCCTGATGCTGGGTAATATTGAAGACAGAAGGAAAAGACGATTGGAAGGTATCATAGACTCAATGACATGAGTTTGAGCAAACTCCAGAACATAGTGAGGGTGGCCTGGCATGCAGCTGTCCATGGGGTCACAAACAGTAGGACACAACTGAGTGACTGAACAACAACAAGGGAATAACTTACTAGGAGAAGGCAATGGCACCCCACTCCAGTGCTCTTGCCTGAAAATCCCATGGACGGAGGAGCCTGGTAGGCTGCAGTCCATGGGCTCGCTAAGAGTCAGAGATGACTGAGCGACTTCATTTTCACTTTTCACTTTCATGCATTGGAGAAGGAAATGGCAACCCACTCCAGTGTTCTTGCCTGGAGAATCCCAGGGACGGGGGAGCCTGGTGGGCTGCCGTCTATGGGGTCGCACAGAGTCGGACACGACTGAAGTGACTTAGCATAGCATAGATAATATTTATGGAGCACTTTCTATTGCCAGAGCATGCATGTGAATTTATTACATCATTGCATCAACATTACAACCAGATTGTAAGGTCAGCACTGCTTTTAAAATCCCCATTTTATAGATGAGGACACCAGGGTTTGAAGAAGTCAATAGACTTTTCAACTAAGGGAATAGTGTAACCACAATTTGAGTGAGCGGCCGTACAGCCCCCAGCAAGATCATAGGTCACTTAGTCTATACAGAATTAGTAGTTAACAAATTCAGTGCTGTGAACCATAAAGCCAGAGCACTGGAAGGAATGTTTGGAAATTAGCTAGATCTTTCACCTCTTTTGGCTTCAGTTCAGTTCAGTTCAGTCTCTCAGTCATGTCCAACTCTTTGTGACCCCATGAATCGCAGCATGCCAGGCCTCCCTGTCCATCACCAACTCCCTGAGTTCACTCAAACTCACGTCCATCGAGTCGGTGATGCCATCCAGCCATCCCATCCCCTTCTCCTCCTGCCCCCAATCCCTCCCAGCATCAGAGTCTTTTCCAATGAGTCAACTCTTCACATCAAGTGGCCAAAGTACTGGAGTTTCCGCTTTAGCATCATTCCTTCCAAAGAACACCCAGGGCTGATCTCTTTTGGCTTAAGGCCATACATAATATGACCAATTCACAGAAAATACCTTCTACTACCTTTGATAAGTGAAAATATCTCCCCTTTAATATTTCTGGGCTAAAAGAACAAAATGAAAAATTATTTCTACTTATGTAAAGGATTATATTTATAAGGATTATGCATTAATATTATGGCTTCCCTCATGGCTCAGATAGTAAACAGTCTGCTTGCAATGCAGGAGACCTGAGTGCGATCCCTGGGTTGGGAAGATACCCTGGAGAGGGGAATGGCAACTCTGTCTAGTACCCTTGCCTGGAGAATTTCGTGGACAGAGGAGTCTGGCAGGCTACAGTCCATGGGGTCACAAAGAGTCAGACATGACTGAATGACTCATGCATTAATATTATATTTATAAACCAAAATACTCTTTTAAAATGTTGGATTTCATTTTATAGACTTATGAATTTTTTAAATTGCATTTTTGGAAAAAATGTGAAAAAAAAGTTGAGAAAAGGTGTATTTTATTTTTTAGTGATTTTAAGATTATACCAAGAAAAAAGTTCTCATTATTTAGTATTTAATTTTACTGTATCTAACTGGACTTTTAAAACGCTAGTACTTTGCTTCTGCTCAATGCTGCTGCAGATGAGAACTGTAGGAGCAAATGCTTTAAAGAATGAAATTTTCTCCTCACAAGGGGTTTTTTTTTTTTTTTCTTAGTAGGGACTTCAGCTGTCATAGAGAAACAGTTTCC
The DNA here is from genome assembly GCF_032452875.1 of Bos javanicus. NCBI lineage: Eukaryota > Metazoa > Chordata > Mammalia > Artiodactyla > Bovidae > Bos > Bos javanicus. The sequence continues at coordinate 24,179,669 of NC_083881.1, forward strand.
CCTTCTTTGATACTCACTTCTCCCATAGTTGCTGCTTTTCCCCTATGCAACTAGAAATGCCTAGAACATTCTAAAAGCAGTTCATCCCTGATTCCTCACTTACTGCATTTGTTGATGTCCCCCTTAACTTAGATTCTGAAATCTTTCCATTGGCTCACATTTTTGGAAATAATGAGGGTAAATAAATGTCAAAGGTCGGGGGAAATGGGTTAGAAAAGTGGATCTGCAGTTCAGAAAAGTTCGTGACTGAGGTTTAGAGATTTTTCTGGAGTTGATATTTTTACAGAGGGTCTTCCAGGTTAATTACAGGCTCTGGAGAAAACCACAACATGTCAAAGCTGTTTCGAAAATCTTCCCTCTGAGGCCTCTGTTTCTTTCTCCTCTCCTTCAAGAAACAGGGAACACTTCCAAGATCCTGTGTTTTAATACACTTTCTCTACAAGGAAGGAACACACTTAAAAAAAAAAAAAAAAACAGTGTTCAAATTAAATTTAATAATTTCTGTGAACGGCCACCAGCTTCATCAAGTTCTAGGAATGACTGAGGTGTAGCTGAGTCTTTTGTAAGAATCTTAGAGATAGATTTCTTTATTTTTTAAAATTTATTGTTTTTCTCTGTTATCTGTTTTTTTATATTTTTAATTAATTTTTATTGGAGTACAGTTGCTTTACAATATTGTGTCAGTTTCTATGGTACAGCAAATGAATCAGCCCTACATATACAAAGATTTCTTGTAGTAAAAACAGGACAAACATTTTTACCAGAATAAACAACAGAACACCCAACACAGAGTGAGGTGAAAAGAATGTATGCTCTGAAATAAATAATTGAAAACTTCCATAAACAATGGACTTCATTGTTTATATTTGTTTGTTTACTTGCTTACTTACCTGAACAGATTTTTCTTTTCTAGTGAGAAAATATCTTTGCTAAAAACAAAATGCTTAAACTTAGACATTACCCTCAAAACAGTTTTCTGTTTTTGTTTTAACTAGTCTAACATCGGTGAAAACATCATATCAATCTTAAATTTCACAGATTTTTCTGCTAGAAAAGGCCTTTTCACTCATGGAATCCATAGAACTTCACTTTTCAAGACTACATTTAGTCACTGGGGATTATCATTTTTTCCCCAGAAATTTCCATCATTGTTTCTGATCATTTCAGTTTAAATACACTGTTAAGTCAGAGGCTTCTTCTAAACCAGAAGCAGATGCCAAAGTTGGTTTAATGAATTATGTCAGTAGATGGCATTTTATTCTCAATCCAGTAAATGTGTCTCCAGTAATGAAGAGAGACACGGGTCTGTGACAGTTGATTTTGCATCCGTGAAACGTCATCAGATACTTTCTGTACTCTCACCTGATGCTGGGAAAGATTTTGGGCAAGAGGAGAAGCGGGTGACAGAGGACGAGATGGTTGGATGGCATCACTGACTCAATGGACATGAGTTTGAGCAAGCTCCAGGAGATAGTGAAGCACAGGAAAGCTAGGTGTGCTCCAGTCCACGGGGTTGCACGCAGTCAGACGTGACTTAGCAACTGAACAGCAACAACACTCCCCTCCAGACTGCAGGCCACCTCCTCATCACCTCCCCCATTACCTGCAAGTCAGGAGGACTTTCTCTCTTGTCCTGTGGGCCCGCATATCACCCCGTTGCTTAATTAAAGCACAATCTGAAATGTGTTCAGATTAGACTTACGACGTCCAATTACATCCTCAAAATTCAAGTTCTTTGGGTAGGACGATCCCCTAGCCCTACAACACAGTAGGGGATCAAGGTATTTTCAGATATACTGTTAAAATGGAGCGGGGTTTCAAAAATTCACACGTTTCCTACCTAGATGTTTAACATTTCTGTGCCTTGAGAAGTCATTCTAAATATATACTATTGCATGCTCAGTCATGTCCAGATCTTTGCAACCCCATGGACTGTAGCCCACCAGGCTCCTCTGTTCATGGGATTTTCCAGGCAAGAATACTGGAGTGGGTTGCCGTTTCCTTCAGCAGGAGATCTTCCCAATCCAGGGATCGAACCTGAATCTCCTGCATTGGCAGGCGGATTCTTTACCAACACTGCTAAATAATTAAAAGCTATTTTCTCTATGAGTTTCATTTCAGATTAATAGGCAGCGCTCTAACTGAAATATCCTCTGGGTGACATCGTTCTCTCTCTGATGTGTGACTTATCAATTGATTCCAACAGAAGATAGATACCTGGGGCCAAGAACAGCACAGGATGTCAGTTCTGGGAATGAATTCAGTTAAAAACTGCTTATTTTTGTTTGAGAGCACACTGATTTGGTCCTCTGAGTTAGCATAGGTCATGATCTGTAAGAATTACTACAAACCTAAAGCTGGGAAAGAAATCTACCAAGTTGCTATTTCTTGGGAAAATTAAATGTGCACAGCATCTGTGATGAAACGTAAATAGGTAGAGAAGTTTGTTGGGCCGACTCACAAGTAGGTTCACTTAGAAAATGAAACAAACCCAGTAACCCTTCTCTAAGTTAAAAGCCTGAACATAAGCAGTTGACACTACAAACTCAGTACTTTTAGAATTCAAGCATTAACGGTGATCCACAGTTTCCTTAGACTTATTTTTTTTTAAGCCATGCTATTTTACCATCTGAGATTTTTCTTTTTTTTTCAAGTAGTAACAGAGGCTTTTCTCTAGGATGGTTTTCAATTCATTAACCTATTCTTCGAAAACATTGGTCTAAGGGAATTTCTTAGTTGGCAAGGAATGTTTTCAAAGGGATAGCTTCTTTGTTATAATTAAAAGGTTTGGTAAACATTTCCTTTACTTCACTTTCATTTTGAAAGAATTTATATGCTTTAACTAGCAAGCAAACATTTCAAAAAAGTCAAAATACATCAATTTTCAGAAAACCTATACTGAGCTTATAAAACATTTTACTTTGATAAGAGACATCAGAGGTAAACTTTTTTTTAAGATGAAATTGTATAATAGAACATTTCTAGATTTCTAAGATATTTAGACTGTTATGCACTGGATATTGATCATATCTCGTTTATGTTCATCACTGATCCCAGAGAAAATTATAGGAGCTTAATATAATAGGACTTTTATTTTTTTGATCTGCTAATAAAGGACATATTTATGAATAGTGTTTATGGTTCCTTGGAACACTGTGAATTTATATAAATGATAGTAAAAGAAAAGCTAAAAGGAATGGCCAGGAATAGATGCTTATATCTTGTTTAAATCTATGGAGAATTTACTTAAAATAGGTACATGTAAATATTGACAGTCAGATTTAAGGGGCTCATGGTTCCTAATTTACTTATTTTTTCAGGGACTCAATTCAATGGTTAGTTTACATAAGGCATTAAATATAAGATCTGAGCAAGATTATAGGTGATGGGACAGTTTTGAATTAACAGAGGAAACTACCATCAGAGTCTTGTTATCATGTCTGATGTACCCCAGGTCCCCCTCCAAGTCTGGGGAACCAGAAGCAAGGAAGGAAAGAAGAAAGGAAGGAGTGAAGGAAAATTTTCTCTCTCACCATATTTCTTATTTTTAGATCATCTGCAAATTAGAATGGCTTCCCTGGTAGCTCAATGGTAAAGAATCTGCCTGCAATATAGGAGACCCAGTTCAATCCCTGGGTTGGGACGATCCCCTGGAGAAGGAAACGGCAACTCATTCTAGTATTCTTGCCTGGAGAATCCCATGGACAGAAGAGCCTGTTGGGCTACAGTCTTGGGCTCAAAAGAGTCATCCATGAATGAACAGCTGAAGATGGTCGCCTGGTATGTGAAAATCAAATATTTCAGGCAGATTCGAGAAATAAAGACATGTTGCTGACAAAAAAAAAAAAAAATATATATATATATATATAAATCCAAGAAAGAGTTACTAAAATAGAATTGCATATAAACTCCTTTTTCATCCTCTGTTAGAGAATCTTTTCGATCTCTGATATCATAAAATAAATTACTCTATTTTGCTTTTCAAATGCATCTTATATCAAGATATAAAGAAAGAAAAAGGTAATATTCCAAGTTGCATTGTATATATTTCAGTTTAAGAAATTGAAAATAATCTCACTAAAAGAATAATTTGTATAGAGAAAATTATTAACAGTCCTACTGAGAATGTGCTTTCAGTCTGGAAATCTTATTCTTTTATTTTTCTATATCCAGTTAGACTGGCGATATGGGACTAATGACTAGAATCTAAATAATTATTAGCTGAGGTTGACGGTCTCCTGTTCACCTTCACACAGAATTCAAGATGACCTCATCTGAAATGCAAGAACTAACTCTTCTGTTGGGCATCTCTCTCTATGATTCAGGCTTTCAATGTATTCATAGGATGATTTACAAGCTGGGGAATGTTTGTATGCAGGGAATTAGCACTTTGCAGCTTGCATTTCGTTGTCTTTGAAATAGTCTCCTTCAGAACTGTCATGACTGAAGAGCACTCTGATCTTAGAAGCAGAAAGGTGAGCTCCAGATTTGGACAGAGAATGGGGAACAGTGGTGGGGGTGGGGGGTTGGGGGGTGGGAGGAGGGACTGTTTCCTTAGCATTTAAAAGGCTGGTAGGCGACTGGACGCCAAGCAAGCTCAGAGCTGTTCATATACCAGCCTGATCAGAGGCTGTGAATGTGGTGCTTTTGTGCTTTCAGACATGGGGTTAGGGTACCATGTGGGCTTCTCACCCCTGCTCCCTCTTACCTATGACAAGGTCTCTGTGGCCCCTAGACAGGAGAGCTTGCTGCAGCGGGATGCTAGGAGAAGCAGGGGAAGGGCCACCAAGGGCAGAAAGCCCACCATGAAGAATCCTGGCCAGCCCGCTTGCAAGATTCCTCAAGGACTTTCCCTGCTGTCCCAGAAGAAACTGTTAACAAGTTTAAAGGTCACTCAGGCCACAAGGATCCTTGGCCTAGGTCATTTAAGAGAATAATAATGATCAGATAGAAATTCCAGTGGCAATAGAAATTCCAGACAAGACAGGCGCATGACATTGCTCTAAGATAGCAGAAACCTGTGCCAGGAATTATCTATAGGTCCTCTCTCTGATTTAAACTGGAAAGAGATTCCACTTTAAATGTGGCCAAGCACCACCTTACCTTAGGTCCTTGATCTCCAAGAAATACATTACAGTTGATAGGAATGTTAAATGTGGTTATTTTTCTTCCTTACTCTCTGTTTTTTTCTTCCTTCTTCAGAAAAAGAAATATCACTAGATCAATGTTTTAGACATTAAAACTTGAAGGTATACCCTCACCAAGAACTACAAGGATACAAGGCAAAGGTGGATAAAAATATGCCCTAGATGCTCCTGCAGGAGGCACAGATGAGCCAGACTTCAAAGAAAGGTCCGCACTGGCTTCTGGGAGTGCCATGAGCTGGAGGAGCACTAGACATCCCCAGACAGGAGAAGCTCATCCCAAGGAGTCTAGGAGTACAAGCTGATGACAGATTGATGGATTCATGTGTCCCTCTTGCAGTTCCACATCCGCCATGATATTCATGCAAGTGCTCCAGTCTGGGAAAGTTCTCAGAGAAAGGAGTCCGGACCTGAGCATGGCAGTGTGTGGGACTCATGGCTGGTCATCACCAGAGCAGGAATGGAACGCAGCCACCAGGGTCAGCCTTTCTCAAAGATCTGCCACAGAAGCTGAAGCAGAGGCCTCATGTGAGGTTCTGGACTGGAACAGGAGAGGGGGGCAAATGTCCCTGAAGTGCACATTGCATTTCCTGTGAGTCTGGGCTTTTGTTTTGTTCTCTGTTTCCTAAACTCTCAAAATGTTCATATATTGCTGAAATCAACTAGCCAATAATTCATTTATGTAAGGCTTTCTTTCCTTTTTTTAAGCTTTTTAAAATGACATTTATTTCTTAAAAGTTAACATGTATGTAATAGGAAATCAAAAAAAAAAAACTGAAGCAAAAAAAATGTCATTCATAATCACAGGCAGTTTATGTTTATAAGACTTTCTTTTACATCTTTGTTCAAGATAGGTCTTTTTGTTAAATTTTGTTAAATTTTAAAATCTTGATTGAAAAGCATAGTGAACTTAAAAAAAAAACAACTTTTCGTTTTGTATTGGGATATAGCCAATTAACAACTTGTGATAGTTTCAGGTGAGCAGTTGAAGGGACTCAACCGCACATATATGGGTATCCCTTCTCCCCCAGACTCCCCTCCCATCCAGGCTGCCACATAACTGAGCACAGTTCCCTGTGCTACACAGTAGGTCTTTATTGGTGATCCATTTTAAATACAGCAGCGTGTGCATGTCCATTCCAAACTCCCTAACTATCCCTGGCCCTCTCTTTTCCCTGTGGCAACCATAAGTTCTCTATCTAAGTCACATAGGACTTTTTTCATCATATTCTAAAATGTGATGATCAAATAAGAGCATGTGATTCTGGACTAGGTGGTTTCTAGAGGATTTGAAAAGACCTTATGAATAAGCTAGCAGCCAAAAAGAACACAGCACATAAGAAAACAGACTATTGGTCCTTCTTTTTGGATATTTTTACATACCTGGATTCATTTCTTTTGAAGTATGTATAATGATTGAAACTGCAGATAACTCAGGCCAGATGTTTGCTAGAATTCATGACTTGACTTAATCTTCAAAGTCAGTAACACTAAAAATCCCTAAAAGTCTTCCAAAATATCTTCCCCTGTGCTGTGAAAAAGTAAAAGATGTTAAATGTAGCACCAAGATGCCACTGGAAATCAGAGGGCAAAATCAGAAATTTCATTAAAATGCATGTTTCAGTATTTTCTGATTATGTAAGGAACGTATGTTCATTGTGATTAATCAAATATATAAAAAATATACAGTAAAAAATGACAAGACATTCATATCACCCATAATTTTATCCATCCAGAGAAAATGATTATTTATATTTTGAAATATATCTACCCTTTTGACAAACATACAGTACACGGATGTTGATATGTACTTCCCAGGTACTGCCAGCAGTAAAACGCCTGCCTGGCAATGCAGGAGACATAAGAGACACGGGTCCGATCCCTGGGTTGGGAAGATCCTCTGGAGAATGGAATATTCCAGTATTCCAGAATACTAGAATACCCACTCCAGTATTTTTGACTGGAGAATCCTGCGGAGGAGCCTGGTGGACTACAATCCATAGCGTCGCACAGAGTTGGACACAACTGAAGCGACTTAGCATGTGCACACAATGTGGATACACTGTTGTGTTGCCAGGATTTTACAATACGATACATCAAAAATTTTCTCTTGGAAAAATATGAAAAAAAAGAGAAAGAATTTACACTTTCCCATACTAGAAATAGTTACTTTCAAGATACTATTTACTTGCTGTCTGGATTTTTATATGGATAGTCCAAGGATTTGCAGACTTTTTCTGAAAAGGGCCAGACAGCAGATATTTTAGGCTTTTCGGGCAGATGGTTTCAGTAACAACTAATCAACTCTGCCGCTGCGGCTGGAAAGCGGTCAGAGACAACACATAAACAAACTGTGTGTGGCCATGTGCCAATAAAACTTTATTTACCAAAACAGTTATGGGCCAGAATTGGCCTTTAGGTTGCAGTCAGCCAATCCTTGGCATAGATATAGTAAATCTGTGTAAAAATGTTGTTTAGTAACAGGTTGTATATACTGTTTGCAACCAGCTTTCTTCTCACTTTTCTTGTGACTCTTTCAGGTGATAAAAATATATTTCTAAAACATCTATGTAGATGGCTTCAATATATTACTTTTATACAAGTATACTGTGTTTTATATTTTAAATCTCACATTATTGAACTTTACAGTTTAAATTTTTTTAACATTGTAATGAACGAAGATAATTTATACCTGATTCTGTGTGCTTCTTTCTCATCTTTTCATGTAGCAAAAATTTATGGAAATCAAACTAGTGGATCAAATGAATAAATACTTCTTGGGCTTTTGAAACTTGCTGCCAAATTGCCCCATAGAATTTGTGCTGTGTTTTCCCTCTCAAATGTGGAGGAGTGACTATTTCCCCACATTTTCACCATCTCTCCAGTCTAACATCATTTAATTCTTTGTTTAGGTGCTTATGTCTCTGCAAATAATACACATTATTTATTTTTTCACGCATTTATAGACTAATTTCTTTGAATTTCCTCTTTCGTTTCTTGTATCATCATTCTTCTATTTTTTTTCTACATATGAGTAAGAGTTTTTATAATATTTACTGGCTATAATTTCCTTGTTATCTATCTTATAAATTTTCCCCTGGTTAGTTGTTTTTTCCATGGAATTCTCTAGGCAAAAATACTGGAGTGGGTAGTCATTCCCATCTCCAGAAGATGTTCCCAATGCGGGGATCTAATCCAGGTCTCCTGTATTGCAGGCCACCAGGGAAGCTCTCATCAATGAGTAAGATATTTTGTGATATCTGCTGACTATGATTCCCTAGTAATGCATCTTATAAATTTCCCTGTTAGTTGTTTTTTCTTATATTTACTTAATGGGTGTTTATTTTAATTCAGAAAACTTATTTTTCAGTCATCCAATAAATAGCATTTTTTAAAATTAATTTATTTAAATTGGAGGCTAATTACTTTATAATATTGTAGTGGTTTTTGCCATACATTGACATGAATCCACCATGGGTGTACATCTGTTTCCCATCCTGAACCCCCCTCCAACCTCCCTCCCCATTCCATCCCTCTGGGTCATCCCAGTGCACTGGCCCCAAGCACCCTGTCTCATGCATCAAACCTGGACTGGCGATCTGTATCACATATACATGTTTCAATGCTATTTTGTCAAATCATCCCACCCTCACCTTCTCCCACAGAGTCCAAAAGACTGTTCTAGACATCTGTGTCTCTTTTGCTGTCTTGCATACAGGGTCATCATTATCATCTTTCTAAATTCCATATATATGCATTAGTATACTGTATTGGTGTTTTTCTTTCTGACTTACTTCACTCTGTGTAATCGGCTCCAGTTTCATACACCTCATTAGAACTGATTCAAATGTATTCTTTTTAATGGCTGAGTAATATTCCATTGTGTATATGTACCATAGCTTTCTTATTCATTCGTCTGCCAATGGGCATCTAGGTTGCTTCCATGTCCTGGATATTGTAAACAGTGCTGCAATGAACATTGGGGTCCATGTGTCTCTTTCAATTCTGGTTTCCTCAGTGTGTATGCCCAGCAGTGGGATTGCTGGATCATAAGGCAATTCTATTTCCAGTTTTTTAAAGAATCTCCACACTGTTCTCCATAGTGGCTGTACTAGTTTGCACTCCCACCAACAGTGTAAGAAGGTTCCCTTTTCTCCACACCCTCTCCAGCGTTTATTGTTTGTGGACTTTTTGATAGCAGCCATTCTGTCCAGCGTGAGATGATAACTCATTGTGGTTTTGATTTGCATTTCTCTGATAATGAGTGATGTTGAGCATCTTTTCATGTTTGTTAGCCATCTGTATGTCTTCTTTGGAGAAATGTCTATTTAGTTCTTTGGCCCATTTTTTGATTGGGTCATTTATTTTTCTGGAATTGAGCTGCAGGAGCTGCTTGTATATTTTTAAGATTAATTCTTTGCCAGTTGCTTTGTTTGCTATTATTTTCTCCCATTCTGAAGGCTATCTTTTCACCTTGTTTATAGTTTCCTTTGTTCTATGAAATTTTTACTTTATTCATTTATCAAAAGAACTCCTTTGTGAATTATACCTTTAAAGTTATGTTAATATTTTTATTTAAACATTTTATTCTAACCCATCTAGAGTTTATAATACATTAGGAATATAACCATATATAATTTAGTTTTTCAAATAGTTGTTTAAGAGAACTTTTTTATGTGAAATATCACCTTAATTATATACCCAAATCTTTCTATATACTAGGGTTGATTTCTGTATGTTTTATTCTGTTGCGCTAATCTTACTACAGATGGTTTCATCAGGATCACAGAATTTCAGTTAGAATAATTTTACAGTGTCCTTTAATGTACATCAGTGCAAGTCCCCTCATTTTATTTTTCAACGTTGTTCAAATTTTGCTTGTCTTACAGTTGAATGTTAGAACCATTTTTTAAAGTTTTTGTCCATGCTCATTTCTATTAGAACTACAATAATTATGTATATTGACTGGGGGAGAATTAGTACCTTTATGGTAAAGTTTCTTTCCACTCAGCATTATGATGTACCTCTCTTTGTTCAAAGCTTCTTTCATGTCTTGTCTGTAATCTGTTGCCTTCATCTGGGTTCTGTATATTTACTCCTGAACATGTATTAATTCCATGCTGCTATGCAATGGGCTTTTCATCATGCATTTCAAAATGTAATGGCTATGTATGGCACTCCCCCCAACCCGGAGTTTAAGCATAATTCTAACCTCCTTTAAATCCATCCAGTTCCTGTGTTCTGTATACTCTATCCTGCCCTCTATTGTCCTTTCATTGCCATAGGCTTCATATATACTTCATATATACTCTCCACTTTCACTGTCACTGGCTTCATATAGACTCTGAGCATCTCTTAGCTGGATGATTGTACATTTTTCCATACTAGTCTCCCTGGCTCCAAAATCATTTCACTCTAACCCGTACTTTGATGATGAGTGATTTTTCTGAAATTCAAATACTGTATTCTCAAATTTCTCTTCAAATACTTGAATATCCACCCACCAACTACTTTCAAAGTTTTAGGCGCAGATGGTCCCAGAGTCCAGCCACCGTCTCCTCTTATCTCCTAGCCCATCTAACTTGCCACTAAGCTCCAGCCTTCCAGATTCTCACAGTTTGGTGTGTGTACAAGTAGTGGGAGCTGTATCCTTTGCACTCAGTGTTTCCTCTGTCAGAATGTAATCTGTATGAACACTATTACTAGACTGAACATTGCGGTACCCAAAGTAATTGACGGTAACTGGAACAAACAATTCCTGCATGTTAATTGACAGCACAGTGGAAGTGTGTGGTTCTCCAGGCAGCGCATGTCCAAGAGGTGATTCAGAAACTCAATTCCTTTCCACTTTGTGATGCTGCCACCTTGGACATGTGGTGTCCAAGGAGAGAAGAGAGGATGTGAGGATGTTGGAGCAGGGGTGGGGGGCATGTTATGACCAAGCTTTCATATCCTTCTGGCCACATTTCATTGCCAAAACCCATAAGAGTTTATAACATGACTTTGTGGGGAGCTGGGAAAGATACCCTTTCTTTGTGCTTAGGAAAAGGACATGAACTTGGTTAGCACAGAGCCAGTTTCAGCCACAACCCTTCAAGGGCAGCCTATCTATTCCACTGGTTTTAGCATTCCCAGTATTCATCACAGTGCTTCGAAATATAAAGTAAGTTGATAAACGCATGAATAAATAAACAGATAAGCTCTATGTCGGCTAGCTATATAATTAACACAATATCTAGAATCTAAATAGGATTGTATGGGTACATGAAGCTAAAACTGTGTCTTGGAGGGGAGTTTGGTTTTAGATTCTATCTCCAGTTTGAGACTGAAATGAGACATCAATTTCCAACTGAACACAGGCCATTCTGAAGCAATGGCTTTCCCTTCCAATCCTGGTCCTCCAGTGTTTTTCCTCAGCCAAGTACAGCTCCCTCCATCCCATGTGAGCCATCTGGTGGCATCATCAGCCCAGCGTGGCCAGCACTTCTCTTGCTGGCTGGTAAGTGCAGGGTTCCTGCTGCTATGTCCCCAAAGCCTAACCTTGTATCTGCTACTGGAGACAAAAGAAGCCAGAGACCTAAGAAAGTATAAACAGGTTCCATTCAGAGACTGGTATGTTGCAGTGTAAATCTACAGACGTGGAGCAGTGTGAGGAAGTAAGATTTAGGGATCATGACATAGGCTGCCTGAGTGTCAGACCAGAAAACAATGCCCCTGGAGGTGTAGACATGAAGTGACTTTGGATAGATCTTCTTGATGTTGAATTTTTTATCTTCAAAGTCAAGAAGCATCTCCCCATGAAGGGTACCACACAGAGTACAGTTCCTTTCCAGCCTTCCCTGGTGCAGTATTCTTCCTAACCAGACTCAGTTGCCTGCAGTTTTTGTATGGGCAACTGTATGTTCAATGTTCAGCCCAGAGTTTGGTTAAGAGCACTTTTGTTAAGATGATGGTCATGGATGATTGTACCCATGATGTTTTAGTCACTGCGGTCAGTACAGAATCTTCTCAGTGCATTCAGTAGAGACTTGACTGTACAGAATCCTCGACTTGTCTTATTGCATATATCGTTAACGTGTCATATTCAGTTTTGTAATAGACATAAAACAAGCTTGAAGAGTTGACAAACTTTTTAATTAAAAAGAAATCAAAACCACAGACAATAGAATTTAGCTAAATGTGCATCAGAAGGTCCTTTCTCCTGCTTCAATTTTCCTAAACATCTTGAATGAAAGTCATTGTTTTCTTTGCTAATTAGCTGATTTATCAAAAGTGATGTATACAGGTTTTCTTTTCCAGCAAGCATTTATGGAGTCCCCTCTATATGCAAGGTACTAAGCTAGGAGCCATGGGGGAAAACAAATATCAACTAACATGTTTCTGCTTTGAAGCTTAAGGGTTTAAAGAAAAATGAAATGTGTGCATAAACAGGTATATAACAAGTCAGAGTGCAGTAAGGGCTCTAAGAGCACAATCAACCTACGTTCTTCTTTCAAACTTCAATGACCTCAGTAGAATTATTAGAGCACTTACATAAATGGTTGATGGCATTACAAAAGATGCACACTTTGGAGACGAATTGATCTGCAGCTATCAAGGGCAGTAGATGCATTTCACTATTTTGTTTTTTGGCCACATCATGTGGCCTGCAGGATCTTCCCTGACCAGGAATGGAACCCATGACCCATGCAGTGGGAGCCTGAAGTCCTAACTGCTAGACCACCAGGAAAGTCCATGTTTCACTGTTTAACACTGTCCTATAGGGCAAACCTGCTGGAATGAGTCTTTGAAGGAACCAGGCAGAACACAGGCCCAGAGGCCACAGGGAAATCTCCCTTCCAGAGAAAAGTCAAGGGCCTCAAAGCCATAGAAAGAAGCCTGGGGAAGCAGTTCAATGAGGGGTCAGGATAGGAACCTAACTGATAGGGATACTATTAAGGGCATCTACTGCAAACCTTTCAACTTTGTTCTATAGTTGTTGTTTTTTTTTTCCAGTTATCTTTTTTGTTGTTGTTGAGATGAAATTGACAGATAATAGTAACAGTGTGTATGTTTAAGTTGTACAATGTGTTGGTTTCACATTGTACATATATTCACACATATATCACAATATGATTGCCACCATAGCATAAGCTAATACTGCTGTCGTATCCAATTACTATCAGGTCTTCTTTGTGGTGAGAACAATTAAGAACTAATCTCTTAGAAACTTTGAAGTTTATAATACCATATTTCAACAATAATCAGATACGGTGCCCAAAATTTCCAGAACTTATTTATCTACTAGTTGCTAATTTGTACCCTTAAAGCATCTTTTCATATCACCTAAGCAATTTTTGACCACATGCTGAATTATGTAATAAGAAAAATATATATCAATGGGTAATATGATGGAAGAGTCCACACAAAGAGCAGTTTTATCATTTTCCAACATCTGAAATGCCAATTTCAGAGTAAGATGTAGCATAGAAAAGTCACACAAGTAAGATTTGCCCCATGTTGGCATTAGAATGGAGAGACTGAGATGATTCCCTGAGCAGGGACCTTGGAGAGTCAGAGCAAGATATCAGACACACTGACCAGACTGCCCAGACAGACAGATGACAGGCCAGCTGATAGCCAAGCTGTGACTGGTGCCTGCTGGCTTCTGCACTGGCCTGGCCTGCCTGACTTATGTACATGACCCAGGACACAATGGGAACAACCTTCTAGTTTTACACTCAATGCTCAGGAACTAATCAAGATAATAGTATAATAATAATAGGTCTTGTTTTAAAATATCTGTTTCATTATTTCAACAAATGATAACTACTGTGTTTTATAATGTTAAAAGAGATAAAGCGGGACACAACCTTGTGTGTACCATATGTTAACCACTTAAACAGGCATTTCTCAGAAGGATTGAAAGAGAAATCACAGTTATATCTGCATTTCAACAGTTTTATTATGAGTAATTTAAAATTCTTTATTTCTAAATTTTCTTAATATTACTATAGCAAAAGTAGTTTTACAGAAAAACATTATTTTCCCTCAAAGAAACAAGTTTTATTAAAACACAAAACAAAATTGATTATTGTCATTTCAGCTGGGTAGGTGTGGTGAACAAACCCAGATAAATTGTGGAACTTTTCAAGCTACCTAAGCCCATCCACTCTCCCTCATGAGACTCCTGGCCTGATGAGTCAACCTGCCAGATGGAAACAAAAAATATTGGGCAGAAAATGAGGTCAGCTACAAGACCTGGAACTGGAAAGACTCCAAGAAAGAGGCCGTTTGGTTTGTACCTTGAGAAAATAGCAGAATGGCTGTGGTTGTTAGAAGTCCAAGGAGGGAATCAGAATCTACCTAAATAACAGATGATAACTCCTACAAGGGCAGAGGCAGGAAGGGGTCCAGTTTGCTTGGTGTGGACAGATGGGGCTGGGAGGTTGGCCAGATCAGATCAAAGAAACTGGGCTGGTGGGGTCAGATCAAAGAAACTGGCCTAGAGGAGGTGAAGGGAACAGTAGGGACTGGTATTTGTCAATTGCAATAAAAGAATAAACCCGGTTGTTCATAGGACCCAAGCCATCCCCAAGTTCTTACTCATTAAAAGCACAGCAGAGTCACAGCCATGACTTTCAGCTCAAGAAGCAGTCCAGGGGCTCCAGGATCACCCAGGTTTCCCAACAGGAACCGGAGGCACAGAATGCCATGCACGTCAAACGTTGTCTCATGGACTGGCTATGGGCCTGAGTTGCAATGTGGCCATTTAAAGCGCCCCATGTGTGCTCGGTAGCTTAGTCAAGTCTGGCTCTCTGCGGCCCCATGGACTGTAGCCTGCCAGGCTCCTCTGTCCATGGGATTCTCCAGGCAAGAGCGGGTTGCAGTTCCCTTCTCCAGGGGATCTTCCCAACCCAGGGATCAAATCTGGGTCTCATGCACTGCAGACAGATTCTTTATCATCTGAGCCACCAGGGAAGCCCTTATTCACATCTAGGTGAAGAGAACTCAAATTTCTGACATAGCCAAGAGCCTATGCCAGGGTCAGTCCAGCTTGAGCAAAGAGAAGGGAGCCTCTCTGGGACATACAGGGGTTGTCATGATGGAGCGGGGACCTGTATGAGAGCAATGAATATTTAGGTGTGGGGTGGGGAGGGGGGCTGCCAATGGGTCATAAGGGGTGGGGAAGAAAGCAAAAGGAGAGGAAAGCTGGCAGGGAGTGAGATGGTGGTGGAGGGAAAAGAAAAAAACAATAAGAGGGAAACCCTTAATAGTCCCAAGTGATGCAGCATTGCATTTTCCAGAAGGGTCACCCCACTGGACACAACTTCACAGGGCCTTCCATTCTGGTTCTTGGAGCTCCAGCTCTTCATTCAGGGGAAGGACAATCTTCCTAGTTACTCATCTCCTTTGATGCGATCTTCACCATCTTCCATTTCCAAGTAACTCCCAGAATCCTCTGAGTCAAGCACAGGAGCTACAGAATTATTTATTTCTAGTGGGTAGTTGTACTGAGGTGTTTTCATCTCCTCAAAGAACAGAACAGACAAAAAGTGCTGTATAAAGAGGTCAACATGAAAGAGGACAGCAGAGGGAAGAAACAGATTCATTAAAGACAGAACTGTACATTTTAGCAAGGAGCTAATATAGCAACATGTATTTAAAATGTAAAATTATTCTTGATTTCTTTGAAAAAAAATTCATCTTGATAAAAATTTCCTATTTTGATTCTACTGAAAGTAATCTTCTGATAAATTTAGAGATGAGCAAATTGGGTGGGAGTAAGGCTAGAGTCAGAGGAACCAGAGATCAAATTGCCAACATCCGCTGGATCAGCAAAAAAACAAGAGAGTTCCAGAAAAACATCTATATCTTCTTTATTGACTATGCCAAAGCCTTTGACTGAGTGGATCACAATAAACCATGGAAAATTCCTCAAGAGATGGGAATACCAGACCACCTGACCTGCCTCTTGAGAAACCTATATGCCGGTCAGGAAGCAACAGTTAGAACTGGACATGGAACAACAGACTGGTTCCAAATAGGAAAAGGAGTACGTCAAGGCTGTATATTGTCACCCTGTTTATTTAACTTCTATGCAGAGTACATCATGAGAAATGCTGGGCTAGAAGCACAAGATGGAATCAAGATTGCTGGGAGAAATATCAGTAACCTCAGACATGTAGATGACACCACCCTTATGGCAGAAAGTGAAGAGGAACTCAAAAGCCTCTTGATGAAAGTGAAAGTGGAGAGTGAAAAAGTTGGCTTAAAGCTCAACATTCAGAAAACCAAGATCATGGCATCTCGTCCCATCACTTCATGGGAAATAGATGGGGAAACAGTGGAAACAGTGTCAGACTTCATTTCTGGGGGCTCCAAAATCACTGCAGATGGTGACAGCAGCCATAAAATTAAAAGATGCTTACTCCTTGGAAGGAAAGTTATGACCAACCTAGATAGCATATTGAAAAGCAGAGACATTACTTTGCCAACAAAGGTCTGTCTAGTCAAGGCTATGGTTTTTCCTGTGGTCATGTATGGATGTGAACACTGGACTGTGAAGAAACCTGAGTGCCAAAGAACTGATGCTTTTGAACTGTAGTGCTGGAGAAGACTCTTGAGAGTCCCTTCGACTGCAAGGAGATCCAACCAGTCCATCCTAAAGGAGACTAGTCCTGGGTGTTCATTAGAAGGACTGATGCTGAAGCTGAAACTCCAATACTTTGGCCACCTCATGTGAAAAGTTGATTCATTGGAAAAGACTCTGATGCTGGGAGGGATTGGGGGCAGGAGGAGAAGGGGATGACAGAGGATGAGATGGCTGGATGGCATCACCAACTCGATGCACATGAGTCTGGATGAATTCCGGGAATTGGTGATGGACGGGGAAGCCTGGCATGCTGGGATTCATGGGGTCACAAAGAGTCGGACATGACTGAGCAACTGAACTGAACTGAAGGCTAGGGTGCGGCAGAGGATGGAGCATAGATCACAGGATGTCACCTGGTCTCTGTCACAAGTGACATTTGGGATTAAAGCAATAACCTGAAACATATTAAAAGGTTAGAGTTTTAGGAAAAAGGAATTGGGAGGAAAATGGTGTTTGTTTATGGTTGTGATTTAGTTATGACTACACTTACCTTCCGGAGAAGGCAATGGCAACCCACTCCAGTACTCTTGCCTGGAAAATCCCATGGACGGAGGGGCCTGGTAGGCTGCAGTCCATGGGGTCGCTGGGAGTCGGACATGACTGAGCAACTTCACTTTCACTTTTCACTTTGATGCATTGGAGAAGGAAATGGCAACCCACTCCAGTGTTCTTGCCTGGAGAATCCCAGGGACGGAGAGCCTGGTGGGCTGCCGTCTATGGGGTCGCACAGAGTCGGATACGGCTGAAGCGACTTAGCAGCAGCAGCAGCACACTTACCTTCTGAATCTCTTCAGGTTTTTTACAGTCTTCACCCATTCCACTTACATGTCTCATAGTCTGAGGTTTTGCTTTCTGGATCAAACATCTTCCACATTCTTTCCTCAATGATGTGTTTTTATTCTACTTTGACAAAGAATAAAATTCAAACGTAAGACTGTTATTCTAGAATACCATTGAAAATTAGCCAACAAGTTTGCCTAATAAATTTTCCCTTATTCATATTGACTGTATCTACATTTTTTAAAAAAAAGCCTAGAAAGCAATTTCTCTTTGCAATTGAAGTGATGCCATTTTTATATTTTACTCCAACCAAAGTCTCTAGAGAATGTTCAGGAATGCCAAGACATTTAGAGAAGCATACCAGTGTGAGTCAAGTTTAGACTATTGTCTTCAGAAAACTGTGAACAATTTCTACCAGTTAATGACCTAGCAAAATCTGAAAATATGCTGCCCCTTTGAAATTACATAATCTCTTCCAAGATTAACATGGTCAGGAAGCCTGTTTACAATAAAAGGATAAAACTTAACTATTGGTTAAAAAAAACTCCCTGGAAGCCACAAGAGAATTTTGCTTATTTTCTACTTCTTGATGATAATCTCTTGAAGGTATTTCTCGGTGGATTTCACCAGTTGAAAATATAAATGCTTTGGTGACAGACCTTTGATTGAGCAAAGAATACTGATGTAATTACAAGCCTGCCTATTCTTTGACATTAGCTGTTGTCATAACAAAGGGAGTTGGTGCCTTATGAAATTTCACAGTATTGGAAATTTTTTTTTTAATATTTATTTTTATTAATTTTTTTGGCTCCTGTGGGTATTTGTTGTGGCATGTGGGATCTAATTCCCTGACCAGGGATCGAACCCCAGCCCCCTGTCTTGGGAGCTCAGAATCTTAGCCACTGGGCCAGCAGGGAAGCCCAATATTGAATTTTGTTGAGGTTTATTTCATGCCAGGCTCCAAATAAGTGCTTTACATAATTTATTTTACTTAATCATAACAGCAATTCATGGATGCCCAATAATGTAGTATAGATAGGGAAACTAAGATTAAAATAAATAACTTGCTCAGGGTCAAAACTAATAATTAATGAAGCTGGGTTTCAAACCCAGGTAGGTGTGACTTCAAAGCTTCCAGCATTGAAATGTTTCTTTGTCTTCTCACAGCTCAACAGAAACTCCAGCAGCTCCATCTCATGATTTTCAAAATAAATAATTAAAGCAAAGACAGAACTGTAGGATATTTAAGATTTAACACAAGGCATGTAGAACTTTTCATCCTTTCTTCTATATACACTCTCCTTTTGAGTAATCTGTCATTTGTTTGTTGCAATTAACCTTGAGTTACAGTCTGCCATGCTATTTCCTAAAATAAACTGCCACACCGGTTGAGAATGTTTGTGTTGGAATTATATATGCACATCCTCAAACACAGGCTGGAAAATGAAACCACTTTTGATAATTCAGACTGTCATCAGTGAGCACACAGCATCCTGCCAATCATGTCTGGGGGCTGTGGTGTGTGTCCCCAGGATGCGTAAGTACTAGGTTACTTAGAAAGGCTGATAAACATAATCTTGATGTGATTACTGTACATGCTCATGACTAGTACCTAGCTTTTGCTTGAATTTATTTTTTATTTATTTTTAGTTGGAGTATAATTGCTTTACAATGTGGTGATAGTTTCTGTGGTACAATGAAGTATATCAGCTATATGTATACATCCTGGGGAAGACTGAGGGCAGGAGAAGAAGCGGGTGGTAGAGGATGAGATGCTTGGATGACATCACCAACTCAATGGACATGAGTTTGAACAACCTCCAGTAGATAGTGAAGGAAAGGGAGGCCTGGCATGCTGTCCATGGGGGTTGCAGAGTCAGACATGACTTAACAACTGAACAACAATGTACACACACCCCCCTCTTTGAGCCTCCCTCCCACCACCCTCCATCCCACCCCTCTAGGTTGTCATGGGCTGTGCAGCAGTTTCCCACTAGGAATCAATTTTACACACGATAGTGTATCAGTGCTGCTATCCCAATTCCTCCCACCCTCTCCTTCCACAGATCTTCTTTGGCTATTACACATAAAATTATTCTAAGTTGGGGTCAACGAAATGGGATGAGGGAGCAGAGGAAAGAAGTGAGTTGATATAATTATTTCTGTTTTACAGAGAGGCTAAGTTACTCATGTATTTACAAAGGTTAGCAGTATTAAGTGAAATTTTATTTTTTTTTGAGGATGAATTATACATTTATAGGTTGCATTTTTATTAAGGGTAGTTTTTGTTTTTTAATTTTTTATTAAAGTATAGTTGAATGAGAATGTTGTTTAATCACTGCTATATAGCAAAGTGTTTCAGTTATACATATATATATAGTGTGTGTGTATATATATACACACATATATATATTCTTTTTCATATTCTTTTCCAGTACAGTAAAATTCAATCTCTTGTTGGTACATATGTAGATGCTTCCAATTAAATGAGTGGGAAACACTTCTTCCAACTACTGAGTTTAAGATAGCACCAAAGAAAGCAATTTACACAACAGTCAAAATTAATTCAAGTAATACGACTTCAGAAGAAGGACCTGAGTTAAATTTAAATGCCAGCTTGCTATTCCAGAGCACATGTAGGCTAGCTAAAAATGTGTAGCCTCTTCTTAAATCAGGATGGTCAGCATCAGGATGCACGATAGCACGCAGGCACTGAGGAAAGTGCTTGACTCCACTGAAAGCATTGAATGGTGCCATTTCATGGGAAATTTCCCTCTATTAGGAAGACACAGTTTTCCCCATGGCTGGCCTACAGTCCATAGGGTCGAAAAGAGTCAGACGTGACTGAAGGGACTTAGCACGCACACATAGGCACTGACCTCCTCTGGGGCCTCAGGGACAGCACTAGGCTGTCTGGTTTTCCATTCATCTCTCTGTAAAAGGCAGATATGGGGGAGTTGGGAGGTAGGGGTGGGGGGGACAGTTAGTTCGAAGATGCTAGGAGAGCTCTTCCAAGACCTTGGCAAAGTCAGCCAAGCCACTCAGCTGTGGGTGATTCAGAAATGCAATGCCTTGTCATCTTTAAAGACTGAAATGAATCTTGGACCCTTGCTCTTGCTTTTGTATTAATAGGTAGTCTTTCTTCACACACATTTGCTCTATTCCTTCTTAGATTAAGAACCAACAACATAGATAACCAATGAGAACCTCCTGTATAGCATTTAGTGCACTGTGGTGACCTAAATGAGAAAGAAATCCAAAAAAGATGATACACACACACACACACACATATGTATATGTAATGACTCAGTTGGTAAAGAATCCACCTACAATGCAGGAGATGAGGATTTGATCCGTTGGTTGGGAAGATCCCTTGGAGAAGGAAATGGCAACCCACTCCAGTATTCTTGTCTGGAGAATTCCATGGACAGAGGAACCTGGTGGGCTACAGTCCGTGGGGTTGCAAAGAGTTGTACATGATTGAGTGACTACACCACCATCACCACCACGGCTAATTCACCTTACTGTACAGTAAAACCTAACACGGAGAAGGCAATGGCACCCCACTCCAGTACTATTGCCTGAAAAATCCCATGGACGGAGGAGCCTGGTAGGCTGCAGTCCATGGAGTCGCTAAGAGTCGGACACGACTGAACGACTTCACTATCACTTTTCACTTTCATGCATTGGAGAGGGAAATGGCAACCCCCTCCAGTGTTCTTGCCTGGAGAATCCCAGGGACGGGAAGCGTGGTGGGCTTCCGTCTATGGGGTCGCACAGAGTCGGACACGACTGAAGCGACTTAGCAGCAGCAGCAGCAGAACCTAACAGAACATTGTAAAACAACTATGTGCTAAGTTACTTTAATTGTGTCTGACTCTTTTGTGGCCCACCAGGCTCCTCTGTCCATGGGATTTCCCAGAAAAGAATACTGGAATGGGTTGCTATTCCCTTTTTCAGCGGATCTTCCCGACCCGAGGACCAAGCCTGGGTCTCTTACATCTCCTGCATTGGCAGGCAGGTTCTTTACCACTAGCGCCACCTGAGAAGCCCAGAACTATATTCCATTAAAATAAAAAAAAAAAAGAAAGAAAGAAACAACAGCAACTGTGGTTCAGGAGTTCCCTGTGTTCTAACACAGAGATGGTAGCAGCTACCAGAGCGTCGCCTGCAGTGACCTGACAGCTACCTTTGCAAACCGGACACAAGAGCCAATGACATATGTCCCATGAATGTATTTCAATATTTTTCTTCTGGTTCAGGATTTTGGATAAGTGCCTACATTCCCATTCGTCTGAGCCAAACGTTTTCCTTGCAACTGTCATCAGAAATGTGAGGTTTGGCTTCCAAGGAAAAAGGAATGAAGGAAGTAGGCTGCTTATCAACATCATCTCTAAGACTTTTTCTCTGAACAGGAAACGGGAGCCTTCTCCCCCTCGGGCAGTCTGGAGAAGCGCTCTGTCTAGTGTCAACCTGATTCCTCTCAGTTGGAGGTTTTCTATTTTATAAACGGTGAGCTCTCAAAAAGCCAGCCTGAGAGAGTCTGCCCTGGGCTGCAGACACACCATGGCTCCATCGGGAGAACTGTTTACAGGAATGGAGCTTCCACCCATTGAGCCTATTGTGCAGTAGAAGATGACAGGGTGGAGAGCTCCTTAAACTCTGCAGAAGAATAGCTCTGGTTGCTCTTCTTTTCATCTGTGTTCTTCCTTGTAAGGGAAATGTGACCTGGGCAATAAACATAGGTTATAAATATGGAGAAACAGAAAGTGAAGTGTCGGTAATTGTGTACCACTGACATGTAAATAATTGGACTTATGCTAGCCATTTCTAGAGGGTATTTACTAAAAATAGTAAATGGCTCATTGCCTGTCAAAGGGAGGGTTCTAATATGTTTTAATTAGTTTCTCTGTTCTCTGACAGTTTCTATCGTATCTGCGTGGCCCTTTCAGAAGATGAGGTTTATTAGTGGGCTGTTTGCTTACTCACACTTCTAGCAAATATGTCTGGGAAGCAGTAAAGAGAAGACTCAAGTCACATTCAGCTCACCATGGAGTTTTGTGAGAAGAAATGCAGTTGTAAAATAAAATCCTATCAAATCATTCTTTAAGGAACATGGCATGTGCCTCTAACCATTTAAATTAATTAAAAGCTGATTCAGGTTGATTTAGTAACTCAAGATAGAGATAGCACCAATGACTATAAAAGCATTGACTGTGTTCATCCAAGTCTTTTAAGACTTAAATACAAATTAACACCAGAGGTGCTTGATGTTCCAAAATGAATCACTGTTAAAGTTAAGTTCTTTGGAAAGCATAGAAATCACTCTACCCAAATGAGCCAGATTTGATTTAATTCAACCAAGAATTATCGGGCATCTACTGAGAGCTCCACGTGGCTTTGGGAGCTGATGGCATATTTTTAAAGTATCACTTTCATATATTTGAACTTGCTAAAAAAAAAAAAATCCTCAACACAGTCCTTACAAATGTATGATCTATATTTTACAAAGGAAAGGGTTGGAATTTCAAATTGTCAAGTCCTTGCCTTGATTTCATATAACTAGTGAACAGCAAAGTTAGGACTGGATCTCAACTCTTCTTTAGTTCAGCTCACTTATCCATTTACCTAATTTTATTAAGTATCTTATAAGTGCAAGTATTGTACCACATGCTGGGTACATGATCTGTGCAAAAAATAGAAGAGACCAGAGTCTCACCCTCATGGTGAGTTTTGGAAGGCAGATATTCATTTAACAATAAACCAGGGCATGTTTTTCAATTCTAAAAATTACTGTAGAGAAACCCTCTCTGAGAAAGTGACCCTTTAAGCTGAGACCTGAAGGAGTTAGTTAAGTAAAGAAAATGTCATGTGTTTGGGGGCAGACTATTGGAAAAGACCCTGATACTGGGAAAGACTGAGGGCAGGAGGAGAAGGGGGCGGCAGACGATGAGATGGTTGGATGGCATCACCGACTCAATCACATGAATTCGAGCAAAACTCTGGGGGATAGTGAAGGACAGGGAGGCCTGATGCGCTGCAGTCTGGGGATTGCAATGAGTCCGACACGACTTAGCGACTGAACAATGACAAAATCATAGGTATTGGATCAATAACTCCTCTTGGAGATACTCAAACTGTGGTAGGAGCCAAGGACAGGGAACGATTCAGTATGTTGTGGGGCACACAACTGAAGCTATGGCACGCTTAAGTCAAGGGCATATTCTTTCTGCTAGAATATAGTCAGCCCATCACCTCCACCGGGAAAAACAGAATCACGATTCATTAGGAGGCTGGGAAATTTTGGCATAATTTTTTAGAACCACTTATCTGTTTAATCCATGATGATTTTGATCAGGTTAATATAAGTTTTGATGTCTTGGTGCTGTAATCTGTCTTTGCTGAGGCTTATTTAGAGGTTCAGTCTTCAACCTTGTGATAAACTACACAAATGCAGTCCTGCCCAGAGGTATTGCAGGGCTGCTGCTCACTGTATCTGTTTTAACCTGGACCAAAATAATGTCTTAATTGCAACATCAAAGGCTACTCCATCCCGAGAGACCTGGGCATTCTTTAATCAGAAGAGAACTTTGACATTCCATCCCCAGCTGCTGTACAATTAGAATCTTGCTATTTGGAGCTGACCAGTGACCACAGCTGACCACTGATTCATAGACTGCGATTCATTAAAAATGCCAGTTCTGTCTGCCTGTATTGGCAGATGCCTTATATCTCTGCCAAGTTCATTTTCTTAGTGTGAAAAGGCATGTGAGTTTCTGAGCTCAGCTTGCCTTAAGATCTTGACAAAAGACCATCCCAAGTGAGTATCTGTCTTCAGCTCTTTTCTCACTCTGAATCAGTCACAGCTCAAGTCTGAGGGCTTACAGGGGGAAAGTCTGTCATCTCATGGGCTGCACTGATGTAAGTGACCCCAGGGGAAAGCTCCAATCAGAGCGTGATTTACGGGAATCACATGGGGATTTACAGGAACCTCATCTTCTCTAATTAGGGTGGGATGCTGGAGGTACCCAAGACAGATCGAAGCCAAAAGATCTCCACATTTTAGTCACAAGTCACATGCTGATGGCACAAGCAACTCCATGGCATGTGTTTTCACATGCCACAGGAAAAAAATGCATGATTTACAAACAAACGGGCTTCCCTGGTGGCTCAACTGGTAAAGAATCTGCCTGCAATGAGGGAGACCTGGCTTTGATCCCTGGGTTGGAAAGATCCCCTGGAGGAGAGCGTGCCAACCTACTCCAGTATTCTTGCCTGAAGTACCCCCATGGACAGAGAAGCCTGGAAGGCTACAGTCCATGGGGTTTCAAAGACTCAGACATGACTGGGTGGCTAAGCAGGCATGTACAAACACAAATGTATCATTTTTATTTCTGTTTGCTCTCCTCTGAGATGGTATCCACTGAAGTGGTGCTTGCATTTTTAAAAAGAGAGAATTTATTAAATAAAGATAATTATATCTTCTTCAGTCCCTTCAGTACCAAACAAAGCAAAGGGAAACAAATCAGCCTGACTGACAGCAAACTCCAGAGGCAAATGTAAACGCCTTATAAATCAGAGATGTCACAACAGTCTCCAAGGACAAGCCCAGCAGATGCTGAATGAGGAGCAGATGGTGGGGAAGGAACCCCTGGCTGCTTGTTCACGAGAAAGGGTGGTCTTTCCCAAGTGGACGATGGTGAAGCTCCAGAAGCAGCTAACGAGGGCCTCCCATATGCTGACAGCACAGAAGGAGCACAACTGGGCTTCTCTCTTTTCTCCCACGCATTGTCATCTGGGCAGTGATGGGTGTTGGTTAATAACCTGACATCCTCATTACTGTTCTACATTAGATTAGCCTGATTCTTTAGAAAAGACTGAGAGTGTTGAGTTTGAACATAACATTTTGTTCTGACTTTCCATTTTGACAAACTGTGAAAATTCTACTTGATTATGTGCAGGTCATATTCCTTTCTCAGTCACTAAAAACACACGTGCAAACTGAGACACATGAATCTTTTACTTCTTGACATTATCCAAGTTAAAGCAAAGGAAGAGCCCATTCAGTAACCACGAACAGGAAGAAGGCAATGTCACACTGAGGATGGAGTCAGCGCGTCTCCAGTAAGCAGCCTCATCATTCTCTTCTGCCTGCCTCCACATCCCTTGCCCAGGAGCACAACTTCCCCGTACTCCTTCCCACCACACCAAGGGTAAGGTTGTGACAGTTAGCTGTCTGAAACCTCCTGTCGCAGCATCACTCAACCTTTTCTAAAGGATCTAGAGAGTCAATTCCACAACACTTCATCCTTCCACCCAAGAATGTGGTGGACGCACACACACACACACACACACACACACACACCCCAAACAAGAATGATCTGGGAGCTGTGGAAGGGCTTCATAGCAGAGCACTACTTATTTATGCGAAGAACATAAACCATGGGGATGGGTCTTTTCCTGTGTAGCTTGTGCTCAATTCTATCACTACATTAGAGTCAGAACCTCTGCAGAAATTGGTTCTGAGATATTTCAATACTTATCACCTGCCTTGCAACCTCCATGGGCGTCCCAGATGTCACAATGGTAAAGAATCCACCTGCCAAGGCAGGAGACACAGGAGACACGGGTTCAATCCCTGGGTCAGGAAGATACCCTGGAGAAGGAAATGACAACCCATTCCAGTACTCTTGCCTGGGAAATCCCATGGACAGAGAAGCCTGGTGGGCTACAGTCCATGGGTCACTAAAGAGTCAGACATGACTCAGAGACTAAACACCACATTACAACCTGCAATCCCTAAGGCTGAAATCATCCTGCGCTATCACCAAGTTAATGTTCCTCTAGCAATTCTTCACACTCATCTTCAAGTTAGGTGCAAAGTCAAGTACAAGAGACCCAGGGTTTCACAGAAGTTGATCTACGGCACAAAAATTTCATCTTTTGCTGCCCACCAAGAAGTTTGCATAAAAACATTTTTTCTTGTCTCTACCTAATTATTATCTGAGTCACAACCTTTGAAATGTGTGGCAGCTGCCCAGCTTGAGAGGTACCCTTTCAAAAACCAACATAGCATCTGCACAATTTCACCTGTTCAAACTCTATGGAAGCTTGCAGTTGCATACTTGCTGGGCAATTGAGTTTCATTTTAAGCCTGTCATGGACTGGAAGGCAGTGAGAGAGCCTTTTATAGAAAACGGTAGAGGTAAGAACACTTGTCAATAACATAAAGAAAAGGTTACTGTACTTCTAAATGTAAGATAGCTGTCATTGTATTAGATTAAAAAAAAAACAATTAGGACAAAAAGGCAATTAACATTGAGCGGTCAACTTGGAGAGTTATCATGAACGGACAAAGGTGGCCTCTGAAAATGCTGATTGTCAAGAAACACTATTATCTTACAGAATTTATGTGTGTGTGTGTATCGGAGCATTACTGTATTTGCATTCATTTAATTGAAAGCAATCTCATCATTATTCTTTGATACCTACTCTTAAATGAAGGCAATTACTTTCTCAGCAAGGAATCATTATGGGGTATGTATAAATTATTATCTTTCCTTTACATGTAGGGGGATTATGTAAGATGAGCACTGAGGCAAAGCTGCTTCATGGTGTATGACACGGCACTACATGGCTCTAGCAGGGATCATAAAAGTGAATATTTCTCTGGCTGATTTCTGGAGAAGATGAACTCTCATGTATTGCAGTTATAGAATTATTAAACATTGCTTTAGTTGGAGTTGCTCTCATTTGCCATTATCTGGTTTGTATAACTATTTAGCTCAGATGGTAAAGAATCTGCCTGCAATGTGGGAGACCTGAGTTCAATCCCTGGGTGGGGAAGATCCCCTGGAGAAGGGAATGGCCACCCTCTCCAGTATTCTTGCCTGGAGAATTGCATGAACAGAGGAGCCTGACAGCTATAGTCCATAAGGTCACAAAAAGTCAGACACGACTGAGAGACTAACACACACACACACACACACACATGCACACATAACTTTTTAGAGTAACACTGAGGCTTTGGTACTTTTTATGCCTAAACACTGTATGCTCTGAAGATGAGTGTCACTCCTTAGAGTGGCTTCTGGAAAGAGAATAAATACAATTTCTGTCATGCACTTTTGGAAGCATCACTTGAATCTCAGTGAGTGCTTACTGGCTTGGTACACAGCCCTAAATGAAGTTATTGCTGAGAGTGAAAACACAACCAAAGCAACACTTTCTTTTTTTTTTTTTAATTTAAGAGAACATTAGGAAATTAGAAAGTCTGGAAATGAGATTTGCCAGAGGAAACATCTTCTGAACCCTGACTTTCCATCCCACTGAAAAACCATGGCAGAACTTAATCAGCCCAGACAGTCAGCCACCATCTGCCCCTCAGCGGAGACAGGGCTCCCACTAACTGTAATAAAAGAGTGAATTTATTTAGATCTCCTGTTGTGTTCTGAAATTGCTTTCCATAGCTTCTGTAGAATTTCATAATCCACTGAAAAATGGTAAAACTTTTTGGTGAGGAATTCTGTGTAGCAATAGTCCCAGGACTGTTCCTATGTGCTCTTTCTATTTTCTCTTACTGCGTTAAGTAATGACCTTGAATAACCATTTGTATCCTATGAAAAGAGGATATATGATCATCTCCAGATTATAACAAAGCAAAAATAAATCAAAGTTCATGTTTTTACATAGCACACCACAGGAATTGAAAATAAACACTGCCCTTACACATTTCCTTTCTCCATTTCCTTAAACATACAGGTCCTGAACTTTAGTGGCTTAGGTTCTGACATAATACAGAAATTAGAGAATTTTAATGCAATTTCAGTCTAGTGAGAAGAATTATTTTGAGGCTATGTGACTCTTTCACCAAGTTTTGTTGTTGTTTTGCTTTGTTTTTTACTTCTTGGCCTTGTCATGCAGCCTGTGGGATCTCAGTTCCCTGACCAGGGATTGATTCCATGTCTCTTGCAGTGGAAGCAGAATCTTCACCACTGGATAGCCAGGGAAGTCTCCAGTCAAGTATTTTTATGTTTATTTAGTAAAGTAAACACTTTGGCATCTATTGGAAAAAATGTGTCAGTTGAGAAAAAATGAATTTTTCCAGCATTCTTTATCATATGGAAGATAGAAAAGCCTGGTAATATCACACAAATATGACTTTATTCTTATACATCTCCACAAAGCATACTTGTAAACCCAAGCTCTTAGGTGAGACAGGAGAAGTTATGGAATCAAGGATGGTGTAAGAGCTCATCTTTTTCTTTCCTTATGCCGATGAAGATTTTCAGGGTGTCTCTGAGTACACGATCAAAGAGAAATTTGATAGATAAATATGCACAAAGGAATTGTGATAGGTTGATCTTTAGAGATCAGTAACAATTTTCCTCTCACCATAGCATCCTCAAAGGAAAAGTCTCATAGCTAGGTGGTTGACTTTAACAAATCTCAGCTGTTTGCTTTTGTGATCTTCAAATAAAATTAAAGCATGCGTAAAGAAGGGCTTCTCACAGCATACTGTAGGCTGTGGATTTCACCTTATTTTCTAGTAAGCACAAGCACTGAGACATGTCGGCTGGTTAGGGAGAATCTTTCACATTCCAACGTAAGCCATTTCAGGATTTCTGGAAATTGCAATGCCTGTCCTCAGTTTCAAAAGTCCTTAACTTCCACAAATGTTCTCCTCTGATAAACTGCATTTAAACGGCCTTATCTTGTACCCTAGGGCAACATGAGGTACCTTTACTCTAGCATGTATGCATGCTCAGTCATTTAGTCATGTCCAACTCTTTGCAACCCCAGAGACTATAGCCCACCAGGCTCCTCTGTCCAAGAAATTTTCCCAGCAAGAATACTGGAGTGGGTGGCCATTTCCATCTCCAGGAAATCCTTTCTGATCCAGGGATCGAAACTGCGTCTCCTGTGTCTCCTACATTAGCAGGCAGATTCTTTACCACTGAGCTGCCAGGAAAGCCCTATTTACTCTTTACACTTACGTTTACTCTTGGGGGTACACAAACACTGTTCAAGGGTTTTATGAGTAAACAGTCAATTACTATTATATGGGCTTCCCTGGTGGCTTAGAGGTTAAAGTGTCTGCCTCCAATGTGGGAGACCTGGCTTTGATCCCTGGGTCGGGAAGATCCCCCGGAGAAGGAAATGGTAACCCACTCCAGTATTCTTGCCTGGAGAATCCTATGGTCGGAGAAGCCTGGTAAGCTACAGTCCATGGGGTCGCAAAGAGTCGGACACGACTGAGCGACTTCACTTTCACTATTATATCACTTCATCTTTCATTGGTTCTGCTTCTGAAAGTTTATCTGCCTGCAGTCAAGTAGGGATCCCACTATATTCTCCACTTTGTTTTGTGCCTCCCCACTCTTTGCCACTTACAACAGAAAGACATCCTGTCAGCTTGCATTTAAGATGGTTCATTGCCCTTGGGGTATGAAATCCTCTGGGGTACAAAGGTCAGTCCAAAAAACGTTAGGACCATCGAACCTTTAATTAAATGCCTGAATTCTAACAATGCCTTCTTCTAATTTACACGTATTTCTGAAAAAAGAAAAGCTTGACTTTAAAAATTAGCTATAGTAATCCTTCCTGGAATGTTCAGATTTCAGATACTGCCCACTAAAGAATGGGGGATGAGAGTGAAGATCCCAGAGGCCAGGGAAGTGGACTGCTCATGACTGGTAGAAAGTCCTCCTTGTGTGAGGTGGTTTCCACTTATTTTCTTTCAGTAAATAAAAGAAGAAATTAGCTGAGTAATCGGTTGAGAGGACTTGTGCTAAGCCATTTTGGTTGAATCCAGCTGTTTGCCACCCTATGGACTATAGCCCTCCAGGTTCCTCTGTCCATGGGATTCTCCAGGCAAGTATACTGGAGTGGGTTGCCATGCCCTCCTCCAGGGGATCTTTCCAACCCAGGGATCGAACCCGTGTCTCCTACATTGGCACACAGGTTTTTTTCACCACTAGTAGGAAGATGTAATTGCCTCGACGAAGGCCTCACTGGTGGCTCACTCAGTGAAGATCTCACCTGCAATGCAGGAGACATGGGTTTGATCCCTGGGTTTGGAAGATCCCCCAGAGAAGGAAATGGCAATCCACTCCAGTATTCTTGCCTGGAGAATACCATGGACAGGGGAGCCTGGCGGGATACAGTCCATGGTGTTGCAAAGAGTTGGACATGACTCAGGGACCAAACCACCAATTGCCCCACCAACTAAAAGAATCACTTGAACAGTTGTTGATCACAGTAGGATTTATTTGGCATATAATCCAGAAGGAGTTCAAAAATTGTGTGGCATCCCTATAATAAAAATGTGCTTATGTGAGTTTTTAATGTAAAAGAATGACAGGGTGACCAATAAAAGACTTTCTAGCACAGAAATATATGAGGATATAGTTTCTGTGGGATATATAGAATGCTATCGTTACTTCAAAGAGGAAAAGTAATGCAAATTTTTAAACTGTTGAAGAACTTACAAATGTATACTTTAAATAGATGGTAGTTGGTATCAAATTACTATGGTAATTAAAACCAATGCATGCATTTAAGCAATACTGGGAAATTTTCATTAAAGTCATCAATATTTATAATACGCAAGAAATTGCACTTCCAGAGTTATTTAATTCATGATGAAGAGT
Organism: Bos javanicus; assembly: GCF_032452875.1. Lineage (NCBI taxonomy): Eukaryota > Metazoa > Chordata > Mammalia > Artiodactyla > Bovidae > Bos > Bos javanicus. The sequence continues at coordinate 24,210,880 of NC_083881.1, forward strand.
TTAAAATGTCAACCTAAGAATAGTGGTATATATATATTTCAAATTTCTTTTAGGTAGCACATAATAAACCATTTCAAAAATCACTTAGAATTTAGCATGATGTAGACACATGATCCCTCTTCTTGGATTCTGTATGAACGTGTACTCAGTCGTTCAGACGTGTCCAACTCTTTGCAGCCCTATGGACTGTAGCCCACCAGGTTCCTTTGTCCATGGGATTACCCAGGCAAGAATACTGGAGTGGATTACCATTTCCTCCTCTAGGGGATCTTCCCAACCCGGGGATTGAACTTGCCTCTCTACATTCCGTGCATTGGTAGGTGTATTCTTTACCAGTGTGCCACCTGGGAAGCCCCTCCTTGGGTTCTAAATGCTTCAAAGAATGGGCAGTGGTTGCCAAGTATACACTCAACCATTGGAAAGTGAGTTTCATGGAGCTGTAAAGGGACACTGGAGTCAGAGCCCTGGGTTCACAGTCCTGCTTGGAATGTCACTTACAAGTGTGATAAGGGACAAGTTAGCTAACCTCTTATCTGGTTCTTCATCGATCTGATGGTTCTAGCAGGAACAAGAGAGAATTACCAGATAGCATAGGTCAAGTGTCTAGGTTAAAGTGTCACTCACACACCATGGGTATTTAAAAGATCCATTAAATGGGTCTGAGTTTCCCTATCAAAAGCTCATTAATTTTGAGCTTTAACAGTGTCAACTGGTGTTAATAGTTTCAATTTTCTTGAAATACAAGATGAAGTTTCTCATTCCATTTTCATTTTTTGTGCACAGTCATCTGCAAAATAAAAATGCTGGAAAGGGATGATAGCATACAGAGAGTTGCCAAAAATAACGGAAGGGAATTTGGAAAGGTGTTATAATATGCTCCAATATAGGCTGAAATAGAGATGTTAAAAAAATTGACCTCACTATATCTATGTGTCTGTTTCTGTCTTGTAGAAACAGACTCCCAGACAGAGCACAGACATGTGATTATCAAAGGAGGAAGGGGGAGGGAGATGGATGGTCTGGGGGTTGGAGGTTGGCAGATGCAAGCCATTAAATACAGGATAGATAAAAAACAAAGTTCTAATGTATAGCACAGGGAACTATGGTCAATACCCTGTGATAAATCATAATGGAAGCAAACATAATTTTTTTTCTTTTTTTTATATTTGTATACATATGTATAACTGAGTCACTGTGCTGTGAAGCAGATTGGTACATTGTACATCAACTATCCTTCAATAAAAAAAAATCTTAAAAGAAAAATTGACCTCACATTGGCATCACCTGTGACAAATTGGTAGTTTATTAAAGTGGCTATTCAGTAACTTAGTAACTTAGACAATGGAGACCCTTAAAGACAAAGGGCAAGCCCTCTGCTTTAGGCAGCAAAGAGCAACCCAGACTCTCAGCAAAAAGTTGTATGTCCAGATCCATAAAGTGAAGGTGGGAGATGTTTGTGAAACACAAGAAGGAGCCCTTGCTCCATGACCACCTCACCTGGGGGCTGTGAGTCAGACCAACAGCCCATTAGTGGAAGGCCAGGCTATGTAGCCTGCTGCTGCTGCTGCTAAGTTGCTTCAGTCGTGTCTAACTCTGTGTGACCCCAGAGACGGCAGCCCACGAGGCTCCCCTCCGTCCCTGGGATTCTCCAGGCAAGAACACTGGAGTGGGTTGCCATTTCCTTCTCCAATGCATCAAAGTGAAAAGTGAAAGTGAAGTCGCTCAGTCGTGTATGACCCTCAGCGACCCCATGAACTGCAGCCTACCAGGCTCCTCCGTCCATGGGATTTTCCAGGCAAGAGTACTGGAGTGGGGTGCCATTGCCTTCTCTGCTATGTAGCCTACCTCTCTCCAATTATAGCAGAAGAAAGCGTAAGTAATGGGTTTCTTAACTTCCTTTGGTTGGAGTAGAAAGGACAATAGAAATAGATGAGATTAAACTGTCAGCCTTCAAGGGTTTCTCTAGTGGCTCAGATGGTAGAGAGTCTATCCGCTGTGTGGGAGACCCAGGTTAGATCCCTGGGTCAGGAAGATTCCCTGGAGAAGGGAATGGCAATCCACTCCAGTATTCTTGCCTGGAGAATCCCATGGACAGAGGAGCCTGGCTGGCCACAGTCCATGGGATCACAAAGAGTAAGACACGACTGAGAGACCAACACTTCAAGGATGGGGAGCAAGCTACACTTGTTTCTGTGTGTCTGGACTAACATGCATGCAGGTTATTTAGAAGGCGCCTGCTCACAAAATGTTGAACTCAGCTGATCCTCTAGCCGATGGAGAAACTGGGGAAGCCACATCCACACCATGCAACACACACAGCAGAGGTTCCCTGGGCATGATGTCAAAAACCAGAGTCCTCACCTCTTCCAGTGTCTGCTCTAAGGAAACACTGGATTTTCAACAGGCAGCTCTTACTCTGCTATTTCGGATGCCTTCACAAAGACACAACTGAGATTCAATATTTATAAACCAAAGGTGAGTGTCATTTTGTTATTGCCTTGGTTCATCCTAAGACCAAGTGCAGGCAGGATACCAAAACACAATGGTCCTTGGAGTCAAATAGCTCTGGAAGTAAGTCACAGCTCTGACATTTAATCATTGTGTGGTCATTAACCTCTTACTTCAGTTTGCTCACCTGTAAATTGAATAATAGCTCTCTTGAAGGATCCTTATAGGGATTTAAGATACACCCTAGTGCGTGGTAGCCAAGGATAAATAGTAGTTCAGCATTAAATGGCTTAATTGTGTGGGAGGCCGTTCTAAGTTGTGCAGGCCGCCTTAGAAAAAATGATTGGCCAAAGAGGTCTAGTCACAGTGCTCTGAGCAAATATGAATTGTATTGATTTCCATACACTGAGTGGGTCTGTGAGATTATCAGAGTTTAATCTATGTGCTCACTTCATTAAAAACAATTCAGAAGATTGGTTCATTCAAGTACAATCTGATAGAACTTGCTGACAAAAAAATCAATATGAAACATTTAAATGACATTATTTGATGATCTATTATGACATGTTCATTTATGCAAGAATACAACTGCTAAGGCTAGGTTGGAGACAGAGTATTACTTTCTGGTTTAAAGCAATCAGAAAATAAAGATATATGAGAAGAATCTCATAATTACTGAGCCTGGTCCAGGCTCCATGTGAGAATATTGAGAAGAATTACTATTTTTTAAGCCAAGACATGGGTAGACAACTATTTCAACCATCTGGAAATTCAGCCTTTAAAATGTTCTAGAATTGCTCCTCATGGTATTTTATCTTAGGTGATAAATTTCAAGTATTTGAATTTTAAAATGAAAGGGGATGGCTTTTTCATTAAGTCTGACTTCAACAAAAGTGAATAGAAAAGGCTAACAGAAATTCACTTTATATGCCACTTACCTGTACAATTCCAAAGCTTTTTTTTCCCCCTTTGTATATAAAGCAATGAATTCTAAGGCTGTTGCAACTGATTATTGACCTGGCCATGTTCTTCCCATAATGCTTCTCTGAATTTGAACCACACCATTGTGTCATCAATAAGGAAACAAAGGAGTGACACACAAACAAAGCCATTGCTTGACTTACAGTTGTTATAAACAAAAACAGTTGATTGGTTTCTTTGCCACAGACCAAGGCTAAAATCTGAAGTCAAAATAATGTATGTTGGAAGCACAGAGTGAAGCAGGCTGCTAACCTATCCACATAGTTTAATGATTTGGCTCTTTCATCAGCATTCAGATACTTGGAATCCTGGGAACATCTCAGAGCCTCATTCTACCTGTCACCAAATGGAGACAACTTTCTCTCATACTTTATCACATAATCCCCACATTTCTTTAGCACTATACATTTTGGTTATATTTGAAGTGAATTTAGTTAAGTAATAAATGATTGGCTAAAAATCAAGCACATTTTCTTATTTGTTAAAGCATTTGAATCATATATGCAAAAGGTAGGGTAAGTCCGGGGCTTCCCAGGTAGCAATAGTGGCAAATAACCCATCTGCAAATAGGAGATGTAAGAGACTCAGGTTTGATCACTGGTAGGGAAGTAGAAAATGGAGTAGAAAATGGTAACCCACTCCAGTATTCTTGCCTGGGAAATCCCATGGACAGAGGAGCATGGGGTCGCAAAGAGTCGGACAGGACTGAGTGAACAGAGTGTAAGTCTGACTCATGGTGGCTTGGTAAGATGATCTCTGAAGTTTATATGATGGCATTATCTAGAAATATTGAAAAGAAGCCAGCATATTTTCCAGGAATGTCAGGAACTCAATTTATAAACATGGTCTTTTTAGAGGTAAGAAAGTCATAGCCTCTAGAATGTTTCATTCATGATTCAGAAGCAAAATTTCCACCAAAATGACCATCCAAGTGGAGGCAGTCTCAACTCTAGTCACATCTTACTGACCCATTGATATAAAAAAATTTGTAACAGTACCATTGGAAGATTTCCAAAAATATGATGGACTTGATTATTTTAAAATCCTTTCGTCCTTTGGTGCTTAGAAATGCAAGTGAATAAAAAAAATCTTTAAATCCCAACTCATCTCTAGGAAAAGTAAGGGGAATCCTCATAAGCCAGAGGAAAAGGAAAATAAAAATCAGAACAACAGATGCGCAGTCACTCCTTGAGCTTTTACAGTCCTCGTGATCCGAGGCGTTTATGTACTGGTCACACAAGAGCTAGCTGCAAGGACTTGGCCTCAAAGAGGTGGTAGTCAACCCTTTGCTGACCCCTGTGAAGGCTACATACCCTGAAAACGAATAAAATAGAAAAAAACAAAACAAAACTCAGCCTATAGGCAAAAGGTGAAGAAAAGAATTATTCACAGTCTTGCTCAGGGTTAAGGTGGAGATAGAGAAAGCTGGGAAGAGAATTTATATCTACGGGCTTGTCTGCATTGTGATTGAAGTTTCCGCATAATCTTTATAGCCCAAGAAGACCAGACTAAGAACAGACTCTCCCAGGTGGGTAATGTTCCAGAGATAGATGTCAGAGAAAAGACAAAGCATTTTTAGAGGAATACAGCTTCACCTAAGGGGCTTCCCAGGTGGCACTAGTGGTAAAGAATTCCTGCCAAAACAGGAAACATAAGAGATTCGAGTTCGATCCCTGGGTCAGCAAGATCCCCTGGAGGAGGAAATGGCAACCCACTCCAGTATCTTTGCCTGGAAAATCCCATGGACAGAGGAGCCTGGCAGGCTACAGCTGTGGGGTCACAAAGAGTCGGACATGACTGAAATGACTTAGCACGCACAATTTCAAATGCTCCTGTATTGGTCTCCACACAGAAAAAATAATTAAATCTACTTTAAGTTATGAATGAATGCTTTGACTTCATGGATACCGATGGTTCTCAGTGCTTATTAAGTCCCGATAGTCCTGTGGGAAACAATAGGCTTCTTTTAGCAAATTCAACTCAGGCAGTAAAGCTTGATAGAGGTAAAGTGGCTCCACATTCTTGGATGAATGCTGGAATGAAGAGGGTCTCAGGGTTTGAAACAGACACAGTCTCTCTCTCTTGCACACATACACACACACCCACATCTAATTCCAACACCCTCCTCTAAACCTTTAATATGCAGAGAGAGAGTTCCTGGGAACTTGAGAAAAATCCACTGGGCACACAGAGGCCATCTTTCTATTTTCTGTTTTTTGACTTTTCTCTTTTCTTATCTCTTGTCTTTCCTCCCTTCTTTCTTAAACTGTACATGAGCAGCTATGAAACAGGTACTTAGTGGATTTGTTTCTGTTTTCTTATCAGATATGACAAAAATGAGGGCTTCCCAGATGGCATTAATGGTGAAAAGCCTGGATGCTAATACAGGAGACGTAAGAGACACCAGTTTGATCCCTGGGTGGGGAAGATCCCTTGGAGGAGGACATGTCAACCTACTCCAGTATTCCTACCTGGAGAATCCCATGGGCAGAGGAGGAATCTGGTGGGCTACAGCCCATGGGGTCACAAAGAGTAATACACGACTGAAGTGACTTAGCACACATGACAAAAATGATCCCAATGGCTACAGTGGTGGCAAAGGTCTGCTCTTTCTCCCCAGTTTAAACCCTTATTTTGGAAGTTGTGTTTATCTGGAAAGAAGATGATAAAATCTAAGGTCATTGCTTTGATTGTGGGAAAGCTAGTTAGCCATAACCTGGCTCACCCTGAGTCGCCTTTTATTCCTTCTCTCCTTCCAATTTTTTCTTCTTTCTCTAACTTCATCAGAAATAATTCCAAGGTAGCTGATAAATAAGTTGATGAGTAAATTGGAAATATGAAAGAGGTGGAGAAGCCAAATATGAGGCTGGCACACAGTATGTACATTGGAGTCTAGTTCTCTTCCTGCAGGCAGGCCACCGGAATGCACCAGATGCAACCTCAACCTACATTCTCAGGTGTAGGTCTAAAGCAACTTTTCTGAAAAGCATAACTCAAATGTGCCCTAAGGATGTTCTCTTCTATGCCTGCATTAAAGAACTTAGCTCTTCCTCACTTGTGTGTGTTAGTCACTCAGTCGTGTTCGACTCTTTGCAAACCCTCAAATTGTCTATGGGATTCTCTCTCTATGGGATTCTCCAGGCAAGAATACTGGAGTGGATTGCCATTCCCTTCTCCAGAGGAACTTCCCAACCCAGGGATCGAATGCTGGTCTCTTGCATCGCAAGCAGGTTCTTTACCATTTGAGCTACAGGGAAGCTCAATTTCCCAAGAGTAAATCAAATCCACAGTCAACTGGTAAGTACTTTGTTGTTGTTCAGTGGCTACATTGTGTCTGACTCTTTGCGACCCCAGGGACTGTAGAACGCCAGGCTCCCTTATCTTTCACTATCTCCTGGAGTTTGCTCAAATTCATATCCACTGACTCGGTGAACACTTTAGAGTTTCCTAAAAATTTTCAGAGACACTGGGAAAAGTTGTTATAACCATAAGCACAACTTGAAAAAGTCCTCTTTAGAACATACATTTGCTCCTACAAAAACCCTCTTACTTTCCTAAGGGCAGTGTCACAGTCAAAGCATCTTTCCCAAGCATTTTCAGGATGGTCTTAAACTCTGAGCAGAGTGTGGTCTCTGAAAAGTGGCAGTGACCACCAAGTGTGTAGGGTATAGTGACACGAGTCTTCGTCTTAATTGTACCCTGGCATCTTAAATGTGCCAATGTATTGTGCTTACTGATGGGCATGCCTGGTGACACTATTTGCAAGAGGTGCCCCGTCAATCAAAACCAGCAGACGTTTCTTCCAGACCTCGTAAGGCATGCATGGCTCTGCATGTGCCAGGGGAGATTCAAAGAGGCATTTGGGCCAGGAAGGAGCTTAGAATTGGAAAGACAACCATGTACCAAAGAAACAACTGTAGAACAGCACAGAAATCATCACAATAGGAGGCCAGGGAGTATAAGTGCCTGCGTGGAGAGCTTCAGCCTGAGAACAATTGTCCTGCAGACCTGAGATCAAAAGGTGTGATTTGCTTGCACAATAGAGGCTGGAGTGGGCAGATGGGAGGAAAGCTGGAGGCAACTGTGAGTTTTCTTTTCTGAGCATTGAAGTATCAGGGGAAGTACCTGCCTTCTGGCTATTGCCTGAGGCTCAGCTCAGAAGGGGAGTTAGAGAGATCCTTTTCTTACTGTGATTCTAATGCAGATGCAGGCACCTGCCACATGGGGATAGATCTCCGTACACATTATATTTTTATTTACTCATATTTTAGTAAATCTAAACTCTTCAGAAGCTTGTGCTATGTTGAACACGTTGGACAGTGTTTTTTCCTTCATGAAAAATGAAGAAGAGATGGACTCAGACATATAATATTTGGTATGGAGGCAGATATTTTTTTCCAGAATTCTACTAGTGATAGACTTCTAAGAACAGAGAACTTCCTCTTCACCTCAAAGATATGGCATTAATTCTACACTAAGAGCGTGTAGTGACAATCTTGTCAAGGTTTCTTAGGTCATCATCAATGATCAATTACCAAGAGCTTACTGGTAATACAGCCTTAACCCTCTGCCGGAAAGGCTTTCATCCTTTGTTCCAATGCATTTCACTTGTTGACCTTAAAAAAACAAAATTCACAATCTAAAAGTTGAGAGTTGTATTTTATTCTGTGGGAATTTTTAGCACTTAGCCTGAGGGCAACATCTCAAGAAACCCTGAAAGAACTGCTCTGAGATGAGGGTGGGGGAAACCAGGTTATATAGAATTTTGTAACAAAGGGCAGGTAGTCCTAACATCAAAAGATGATTGTTGAATAAACAACGATATCCCAAGTTAAAGAATTTAGTGCATTTCTTTGCCCAGGAAGATTCAAGGGTCTGGACTCCCTGAAATCACTCCTTTGATATCCCAGCTATTTGGGATCATATCCTATGTTTTCACATCTTGAGCTTACATTTCTCAGGGCTCACTGTGAGGAGTGGCCCAGCCTGATGACTACTAGATCACAGGTATTCTTCTCCTTCCTGAGTTCCCTCAGGGCTCACTGGCTTACATTGGAGGGCTGCAGTTGCGGATGACTGTGACAGCCTTGTTTACTGAGATGGAAGGACATATTCCATGTCTCACTCTCTCTGAGGTCCATCTCCAATGGCTCCCACATCCCAAAGTCAACTGCTCCTACACTACTTATCCACTTCCTCTCTGGAACTTTCTGGTATCACGTTACCTTTTGAGTGCCACTTAGCCTGATCCACTTTGCAGTGTAGTGACTGACTCTGCTCTCAACCTTCCAGAAGTCATTGGTTACCTAAGGACAGGAACAAGACTGAGTTATTTTGACGTAACCCAAATCCCTAGCACAATGCAGAGAACAGCAGTTAAAATTGTGCTGAATTAGGTTGAAAGCCTTTTTGATGATCTCACATGACTCTGCCTTCCCTGATGGCTCAGTCAGTAAAGAATCTGCTTGCAGTGCAAGATACTGCCTGCAATGTAGGAGACCTAGGTTCGATCCCTGAGTCAGGAAGATGCCCTGGAGAAGGGAATAGCAACTCACTCCAGTATGCATGCCTGGGAAATCCCACAGACACAGAAGCCTGGCAGGCTACAGTCCATGGGGTCACAAGAGTTGGACACAACTTAGCAACTAAACCACCATGACTCTGTATTTCTCAGCATTAATTTCCCTTCTTTCTAGCATTTTGGTGGGCTTTTCAGTGCATTACCCAGATTGAACTGGGACCTCCTACTCAGGTGGTGGGAGCCCATCCTCAGATATCAGCACCCTTAGGGATTAGCACAACCGCTGGGGGCTTCCTCACCTCAGATCACTGTTCCAGGACAGCTGGCCCCAGTGATGGAGGGTTGAAGAGCGGGCACTCTCACCGACCTTGGGACAGTTTGGTTGGGTCATCCATCTTCAGGACTGCAGAAGTGACTGCATCACAGCTGGACTCTTCCCTCTGCTTGATCCTGCTCTTTCCTTCCACACGTGTTTATCCCAAGAACAGCCCCTAAAACCTCTTACACACCAATCTCCTTTCAGCCTTCTTTCTGAGGAACACAATCTAAAAAAACAAACAAACAAACAAACATGAAAGCTCTGAGTGGCTTTTATTTTGCACCAACTTCTCACCATACCCATGACTATCATGGCTACAGAGGAGAGGTCTGAGATTTTTATAGTGATGTTCTAATGGTGGCCCATGATATCCTTTTTTTGTGTGTGAACCGTTTTTAAAGCATTTATTGAATTTGTTATAATATTGCTTCTGTTTTATGTTTTGGTTTTCTGGCTATGAAGCACGTGGGATCTTAGTTCCCCAACCAGGAATCGAACCCTAACCTGCTGCAGTGGAAGGTGAAGTCTTAGCCATTGGGCTGCCAGGGAAGTCCTAGAATTCTATTTAACAACCCCATTTCACTCGCCTCTTTTTTTTCTGGAAATAAATACAACAGATGGTTGGTAGAAGAAACTAAACTACACTTCGAGTTCTCCTGGGGCTTGTTTAATTTATCCTTTCAAAACAAATAGTTGTACCATGTTTACCTGCCAACAGAGAAATGCCTGAATTCATATTCCTTCTCCTATTTGCCGAAGACACACATGTCAAAAAGGTTGAGGTAATTTTCTAGGTGCTTCCAGAGCCCATTAGAAAGAAATTCCCCATGCTATAAATTATGTATTAAAAAAATACTGATAGAAAATGCTCCTGAGGAAACAAACGAAGTCCATGAAAGGAAACTCATTTTATATCTTTTTTTGAGATAAAAGGCATGACCCCATTTTGGGAGAAAGCAGTTGAAAATCTATATGTGAAGCCATTGCATCAAAAAACAACATTCTTGACAAATATAAATTTCAAATGGTATTATAACGCTAGTCTAGAAAATTCTATTTTTCTGAGCGTTTGATTGGTAAGATGTCAGGCTCATGTCAGGTATTGTGATATTTTGGGAATCCATTAAAGTTCTTTAGGGAAAAAATGTGGTCAACAGAAATTACATTTTAAACTTGCAACAAGTCTACAGTAGAGATTAATAAGAGCAGGAAATGGTTTATTGATAAAAGCATTATAAGTGGGAAATAAAATATTTTCATGTATGGTTTCTTACTGTAGGAATCTTTATGATAATCAACAAAATAACTCTGAAAGTGATTCACTATATGAGACTCAATGTTGTTGTTGTTTTCAATGTGAAGAGCTGTGACCAAAAATTATTACAGGAAAAGATGCTGATGACTGCATTTTAAAATGGGCTTGTTGTTTAGTCACCAAGTCATGTCTGACTTTTAGCCTGTCAGGCTCCTCTATCCATCGGATTTCCCAGGCAAAAATACTGGAGTGGGTTGCCATTTCCTTCACTATGGGATCTTCCCAACCCAGGTCTCCTGCTTTGGCAGGCAGATTCTTTACCAATGAGCCACTTGGGAACTGTTAAAATGGGCTGTGCTGTGTGCTAAGTCACTTCAGTCTTGTCTGACTCTTCACGACCCTATGGACTATAGCCCTCCAGGATCCTCTGTCCATGGGATTCTCCAGGCAAGAATACTGGAGTGGGTTGCCGTGCCCTCATCCAGGGGATCTTCCCAACCCAGGAATCGAACCTGCATCTCTTATGTCTCCTGCATTGGTAGGGAGGTTCTTTACCACTAGCACCGTCTGGGAAGCCCTTTAAAATGGGCTACACTCTTCTAAATAAGGATGCTAAGAAACTAGCTCTGTATGGAAGTTTATTAAATGCTTTAACATTTCACTTTTGCCAACATGTATGATGTGCCAGACATTTATAATGTATAACTGCATTTAATTTTCACACCCATCTTTTAAGGTGTCATCACTCTTATTTTAAAAATATGAAAACTGAGGTTCAGGAGGGTTATATAGCTTGCCTAAGGCAAGATTTCAAAGAAGAACAAGAAACTCAAGACCCTGATTAGCTTAGTTACAGCATAAAATCAGCATCAAAGTTATTTCCTTTTCAGGTTTCAGGATTGATTTTGTTTTTAATTGGGCAGTGTGTTCTGTTCCTGCAAACCATTGTCCAGTTCTTTGTTTGGAGTTGGGAGAGATTCTGAAACTCTTGTATGTGTATTTGTTGCTCCTTGTTCAGTCACTCAGTCGTGTGACCCCATGGACTGCATCACGCCAGGCTTCCCTGTTCTTCACTATCTCCTGGAGCTTGCGCAAACTCATGTCCATTGAGTCGGTGATGCCATCAAACCATCTCATTCTCTGTCGTCCCCTTCTCCTTCTGCCCTCAATCTTTCCCAGCAGCAGGGTCTTTTCCAATGAGTCAGCTCTTTGCATCAGGTGACCAAAGTATTGGAGCTTCAGCTTCAGCATTGTTCCTTCCAATGAATATTAAGGGTTGATTTCCTTTAGGATTGACTGATTTGATCTTATTGCTGTCCAAGGGACTCTCAAGTGTATTTACTCTTTTTAAACATTGGGTTGGCCAAAATGTTCTTCTGGGTTTTTCTGTAAAACGTTATGAAAAAATCCAAATGAATTTTTTTGCCAAACCAATATTTTTCCAACTTATCAAAAAGTGACTTAATCTTTTGACCCAAAGACCTAGAAGAAAAACTTTTCTTCATCCTAAAAGTTTAATAGCTGTTTTTTAAGGTTATAAATTAATTGTTTTAGGTCTATTTACCCAAATCCACTACAGGACCCTTTAACATTTATATTCAGGTCTTTTAAAATTAATCTTTAATTGAAATTTAATTGAATTACAATATTGTGTTAGTTTCAGGTATACAGCAAATAAATTCAGTTATATATGTATATTCAGGTCTTTTATTTCCAAAAGAGTCTTTTTGGACTATGATTTTAGTTCACTGGGTTTTTGCCTTTTTCAAGGAATATTTTCAAGGTATATTTTTTTCATATCTATAACTATTACTTTATCTTTAATATTGTTTTCCTGTTTATTTCTTTTTTTCGTGTTTCTATTTCCATACCTCTTCTCAATGCCCCTTGTGATATATTTTTAGGTGATCCTCGTCTCCTTTAGATATTTGTAATTAGTGTTCATTTCTGATGTGATATCATGCTGTTCCTCCATTTTTTCTTGAAATTAATCAAACCTTCCTGCTCATCTCTCTGATTTTGTTGTTCACTTTTGTGCTGAGTCTTTGAGCTTTGATTTGGATGTTCTTTCTTACCTGGCATTGCTTTTGATGATGTTTAACTCTTACTAGGGGGCTGTGTCACAGCTTTCATCTGCTTCACATCAGATTCTGGGTCCTTTGTGAGAATTTTAGATTTTTACCAAACTGTTAGTAACAGTTGTTCCCCTGTGGGAAGAGGAGATTTAAGTGGCCTATGAGTGTTCTTGGAGAAGGCAATGGCACCCCACTCCAGTACTGTTGCCCGGAAAATCCCATGGACGGAGAAGCCTGATAGGCTGCAGTCCGTGGGGTCGCACAGAGTCGGACACGACTGAAGCGACTTAGTAGTAGTATGAGTGTTCTTAGTTAAGAAGTGCTCTCTTCTGCTGGTCCATAGAGGTTTCGTTTCTTTAATACCCAGTCTTTGAGGACAAATGAGTTTCTCAGGTAAAGAACCCACCTGCCAATGCAGGAGACCCGGGTTCAATCCCTGGAAGAGGGCATGGCAACCCACTCCAGTATTCTTGCCTGGAGAATCCCATGTACTGAGGAGCCTGGTGGGCTACAGTCCATGAGGTCGCAAAGAGTTGGACATGACTTAGTGATGGAGCCCAGAGGCAAACAGCTTCCATTATTATTTTCCTTGTTTCTGTGCTGGGCTTGAACTTTCAGAGAACTCTTCCTGGATAGGTCAGGAATCATCTCACTCTTCTGAGAGTTCTTCTATCACTGCCCGCTTGATCCACACACTTCAAGCCCCCACAGCCTGCTCCCCTCTCATCTCACCCTTGTTGGTGTGGCCCTTCTCGGGGGAGAGGACCCACATCTCCATGTTTTTCTAGAACTGTGAGGAGAGTTTAAAGTTACAAAAGAGAACTGTTTATCCTACACTATATGTCCTTACATATTTTTACCTATAAAGCCTGTCAAATTCTGAAAACACTTTCTAAAATCATCTCATTACCATGGTGCTTTTTCCTGGTCTGCTTTTTTCCAGACTTTTTTCCTCAGTGAATATTGTTTGGAAGTTCCAGGAAAGAAAAAGATTTCTTCCATTCTCTTTGGGTCTTAGGCTGGGCCTGAAAATTAAACTGACAAAGATAGATTAACAGGAGAAAAGTGTACACATTTTATTAAGTGTGTTCTCTGTGAACAACTCTGTAACATAAATACTGAGACCTCTGTCTTGCTTTGGTTTGTATTTTACTGCGTCCTCCTCCTCCTCTCTCCCCTCTCATCTGCTGGTTCTGAAACTACTCTGGTGATTTACGGCTAGTTGCAAATCCAGCAGCCTTGTTTTAGCATCTCCCTTCCTGTTTCTCTGCTTTTTAACCTTGACCACTCCTCTCTCCTCAGAGCACAGACTCCAGTGCCAGACGGCCTCAAATCAAACCTAGCTCCTGACTTAGTAACTGTGTGAGTGTGGGAAATTTACCGATAAAGAATCTGCCTGCCAATGCAGATGTGGGTTCGATCCTGGATTGGGAAGATCCCCTGGAGAAGGAAATGACACCCCACTCCAGTATTCTTACCTGGGAAATTCCATGGAGGGAGAAGCCTGCCGGGGTACAGTCCATAGGGTCACACAGAGCTGGACTCGACTAAGCGACTAAACAACAGCAAAGAGTATATTAGGTTTGTTATTAAATTTAGGTTATTAAAATTAGGTTTGTTATAAAATTAAGTGAGTTGATGGGTGGGAAGCAATCGGAGAAGTGCCATCTATATTAGCAACTGTAGCGGTCGTTCTCCTTCCCATCTGTCACAACCTCACCGGTTCCTCCCCCCACCAGTGACCCATCTCTCCATCTCCTTCCTGTGCTCTGCACATAACAGCTGGCCTCTCCTCTTCCCTCATACATGCTCTCTCTGGGTGCTCTCCTCTACTCTGGGATGTCAGCCAGCCCTTCTCAGCAAGCGGACATCCTGGGTATATGCATCTAAAGTGAACCCAAGTCTTCTTCATCATGACTTTGCTCTGCAGTTACTAGAAGCCACCAGGAAGCCTGGGAACCTCCACCTGACCAGGGTCCCCCAGCCTCCACATTGGCCCACCCTCAACTCCTGCCGAGGGTCTCACGAGTTCTGCGTCTGTCAGCTCACAGCTTCCAACCCAGGACCCAAGTCCTCAGCTGCTTTCTTCAGAATCCATCTTTCTCAAAGTTTCTGGACCAGAAGCACAGAACTCACTGATCTTTCTCCTGACCCGCCCTCTTCAGCCTCAGTATCACGTCAGGCTCCTCATGTAGCACTGAAAGCCCTCCATGGTCTTTCCCTGCTGACCGCCCCAGTCTTACCTTCTAAACTCTCCCCACCAGGTTTCTTCATGTTCTTTTATGCAGTTTATGTCAGCGTCTCCCTCGCCATCCTCTCTGCTTGAAACGCCATCCTTCTCTTTTCCCTTCTGTGTATCCTGCCTCCCTTTTATCTTCCCATAGTCAGCTCAGAGCTTATCTCCTCCAGAGAGCTTTCCTAACCCCACTTCTCCCTGGCTGAACAACGGCTCACTTCTGAATCCCCTTAATTCCATATGTAGCCTTCCCAATAGTGCTCAAATCATGAGCTGTCTCATATTAACATAATCCTATGTTCCCTCTTAGAAAATATATGATGTGTGATAGAGAAGGAGGTTTCAATTAAAATTTTTATTTTAGATAAGTATGATATTAAAGGTTGTTTTACAAAGTTCATTTAATATCATTTAATGAAATCTTTAACATTTATGCTATATGGAGGTAAAGGTTAAATTTCATCTCTTAATGTATTATCAGTCTTTTTATTTAAAAATTGATGAGTAAAAAGCATGGTTAGCCATTAACTAATCTAAAAATTTAACACTGGACTTCCCTGGTAGCACAGTGGATAAGAAACTACCTACCAAGGCAGGGCTCACAGGTTTGATCCCTTGTCAGGGAAGATCTCACATGCCACAGAGCAGCTAAGCCTGAGTGCCACAACTATGGAGCCTGTGCTCTAGAGACCATGCTCTGAAACAAGAAAAGCCACTTCAGTGAGAAGCCTTCACACCACAATGAAGGGGAGTCCCCAACTCACTGCAACCAGAGAAAGTCATTGCAAAGCAGCAAAGACCCAGCACAGCCAAAAATTTTAAAAAGTAAAATAAAAATATGACATTGTATTTGTCTTGGGTGCAAAATATACATTGCAATGTGGACTTAAATTTTAGTACTGCACTGAAACCCTCATACTTGGAAATTTTATTTTGTTCTAAAAATAATCTTTATGATTTGTTACTAAATGACAAGCTGAAAGAGACTTTCACAGGATCCTCTCTGCAAGCCGTTCTTTTCTAATATGACATGGAAGGTGTGAATAATCCTCTTACTAAATAAATGAAAAATCTAGTATGTATACTTTTATATTATCAAGTTTCTTAAAAATTATTAAACATCTTGATATACTATAGAAAAAAGTTTGAGAAGATGTAGACTTCAGTTCAGTTCAGTGCAGTCACTCAGTTGTGTCTGACTCTTGGCGACCCCATGAATTGCAGCACGCCAGGCCTCCCTGTCCATCACCAACTCCCACTCAAACTCATGTCCATCGAGTTGGTGATGCCATCCAGCCATCTCATCCTCTGTCATCCCCCTTTCCTCCTGCCCCCAATCATCAGTCTTTTCCAATGAGTCAACTCTTTGCATGAGGTGGCCAAAGTATTGGAGTTTCAGCTTTAGCATCAGTCCTTCCAAAGAATACCCAGGACTGATCTCCTTTAGAATGGACTGGTTGGATCTCCTTACAGTCCAAGGGACTCTCAAGAGTCTTATCCAACACCACAGTTCAAAAGCATTAATTCTTCAACGCTCAGCTTTCTTCACAGTCCAACTCTCACATTCATACATGACCATTGGAAAAACCATAGCCTTGACTAGACGGACCTTTGTTGGCAAAGTAATGTCTCTGCTTTTGAATATGCTACCTAGGTTGGTCATAACTTTCCTTCCAAGGAGTAAGTGTCTTTTAATTTCATGGCTGCTGTCACCATCTGCAGTGATTTTGGACTTAAAAAACTGTAAATGATAATCTTGAATTAGATTTGTAAACCCCTTTTACTGCTTCACTAACATATAGTAAATTATTTGGAAGCAAAATCCTCAAATTTTTGGAGGTCTCTGATTTCCTAAATTCAACAATTTCTAATTATTTCAACTTTAGATAAAAAATAATGGAAACTTCTGTTACGAGGTATTGATGATTGTGTATGAAAACTGTCAGGTAGAAACTGATTTGTGATTTATCCAAACACACACTGTGGTTGATAGAATAATGGTTCCCAAAAATGTCTGTGTTGTAATCCCTGGAATCTGTAATATGACAAAAGGGACTTTGCAGATATGATGAAGTTAAAAATTTTGGTGTGGGAAGATGAGCTTGGATTATTTGAGCCCAAATAAGGGGTCCTTATAAGAGGGAAGCCGAAGGGTCAGGGTCTAAAAAGATGTGATTAGGTAAACAGAGGCTGGAGTGATGAATGATTAAAAAAAACAATGACTCATGAGCACATTATCATTATGTATCTTTTTTGAATTCCTGCACAAGCTCACCAAATCTCTCAGATGCTATCAAATTGCATTATCCTAAAGGAAAAATATTTAGTTTATGTATTAATTGTTTTATAAAAAACAGAAATGTCATGATAGCCCAATACTTTGCAAACCCCTCAGAAGTTTTGAACTACCTTAGGGAATCCTGTTTTGTGCATATTCCTCTTATTATATAGATCATGTTGTATCATGAAATGTGAAAGTGTTAGTCTCTCAGCTGTGCCCAACTCTGAGACACCATGGACTGCAGCCCACCAGGCTTTCTCTGTCCATGGGATTTTCCAGGCAAGGATACTGGAATGGATTGCCATTTCCTTCTCCAGGGGATCTTCCCAATTGAAACACGGTCCCCTGCATTACAGGCAGATTCTTTACTGACTGAGCTACGAGGGAAGCCCTATGTTGTATCATAATAATCTTAAAATGTGCTGCTTCCCCCTAGTAGACTATGAACATAGTGATATGAGCTCCTGTATCTCATTATTCTTGTGATTTTTAGGATCTAGCAGAGTATCTGACACAAAAATAAGTGCTTAAACTTACATTTCTTGAATAAATTCATCAATGAGTGAAAAAACAAAATCTGTAGACTATTATGATCAAATTCATATCTTGGGGTGTGAAGAGCTTTATTCATTTCTGTTACTATTTTTAGACATTGCGATTTTAATTCTTAAACAGCACACTAATTTTTTAAATAAAGACATAGACAGAAAACTACAAAGTTGCTTTCCAACGAAAGTTCTAAGAAAGAACAAAACAATAGAGTAGTTTGAAAACAAAGTCCCGTCTGTGAGAAAAGTCTGGTGATTTTTAAGCATCGACCATCAGCATGTTGGTTAGTGGCTAGGGATGAAGAGAGCGATTTAAAAGAATATTGCTCTTATCATTTTATGTCATTACAAATTTTTTCCTATTGTTTTCCTTTACAAGCAAAACTTTGCAAAGCTTGAGATAGGAAAAAATAAGAGGTTATGTGAGAAGCTAAGAAAAAGTTTTTAGACATTTTCAACAATTATTATCTTTTATTAATGTACATGGATTCTCTCCTTGGCCAAGCTCTGGTCAGGCTCTCTGAACTTTCTTCTCAAGGAGACCCTGACTTTGAGTTTCCATGTTCATTTCTGCGTCTTCCAATTTAGCAAGAATTCTGCTAAGGCAGTTTTTAGCTAGAATCCCACATCCTCCATATCTAATCACCCTTGAAATCTACTAGGGTTCCTCGTCATCTATTACCCCTAGTCCCTCCCCCTCATTTGTTCCCATCTGCCTGCTTTTAACAAGAACGCTGTCAGGTTAATTGGCCAGGATTTTTCATGGCTCCTAACATTTCCTTTTAGTAATTTACTTATCCTCTGGTCCTTGGCTATACATTCCCATTTTTCCTTGCTGCATCTTGAGTTGAATCCAACTTCTCTGTCCCCCTGTAAGACCCCAGGGCAGTGGTCCCTCCACCTAACCAATGGTCCGCCTTAAATGATGTCTGCCTTACCATTTTTTAACAAATATCATGAATACTTTTTCTTTAATGTGATAGAATTCTTTGTATCTCTATGGCATATGTTGAGTTCAAATATAATGATACTAATTAGAATCAACCTCCTTTTCATATTTCCTCTATTTTATGGGAAAAATATTATCTTCACTCCCTCCCACATTGACAAACATGATATATATTAAATGAAATTATTTTGTCATAAATGTATAGATACCATGGTCACAGAAACTATGGCAATTTGGCTTTAAGAAAGGAGATTAAAAGCATATGCTCTCCCACAGAGTTTACAGAGAATGAATTATAAGATTAATCTGGCTTGAGAAATAAAGTGAAATATTTGGGAATAACTATTTTCATTCTATCTATATTTTTAGGTATATAAAATCATTTATTTTTCTAACACAAAACTTTCAAATCTACAGCTTAAAATAAGCGCATAGATCACACATGGCATTTTCAGAGATACTTTCAAAGAGATTGTGAAAAGCTCTCTTCCATTTGCTTATGTGATTGAAATGGAAATGGGACTTACTTTTTTTTTTTTGAATACCAGAAAGAAGAAAAAAACAAACAAACAAAAAAAAACAGAAAGAGCAACTTAGTCTCCATGAACCAGCAGAAAGGAAGCATTCTTGCTTTTCTTTCCTTCTTCCAATTCTACTCTGACTCCATTCCCCAAAACCTAAGCCACAGACATAAACACCATTTGGCCAGCTATGGCACTGGGCCATTTTGATTCCCAAAGAGGCAGTAGATACATCTCACCTTGAAAGTAGCACACGTTTACCCCACTGGAAAGCATACATGAGCCGGACAGTCCCTTGGAAGAACAACCATAGTTATTTATCAGCCACCTCTTATTTTATTTATTTCTTTAAGTATGGCATTAAATCAGTCATTGTTTTCTTGAGCTATTTTTTTCTCTATCTAGGCTGTATAATAGTGATTTCTGCTTATTGAGGTCTTTCTCATTCTTCAATGCCCCCCTCCATGAAAATTTATTGAAAATAATCTTCAAAAATCCATATAGTTGTGATCAGAGAAATGTTTACATTGCACATTGGGATATGAAATTTTTAAAAGAGAAAATACAGAGACCATTATGTCGAAGTTGGCTTCTATTTTCTGAAGTCTGCAGGCTCTCCACATCCATGTTCATTACTTAAAAAAGAGAGCTTGCTATTAACAGCTGGATACCTCTCTGTTATGAAGCAACACAAAAATGCTAAAAGCAAGCCAGTGAAATCCTTGCCAGACACCCTCAGTGTGAATTAATCTCCTGCTCTCCTGTGACTTGAGAGTGTCTTAGCTTAATCCCTGGTTCATGACGATCCCACATGCCAAGGGGTAACTAAGCCCATGCACTGCACTACTGAGCTTGTGCTCTAGAGCCACAACTACCGAAGCCCACATGCCCTAGAGCCCATTCATAGGAACAACAGAAGCCGCCACAATGAGAAGCCCGTGTACCACAATGAACAGTAGCCCCCACTCACAACTAGAGAACGCCCACATGCAGCAACAAAGACTGAGCACAATCAAAAATAAAATTAAAAAATAAATAGAAACAAAAAAGAAAAGAAAATAACATGCTAGGGATTAAGGCTGCACACAAGAAGTTATTAGTTGAAAGAAACACAGAAAAAGAAAGAATAAAGTGGTGATGCAAGTGAAAGTCAAGGCCCTGGTTAATATTTATTAAAAAAAGGATTGAATGAATGAATGAGTGCAACCATGACCTCTTTTTTGCAATCTGGACTTGTCTTTAAGAGCCTAGCAGACACCACTGTAGAAATGTCTTACTTCAAAGGCAGCAGGTCTCAAAGTGAACTCATTGATTTTTTTCCTTTTCTGTTTTTTGATTTGGTTGTAAGTATCTCTTAGACTGGCTTCCCTGATGGCTTGACACTTAGAAAAATGCATCTGCAATGCAGGAGACACAGGTTGGATCCCTAGAGATCCAACAGTATCCCAGAGGAAGATCTCCTGGAGAAGGGAGGTGGCAACCCACTCCAGTATTCTTGCCTGGGAAATCCCATGAACAGAGGGCCCTGTGGGCCAAAATCCATGGGGCCACAAGGAGTCGGACATGACTGAGCACACAATACACATCTCTTAGACTGGAGATCACACACCATTTTGGCTTCTGCTCAACCTAACTTTGAGTTTGTATTTGCCAAAGTCCTGTGGCGCCACCTGTCCCGTTCTGCTCCATCCCACAGACAGAGGCTTTTCAAAGCTTGGTCACATTGCTGGAGGGTCTTCATTGCTTCCTCTAAGTTTCCGGGCTCTTTGTGATTCATCGTCACCACCGTAACCAAAGTTAGAGTTCTCAACCCTACCTCATCAATTGTCCTTCTCATCTTCAGTGGCTGAATCTTCGTTCATGCTGCTGCTGCTGGTGCTGCTGTGCCCAGCCATGTCTGACCCTTGGCAATCCCATGGACTGTGGCCTGTTAGGCTCCTCTGTCCATGGGATTTCCTAGGCAAGAATATTGGAGTGGGTTGCCATTTCCTCCTCCAGGGTATCTTCCCAACCTAGGGATTGAACCCATGTATGTCTCTTGCATCTCTTGTTTGGCAAGTGGATTCTTTACCATTGAGTCACCTGGGAAGCCCTTTCCTTCATAATCCCAAACAGATTGTCAGTCTCAATTCATCTCCTGCCTACCTTCTATCATCTGCATTCAGGCCAAGACTTTACACAGAATCAGAACAATCTGAGGCACTAGTTCTTGGACCCCGTTCCTACTCCCCTGGTCAGACTCTCTAGAGAAAATCTGGAAACTGCATTTGTAATAAGCTCTCAGGCACACAGAGGTTAGACTAGATTAGGTAAGAGTAGATTCTTTTAAATCAGAGTATAGTTGCTTTACAATGCCATGTTAGTTTCTGTTGTACATCAGTGTGAATCAGCTATATGTATACATATATGCCTTCCATTTTGAGCTTCCCTCCCACCCCCCCCCCCAACTCAATCCCACCCCTCTAGGTCACCACAGGGCACCAAGTTGAGCTCTCTGTCGCACTAGATGTTAAACTGCTCAAAGGAGCTGTCTGCTATTTCACTCTCCCTGATCACACTTTCTTTCTGCCTAGAATGCCTCCCCAGCTCCACAGATCAAGATTAGTGTGTTTCTTTTTCCATTCCCATGACTTTCAGTTACAAAACAGACTCACAAACACAGAGAACAGATAGGAAGCAGACTTGGTTGGTCCTGTTTATTGATGAGAATATTGAGGCACAGGAGAGGAAGCAGCTTAACCGACTCTAGTTTATGCTATGCTATGCTATGCTAAGTCGCTTCAGTCGTGTCCGACTCTGTGCGACCCCATAGACGGCAGCCCACCAGGCTCCGCCATCCCTGGGATTCTCCAGGCAAGAATACTGGAGTGGGTTGCCATTTCCTTCTCCAAAACATGAAAGAGAAAAGTGAAAGTGAAGTCACTCAGTCGTGTCTGACTTTTAGTGACCCCATGGACTGCAGCCTACCAGGCTCCTCCGTCCATGGGATTTTCCAGGCAACAGTACTGGAGTGGGGTGCCATTGCCTTCTCCAAACTCTAGTTTACTTTGGGGCAATTTAGTAAAAGCGCCCCTCTCTCTTATTTGGGTATTTCATACTCAAGGCCTCACAATTAGACCATTAGAACATCTGAGTAACAGCATGAATTGATTGTTTTTGTCATTGTTGTTCAGTCTTTAAGTCGTATCTGACTCTTTGCGACCCCATGGACTGCAGTACACCAGACTTTCCCTGTCCTTCACTATCTCCCTTAGTTTGCTCAAACTCATGTCCATTGAGTCGATGGTGCCATCCAACCGTCTCACCCTACAAAGCCCCCTTCTCCTCCTGCCCTCAATCTTTCCTGGCATCAGGGTCTTTTCAAATCTTTCAGCTCTTCATCAGATGGCCAAAGTATTAGAACTTCAGCTTCAGTATCAGTCCTTCCAGTGAATATTCAGGGTTGATTTCCTTTAGGATTGACTGGTTTCATCTCTTTGCTGTCCCAGGGAATCTCAAGAATCTTCACCAGCATCACAGTTCAAACGCATGAGCTTTTCAGTGCTCAACCTTCTTTATGGTTCAACTCTCACATCTGTACATGACTACTGGAAAAACCTTGGTTTTGACTATATGATCTTTGTCAGCAAAGTGATGCCTCTGCTTTTTAATACACTGTCTAGATTTGTCTTTTCTTCCAAAGAGCAAGCGCCTTTTAATTTCATGGCTGCAGTCACCATTCACAGTGATTTTGGAGCCCAAGAAAAATAAAATCTGTCACTATTTCTATGTTTTCCCGATCTGTTCACCATGAAGTGTAATATTAAATATTATAAATGAAAAAGAAACTCCAAAGAATTTATTGAAACTTATAGGACATGTTGATCAAACTATGAAGAATAATTTTCACTCTAAGTTTGACTCAGTTTAAGCTACTTCTGCTGCCTGTAAACTTTGAAAATAGCTGTGCTTGTCATTTAGAGACTAAAACACATGGCAAATTTTTCAGTCCATTTTCCATCTTTTAAATTCTTCAGGAAAAATAGTCAACATTATTTCACTCTGTCACATCAGTGGCATTGGAGTAGAAGGAAATTTATGTTTATAGGATGATTTCATGCTCGGTGTATCTCAAAGTATGATTCAAAGTCATAAATTAAGTAGAAATTATACTCAATTTAAATAAAAGTAATCTTGTTTCTTCTAGAGAGAGCAATGAGTGAGAAGATTTTATTCCCTGAAGGATTTTGCATTTTACAATCATCATGTTATCAGTTCTTAATTTGTTAAATTTATAGCACTGAGGAAGTTGACACTCTTAATAGTCAGAAACGTGTGCTTATTCAAGGAGCTTTATGCAGACCTGGTAATTTTTTTCAATTTACTCGTATTGAGTAAATTTAATATTTATTAGTCTAATAAATAATTATTTCTGTCACTATATAAATGTATATTTATCTACCTTTATATGTGTATGACACATCTTTAATATTTGTTTCAACAGGATGAAGCAATTGCCATTGCATAATTATTTAACTCATTGTATACTAACATCTACATAAATTATCAAGATGCCAACCTGGATTAATATATAGGAAGAATGAATCCTGAAATGACCAAAGGTCATTTCACAGAAAGGTATCCACCAACTGGCAAAGCTTTGCCATCCTTAAAAATGCAGAACCGTTTTTGAGATGTTCAGGGTAGTCACTAGTGCAGGTATTTTTGTACTGATGTGCACCATTCCATCACCCAACCGTGGTTCCTCTGACACAATGAATAACCCATGTAGAACACTGTGCTGTTTACAGAATGCTTTTACAATTCAAGATGCCAATCCTGTGAGCTAGGTAACACTACCAGTCTCTTTCACATGAGGAGTTTGATGTACAGAGAGAGATTGACAGATACATCTAGGGACCCATTCACGCTCCTAAGTCATAAACTGACATTGGCACCTGGGACCTCTGGCATCTGTGCTCTTTGCAAAGATTTTGCTGTTTATAAATGCTCTGTAACTGTACTGCCTTACATGTGTACCCAAACTAATGCTTGGCTTCAGGAGGAATAGTTCATAATATGAAAGTCTCCTGGTTGATTGCCTACAAATGGAGGCAGAGAGGAGCAAAGAACCTGGGATAAAGCAATATAGTGAAACTTGGAAATCTTTCAACAATGAGTAATTAAACAGTTTTTTCTTGCACAATTTCAGAATTGCTCACATGGTATTTTTGGCTAAAAAGATTAGCTGCAGACAAAGGGAATGCATATCATCAATGACTCAGAAAAATAAACTGCTCCAAAAATCTTTCCATTTTTACAGACCAGAGCTTATTGAATCAGCTTTTGTGGTCATTGATATCCATGCAATTACTTTCAGTTCTTCATCTTTCATAAGACTTCCTGTTTTCAGAACATTTACAGGATGTTCTTAAAGCATTCATGGCAGGAAAGACCCTGGGTTTAATTTCTTGTAGAGTCTTCAAGCTACAGTTGGCTTAAGTAGCTTATTCTGGACGGTAAATTTCCAAATCATGAAACATCTTTGGGTGAAACAAGAATTGAAAACTTTTAAATGAACATCTTCTGGTCAAGGGAATTTCCCTGGTACTGTCAGAAAGAGTTAGCTCCCCACAAGTCTGATACCAGAAGAGCTCTTCTCATTTATTTTCTATCATCTAGCCAGTGTCATATTCATTTGGCTCTCAGCGATAAGTGTGAATTAGCACTAGGTCCTCCACCTGTCTGACTATTCTGAAGTATCAAATCTTATTTTATCATTTGGGTAGGTGTTAGAGACCAGTTCAATTATGTTATACATTTGGCAGTCTTGTCATGTCCTTTCTCATTCCCTTGTGTAAAATTACTGAGAATAAAGCATTGCATACGAATATGGCTTTGTATGTACAGTTAATTTTGATAGTGCTCTGTTCTTGTGACTCACCCGTGGATACTGACCTGTAATTGTTAGTAGTGAGTTACAGACTACACTGCCATGCTTTATATATGACAGAAACATAACTTTTTCTAACTGAAAAACGCCATTTGACCATTAGGCCAGTGAATGGCCATTCCTGTAGAAGCACAGGTGACAACAATGATAGAAAATCATTAACAATGACATTTGGGTCTCAAACTGTGTACTTTCTGAAATGTTCCCCTCAATTGAATAATTTCCTTCAAACAGAAAAAGACCAACTAGGATGAACAGCCTTTAAATTTTCCTATTGTAGACTTAAAAATATGCACAGCCTAAAAGCTGAGAGTTCTGCTTTACTCCTTGGCAGTTTCTAGCACTTCAAGCATGCTGCTGCTGCTAAATCGCTTCAGTCGTGTCCGACTCTGTGCAACCCCATAGACGGCAGCCCACCAGGCTCCCCCGTCCCTGGGATTCTCCGGGCAAGAACACTGGGATGGGTTGCCATTTCCTTCTCCAGTGCATGAAAGTGAAAAGTGAAAGTGAAGTTGCTCAGTTGTGTCCGACTCCTAGCGACCCCATGGACTGCAGCCCACCAGGCTCCTCCATCCATGGGATTTTCCAGGCAAGAGTACTGGAGTGGGGTGCCATTGCCTTCTCCGACTTCAAGCCTAGGAGGCAGTATCTCAAGTGACCCTGTGGAAATTATCTGAAGATGCTAAGTAGCACCCATGCATGGAGCTGCTTCTTCCAATTTTAAGGTCTTTTAGGTATGACGTAGAGATCTTTACCTGCATTTGAAACATATCTTTGCCATTCCTAGAACATAATGGGGCCATGATGGCTTAGTCATCCAATAAACAGAACTCTAAAAAAAGTGGAAGGTGTTGGAGGAAACCACAGACAGTATCTTCAGATGGCTCCTGAAAACAGTAATTCCCAGGTCTCACGGTTTGTTAAGGTCCAGGGCCACACTCTTCAATTTGGCTTTCTTTTTTTAAAGCGTATTTTTTTTTTTTTAATTTATTTTAGGCTGCATTGGGTCTTACTTGTGGCTCTTCATTTTGGCGCTTGGGCTTCTCTCCAGTTGCTATGGAAAGGTTTAATGGCTCTGAAACATGTGGGACCGTAGTTCCCCAACCAGGATCAAACCTGCATCCCCTGCACTAGGAGGAAGATTCTTAACCACTGGGCCACCACAGAAGTCCTTTGTGACTTAGCATGCATGCACACAGGATACAGTTAGCACATGGAAGCTGGTCAGCTGTCTCTCGCCAGCAGACTGACCTACCTTGAACCCAGAGCCCAAGTCGTGGGTGTTTGAGGGAATCACAGAGGATGGTGGCTCAACTGTGCTGCCAGGACAAAGCAGGGACACTTGTCATGTCTCTACCCCTTAACGCCCCCCCCCCAAATATTAATTAAACAGGAAAACATAAATCAAACCAGTCTTTAACACAACTATTATCCATATATTTCCAGCTAAACCTCTACTAATAGACCAGTAGGGTCAGCCAAATTGTACATTAAACAACCACCTGTAGATGAGAAGACTGTTCAGGATGGAAGATCATTCTTAGGCTCAGAAATGGAGCCACTAAAGGAGTCACTTTAATGCCCTAGTCATCCTGTCTCTCTTCATGCCTTTCAATTTGGTGATGCCTCTCTACTAGTTATATGCTTTCTGTCTATCTTGCAGGCTTAATGAGTCATCATACAATTATTTAAACAGACTCTATTCTGATTTTCTCTCTAAATATAGGAGAACACATCTCTCTCAGTGACACAGTATTGCTCTGTCTTTACCATCTGCCAAAACCATTATTCAAATGACTCATTACTTTATTCATTGCTCATTTATAGGGTGTCATTAGTAATAATAAATATCATTTTACCTAATCAGTCTTTAATTATGGCCATGTCTATCCTAGAAATGAAGTAATATTCACAAACCCCTCAAAATTTATCTAGAACATTCACAAAAAGCCATTTTCTATGTTTTAACACAAATTTTAAAAAAGTAACAGACTAAATGATGCCATCTTGCAGATGAAATCCTCAACTATGTGCATTTTGTTTACTGAGGTAAACAGGAGATCAAATCAGTCAATCCTAAAGGAAATCAACCCTGAATATTCATTGGAAGGACTGATGTAGAAGGTCCAATTTGTTGGTCATCTGATGCAAAGAGCCAAGCCATTGGGAAAAACCCTGATGCTGGGAAAGATTTAGTTCAGTTTGGTTGTTCAGTTGTGTCTGACTCTTTGCAAACCCACAGACTGCAGTACGCCAGGCTTCCCTGTCCATCACCAACTCCCAGAGCTTGCTCAAACTCATGTCCATTGAGTTGGTGATACCATCCAGCCATCTCATCCTCTGTCATGCCCTTCTCCTCCTGCCTTCAATCTTTCCCAGCATCAGGGTTTTTTTCCCAGTGAGTCAGTGGCCAAAGTATTGGAGCTTCATCTTCAGCATTAGTCCTTCCAATGAATATTCAGGACTGATTTCCTTTAGGCTTAACTGGTTTGATCTCCTTGCAATCCAAGGGACTCTCAGGAGTCTTCTTCTCCAACGCCCCAGTTCAAAAGCATCAGTTCTTCAGCCTTCTTTATGGGCCAACTTTCACATCCACACATGACTACTGGAAAAACCATAGCTTTGACTAGATGGACCTTTGTTGGCAAAGTGTCTCTGCTTTTCAATATGCTGTCTAGGTTGGTCATAACTTTTTTCCAAGGAGCAAACGTCTTAATTTCATGGCTGTAGTCACCATCTGCAGGGATTTTGGAGCCCAAGAAAATAAAGTCTGTCACTGTCTCCATTGTTTCCCCATCTATTTGCCATGAAGTGATGGGACCAGATGCCATGATGCTGGTTTTTTGAATGTTGAGTTTTAAGTGGGCTATTTCACTCTCCCCTTTCCCTTTCAACAAGAGACTCTTTTAAGGCAGGAGGAAAAGTGGGCAACAGAGAATGAAATGGTTGGATGGTATCACTGACTCAATGGACATGAGTTTGAGCAAACTCCAGGAAATAGTGAAGGGCAGGGGAAGCCTGACATGCTGCAGTCCATGGTGGTACAGAGTTAGGCCTGACTGAGCATGTAGAGTCGGACATGACTGAGAGACTGAACTGAACTAAACTGAGCATGTGTTCATGCGCTGAGGTGAGTGAGACAGGAGTTATCCCACCACCCCCATCTTCTAGATGAGAAGAGGAAAGAATGCAGCCTGGCCAATGTCACACAGATGTGATGTGTCTGCCCCCATCTTATCCTGCTAAACTGAGACATCACCCACTTTAACAAGGCCTCAGATTCTGAAATTGCTGTTCTCCACCCTTTACTCCAGCCCTCTACCCACTGCTCAGAGTCTCATGCTTGTTCTAATTCTGCTTTGGACTAGAAGAAGACACAGAATATCTCCTCTGAAAGCACTGTACTTATTTTCCATAAACTGTTTTTCGTGATGGCCTCAACATTTTCTGCCAGTTTCCACTTTGTCATTGAGATCATTTCACTGGTCTACATGCTGCATGGTGCGTCTCTGTCTTCAACAGCTCGTGAGATCCCTGTGCCTATTGCGAGAAAAATAGAGTAGTCAAATTTCCTCACTGAAAATCCATAATTAAACCAGAAGATTTAATTTCCTGCTCATGATCAGTTGCCCTTGAGGTGACATTCTTTTGCAAAGGAAGGTCAGTGTCTGTTTCTGCACACTCCTGCTTCCATCAAATCTTTATTGCCCTCCTGTTAGACAAAGTACTGGCCACAAGTCAATATGTCCCAAGGTAGAGTTCAAGTAGGATAAAACTACTGCTTAAGTCTTCAGGCTTGAATAACTCCAAAAGCAAGTTTCATCTGATTTCATAATCCCAAAGTATATTTTATCTACTGGACTTGGACTTACTGATAGAGGGAGAAAAAAATTAACACACTCAAGGAATGTAATAAAGACCAATTTTGGCAACTCTGAGTAAAGAAAACACCATTAGTCATTGGTTTTCTGGAACAAAAGTTTGATTTATTTTATTTTTAAAAAGTCCATCTACATTCCACACGAGGCTTAGAACTCTTTTTCTATGAAACATGGGAAAAGCTATCTTGATTACAAAGGTGCTCTTTCTCAATGCTCCCAGGTCATAAAATTGTCACTCAAGTGAGCGCCATGTCATTGTATATATTTATATAAATATGTCATATACATAGAATGTCCCATATATATATATATGACATTGGACTTCCCTGGTGGTTAAAATGGTAAAGAATCTTCCTGCAATGCAGGAGACTTGGGTTCAATCCCTGGATTGGGAAGATCTCCTGGAGAGGGGAATGGCTACCCACTCCAATATTCTTGCCAGGAGAATTCCATGGACAGAGAAGTCTGGAGACTACAGTCCATGGGGCCCCATAATGCAGGAGACACAGGTTTGATCCCTGAGTTGGGAAGATCCCCTGGAGAAGGAAATGACAACCCACTCCAGTATTCTTACCTGGAGAATCCCATGGACAGATGAACCTGGCAGTTCCTACAGTCCATGGGTTCGCAAGGAGTTGGACACGACTGAGTGACTGAACAACAGCTACCCTCAGTTAGGCATACATGAGGATCAATAAAACACTACAAGGCTTTCACAGCTCTACAAGGCCATGATAATATTTTCCATTCACTTTCTTTTTGTTCCTCAGACAGTAAAGTCTCAATTGTCCTATCTTCAAGTTCACTGATACTTTTCCTCTGACAGTTTAAATCTGCTGTTGCGCTCCTCTATTTTTTTTTATTTCAGTTATTTTACTTTCCAACTTCAAGATTTTATTAGTTCTTTTATGTCATTTCTATCTCTTTATTGATAGTCTCTATTTGGTGAGAAATTCTCATACTTTCCTTTAAATTTCTAGATGTGGTTTTCTTGATTTCACTGAATGTATTTATGATGGCTGGATTAAAGTCTTTGTTTAATAAATCAAATATCTGAGTTTCTGTTTTTTCTTTCCAGTTATGATCCATACCTTTCTGTTTCTTTTCACATCTTCCAGGTTTTATTTTTTTGCTAAAAATTGAATATTTTAAGAAAAGAATATGTCAAATCTGTACATTGGTTTTCCCCTCCTTCCTAGGATTCAGTGTTGCTGTTGTTGCTGTATATTTGCTTAGTAGTTTTTCTGGACTAATTTTTATAAAGTCTGCATTTTTTGTTGTGTGCAGCCACTGGGGTCTCTGCTTGGTCCGTGGTCAGCTAAGTGCTTCCCTGGTGGCTTAGCCATTGAACAATCTTCCTGCAATGCGGGAGACCTGGGTTCAATCCTTGGGTTGGGAAGATTGCCTGGAAAAGGGAACGGCTACCCACTCCAGTATTCTTGCCTGGAGAATTCCATGGACAGAGGTACCTGGCAGGCTATAGTCCATGCAGTTGCAAACAGTCAGACATGACTGAGTGACTTTCACTCACTCAATGATTGAACAGAGATTTGCTTAAATGCCTTGTGCCAACAAGTCCTTCAGTCTTTGTCAAAGACACCTTCAAGGCGCCAGCTGTTTATAACCCTGTCTAAACCTTCCTTTCCTGCTTGCCCAGAGTCTCACAGTTAATCGGAGTCAAGAACATAGGGCTCTCTCAGGCCTTTCCTGGGCGTGCACTAACCTTCCTCATGTGCACGGACATCTAGATAGAATTCCAGGAATACGTCAACTTAAAAAAAAGCGCCTTATAAACACTTCATTTCCTAGGTTTTCCTTTTACAGTTTTTATCCAGTCTCTTGTTTGCTACAACTGGGACTGCTGCCTGGAATAGCTGCTCTGTTCAACAACTGCTGTTGATTATTTTAAACTAACGCCCTGGGGCTAGGACTGTTCACCCTGCTTGAACCCTGAATTAAATCAAATAAAATCAAGCTTAGAATGGGCCTTTCCCAGTGATTTGCCAGACAGTATGAATAGTGGCAATTCTCTGGGGATGGAGATTTGGGACAGCACCAAACCCATTTTTACCCTCTCTAGGAGCTTCCAGGCTGCTGGTTTTCATAGCTACCATCTTTGCAAGGCAGTTGGTTTCAAGACTATTGCAGAGAGGGAGAGGGAGATTGGAATAGGGCAAATAAGAATTGGACCATACAGATGAGTGCCAAAGAATTGATGCTTCTGAACTGTGGTGCTGGAGAAGACTCCGGAGAGTCCCAGGGACAGCAAGGAGATCCAACCAATCCATCCTAAAGGAAACCAACTCTGAATATTCATTGGAAGGCTGATGTTGAAGCTGAAGCTCCAATACTTTGCCCACCTGATGCGAAGAGCCAACTCACTAGAAAAGACCTTGATGCTGGGAAATGTTGAGGGCAGGAGGAGAAGGGAGTGACAGAGGATCGGATAATTGGATGACATCATCACCGACTGAATGGACATGAGTTTGAGTAAAGTCCAGGAGAAAGTGGAGGAGGAGAAAGTCTCCAAAAGAGACTGGCCTGCTGCAGTCCATGGGGTCCCAAAGAGTCAGACACAGCTTAGCCACTGAACAACAATAGCAACTCACTTTCAGCTATATACATTGCTTATTTTCCCAAACAGGTTGTTGTAATGAGAAATCCTGAGGCCAGGAGTCACTGTTAGCCAGGGAAGGTAACCCAGTGCTGCTCTGCCAGGAAAGATCCTCTTGTATACACATCACCCATCTTCAGATAAACCAGGGAAGTGGTCCTCTCATTGAGAGAAACAAGGAAATGGAAAGCGAGATGAAAGAATTTAATCTCAGGCTCAACCCATAGAGACTAAGTAGCTGAATAGGGAACTAAAGCTAATGTTTCCTCAAGTTCTCAAGAGTTCTTGGCCATAGACAGTTGAGAAGAAAGAAGATGAGGGGCAGACGGAATTCTGCAGCAACCAGCAGGACACTGTGGTCCCCATACCTTTGTGAGAGAATGGGGAAATGGAGGAGGAAGGAAGAGAAGAGAACTTCCTTCAAGAGTTCAGTTGAATACTTGATGTTTGCCCACAGAAAGCCACTTCCACCTAAGGGACACGGTTGGGTTGATTTTGTGTATGAAATTCTCCCACTAATTATCTTCAGACTTACTTTTCTTTTAATTCAATATATTTTTAAGATTTATTTTTAATTGGAGAATTATTGCTTTACAATGTTGTGTTGGTTTTTGCTGTTAAACAATGTGAATCA
Source organism: Bos javanicus (assembly GCF_032452875.1). Taxonomy (NCBI): domain Eukaryota; kingdom Metazoa; phylum Chordata; class Mammalia; order Artiodactyla; family Bovidae; genus Bos; species Bos javanicus. Next base: position 24,243,075 of record NC_083881.1, read on the forward strand.
GCGTAAGTATACACATATCGCCTTCCTCTTGAACCTCCCTCCCACCCACCTCCCACTCCACCCCTCTAGGTCATCACAGAGTACCCGGTTGAGCTCCCTGTGCTATATAGCAGCTTCCCACTAGTGATCTATTTTACACACAGTAATGTATATATTTCAATGCTACTCTCTCAATTCATCCCACTGTCTCCTTCCCCCACTGTGTGTGTGTCAGAGAGGGGGGGAGAGAGAGAGATGTGGACCATTTTTAAAGACTTTATTGAATTTTTTACAATGGTTTTTTGGCCAGGAGACACGTGAGATGAAACCCACATCCTCTGCACTGAAAGGTGAAGTCTCAACCACTGGAACACCAGCTCAGTTCAGTCGCTCAGTCATGTCAAACTGTGACCCCATGAATTGCAGCACGCCAGACCTCCCTGCCCATCACCAACTCCCAGAGTTCATTCAAACTCACGTCCATCGAGTCGGTGATGCCATCCAGCCATCTCGTCCTCTGTCATCCCCTTTTCCTCCTGCCCCCAATCCCTCCCAGCATCACAGTCTTTTCCAATGAGTCAACTCTTTGCATGAGGTGGCCAAAGTACTGGAGTTTCAGCTTTAGCATCATTCCTTCCAAAGAACACCCAAGACTGATCTCCTTTAGAAAGAACTGGTTGGATCTCCTTGTAGTCCAAGGGACTCTCAAGAGTCTTCTCCAACACCACAGTTCAAAAGCATCAATTCTTTGGTGCTCAGCTTTCTTCACAGTCCAACGCTCACATCCATACATGACTACTGGTAAAACAATAGCCTTGACTAGACAGACCTTTGTTGCCAAAGTAATATCTCTGCTTTTGAATATGCTACCTAGGTTGGTCATAACTTTCCTTCCAAGGAGTAAGAGTCTTTTAATTTCATGGCTGCAATCACCATCTGGAGTGATTTTGGAACCCAGAAAAATAAAGTTTGACACTGTTTCCACTGTTTCCCCATCTATTTGCCATGAAGTGATGGGACCAGATGCCACAATCTTTGTTTTCTGAATGTTGAGCTTTAAGCCAACTTTTTCACTCTCCACTTGCACTTTCATCAAGAGGCTTTTTAGTTCCTCTTCACTTTCTGCCATAAGGGTGGTGTCATCTGCATATCTGAGGTTATTGATATTTCTCATGGCAATCTTGACTCAGCTTGTGCTTCTTCCAGTCCAGCGTTTCTCATGATGTACTCTGCATAGAAGTTAAATAAACAGGGTGACAATATACAGCCTTGACGTACTCCTTTTCCTATTTGGAACCAGTCTGTTGTTCCATTTCCAGTTAACTGTTGCTTCCTGACCTGCATATAGGTTTCTCAAGAGGCAGGTCAGGTGGTCTGCTATTCCCACCTCTTTCAGAATTTTCCACAGTTTATTGTGATCCACACAGTCAAAGGCTTTGGCATAGTCAATAAATCAGAAATAGATGTTTTTCAGCGGATGTTGGCAATTTGATCTCTGGTTCCTCTGCCTTTTCTAAAATCAGCTTGAACATCAGGAAGTTCACAGTTCACGTATTGCTGAAGCCCAGCTTGGAGAATTTTGAGCATTGCTTTACTAGCATGTGAGATGAGTACAATTGTGCAGTAGTTTGAGCATTCTTTGGCATTGCCTTTCTTAGGGATTGGAATGAAAACTGACCTTTTCCAGTCCTGTGGCCACTGCTGAGTTTTCCAAATTTGCTGGCATATTGAGTGCAGCACTTTCACAGCATCATCTTTCAGGATTTGAAATAACTCAACTGGAATTCCATCACCTTCACTAGCTTTGTTCATAGTGATGCTTTCTAAGGCCCACTTGACTTAACATTCCAGGATGTCTGGCTCTAGGTGAGTGATCACACTATTGTGATTATCTTGGTTGTGCAGATCTTTTTTGTACAGTTCTTCTGTGTATTCTTGCCACCTCTTCTTAATATCTTCTGCTTCTCTTAGGTCCATACTATTTCTGTCTTTTATCGAGCCCATCTTTGCATGAAATGTTCCCTTGGTATCTCTAATTTTCTTGAAGAGAACTGTAGTCTTTCCCATTCTGTTGTTTTCCTCTATTTCTTTGCATTGATTGCTTGCTTATATCTTTCCTTTGCTCCTTTGCTTTTTGCTTCTCTTCTTTTCACAGCTATTTGTAAGGCCTCCCCAGACAGCCATTTTGCTTTTTTGCATTTCTTTTCCATGGGGATGGTCTTGATCCCTGTCTTCTGTACAATGTCATGAACCTCCATCCATAGGTCATCAGGCTAGTTCACACTGTCTATCAGATCTAGTCCCTTAAATCTATTTCTCACTTCCATTGTATAATCATAAGGGATTTGATTTAAGTCATACCTGAATGGTCTAGTGGTTTTCCCTACTTTCTTCAATTTAAGTCTGAATTTGGCAATAAGGAGTTCATGATCTGAGCCACAGTCAGCTCCCAGTCTTGTTTTTGCTGACTGTATAGAGCTTCTCCATCTTTGGCTGCCAAGAATATAATCAATCTGATTTCAGTATTGACCATCTGGTGATGTCCATGTGTAGAGTCTTCTCTTGGTGTTGTTGGAAGAGGGTGTTTGCTATGACCAGTGTGTTCTCTTGGCAAAACTCTATTAGCCTTTGCCCTACTTCATTCTGTATTCCAAGGCCAAATTTGCCTGTTACTCCAGGTGTTTCTTACACCAGAGAAGTCCAAATTATTTCTTTTTATATGCAACTTTATCAGCATCATTTTCAAATGTCCAGTTGTCCATGTGAATTGAGAAAAAAAAATCTCTGGAAACTTGAATAACGCAACAGATACCTCCTTAAGTTATATTATTATAACTCAGAAATAGGTGAGCAAAACAGAGAATATTTCTCCAGTGTCAGAGTTGATTTAACTAACAGTTAACTAACACTTTGCAAATGGGGTGTGATTGCTTTTCATCCTTTAGTACACACTTCAAAGGGACTCCTGATGTTGATGTTGGTATAATTGTTGACTTTGTCCTGTGCAATTGATTTTCATGTGGATTTAAGCTGGCTGACAAGCGACATGACAAGATATATGGCTCACTTCATAAGAACTACTGATTAATGAGACTGATTAATGTTTGAATTTGATTTGTTTCAAAAAATTGGATCAGCAAGGGGTGACCAAAGACTTCTTAGTGTCAAGTGTTTAATTTTACAGCACCCTGGAAATGAGTGTATTTTATTTTGAGACTCTTGGTAAATATATCTACTGTAACCATAAGATAGAATACAGTTAATATTACTAAAGTCAAAGTGGAATGCAGGAAAGAGGGAGATGGATTTAAATTTTAAAGTTGTTTGTATCACTCAGATATAATGGGTAAAACATCTGTGACTGAAAAATGCTTGAGGATGAAATTCCTTTGGAAGATTCGTCCTCTTAAGACAGTCCTTCAGAGTCTGAGATTTATGCCAAAATCCATTCAGCCTGGAGTAAGGCAGTGAAAGAAATTTCACAGGAAACAGAGATACAAAAGCATTCTCTGATTTGGAAGTAAGGAATTTTTTCAAAGAGATCAATTTTGCACATTCTTTAAAGAAATGTCTTTAGGGAAGAGGAGTACAAATTTTCACCCAAAGACAAGGCATTTTGCCAAAGTATGGGAAGAAGCCTCTAATTTATAGAAACTTAAGATCCCAAGGGGTTTCTTAGATGAGAAGAAGGGCCAGCTTCAAAATGGTAACTAAATGCAGAACATGAAGGTAACTATCTTTGTAGCCAGACCTAAGACCTATATACCTGGAGGAGGAATCGGGACAATTAGCAAATGTATATATTTTATTATAATTCTAAAAATTATATATTTATAATTTTATATATTATATACAGTATAATTTTATACTACAAAATTATAATTATAAAATTACATAGATATAATTTTATTTTAAGGAATATAATTTTTTTTAATGTGGAGAGGTATTTTGCAACTATGTCAATATCTTATTTCTCATGACATTTTCAAGTTATTCCTTTATGATTTAGAGTTATATGAACTCAAGTTTTCCTATTTTATTTAATGAGTTTGAATCCATTATTATCATTACTTATTTCTATACCTAACTGTCCCTGATTTGGACAATGGAACATTGTTCTTTGAGTACTTCCTGGCATATGATATTCCAGGTTCGTCTTGTACTGTCTCCACCCCAGCTTTGGGTTCAACCATTTCTCCAAGGTGTCCTGTTTTCCTGGACTCATTAAGAAAATGTTGTATTGGAGTACAGCCAATTAACAATGTTGTGGTAGTTTCAAGTGAACAATGAAGGGACTCAGTCATACATTTAAATGTATCCATTCTCCCCCAAACTTCCCTCCCATCCAGGCTGGCACATAACAATGAGCAGAGCAGTGCTGTACAATAGATCTTTGCTAATTATCCATTTTAAATATAACAGTATGTCCATGACCTTTCCAAACTCCCTAACCATTTTTATATGTTATATACAATATAATTTTATATTATAAAATTATATGGATATAATTTTATTATAAGGAATATAATTTTATTGTAAGGAATTGGCTTGCATGATAATGCAGGCCGAGAAGTCCCACCACCTGCCATCTGCAAGTTGGAGAGAAGGCAGTTGCATGGTTGGACCACTCAAGGTAGCTGTCCTCTTGCTCTCTGACCTTCCCCTGCCCAACCAGTCTCTGCTTCACCCATGCCCCATGCACAGGACTCACCTTCCAACATACTTGCTCCTGGGGTGCGCCACTCTGCTGGTTTCCCTGGTAACTATTAGGCCAGCCTGACATCAGTTCCCCCTATGACAGGCAGGCTCCCCTCCCTCTTGGGATCGAGGACAGCCACCATGTCCTGCCAGTCTCTCCAGGACCCTGCTTCAGATGTGTAGGCTTCCCAGTCTATTAAACCATTGATGTCTCTGTTGCTGACTCCGGGCTGTTTCTTCAGTCTTCAGGCTGGGCGAATGCAGGTTTCTAGGGCCTGTGGGGTGCAGGTCAACAGCAGTGGTGTGGTTTCAGCCAGTTCTAAGGCCGGAGAACAAAGAGGGCCGTGGTGTAAGTCCCAGCCTGAGGGCAAGAGAAGATCAGTGTCCCAGCTTACTGGCATGGAAGAGAGAGAATTCTCCCTTCTGGTCCCCTCTTTGCTCTACGCAGATGCTCAATGGATTGGATGATAGCTACCCACATGAGGAGGGGGAGAGGGAGATGTTGGCTCATGGCAGGAGGGGTGCATACTCTAACCTGTGTGAGAGGCCTTGAGAATGATAATAGTAGTTAATAATCATTGCTAATTCATTGTTTATTGTTTAATCCACTGTTTGAGGGTAGTTTTTTGTGCAGCAGCACATTCTATCACCAGGTAGCCCAGTGGGAAAGAATCTGCCTGCCAGTGCAGATATGGGTTTGATCCTTGGGTCAGGAAGATCCCCTGAGAGATCTCTCCTCCCCTGAGAAGAGAGATGGCAACCCACTCCAGTATTCTTGCCTGGAAAAATCCCATGGATGGAGGAGCCTGGTGGGCCACAGTCCATCTGATCACAGAGTCAGACACGACTGAGCAACTGAGCAAGGATGATACACACAGACTAAGAACAATGAATTAGAGCAAGCTTGACATACAGAGAAGGAAAGGAGTCTTTGTCAAATGATACTGAAGGATACTTCTCTGCCTTAGATTTTGTTTCATCCACACAGCTCCTTGCCAGAAACACAGTAACAATGTAATATAACTTTAAACTAATGTGTCCAGGTTGTTGTTTAGTACTGAAATCTTTTGCTTTTTGATTCTTTGTTCTATAGGTTACAGCTGTGGCTTCCCAGGTAGCACTAGTGGTAAAGGATCCTTCTGGCGATGCAGGAGACGCAAGAGACCCAGACTGGATCCCTGGGTCAGGAAGATGCTCTGGAGAAGGGAACGGCTACCCACTCCAGTACTCTTGCCTGGAGCATCCCATGGACAGAGGAGCCTGGCAGGCAACAGTCCATGAGGCCACAGAGAGTCAGACATGACTGAGCAACTAATACTTTCACTTCCGCTTTCCATTGTTTTCGTCTACACTGCAAGCTTTAATTGAGCACCAAATCCCCGAGATACCACCTCAAGGCTGGGAGTCCCTTGCCTTGAAAACATCTCTCCTTTTCTTTCTATCTTCATATACAATGTCTTTTTCTGAAAGTCACTTACTATCCAAGTCAAGATGCAGTGCAGATACCTAAATTCTTTATTCTCCTTAACACCTACAAATCTGAGGGCCGTTGGCTCTCCTGTGCTTCGTGCAAATCTGGAGTGAGTCAGCATTATGAATTGAGCGAGTCCAGGGCCTGGTCCCACATGTCCCACCTGAGCTGGAACACCCAGAGGAGGAAGCGGGGAAGACAGCCTCCTGTTTCACTGTGATGCCATCTCGCAGCCAACCATCCCCTCCTGAGATGCAGATTTCTTTGTGCTCTGATGACTAGCAAATATTGTGTTCCATGAGGCTGATGCATTTCTCAAACTCTGAATACCTCCCACTCTCCCAGGAATGACCATCCAGACTCTTCATTACGGACCTTATTTATATGTGCTCTGACAATATTGTTGATTCCTTTTTTAAATGAGTTTAAGTAGACAACTCGAGATGAAGTATTTGCCTTAGCAATGCATATGCCTGTGAGCCTCCTACGCACCTTATAGTGCATGCAGTTTTCCATGTGTGGGTATCTGAAATTAAAGCTTTCTCTCTGTTATTTTACTGAAATCTTCATTAACTTAAAATTTCTGTGGCCTCTTCACTCAAGAAATATTCATCAAAATACTAGAATGACAGAACATAATTCTATTGACACCTGTGTTTGCCTGATGAGATGTTCCTGGGACGACTGTCCAACTGGTTCTCTGCCTTCAGCTGGACCTACACAACTCTCCCTCCAGCCTCCTGCCCTGTGTTCTTGACCATGTGACATGCAAAGTCCCTTCCTGACACTATCACACACACTCTCTCTTAGCTTGGAATGTGCTTTACTGACACCTCCCTTAGCAATGTTGTTTAAAGTCATTTTAAAAATATTCACTTTTTGGCTGCATTGGGTCTTTGGTTGCAGCTTGTGGAATCTTTCACTGCGGCACACGGACTCTAGTTGTGGTCTCATGAGCTAAGTAGTTGTGGAGTGTGGGCTTAGTTGCTCTGCAGCATGCGGGAACTTAGTTTCCTAACAAGGGATCAAACCCCTGTCCCCTGTGTTGGAAAGCAGATTCTTAACCACTAGACCACCAGGGAAGTCCTGCTCAAAATCATTTTGATTATTATCTTACACCCCTCAGAAAACAAAATGAATGTGCATTCTAGACACTGAACTTTAAATCCAGAGGTGGACATATGCCTACTTTAAGTACATCCTATAAGACCAAAGAGAGACCTTGGAGTTAGTGAAGGCTTTGTGATTTGGATCTCTTCTTCAGGATGGATAAGTATCATGGGAAATTTACAGTTTCATCAGAGATATGACTACAATGATATGAACACACGAAAGCTTATCTAAACTCTGCCCAAATTAAAAAAAAAAAAGAAACTTTAAAAATTTGTAAATAAGCTTTATTTCTACTCATTTGGTTGCACAGTATTCAAGCAATATTAGATAAGTACTTCTCTGACTTAAATGGTTAAAGACGCAATCGTTTGAATGAGTGCAAATCAAAAAACAATTAAAACTGCTCTGCTAAATGATCTAATTCATAACTTAATAAAGTGTGGCTGCTGTTTTGATTTTTAAAATTACATGAGTAATTAAGAACAGTGCGTACTTGTCACACACACAGACATACACACAAACCACAGGGGTGATGCATTCCTCAAGCATAAATAATTCTCTCTTAAGACTGGTAACCAACCACATATTCTTGTAGTAACTAAACCCTCTGCTTGGTGGCAGAGGGTGTCATTGGAGAAAGCAAACCACTGAACAGATCCTCAGTCTGGTGAGAACTTGTCCGAGAGTGGACTGATTTTACCAAATCAGTAAAGAGGACTGGACACTGAACAAAAACGTATGTCTTACAAAGTCAGAAGCCTTCATTGCAGACAAATGGAAGGCTCAGATGATTTCAGGTGAAAGTGAGATTGGGAAGGAGTGCGATGCTGGAAAAGTAGGGTGATATGATAAGGATTTATGAGGCAGAATATGTGAATAGATGAATAGCTACCACCAAGAACTTGAAGGGAGATGTCTCAGAGACACTGGGCGAGGTGGCATAAGTTCATAAGCGCTCCTTGGTGTGGTACATCAGGAACTCAGGCCTCCGGGTTTGGCTTTAGTGGTATCTCAGTCAGAGATCAGTATCTAGTAATTCAGCTCCTGTTCCTTTCACAGCCTTTCTTTTCAGAACTCAACTGGTTCACATTCTAATTATGAAACTATTGAGACTATCGATAGGGGTGTCATTTTTATGAACTATGGAAAATAATAATAATTCCTGCCTTCAGCCTGTTACATCCCATCTGGAATTGCCTCCTGAAAACCGCTCAAGACTGGCGACCAGAATCTCATAAATTTACCCCGGAAGAGGCAGGCTTCATTATTCCTAATTTAAAATGGTAAGATTTTACACATTTGCAATTCTTATTCCACTAATCTTCACAGAAATTGGCAACAGACTCAACTGCAGCATCCAAGAAATCTAAATGCATGTGACTTCTGTAGTTGTTGTGAATAAGAGTGTGGTGGAGCCTTGCTGACACAGTCCTGGGATGCACACTGAGGTCACATAAGCCAGTAATCAGCAAGAACAGTACTGACAAAGATGCGCTTGACTCTCATAACTTCAGAACTGTTATGTCTTGATGAGCAACTTCTGAGAAATCAGGTTTATGAACTAATACTAATTCAGAAAAAAAAAGTAAAAAGAAAAAAAAAAACACGAAACTTATTCAGGAGTCTTCGTTTATCAGCTGTGTACCCAGACTATGATTTGGAGCTTCAAAATCATTAATTGGAAAAAAAGAAAGAAAGAATGGATGAAGGAGAGAAAAAGAAGTCTGTTGTTTTCTAATCATCATCATTATCATCATTGGGGAAAATAATTGCTAGTATTTGAGATTTAGATACAAATACATTTAGATAGGGGCTTCCCAGGTGGCGCTACTGGTAAAGAACCTGCCTGCCAATGCAGAAGATGTTAGAGACCTGGGTTTGATCCCTGGGTCGGGAAGATTGTTCTGGAAGAGGACATGGCAACCCCATGTATTCTTGCCTGGAGAATTCCATGGACAAGGGAGCCTGGCGGGTACAGTCCACAGGGTCGCAAAGAGTTAGACACGACTGAATTGACTGAGCACACACACGCTCACATTAAGACACAGAGGGGAAAATTAAGGCATAGAACACCGCCACTGAATGGTCTGGGACTCCATGTTTAGGAGGAGTGTGGACCTCCAGGGACGCTAGGAAGCCATCCAGACAGAAGTGAACGAGGGCCCAGTAGTACATCACTGACTGTTGCAAAGAAGAGCGCTCTCCCTCTGGCATCAGAGAAGAAGTCCTTGGAAGCTTACTTACCCTGTGTTCTGATGCTGCCCCCTAAAAAGAATGATCTCTTTTGAGTCATGGAGAAGGAAATGCAAATTCTATTGCTAAGAAATGAGATGATACACTTAACATGTTGACTCTTCATCACCTCATTGGGAAGAGCAATGCCATCCTAACAGGACTGCAGTGAAGACTGAATCAGATAAGGATTAAGAAGCATCTTCCAATTCCCCGGCTCACAGCCAATACTCAGTGCATGTGTTTCCTCCGCAAAAGTAATCTACTTAAGGGCAAATGCTTCTCATTAGCGATACCATTACTTTAGAGATAAAGGGTATCTCGATAAGTAATACTGATGATTATATAAATCCAGATCTTAAAAACTCTGAAGGTGAGGTCTAAAAAATTACTCAGATAAGAATATTAGATCATCTCTGAAAAGAGTCTTCACTGTGCTATTGTTGTTGGTGTTCAGTTGCCAGTCATGTCCGACTCTTTGCGATCCCTTGGACTGCAGCAGGCCAGGCCTCCCTGTACCTCACCATCTCCCAGAGTTTGCCCAAGTTCATGATCACTGCATCAGTGATGCCATCCAGCCGTCTCATCCTCTGATGCCCTCTTCTCCCTCTGCCCTTGATCTTTCCCAGCATCAGGGACTTTTTCAATGAGTCATCTGTTCACATCAGATGACCAACACACTATGCTATACTTCCTGCTTAATTAAGATATTGCTGTTGTTGGGTTTTAAGATTGCTTTACTTCCAGGAATAAGATATTTGGCATAAACTTTGTTTTCATAATGTGAGAGATCCTGCCTGGCACACAGACACAGACTCTGAATTTTTAAAAGTCATCCTAGCAAATGCTTCAACCATTGAAACAAACTTGAAATTCTCCAGACTATTAATATCTTAATTCTGTGTGTATGTGTTAGTTGCTAAGTCATGTCCAACTCTTTGCAACCCCATGGACTGCAGCATGCCAGGCTCCCCTGTCCCTCACTATCTCCTGGAGTTTGTTCAAACTCATGTCCATTGAGTTGGTGATGCCATCCAACTTCTCATCCTCTGTTGTCCCCTTCTCCCCCTGCCTTCAATCTTTCCCAGCACCAACATCAACAGAAATGCCACTGGAACCAGTGCTACTGTTGTTTTTAATACAGGTCCTAGAAAATGACCTGACACAGAAATGCAAGCATCTCACAAAATAGAATGGATGACCACAGATACAGATACTATGTCATGATAGCTACTGTTTTTAATAGCAACAGGGTTTAACTGTTGTGTACATCTGAGGCTGTGCCTCTGTGTCCACACGAGATTATTGGAATAAATCCAGAGACCAACATATTTACCTGAGGGCACAGGGTTTGTAATGCATGCCATCTCAACCCCAGAGATTCCTTGGTATATTGATCTTGCCTCCTTTCCTCTACTCACTATTGATGCAAACCAAAACTAGAGAATTAAAGATGGAAGGAGCCATGGTGTCCTCCCCATCCCTTCTCTAATTGTTGGAGGTTGAATACGTGTTTTGGCTGAGGTCACGCAAGGTTTTCCAGCACTCAGTCTCCCAGGACTTCTATGCCCATGAGTGAGTTACCTGCTGGGCAGTGAGATCTTCCCAGTCTCCAGGGTGGGTTCCTCTTCCTTCATGGGCCTTCTCCAAGAATAAAAATGTTCCCTTCTCTGAAGTGCTTATCCTTACCAGCACAACCCTATTTCTTAACTCAAAGTGAGTGGCTCTAACTCAGAAAACTGCTTTCAAATTTTAAATATCTTCCATGTAGCTCCAAACTTCCTATTGGGAGATAATTCTCCAAGAGTCTCTTGTGCTTCTTCTTGTCTTACAATCAGAAACACTGACTGTATTGGTTTCATACCATCTTTTAAATTATTTGTATAGTGAAGAACCTTAGAATATTGAGATTGTGTCTTCCTCTAGGCAAAGGGCTGGGTTCTTTACCATAAGAAAAATACTGTCTCCCTCCCAGGACAAAGTTCCAGCAGGTTTATTGCCCATTATCAAAGATTTAGGTTTCCCAAGCTTGGAGATTTTCCCCCCATAATGTGCCCTGTGGCATGTGCAGGGTCGCCTGAGAAACTGATGGGAATGCTGATGCATCATCTATTGCTCTTACTATGACTAATACTATATAGTTTTTGTCTCCGAGTCAGAATCCTGTGTCATTTACCAGCATCCATGAAACTTGTTGGCTGACAAGTCAGATAAAATTTCAGACCTTTCATAGTTATTGACTTGACTTTGTCATGACTTAAAGTTATCTAAGTTACAAGTGCCTTCATTAGGACGTTTGGTTGCATATTTTTTGTAGAAATAAGATTGACTTATTTGATGTCAAATTCTAGCCTTGGATTTATTGATTTGGGATTGGATGTAGTATAAATAATTCTGTTTGATAATTACCCTTCCAAGGGCTTCCTTGGTGTAAATTCTGTAAAGAACCCACCTGCAGTGTAGGAGACCTGGGTTTGATCCCTGGATTGGGAAGATCCGCTGGAGAAGAAATGGCAACCCATCCAGTATTCTTGCCTGGAGAACTGCACGGACATAGGAGTCTGGCGGGCTGCAGCCCATGGGGTTGCAAAGAGTTGGAAACACCTGAAGGACTAAGCACACAGCACGGGTCCTTACAAGGGGAAGGATGAGGGATAGTTAGGGAGTGTGGGATCAACACACATAGATAGGATTTTTAAAATGGATAACCAACAAGGACCCACTATACAGCACATGGAACTCTGCTCAGTGTTGTGTGGCAGCCTGGATGGGAGTTTGGGGGAGAACAGACGCATGTTTATGTATGACTGAGTCCCTTTGCAGTTCACCTGAAGCTATCACAACATTATTAATTGGCTATACTCCAATACAAAATAAAAAGTTAAAAATAAAGTCTACCCCCACTGAAATTTTCTTTGAAACTTTCTCCCTCATCATTTCTAATAGGCTGTTCCCCAAATACTTGTCACCTCCATTACACAAACATATTCACCTCACTACTAGTTTATATGGAAAAAGCTTGACTTATAGCCTATTTCAGAGACTGAATCATTTTTAGCTTATTGCCTTGTCAAAGTCCCATTGAGGTTGTGAGTATTAAATCCACTTGTTCCCATCTCTGGGGACTTATGTAGTGGAAGCCACCTGGGTAATATTTTCTTCCCAATTAAATTCATTTACTTTATCCAGCATGAAAGATTTTTATTATAAGTAGTCAGAGACTTATATGCTATCAAGACACTCAAGGGACTTACAAAAAGTGTCAAGAAAAAAATGCCTCCTTTGAAAAACATTAGTTGGGGAAGCTTTATGACCCTTTTATATTTTGCCAGCCAGAAGTTCTGGCAGTTTTCCCATTAACTTATGGAGCCCAAGGCAAGTGGAGCCTGGAGATGCCTAGATCTAATCACTGCAGGGTTCAGTTTGTGCCCAATTAACACGAACAGTGTTAAAGGCTGGCCCTCGGCTGTACCAAAGTTGCAGTGTCACTGAACTGACCAGCAGTGCACCAGTCCCCAGAGGGGACGTAGTCAGCCATGTGTGAATGGAGCTCTGTTTCTGGGTAGGATTATGCGTTGTTCCTGTGTTTTCATTGTGAACACGGAACTGGATAATGGCAGCAGTCTTTGTGCAAAGGGTAGGTTATAAAATTGGACTTTAATTTCCATTTTCCAGGTAACTGAGGCAAAAGTAGATCTAACTTATCCAGTTGTGATGGAGTAGACAGAGCAAAATTATCTCAGGAAAACAAATCACTATCTTGTTTTGAAAAGATTTCCAGAGAAAGAAATCCATCCATCTCCCTGGGAGTTGGCACTGCCTTATATAAGCAATCAAACTATCTTCTGTCTATTCGTTAATTTTCTAGTAACGAACACATCGTAGTGACATGTTTGTGACATTAAAACTGGTTCACCAAAAAGCATTTCAGCACATCCCCCAAATAAATGAAGGGGCTTCCCAGTGGTGAATTGGTAAAGAATCCTCAAGCAGTGCAGGAGATCCAGGTTCAATCCCTGGGTCAGGAAGATCCCTGGAGAAGGAAATGGCAACAAATGCCAGTATTGTTGCCTGGGAAACTCCATGGACAGAGGAGACCAGCAAGCTACAGTCTATGGGGTCACAGAGTTTAACACAGGTACAAATGAAATGAAATGTTAAATATTAAATCCAATTACCATTGACAGAAGTAGTTTTGCCTGAGGCAAATGCAGACCAGCTATCCATTTACACTTCCTTGACTTAACCATTCTTTACATGATCCTGTACAAGACTAGTACACTAAGGAGGTTTTTATTTTTATTTTTTGTGAGTCACTGGTGCATCAGAGAAGGCAATGGCACCCCACTCCAGTACTCTTGCCTGGAAAATCCCATGGACGGAGGAGCCTGGTGGGCTGCAGTCCATGGGGTCGCTAGGAGTCGGACACGACTGAGCAACTTCACTTTCACTTTTCACTTTGATGCATTGGAGAAGGAAATGGCAACCCACTCCAGTGTTCTTGCCTGGAGAATCCCAGGGATGGAGAAGCCTGGTGGGCTGGCATCTATGGGGTCGCACAGAGTCGGACACGACTGAAGTGACTTAGCAATAGCAATAAGTGCATAGTTATTCTTCCCTCCCTAGCTCAATCTTGCAAAAGTCTGAAAAAAATTCATTAATAAATCTATTAATCAATAAATATCTACCCAATGCACATGGTGTGCTGGATTCTGGGGACAAATGATGAACCGTATTGAAATGATTGCTGCACTCAGGCAGTAATCAGTCTTACAGAGTAACAGCTGTCAGTGACCGAGCCCCTGTTAGGTGCCTCATTGGGTACCATGTTTACATCCCAGGCATTGAGGATAGCTATCTGCCATCACCCCCATTTTATAGGTGGAAAAACTGAGGCCCTGAATTTACACGACCTTTCTAAGATTTCCCAGCTATTAAATATCAAAGCCTGGCTTTGAATTCTATTCTGTCTGTCTCAGTAGGTGCTTTTCAATATTTTGATCCAGATGAAATAATATATAAACTAAATATTAGTAAGCTACTCATTACCCCTACATTTAAGTAGATTATTTACTCTAGAGTCCTTTGTCTGTGTTCTTTTTTACAGAAAAAGTCACTGAACTTTTATAAAGTCGACTTCAGTCTCCAACAGTTCTTTCCTTAAATTATTGTTCTCCCTCCAACAAAGGACACAAACAAAAGGAAGGGAAAACAAAAACCAAAATTATCATTATGAGAAAATATATTTTCTAGTTTAACATCTTTCCTGTGCATCAACTCGAAAGATAGCCTCATGATTCACTTGTAGCTAAAACACTATTAATTTTATTGTGTTGTGTTTGTGACATTGGAATTTCCATGAAATTTTACATCATACACTTCTAGACAAAGAAGTAGCCATAATAAACACAGAGCAAGAATTTTTATGAGACAAACACTTTTGAAAGCAATTAGTATTCATCTGACTGAGGTTTAATTTAGAATATATTTCTTTCATCAAACATCATTTTCTTCAATATTTAGCCAAATTTATTTTCTCATGTAATTCATGAACATATTTTCTCCCCATCACAATTTTTCTTCTTCAAAACAATTTTTTCCCAAATGAAAGATTATTTTGTGGATGATGCCATTTTGGTTGTTATTTACTGGAGAATCCATGGCTTCCTTAGTAGTGATGAGTAGTGACATTTCACAGACATTTAATATATGACATCTTCTACTAATGATTATTAAGTAATGATGATGAATGAGATGCTTGCTTTTAGATGTCAAGTCCTCTAGTCCATGGAATGCCCAGATATTTGGTTAAGTATTATTCCAGGTGTTTGAGTGAGGGCATTTGGGATAAAATTAATATTTAAATCAATTAAATATTGTAAAATTAAGTGAAGCAGATTGCTCTCCCTAATGCTGGTAGGCCTCATCCAATCAGTTGAATGCCTGAATAAAACAAAAAAGTTGACCCTTCTCCAGATAAGAGAGAATGTCTCCTGTCTGACTGCTTTTTGAGACAACAGTGTTTTCCCACCTTTGAACTTGACTGAAGCATTAGTTCCTCATGCGTCTCAAGCCTGTTGTCTTTCAAAACTGGATTACATCATCTGTCATCCTGATTGTCAAAACTCTGGACTCAAGCTGGAACTGCACCACCTTAACATAAAGCTGGAGACTCAGGAACCCTGGTGATGTAGTTCCAGTCTCAGTACAAAGGCCTGAAAAATAGGAGAACTGAGACTGAGGAAGAGTCAATGTTTCAGTCCAAGTCCAAAGGCAAGAATATGAATGTCTTTATTCAGTTCAGTTCAGTCGTTCAGTCATATCCAACTCTTTGTGACCCCATGGATTGCAGCATGCCAGGCCTCCCTGTCCATCACCAACTCCCGGAGTTTACTCTAACTCATGTCCATTGAGTCGGTGATGCCATCCAACCATCTCATCCTCTGTTTTTCCCTTCTTCTCCTGCCTTCAATTCTTCCAATCATCGGGGTCTTTTCAAATGAGTCAGCTCTTCACATTAGGTGGCCAAAGTACTGGAGTTTCAGCTTCAGCATCAGTCCTTCCAATGAATATTCAGGACTGATTTCCTTCAGGATGAACTGGTTGGATCTCCTTGCAGTCCAAGGGAATCTCAAGAGTTGTCCCCAACACCACAGTTCAAAAGCATCAATTCTTCGGCATTCAGCTTTCTTTATAGCCCAAATTTCACATCAATACATAACTACTGAAAAAAACATAGCCTTGACTAGATGGACCTTTGTTGGCAAACTAATGTCTCTGCTTTTTAATATGCTGTCTAGGTTGGTCATAATTTTTCTTCCAAGGAGTAAGCTTTTTTTTTTTTTTTAATTTCATGGCTGCAGTCGCCATCTCCAGTAATTTTGGAGCCCAGAAAAATTTTCCACTGTTTCCCCATCTATTTCTCATGAAGTGATGGGATTGGATGCCATGATCTTAGTTTTCTGAATGTTGAGCTTTAAGCCAACTTTTTCAGTCTCCTCTTTCACTTTCAAGAGGCTCCTTAGTTTCTCTGCTTTCTTCCATAAAGGATGGTGTCATCTGCATATCTGAGGTTATTGATGTTTCTCCCGGCAGTCTTGATTCCAGCTTGTGCTTCTTGCAGCCCAGAGTTTCTCATCATGTATTCTGCATAGAAGTTAAATAAGCAGGGTGACAATATACAGCCTTGACGTACTCCTTTCCCTATTTGGAACCAGTCTGTTGTTCCATGTCTGCTTCTAACTTGTTGCTTCTTGACCTGCATACAGATTTCTCAGGAGGCAGGTCAGGTGATCTGGTATTCCCACCTCTTTCAGAATTTTCCAGTTTATTGTGATCCACACAGTCAAAGGGTTTGGCATAATCAATAAAACAGAAATTGATGTTTTTCTGGTATTCTCTTGCTTTTTCAATGATCCAACAGATGTTGGGATTTGATCTCTGGTTCCTCTGCCTTTTCTAAATCCAGCTTGAGCATCTGAAGTTCATGGTTCATGTACTGTGGAAGCCTGGCTTAGAGAATTTTGAGCATGACTTTGCTAGCATGTGAGATGAGTGCAATTGTGCAGTAGTTTTGGCTTCCTTGGTGGCTCAGACGGTAAAGCATCTGCCTGCAATGTGGGAGACCCGGGTTCAATTCCTGGGTCTGGAAGATCCCCTGGAGAAGGAAATGGCAATCCACTCCAGCACTCTTGCCTGGAAAATCCCATGAATGGAGGAGCCTGATAGGCTACAGTCCATGGGGTCGCAAAGAGTCAGACATGACTGAGTGACTTCACTTTGAACATTGTTTGGCATTGCCCTTCTTTGGGAGTGTGATGAAAACTGACATTTTCGAGTCCTGTGGTCACTGCTGAGTTTTCCAAATTTGCTGGCATATTGAGTGCAGCACTTTCACAGCATCATCTTCTAGGATTTGCAATAGCTTAACTGGAATTCCATCACCTCCACCAGCTTTGTTCATAGTGATGCTTCCTAAAGCCCACTTGACTTTACATTCCAGGATGTCTGGCTCTAGGTGAGTGATCACACCATTATGCTTATCTGGGTCATGAAGATCTTTCTTGTATAGTTCTGTGTATTCTTGCCAACTCTTCCTAATATCTTCTGAATCTGTTAGGTTCAAACAATTTCTGTCCTATATTGAGCCCATCTTCGATTGAAATGTTGACTTGGGATCTCTACTTTTCTTGAAGAGATCTCTAGTCTTTCCCATTTTATTGTTTTCCTCTATTTTTTTGCACTGATCACTGAGGAAGGCTTTCTTATCTCTTCTTGCTATTCTTTGGAACTCTGCATTCCAATGGGTATATCTTTCCTTTTCTTCTTTGCTTTTCACTTCTCTTCTTTTCACAGCTATTTGTGAGGCCTCCTCAGATAGCCATTTTTCTTTTTTGCATTTCTTTTTCTTGGGAAAGATCTTGATCCCTGTCTCCTGTACAATGTCACGAACCTCTGGCCATAGTTTTTCAGACACTCTATCAGATCTAATCCCTTAAATCTATTTCTCATTTTCACTGTATAATCATAAGGGATTTGATTTAGGTCATACCTAAATGGTCTAGTGGTTTTCCCTACTTACTTCAATTTAAGTCTGAATTTTGGCAATAAGGAGTTCATGATCTGAGCCACAGTCAGCTCCCGGTCTTGTTTTTGCTGACTGTATAGAGCTTCTTCATCTTTGGCTGCAAAGAATATAATCAATCTGATTTTCGTTTTGACCATCTGGTGATGTCCATGTGTAGAGTCTTCTCTTGGTGTTGTTGGAAGAGGGTGTTTGCCATGACCAGTACGTTCTATTGGCAAAACACTATTAGTCTTTGCCCTGCTTCATTCTGTAGTCCAAGGCCAAAATGCCTGTTACTCTAGGTATCTCTTGACTTCCTACTTTTGTATTCCAGCCCCTTATAATGAAAAAGACATCTTTTTTGGGGTGTTAATTCTAGGAGGTCTTGTAGGTCTTCATAGAACCATTCAATTTCAGCTACTTCAGCATTATTGGTCAGGGCATAGACTTGGATTACTGTGATATTAAATGGTTTGCCTTGGAAACGAACAGAGATCATTCTGTCATTTTTGAGATTGCATCCAAGTACTGCATTTCAGACTCTTTTGTTGACCATGATGGCCACTCCATTTCTTCTAAGGTATTCCTGCCCACAGTAGTAAATATAATGGTCATCTGAGTTAAATTCACCCATTCCAGTCCATTTTAGTTCGCTGATTCCTAGAAGGTCGACATTCACTCTTGCCGTCTCCTGTTTGACCACTTCCAATTTCCCTTGATTCATGAACCTAACATTCCAGGTTCCTATGCAGTATTGCTCTTTACAGCATTGGACCTTGCTTCCATCACCAGTCACATCCACAACTGGGTGTTGTTTTTGCTTTGGCTCCGTCTTTTCATTCTTTCTGGAGTTATATCTCCACTGGTCTCCAGTAGCATATTGGGCACCTGCTGACCTGGGGAGTTCATCTTTCAGTGTCCTATGTTTTTGTTTTTTCATACTGTTCATGGGGTTCTCAAGGCAAGAATATTGAAGTGGTTTGCTATTCCCTTCTCTATCTTTATGACTATATCCTATTGATTCTGCCTTTCTAATACAATGATGAGATAAGCAAGATAAGAATGTATTTGTGCTGGGGTGATAACAGTAGTTGATTTGGGCTCATTAGACAAGTAAATTTTTAACCAAAATTTTCAGTTTTTTAACTTCTTGCCTCCTGGGAAAAAGTGATTAAGATGCTTACATTTGAATTCTTGTAACCATCTTTCATCAATTCAACCGTATCTGTTACTAATCTACTCTTTAAAAGACATTTTTGCAAGATTTTTATATATGAGAATCTTTGCCTGCAGGTAGTATGCATTCAACAAAAATAAATAATACATTACACAGGAAAGCAACATCAAATAAGTAGTAGCTGAATTAAACAGTGTATATAGTAGTTGAATTAAAATGTGAATAAAGAAAAAGAAACAAGTGATCATATATAAAGAAACAAGAAATTTTTATTAGTGTAGACATCATTTGAGAACTGGGTAGGGCCAAGTGAAGAGCTATGAACATGTATGAATGTATACAAGATAAGATCGATTTCTCAGTAACCCTAGTTCTTTTAAGATGAAACTGTAAAACTCATATTGAAGTCTTCACAAGTTTATGGCTTCTGAAATGATGTATTATAAATTCAAAGGCAAGACAGTTTGCTTTTACCCTGGAAAATAAGGAGAGTTGACCTATTTGTCACGCATTCCTTCGTCACAGGAGTTGCACTCTTTTTAAGCTGTCAAAGTCTTTTTTTTTTTTTTTAATCATCTATAGCTAAGGATTCAAGGAGATGCAAGAGGTGTATACATCTTCATTTCAAGCTTGCACAGCCATTTTCCTGATCAATACAACTGAAAACGCACAGTTTGCAGACCCCGATGGACTATATCCACCAGGCTTCTCTGTCCACAGGACTTTTCCCGCCAAGAATACTGGAGTGGGTTGCAATTTCCTCCTCCAGGGGATCTTCCTGACACAGGGATGAAATTCACATCTCCTACAACTCCTGCATTGCAGGCAGATTCTTTACCACTGAGCCATCTGGGAAGCCAAAAGTATACAATGTTTCATTTAATAAACTTATCTTGCCAGAATTTCCAGGAACTTGCCCAGTGACAAAATAAATCTTTTATCATTGCCCCCTTGGCACTTCTTACAATACATCACCAACTTCATGTGTGTAAGAGGCAGTTTGCAGCAAACTCTCTGGATCATTCAATATCTAAGAAGCTTCTTTTCTTAAATTTTTTTTAAAAAACTTTAAAAATTATTTAATTTTAAAATTAAAATATTGTTTTAATTTAAATTTTTTTTTAAAAAATGGATTCCTTCTGTTTTTAAAAGTACTAACAAGCAAATAGTTTTTGAAAATTCTCTGAAAATTCTCTGCAATTTATAAAATTGCTCATAACCTTTGGAATGTATGTGCTATTACCATAGATGATTAAACCAATGTGATGTAGAATGCACCTTAAAGGTAATCCTTAAACTCTCCCTTAATTTAATCCTAGTGTTTATTCAATAATGACGTTTGTAAACTTCCAGATTTCAAGAAAATTTTTTTAAAGGTCTGGAGTGTTCAGAAAATGTATTCTATATCACATTGGTTTAATCATCTATGGTAATAGCACATACATTCCAAAGGTTATGAGCAATTTTATAAATTGCAGAGAATTTTCAGAAAATTTTCAAAAACCATTTGCTTGTTAGTGCTTTTAAAAACGGAAGGAATCCATTTTTTAAAAAAAGTTTAAATTAAAAAAATATTTTAATTTAAAATTAAATAATTTTTTAAGTTTTTTAAAAAAATTAAGAAAAGAAGCTTCTAGATATTGAGTCTTTACCTTCAAAATTGAAGCGGCAGAGGAAACTGTTCCTAGGATGCAGCGTGATAGATACTAAAATAAAGATATGCACAAAGATATGTGTTCTGGAAGGCTAAAGAAAGAGCAGGGAGAACAATCGAATAATAGCCCAGTGGGAAAAAAACAGGGAAGGCTTCTAGAAAGGGTTCAGTTCAGTTCAGTCGCTCAGTCGTGTCCAGCTCTTCGCAACCCCATGGACTGCAGCACGCCAGGCTTCCCTGTCTATCACCAACTCCTGGAGCTTGCTCAAACTCATATTCATTGAGTTGTTGATGCCATCCAACCATCTCATCCTCTCATCTCATCTCTCCCCTCTAATCCTCTGTCACTCCCCTCTCCTGCCTTTAATCTTGCCCAGCATCCAGGTCTTTTCCAATGAGTCACTTCTCTGCATCAGATGGCCAAAGTATTGGAGCTTCAGCTTGAGCATCAGTTCTTCCAATGAATATTCAGGACTGATCTCCTTTAGGATGGACTGGTTGGATCTCCTTACGGTCCAAGGGACTCTCAAGAGTCTTCTCCAACACCACAGTTCAAAAGCATCAGTTCTTCAGCACTTAGCTTTCTTTATGGTCCAACTCTCACATCCATACGTGACTACTGGAAAAACCATAGCTTTGACTAGACAGACCTTTTTCACTTTGCCAACAAAGGTCTAGAAAGTGTTAGTGCTTAAGAAAAGATGCAGGAGATAAATGAGAAATGATGGAAGTACCAGCATTTCAGACAGGAGCAAGAGAAGTTAAATATATGAGCAAGTTGGCCCATCCAGCATAACCAGTTCCCCTTCATAACACCCTGATGTGTCATCGTGGTCTTCTTTTTCCAGCTCTGCACAAGTTCCCAGGTAGCACCATTTACATACTGCACAAGAAGCATGCAGGAAAGGCCACTCGATGTTGTCCAAAAATCTTGAACAATGTGTATACATCAAGTAAGTCAAGTGTTCTCCATCATTTAGGCACATGGGAAGTTACCCAATGAAGAGCCCAGACAATTGGAAAGCACTGGTGATAACTGCATGGCATCAATTCCCCAGTGTTAAGAGGACTGGTCCTCCTCTTTCACAGACAGCCTTCTTCCGATAATATCTGAAATAACATTGTCTCAGCTTTGTCATTGCTTATAAAGTTTATTCATTTTGAAATTAAAATACTTGTCACATGGATTATAAATTCACATTTTAGTATAAGTTATTTTAAGATTCTTCTCTCTTAACAGCATTTGTGGGATTTTATGGTTTTTAATATTTTTTTTTGGCTACATCAGGTTTTATTTGTGGGTGCAGGCTTGTCTTTAGTTGCAGCACATGCGGAGTTCCCCAGTGGCAAGTGGGATCTTTGTTCCCCAGCCAGGGATCCAACCCATATCCCTGGCAGTGGAAGGTGGATTCTTAACCACTGGACCACCAGGGAAGACCCAGAAAATGTTTTTAAAGACATACAATTTAATAGCCATAAGTGATTTTAAAACAATTTCATCTTAGATTTTTGTCTTAACAGAAAATTTGAAAATACTCCTTAGAGAGCAAAATCTTTCTCTCCTGGCCCAATTTCTCATCTTTCTTTCTTCTCACTACTTTTAGTGTGTGGATCATCTTAACTTCTTCCAAATAAAAAACTATTCTGAAACTCTTTTCAGATGTAATAGACAGTAAAGTATAATTTCCTCCAGGATTGAAGTCCTCATCTCCTTGACAATTTTGTCTGTGTTTAAAACAAAATAAAAGAAAAGGTTATAATTTAAACCTTTAAAGATTTATGAGAAGCGTACTGTCTGTTTGGAAAAACTGAAAGCTGGAAAATCAGATGAATTGAGGAAGGTGTTTTTATACCTCATATTTGTGCTTTCCAAACCCCCCAGGTTTGCCAGCTTGCGTGGAACTTCTCCTAACAAGCTTTGTGGTGAGAATTTTGACACTTTCACTCTGGTTCCTATTGGAAATACCACAGTATAAGCCTTCTGTGCAATATTTCAGCAATTGTCCTGCCAATTCAGGAATTATAGAATGAAAAAGTTAGCCAAACACTTCCAGAATGTTAAAAGGCTTTAGTATGAAAGTAATAGTCAAGCTGTAACTGCTCTCCAAAATCCCTAAATTGAAGATAAATATATCAGGAAAGAATGCTTTTAGCTGAAAGTAACAGAAAAATGGACTAACACAGACTTAAACAGGAGACATTTGCTGTTTACTTAACTTCCAAATTAGGTAATATTAGTAAATCATCCAGAACTGGGAGGGCTACTCTACAACGTTGATGCTATCAGTCTCTCCTCTCTGTCACTTTAAGCATCTGAAGCTTTCATGGAGACTGACTATAAATTTGTTGTCTAATTCAGAGCACTTTTGAGTGTGGAAGGGGGTCAATTATCAGTAATTACAATGAGGTGAAGAAGTGAAAGTCATTCAGTCATGTCCGGCTCTTTGCCACCCCTTTGGAATTCTCCAGGCCAGAATACTGGAGTGGGTACCCTTTCCCTTCTCCAGGGGATCTTCCCAACCCAGGGATCAAACACAGGTCTCTCGCACTGCAGGCAGATTCTTTACCAGATGAGCCACAAGGGAAGCTCATTACAAGGCAACTAATTACAATACTGATATTCTAATAATCAGTCATTACATTGTGCAGCACGATTCACTTGGGACTGCCTTAGGCAAATCAGAACACATGATTACACACACCCCTGCCCGCTTCGGGCCAGTTCCCTCATTGTCTCAAAGTGGCTGCCACCGTCTCAAACACTGGTCCTCTCACCATATTTAAATGCAAGAAGCAAGGGGTAGAAGACATAATAGCAAGCTTGCTTTCCAGGCTGGCTCCTTTTTCAGAAAGAAGCTGCTTTCTTAGAGGAGCTCAGTAGATATATATACTTAACATCTCTTGTATCACCATCAGATACAAAGCTCCTGGCCCAGAGGGCGCCTCCCCCGGAGGGTCCACAAGAGGTCAAGGTGGGGATTAGCTTTCAGATGCACTGCTGTTTCTATGTGGTCTTAACAAAAGGCCTCACACTCCCAAACTCCATCCTGGCTGGGGGAGCGGGGGTCAGGAGTCGGGGAGGGCAGCCTTCTTTATAGTCAAGAGCCAGGTGAAGGTGCTATTTCACTGCACTAAGAAACACCTACAACGACGGCCTATCTCAAGTAGTTCCGCAATGCAAGCCCTTGCAGAGGCAGCAGGTGACCACAGAGCTTTCTCCTTAAAAAAGCTAAAAAATTAATACGAAAAAGAATGGCAATATCAACAGAAGTTTTAAGCACTGGTCCTAAAGTGCTTAAAAGCCAGAGCCTTAAAAGTTGAAGGAGCGTCCGGGGCTGTGCACGCACCTTCCTCTGCATCTCTGCGCTCCTGGTGCCAGGCTCGTGGCCTGGATGCTGCAGAACCACACAGTGTCTGCAAGCCTCTTCCAGACGCCAGCCTGCTGGCGAGTCCCTCAGTTCCGGAGACAGTCTCCCAGCAGTGCTGACCATGGCAGAAAAATGTAAGAAGAGCATCTCTGCCACGTAACAGGAGAAAAAGATATCAACTGAGATGGGTCGCTCCAGCAACACGGGTGTCCTGGAGCCAGCGTGCACCTGCATCTCCAGAGCTCCAAAGCCACTGTGCAGACTTAAGAGTGAGAAGCGCTGCTTGACTTCACCTTCTGTGAGTCGTGCCCTGCATCCCAGAGGACAGACAGCTGTTTTCCTAAATCTACAGCAAAGGGGCTTGAATCGTCCTGCTGCAAAATCCAGAAAGAAAATACTGCACAGCTAGGGTTGACAAAACACCTAGGCTTAGCCCAATAAGAAAACTAATAATTAATTTAAATGATCAATTAATTAATTAAATGGAAGCCAACATAGATGTCTGTTATTGTCTAGTCTGGTTATAGCATTGTACATTAAAATGATCACATTCAAGGTGAGACAACCTTACTATTTTCAACTTGTGATACTTAGCTCATTATCTGATAAAAAATAATCTCAATAATAAGCTGTTATGAGGTCTGTGCTTGGTGATTCTTCAGGAAACAAAATGTTTACTAGACATATATTCTGTGACTCACAAACTTCTCTCTGTGCTTTAGATTTTGTCTCATTTTATTATCATAACACTCACTATTCTTTAGGGTTTACTAGATTCTACACCCTGCATTAAAGTCTCTAGATGTATTATTAATTGATTTAATTATTATCGTAACCCAGTAAGACTGTTATATTAGTATTCCACTTTTTCAAAGTGAGCATATTGGGCACAGAGAAGTTAAGTAACTTGCCCAAGGTCACACAGTAAGTTCAGAGGCAGAACATTCATAGGAATCTGACTCCAGGGTGTGTTTGTTCCAACCACAGCTGCCTTCCCAATAAACCCCTAACACCATGCTCCCAATTCCTCCCACCCTCCCCTTCCTCACTGTGTCCACAAGTTATCTGTGTCTGCAGAGTAACATCGATATAAATACACTACCATGTGTAAAACAGTTAAGCTAGTGGGAAGCTGCCGTGTAGCACAGGGAGCTCAGCTCCAGTGTTTGCTGATGACCTAGAGGAGTCGGGTAGGAGGAGGTGGGAGAGAGGCCCAAGAGGGAAGGGATATATGTATACATATAGCTGATTCATTTACACATGGCACCACTGACTCAATGAACATGAGTTTGAGCAAACTCCAAGAAACAGTGAAAGACAGGGAATCCTGGTGTGCTGCAATCCATGGGGTCACAAATAGCCAGACAGGACTGAGTGACTGAACAACAACAATACAACTGATTCACATTGTTGTACAGCAGCAACTAACACAACCTTGTATAGCAACTATGCTGCTGCTGCTGCTAAGTCGAGTCAGTCGTGTCCGACTCTGTGCGACCCCATAGACGGCAGCCCACCAGGCTCCCCGTCCCTGGGATTCTCCAGGCAAGAACACTGGAGTAGGGTGCCATTTCCTTCTCCAATGCATGAAAGTGAAAAGTGAAAGTGAAGTCGCTCAGTCATGTATGACCCTCAGCGACCCCATGAACTGCAGCCTTCCAGGCTCCTCCGTCCACGGGATTTTCCAGGCAAGAGTACTGGAGTGGGATGCCATTGCCTTCTCCGAAATAAAACAGTGAGAAACATCCCAAAAGAAGCAGCTAATATAGTATTGTAAAGCAGCTGTCTTCTGTGAACAGAACATAGACTAGATGGGTGAACAAACTACTAATTTTTAGCAAAGGATTTCAAATATAAATATAATATTAAATTATATATTTTAAAAAAAGTTTTTCATAAAGCCCTAATAAATTTTCACCACGAAAAAAAAAAAAATTGTCACCACAGCCTCTGAGAAAGGTGACAGACCTTTACACCTTCCCACCAGAAGGATGTGCTGCTTCCCGTGCCCTCTTATTCTGTCCCCGCGTCCAAAGACGACAGTGTCTAGTAGACGTTACCTGAATAAATAAAATGTGAAAGTGAAAGTGGTAGTCACTCAGTCGTGTCCCACTCTTTGCAACCCCATGGACTGTAGCCTGCCAGGCTCCTCTGTGCATGAAATTTTCCAGGCAAGAATACCAGAGTGGCTTGCCATGCCCTCCTGCAGGGGATCTTCCCTACCCAGGGGTCGAACTCAGATCTTCTACATTGCAGGCAGATTCTTTACCATCTGAGCCACCAGGGAAGCCCAAATAAAGTATAAGTATTATTATTTTAATAATAATAAGGAAAAGTAGAACCTGAGTCAGGCAGAACCACTCAGGATGCAGTTGACTCTGTCTGCTTCTAAAGTCCTGACACTTGCCCATGTGTTGTGGGCAACATGGAATCCATGACTGCACTGTGCATTTTTCCAGCATGCACTGCTGGGAGTGAGATTTCAAGACATTCTCCTCAATTCATCTAAGAGCTTCTTTGGAGGGAGAGGGGTGGGTGCTGGGGGAGAACTGACTGGGGGAGTGGGAAGGGTCATTTTATTCTCCTTGGCATCTCCAGCTCCCCACTGTTTGTAACAAACAAAGTACACCCGGGAAAGTTGGTTGGCAGCCTTATAATAGAAACTCCATGGTTTTTTTTTTGTTGTTGTTTTTTATAGAAGTTTACCAAGATGAGATCATTTTTATTCTACCACTATAACTTTTGTTTGAGAAAAACACTAGCAAGTATCTCCTTCCAGAAACCTTGCAAATCAATTTGTGGAGTCGCTGAGGCCCTGTGGCCATCTGTTACGCAGATGCAAGAGTTGTTTATTCATACTTTCCCATTCATCTGTCTTGTGTTTCCTCTTGTCCATGTCTCACTTAAGGTAAACAAAAACCTGTCAGAGTGTGACAAAAGCCAAGACCTGAATCTGCCTGTGCCCAGAAGGAGAGTATCTGTCAAGAGAGGGAGGGAGCACAGAGTATGCTGGGCTTAGTCACTCAGTCATGTCCGACTCTTTGTGACCCTATAGACTGTAGCCCACCAGGCTCCTCTGTCCATGGAATTCTCCAGGCGAAAATGCTGAAGCCAGTTTCCATGCCCTCCTCCAGGGATCTTCCAGACCCAGGGATCGAATCCAAGTCTCCCACATTGCAGGCAGATTCTTTACTGTCTGAGCCACCAGGGAAGCCCAGCACAGAGGGTGAAGGCAAGAAAACCCCCTTCTTACTCTTCCAAGACAGAAGGCCATTTAAAATTTCTGATTATATAGTCCTCCATGTCTGACCTTCAAAATGCCCCTTGGATGGCAAAAAAATTAGGAGTGTCATGCAAAGATTTCCAACACTATATTACTTTTTCTATTATTTAAAGAATTGCTGGTTCTTTTACCTAGGCAAAAAGTTTGCTTCTCTAATTCAGAGAATGAGTTCATGGAAATGCGTAGGAAACCCAGGTCCCATCCCTAGGTTGGGAAGATCCCCTGGAGATGGAAATGGAAAACCACTCCAGTATTCTTGCCTGGAGAATTCCATGGACAGAGGAGCCTGGTGGGCTACAGTCCATGAGGTCACCAAGAGTCAGACATGACTGAGCAACTAACACTTTCACTTCACTTTTACCTAGGCAAAAAGTTTTGCTTCTCTAATTCAGAGAATGAGTTCATGGAAATGCATAGGTTTTCTAATAAAAGAAATTCTCTTATCAACCCAGAAACCATGGAGAAGATATTCTTAGTAATTTTCACCATCTTTTCCTAACGATAATTTGAATCCATTCCCTCCAGTTAAATATCATTAGTGACAGAATAGCCAAAGCAAATTGAGTTAATCAAAGTGAAATTAATTATTCCACATACCTTAAAAATTTAGAACTTCTGTGATGGCCCAGAAGGTAGAGAATCTGCCTACATTGTAGGAGACCTATGTTGGTTTGATCCCTGGGTCAGGAAGATCCCCTAGACAAGGGGATGGCAACATGCCCAGTATTCTTGCCTGGGGAATTCCATGGACAGAGGAGCGTGGCAGGTCACAAAGAGTCAGATGTGACTGAGCAACTAACACTCACTTTTTCAAAAACTTTAGAGGAAGGACTGAATTCAGGAAAGGCTTGATCAGGACTTAAGCAAAATTACTATGTTATGGCTTCTTCTGCCTTTCACCCCTGCTGCCCTCTGCGTGCATCTCGTTCTCATGTGTCTCATACATTAGCCAGATGCACTCTGCAGAGGAAGAGGATGGCCCCTTTCCCATCCAGAAGACTCAGCAAATATCTGACTTTATATATATTCATTAACTCTGTTGGTGATACATTCATTCTCCAAACAACCACTGCGGCCAGAGGAAGCCAAGTCTCTGACTGACCAAGCCTGAATCACTCACAACTTCTAGAGATCAAGCTGGGGATGGAGAGGTAAGTCTATCTGCTGGAACCACTAGTAGATCCCCAGGGGAAAAAAAATATCTGGAGCTATATGGTACTGGAGAAGACACTAGAGAGTCCCTTGATAGCAAGGAGATCAAATCAGTCAATCCTAAAGGAGATCAATCCTGAATATTCATTGAAAAGACTGATACTGAGGCTGAAGGAAATAAATTTCTATTTTTTAAGCACCCCTAGTCTGTGGTTCTTTGTTAATAGCAGCTCTACTTAATTCATCCAAGACAATAGAGCAATGGTGCAGCTTTTGCAGAATGCAAACGTATACAGTCCTATGGGATGGCAAGATATAGAGGGTCATCTGGAAGAATCAGAGAGCTGAGCTGACAGCTAGCAAGGAAATGGGGCTTTAAGAAAATGGATTTTGCCAACAACCTGAATATGGGCTTCCCAGGTGGCGCAGTGGTAAAGAACCCATCGCCTGATGCAGGAGACATCAGACATGTGCGTTTGATCCCTGGATGGGGAAGATCCCTTGGAGGAGGACATGGCAACCCACTCCAGTATTCTTGCCTGGAGAATCCCATGGACAGAGGAGTTTGGCAGGCTGCAGCCTATGAGGTCACAGAGTCAGACACCCCTGAAGTGACTTAGCAAGCACATGACAACCTGAATAAGCCTGCAAGTGGGTTCCTCCCCAGAGCATTCAGAAAGGAACCCAGCCCTGCCAGCACCTACTGTTAGCCTTAGGAAACTCTAAGCAGACGAGGCCCCTGGGATGCTCTCTGTCAGGCTTCTGGCATAACTGGGAGATAAGAGCTAGATATTTGAAAATATTATGTTTGGGCTAATTTGTTATGGCAGCAATGAAAAATGACTCTCCCTCCATCTCTCATCACCGCCTGCTTTTCCTCTGCACACCATGCACCCTGCCCTGTACGGCTCCCAGAAACAGATGTTCTCTCTAGTGTCTTGGGTTTGATTGCTTTGCCTGGAATGTTCTTTCCTTTGTTTCTGTTCTTTCCAAGGTGCAGCTTCTAATCTGCACCTCTTACCGCACACGCTCAGGGAGTCCTGACTGCGAACTCCATCAGGGTTTCATCTAGGCATCGTTTACTCCAGCACTGTGTGGTGTTCATGTAGGAGCGTGTAGCCCCTCTTTACTTGCTCAGCTGTCCCTTGAGAATAAGTGGGGGAGGCAGATTGGTGGAGTAGAAGGACATGCTCTCATTTCTCCTGCCAGGGCAGCTAAATTGCAACTAGCTGTTGAATGACTATCGACAGGAAGACAATGGGACTCACACACACACAAAAAAAGATACCACACATTCAAGACAAAGGAGAAGCTACAACAAAACAGTAGGAGGGGCACAATTATGATAAAATCAAATCCTTTACTGGACAGGTGGGTGACTCACAAACTGGAGAACAATTATACCAAAGCAGCTCTCACACTGTTGTGAAGTTTCTAGGCCCCACATCAGGCTCCCCAGCCTGGGGATCTGGCCAAGGGACTGGGAATCCCCAGGGAATCTGATTTTGAAAGCCAGTGGGATTTGATTACAGAGCTTCCATAGGACTCGGGGAAACAGAGAACGAGGGGTGAAATTAATTGAACAAGGAGGCCATCAGATGGAAGCGGTCAAATGCTAGGTCAGCTTATTTAGGTTAATTCAGAACCTAAGCCTGCACCTGCCTCAAGGTTACAAAATCAAAACCCAAGGTCACTCAGTCAAAAGCAGCCGACTTGGACTGTAGCTTTAGCTGATCAATAATTTCCTTACTTTGCTTCTGTCTTTTCTCTATAAAGTTTCCCAGCTCCTGTCCTTGGAACATTCTGGACCACTTTCTGTTCATCACTGTCTGATTGAAATCAATTTTTGCTCAAATAAACTTTTAAACGGAAAAGACCCTGATGTTGAGAAAGATTGAGGGCAAGAGGAGAAGGTGGCAACAGAGGATGAGATGGTTGGATGGCATCACCAACTCAATGAATATGAATTTGAGCAAACTCCAGGACACAGTGAAAGACAGGAAGCCTGGTGTGCTGCGGTCCATGGGGTCTCAAAGAGCTGGACATGGCTTAGCAGCTGAACAACAACAACTGTTTATCTTTTGACAAAGGACACTATCTTATTCATCTTTTCATCTCCAGTATTAGTCTCCTATATGGAAGGTGAGCAGTAAATGGGTAGAACTGATGGATCCAGACAGATAAAACTAGTCAAAAGCTTTCATTACAGGACTGAATCTAAAAAAAGATGAAGGCCGGAAACAGAGCTCTAGAGCCCCCTGAAGTGTGTAGACAGCACAGCTCACCCAGCACGGAGGTGGGGATAAGATCTCCAAAAATATATTGAAAAGTGTTCTCAAAAATATTTTCAGTCCCTGCAAATTCCTTTGCTCTAAGATTCCCTTCTGACTTAATAAGTCATTCATTTCTTCAGGAGAGGGAAAATACAGCCTAGAACAAACTACACTGCCTTGACTCTGAAATTCTTATTAGACTTCTTTTCTTTTTTTTCCCCCAGTGAGACAATAGAATTGAAATCTGGGCTCTGGAGAGAGGAAAGGGAATTTTCTATATTCCAAAGGCTTTTCATATTAAGAGCAATGTTTCAAGCCTGCTGCTGCTGCTAAGTCGCTTCAGTCGTGTCTGACTCTGCACAACCCCATAGACGGCAGCCCACCAGGCTCCACCATCCCTGGGATTCTCCAGGCAAGAACACTGGAGTGGGTTGCCATTTCCTTCTCCAATGCATGAAAGTGAAAAGTGAAAGTGAAGTCACTCAGTCATCTCCGACTCTTAGCGAGCCCATGGACTGCAGCCTACCAGGCTCCTCCATCCATGGGATTCTCCAGGCAAGAGTACTGGAGTGGGGTGCCATTGCCTTCTCCGTTCAAGCCTGAGCATACACTTTTAACATAAGCTACAGTGTAGCCACGGAGAAGGCGATGGCACCCCACTCCAGTACTCTTGCCTGGAGAATCCCAGGGACGGAGGGGAGCCTCGTGGGCTGCCGTCTCTGGGGTCACACAGAGTCAGACACGACTGAAGCGACTTAGCAGCAGCAGTGTAGCCAATAGAGACATTTTAGTAACCTATCTAATGTCTAAATCCAGTGATTTACAAGAAGGGAAGTTCAACCCAAATGTAGGTGACCTCCAAACCCATGCTTTCTCCTGCTAGAGCATTTTGCATCAAAAGAATTTACTGCTTTTGAAAATAGTGATTTCCCTGTAATTGGCCATATGCAAACAAGGCTTCATGACCTCCTGGCTTCAGTGATGCAGAGCAGATTCTGACATAAACAGGTGGCTTGTCAGGTTACCTTTCAAGTGAGATCTGACCCTTAGGACTCCAGAAAGCTATGAAAATGTTGGTTTTCTTATTTAAAAATTAGTTGCAAATGTTGTATCTGTCTCATAGTTTAAAATAAAATCTAAAGCTGAACCACTCTGAATAATTCAATCACACATGCGTGTTTACATGCTAAGTTCCTTCAGTTCAGTTCAGTTCAGTCTCTCAGTCGTGTCTGACTTTTTGCAACCCCAAGGACTGCAGCACACCAGGCTTCCCTGTCCATCACCAGCTCCCAGAGCTTGCTCAAATTCATGTCCATCAAGTTGGTGATGCCATTCAATCCTCTGTTGTCCGCTTCTTTTCCTGCCTTCAATCTTCCCAAGCATCAAGGTCTTTTCCAGTGAGTCAGTTCTTCATATCAGATGGCCAAAGTATTAGGGCTTCAGCTTGACCATCAGTCCTTCCAATGAATATTCAGGACTGATTTCCTTTAAGATTGCCTGGTTTGATCTCCTTGCTGTCCAAGGAACTCTCAAGAACCTTCTCCAACACCACAGTTCAAAAGCATCAGCTCTTCAGCACTCAGCTTTCTTTATGGTCCAACTCTCACATCCATACACAACTACTGGAAAAACCATAGCTTTGACTAGACGGACCTTTGTTGGCAAAGTAATGTCTCTGCTTTTTAATATGCTATCTAGGTTGGTCCTAGCTTTTCTTCCAAGGAGTAAGCGTCTTTTAATTTCATGGCTGCAGTCACCATCTCCAGTGATTTTGGAGCCCCCCAAAATAAAGTCTCTCTTCGCTTCCGTTGTTTCCCCAACTATTTGCCATGTAGTGATGGGACCAAATGCCATGATCTTTGTTTTTTTGAATGTTGAGCTTTAAGCCAACTTTTTCACTCTCCTCTTTGACTTTCATCAAGGGGCTCTTCAGTTCCTCTTCACTTTCTGCCATAAGGGTGGTGTCATCTGCATATCTGAGGTTATTGATATTTCTCCCTGCAATCTTGATTCCAATTTGTGCTTCATCCAGTCCAGCATTTTGCGTGATAAGAGTACATAAATAAGCAGGGTGACAATATACAGCCCTGACGTACTCCTCCAATTTGGAATCTGTCCTTTGTTTCATGTCCAGTTCTAACTGTTGCTTCTTGACCTGCATGCAGATTTCTCAGGAGGCAGGTAAAGTGGTCTGGTATTCCAATCTCTTTAAGAATTTTCCACAGTTTGCTATAATACACACAGTCAAAGGCTTTACTGTAGTTAGTGAAGCAGAAGTAGATATTTTTCTGGAATTCTCTTGCTTTTTCTATGATCCAATAAATGTTGGCAGTTTGATCTCTGGTTCTTCTACCTTTCCAAATCCAGCTTGAACATCTTGGAGTTCTTGGTTCACACACTATTGAAGTCTAGCTTCAGTCGTGTCCAACTCTTTGTGACCCTATGGACTGTCGCCCACCAGGCTCCTCTGTTCATGAGGATTCTCCAGGCAAGAATACTGGAATGGATTGCCATGCCCTCCTCCAGGGGATCGTCCCAACACAGGGATCAAACCCACGTCTCTTACATTTCCTGCAGTGGCAGGCAGGTTCTTCTCTACTACTACCTGAGAAGCCAAATCCATTCAACTAACTGGGAAAACTATATTAGGAATATGAGTTTTTTGACTGAAGAGTAGCAATTTAGTTCAAAGCAAGAAATGTTTTATGTGCTTACTCCTTCCTCAATAGAAAAAATGAAATGTGGACATGGAAATACCATATGCATTGGAATTCCATATAGGTACTTAAATACGTAGTATAAATATCTACATTGTGAAATATCCATGATCAGCATGACAAATACAAGCAGACAAGCAGTATGTGAGGTGTTATTCTGTTTTTATTTGAAGTTATTTCTCATTATATAGAATATAAAAGCCTGAAGGTAGGTGCATGCATGCCTACAATAAATGCTTAGCTTAAGTGTGGTTGTTTTTAAAAAGTGGGAGTAGATTGGGAAAAGGAAAAAATTAGGCATATAATACATAGATAGATAGATATAAGGATATCAGTTTAGTTCAGTTCAGTGGCTCAGTCGTGTCCGACTCTTTGTGACCCCATGAATCGCAGTTCACGCCATATGGTCAGGATGCCAGGCATCTCTCCCTGTCCTCACCAGTCCAGCACCAAGTCTTTCCACTGAGTCAACTCTTCCATATAGTGGCCATATGGAGTTTCAGCTTTAGCATCATTCCTTCAAAGAACTCCCAGAGTTCACTCCTTCAGAATGGACTGGTTGCATGTCCTTGCAGTGATGCCATCCAGCCATCTCATCCTCTGTCATCCCCTTCTCCTCCTGCCCCCCAATCCCTCCCAGCATCAGGTCTTTTCCAATGAGTCAACTCTTCGCATGAAGTGGCCAAAGTACTGGAGTTTCAGCTTTAGCATCATTCCTTCAAAGAACACCCAGGGCTGATCTCCTTCAGAATGGACTGGTTGGATCTCCTTGCAGCATTCCTATACACCACAGTTCAAAAGCATTATATTACCTTTTTTTTTTAAGGTTTTAGCCATAAGCTATTGATGCCCTAATTTATTTACTAAAAATACATGTCATTAGCTTATATAGCTAGCAGACTTCTAGAAGAAGCAAGAGTCCTGATAAACGTCTCGCACACTCTAGAGCTGCAAACTCTGACAGCAGTATCTCTGTGATCTCTCCCCAAGCCTGCTCCAAAGCTACTTGGATCGCTACATCTATTCAAGGTTGAATCAAATGATCCAACTCTCAAAAATATTCACAGGGAGAAAGATCTTGGTGATGGCTCTGAAAAGATGCTGGTGCTCAGCCATACTCAACATCGTCTAGTAGCTCTTATGTTAATGCAAACTAGTACTATGGAGAACAGTGTGGAGATTCCTTACTGGAAATAGAACTGCCTTATGATCCAGCAAACTGCTGGGCATACTGAGAAGAAAAAGAGACACGTGTAAATGCATGCACTGTTTAAATCCAGGACATGGAAGCAACCTAGATGTCCATCAGCAGATGAATGGATAATGTGGTACATATACACAATGGAGTATTACTCAGTCAGAATACATTTGAATCAGTTCTAATGAGGTGGATGAAACAGCCTATTATACAGAGTGAAGTAAGCCTTAAATACAGGCAGGAATTTAGAAGATGGTAACAATAACACGAAAGCCACTGATGTATAGAACAGTCTTATGGAAGAGTGGGAAGATTTGGGAGAATGACATTGAAACATGTAAAATATCATGTTTGCCAGTCTTCGATGATACTGGATGCAACATGGTCAGGAAACACATGTATACCTGATTCACTGGGCAAAACTAATACAATTATGTACAGTCATTATATTACCATCCACTATCCCTAATGTCATTAGCATATAGCTAGCATGAAGAAGCAAGATAAACAGAGCTGCAAACTCTGAAACAGTCGCTCCAAAGCTACTTGGATCGCTAATCTTTCTTGTCAAAGATCCTCCAAGTTTCACAGGGAGAAGATCTTGGTGATTCCTGGTCTGTGTCTTTGGTCTCAGCTACTCAACACGAGTAGCTTATTTAACTTCTATGCAGAGTACATCATGAGAAATGCTGGACTGGAAGAAACACAAGCTGGAATCAAGATTTCCGGGAGAAATATCAATAACCTCAGATATGCAGATAACACCACCCTTATGGCAGAAAGAGGAACTCAAAAGCCTCTTGATGAAAGTGAAAGTGGAGAGCGAAAAAGTTGGCTTAAAGCTCAACATTCAGAAAACGAAGATCATGGCATCTGGTCCCATCACTTCATGGCAAATAGATGGGGAAACAGTGGAAACAGTGTCAGACTTTATTTTGGGGGGCTCCAAAATCACTGCAGATGGTGACTGCAGCCATGAAATTAAAAGATGCTTACTCCTTGGAAGAAAAGTTATGACCAACCTAGATAGCATATTCAAAAGCCGAGACATTACTTTGCCAACAAGGTTCGTCTAGTCAAGGCTATGGTTTTTCCTGTGGTCATGTATGGATGTGAGAGTTGGACTGTGAAGAAGGCTGAGCGCCAAAGAATTGATGCTTTTGAACTGTGGTGTTGGAAAAGACTCTTGAGAGTCCCTTGGACTGCAAGGAGATCCAACCAGTCCATTCTGAAGGAGATCAGCCCTGGGATTTCTTTGGAAAGAATGATGCTAAAGCTGAAACTCCAGTACTTTGGCCACCTCATGCGAAGAGTTGACTCATTGGAAAAGACTTTGATGCTGGGAGGGATTGGGGGCAGGAGGAGAAGAGGATGACAGAGGATGAGACGGCTGGATGGCATCACTGACTCGATGGACGTGAGTCTGAGTGAACTCCGGGAGTTGGTGATGGACAGGGAGGCCTGGCGTGCTGCGATTCATGGGGTCGCAAAGAGTCAGACACGACTGAGCGACTCAACTGAACTGAACTCAACACGAGTTCAGCAAGCACTTTCCATGAAAATGAAAACTCAAGGGAAGGCAGGAAGTCAGGGAAAGTTGTCCACAGGACCCCAGGGCAGGCAGGGGGATGCAGACAGAAACTTGAGTTTGTTTCGGTCCAGGCGGGGTGTGTTCAAGGCCTTGGGCAAGCTACTTGAATAAATAAGGTGGAGATTCCAGGCTTGGAGCAAAGCAGAGAAATCAAACGGGGTGCCCAAGGAGAGGGTAATCCGACCAGAGGGGAGTAGTGTTTTCTCTCTTTCAGGCAAGAAAACCTGGAGGGCATTCAACTCAGTAAGGACACGTCAGGAGGAAAGCAGAGAGTTGGAACCTGTGGCAGGAAGAGACTGCGGTAAAAAGAAAGAGTCCAGGAAGAGCAGGGAGTACTTTCGGCAGTGATGCTCATGATCCCGGAGGCAAGGGGAGGGGAGGTGAGCAGAGGGATGTCAGGGAGGATAAGAGGAGAGAACGCTAAGCTTCCGTCTTCTTGAAAGATGTGGATAGGGAGCTTGATAGCTCTAGAAACGCAATTATTCTTACTAATATGAAAAGCTATTTCAGATGATCTCCATGAAGTCAAAAATAAAATATTCAAAGGCAATCAAATATACCACCATAATACTCAGTTAACCTATCATTACTTAAAGTTGTCGGTGCTAGCCCATAATGAACATTATTTTCTATCCCAGAGAAATACCTGTCAGTGTACTGAGGATAAGGGGAAAACCCTTAATCACGCTTTCCTTTGTCCTGGCTGAAACTGTTTTCCACCTGCTCCCTTGCTCTTCTGATTTATCTCAGAGATAATGTGAGCTATTTCACCATGACAATGGGAAGCATTCAATGTGGTTATCTGTTTGGGATCACCTGATAGTAGACAGTGGTTTCAGAGCTTACCTGCTGGCCCCTGGTACAGACAGCAGAGGGGCCCATGTGGTCATGACATGGTTTGTCCTGAGAACCAGGAATAGATGTCTCACTTGTGAATCATTTTCAACAATGATGAATGAAATGACCCATCTATTCCAGTACTGTCAGAAAAGAGTCATCTTACTTCTTCACCCAAACCATCTTTTCTAAGTCTCTCAATTCAGTTCAATTCAGTCGTTCAGTCATGTCCAACTCTTTGTGACCCCATGGACTGCAGCATGCCAGGCTTCCCTGTCCATCACCACCTCCCAGAGCTTGCTCAAACTCATGTCCATCTAGTTGGTGATGCCATCCAATCATATCATCCCCTGTCATCCCCTTCTCCTCCTGCCATCAATCTTCCCCAGCATCAGGGTCTTTTCCAATGAATCATTTCTTCACATCAGGTGGCCAAAGTATTGGAGCTTTAGTTTAGCATCAGTCCTTCCAATGAATATTCTGGACTGATTTCCTGTCTGTAAAACATATAAAATCAAAAAAAATTAGTACAAACAGGTATATGTCCTTTTAATTAGATTTATTTTTTTTATAAAGAAAAATACTTAATCACTCCTTGACCATCTCTGCAACTGATTCCTCTGCAATGTTTCTGAAAGAGAACATACTGAAAAGCTCACTTGAGAAGGGATCCTGAAATAAGGAGTTTGTGTGTTAGTCGCTCAGTCATATCTGACTCTTTGTGAGCCCATGGGCTGTAGCTCGCCAGGCTCCTCTGTCCATGGGATTCTCCAGGCAAGAATATGGAGTGGGTTGCCATTCCCTTCTCCAGAGGACCTTCCTGACCCAGGGAACGAACACAGATCTTCCACATTGCAGGCAGATTCTTTACCATCTGAGCTACCAGGGAATAAGGAGAGAACAGGGTAAGTGGGAGAGAAGCACAGGCAGGAAGGTGAAGAGGGCAGAGGTTTTGCATCCATGAAGGCAGGCAGGCCTCATGATAGTAAAAACCAAACAGAGCAAACTCTGCCTTTGGTACGCCTACCTCCCTTCCTACCACTCTCCTTTCCTGTTTTCTGGTACCTGCTTCTCAGGGTGGTTCTATTCCAGTGGGCCTCAGCCTGGGTGAGCTTGCCCAGCCTACATGGGAAGCAAAGAATGCACACTAAATTTTTTTTAAGTTTTTATTGGAATATAGTTGCTCTACAATGTTGTGTTATTTTCTACTGTACAGCAAAGTGAATCAGCCATACAGTTACTAGACCTAGGGATTGTCATACAGAGTAAAGTCAGAGAGAGAAAAACAAACATATGTGGAATCTAGAAAAATGGTGCAGATGAACCTGTCTGCAAAGAAGAAATAGAGACACAGGTATAGAGAACAAACGTATGGACACCAAGGGGAGAAAGGGGCGTGGGATGAATTGGGAGACTGGGATTGACACATATACACTACTGTGTATGAATTAAGGGCTTCCCAGGCAGTGCTGGTGGTAAGGAAGCTGCCTGCCAATGCAGGAAATGCAAGAAACTTGGGCAGGTTACAGTCAACAGGGTCCCAAAGAGTCAGACACCATAGATCGACTGATACACTACTGTGTATAAAATAGCTAACTAATGCACATGATATTTAAATTCCCCTTTCCTTCCATTTCTGTTCCTTTTCCTCCCTCCCTAAAGGTCAGCTTCTACTCTGAATTTTTATGGTATGATTGTATATGGATTTTGTTTTTGAAATTTACTTCTTCATTTACCATTTTTTTCTTCGAGGGAAATATAGATCTATTTCATTCCTTTTAACTGCTGTATAAAAACCTGTGGCATGAATATAAAATAATATCTAACCATGGACTCCTGTTCATCTCCCTAGTGAGAGATGTTTAGATTAGTCCCATTTTTCACTGCTGTGAACAGTGCTACTATGAATATTCATTTTCTTGTTTCCTATGCACATATTTGAGTGCTTCTCCGGGAAATGTACCTAGCAGCATAAGGAACGACATCCTAGGAATGACATGAGGATGTGCATTTACAGTTGTACTGCATATTGCCAAATTGCTCCTTAAGTGTTTGGACCAGTTTTCACTCCCTCCAGCATCACATGAGAATTCTATTTCTACTCATCTTTCCATTCACTTGGTATTGTCATCCTTTTAATTTTTGTCAAATATATGTGAAGTGATAGCCTCATATTTTAAATTGCATTTCCCTGAATAAGAAGGCACCCTTCCATGTGGCTTAACCTTAAAAAAAATGCATTTATTTCTGTAAAAATCTCTTCCCCTGCTGCTGCCCCATCTTCACTCAGTTCCCACAGTGATTTCCCCAAGTCGCTGC
The DNA here is from genome assembly GCF_032452875.1 of Bos javanicus. Classification (NCBI taxonomy): domain Eukaryota; kingdom Metazoa; phylum Chordata; class Mammalia; order Artiodactyla; family Bovidae; genus Bos; species Bos javanicus. Next base: position 24,282,703 of record NC_083881.1, read on the forward strand.
TACAGCAGTGGTCACTTTACACTCAAGTGCTTCCTGATGCATCTGCCTCTCACTGCCCGAGTCTCCGGGATAGCAACTGTCTAGCAGCCTTCTCTCTAGATCCTGGCTGAAGCTCAGGAAATACTTAGAGAATTTAAATGCATACTAAATGTTTTCCTTTGCTTTTAAAATTGTATGTAATTTTTATTATTTTCATTACTTTTCTTACAAGTTGCATGTATTGTTTTGCCCTATAATTTTTCAATTTTTAAAATAAAATAAGTTAACACCTCTTATGATATATTTGATATGATATGTTAAATTTTGTATGTCTTCTTTTTGGAATTATCTTCTGCAACATATGTGAGGATTTAATGTAATGAAAGTAATGGCCTTGAGAAGTCATCATTAAAGTGGAAGTCAATAAAAGAGAAATGCATAGGGACTTCCTTGAAGGTCCAGTGTTTAAGACTCCACATTTCCACTGCAGAGATCACAAATTTGACCCCTTGTTGGGGAACTAAGATTCTACATGTGGAATGGGAAGAGAAAAAGAGAAAAAAAAAAGGAGGGGGGAAAAAAAGAAATGTAAATTATGGTTAAAAAGAAAATACAACTTTTCGGAATAGAAACAGTACCTATTCAACAGCCTATTTTCGTAAGCTGAAGTATCTTAAGGTTAAATCATGGGAAGTGATATCTTGGAAGTATGTGTTTAGCAATAGTAATCAACGCTTATGGAGAATATACTGCAGTGTACTTCTTCAGTGCTGTACATGCATTTCATCCTTATAACAAGCTTGGATGTTACGCTTTCGTCAGCACCATCCCAACACTCTAGATTGTGAATCAAGGCAGAGCATGGTGAAGTGATCTGTCCCAGCTGTAGGGCTGGGTTTTCACCCACATGCCATTTCTCCAGGAGGAGCTAAGACACGAGTGATCAGCCAAGGCCACGACAGATCATAAGAGAAAACACCTGTGCACTGCTCTAACCTACCACATACCTGCTTTGTCTTTCGTTTGATTTTGATTATGATGGATTAGATATAGTGAAGCTCTATCTATGGAGAAAAAAAACCAAGTAGCGTATTGTGTGGTAAGGAATATTCACAAATTCAGGGATTTGAAGAAAGACTAGGATATATTAACAAAATCTTGCAGTGGCTTCTTCTGAGTTGCATCCTTAGAACACCATGTGCCTTTATGGAATGCATTTCAAGCTGAAAATCTACTTTCAAGCTAGAGCTATTCTCTAATATTTTTTAAATGAGCTTTTCTGAAGGAATCACTGTTCCAGGAATACATAGGAGTCCACACCTCAGTGAAGTAGCTATGGAAGATTATCTCCAGTGGAGAATGAGCGATGATAACACACAGGTGAGCAGAGAGTGTCCACCGGCGGGAAACATGGCTGGGAAGTCTGCCCGGGGCCACAATACCTGGGCACCTGAGAGAATGGAGTGGAGCTGGGTGGGGGAGAAAGTTTAATTTTTTTTATAAATAGAGTTTCATAATGAAATATTCAAGGAACAGCTCCTCTGGCAGCTGCTGGCCTCATATGCTGAACTGGAATTAACCCAGTGCAAAATCTCAACAGTTGCCTTCAAGTTAATTCACCCCATGACTGCACATCTGGGTGCCTGGGCAGAATTAATGTGTTCATGTACACCCTAGATTTTACAAAAGTGAAGTGTTTGAGCACATGTGGCAATCTAACAGACATCCCCCCTAAATTCCAAGGCATCTGATTCTCCTTTGGTGGTGTTTAAGGGCATAGGCACAGGAAACAGACCAAGAAATGGCCATTAATTGAGCTCTAGCAAGTGAGGACTGTTCGCACATTTGACCTATTTACATCTGAGAAAATGGGGAGGGATTTTTTTCTCTTTCTATTTTATGTTTTAAATTATGAAAGTATGATAACACATTTACAGGAGACTTCGAAAATACAGAACAAAGTTACATATAGTTCCACTACATGTTACAGTTATTTTTTAAGTGGATAAATTAGGATTTTTAGTTGGAGTTTCAATGACAAACTCTCAAAAATTAATAGAATCAATATACAGCAAAACAGAAGGATGTAGTACACATGGAAAGCACCATGAACCAATTCAAAACAATTAGATTTATACAGTTTCACACAACAGTAAGATAGGAGGGAAGATTATGTTACCCCATTTTACTAGTTAAAAATATACAGGTTCAGAAAGATTCTCATTTATAATACGTCTCTTCCCATTTTAGACTCTCTTTCCAAAGTGACTCACACATGCAAATAAATGCTGCCGTGTTCTATGCCCTGCATTCTGCAGTCTTCACCTTCTCACACATCCCTCCAGGAAAGACGAAAACAAAACAAGTGAGGTGTACTTAGAAGCCACTCTTAGAAGGACTTTGGAGCTGTCGGAGAGGCAGAGGAAAGAAAGAAGCCAGAGAAGCACAGAGAGGTCCCAATCGGGCCATCCAGAAAGTTCTCCAAACCCCAATTTACCCCTCTTTGGCCCTGAGACTTTTATTTCCTTTTATTTTTCAGTTCAGAATTAGAATCAGAGTCCTGTAAATTTCACAGTTTCAAATCCATCATAAATCCATGGGGTTTTATATACCTGTATGTATATTCATAGATCTCCTCCTCCAAAGAGCAAACAAACTTCGTCATTATTTTATAATATTGAATAAGCTCTTATTTCCTCTGATGAAAATGCAGAGAGACAAGTAGAAAAAGATCTACTAGTTTAGGAGAAGGATTTTAAAGTGCAATGCTCATGTTTATCAAGAATTATCACTAAGGAGGAATTGTTACAATCTTGTAGAATGTTAACCTGAAAGTTATCTGCCCCCAATCACTGTTCTCTACACTCACATTTTTATAAAAATTTGATTAGTTGTATAGCTCTATAAAGTCATTCATTATACTTAGTTTTCTAAGTACTTCAGCATTCTGGTCATATTTTATATTGAAATTCATCTATTAACTTGATTATCTAGAGAGAATTATTTTCCAAAAGTATAGCAAAGTAAAATCCATTTGCAAAACATACAAGCAGAAATAGATGAACTTTCTGAAAGCATTATTAAATATTGTTGGGGACAGGCAGAAAATGGAAAACTTAATGTTCAGACTGGATTGCTGAATTATTTTTAACCAAGTAGGGGTAGCATAAAAGCATGAAAGATGTTTTTATGAAGTGACTGGCTGGGGCTTGCCTTCTTCTGTGTCTGTAAGTCCCTGGGGCAGGTGGACGGAAGGACTCTTCTCTTCCAAACATGTAACTGCCAGACAATGAGAGATGTCAAAAGGATCTTTGGGGTCTTATATCAGGGTCCCCAGATATTAATACATACCTCAAGACAAGGCTTTGTCTATAAGTGGTCTATGAACCAGAAGAACCCAGCGCAAGAGGGGAAGAAGCAGGCAGGAGAAAGGAAAGAGAGTCTGATTCCAGGCACAGTTCCTGCGATGGCCCCACCAGCACAAATAGGAACATATAGGTACATTGCCTTACACAGTATCTCTAGCACATAATGATTGATTTTATAAGTGGATTTTAAAATTTTTATTTTTTATACATGTTAGACCACTTTCCTTCTACTGAATGGTCTTTGGCAATATGTATAAAATTGAAGGACAGAATATAGGAAGACAGCAGTAAGTAGGTTGAGTGCATAAATCCCAGGGACTTTTAACGTGATTCATCTATCTTATTTGTTTCTTGGGTCTGAATTTTCAAGATTAATTTTAACCTGACATCTCACTTATTCAGAATACACCGGGAATAAGAGTTCTAATTCAATTCAGAACTTTTGAGAAGGTGAATTTGAGCAAGACATTTATTGCCTTACAAGCCAAGAGCAAATTTATTGATCACCGTGCCCTCCAAACTCCTCATTAAATTCTATTATAGGCTCTTCTGCCGTTCCATGTGGGAGAACTGAAATGACTGAATCACCAAATCACACTAAATAAACTGTCTGGCTTGTATGCAAACTTATACATTGGCTTCTTCTGCATAATCCAGTGAAGATCTGAACTGAAAACATAATTTCTTCTCTCCAGTTTTAGTGATTACGTTTTCAATTACCACCTGTTTTCAGGCACACTGTGAAATCTGAGGATTGATAGACCTGGAAAATCCACCTTGCCTGTTGTGGCAGGGGATTCAGCTTCAGTTCACACAATGGTCTATGATGCATTACGGATCTCTGCTACCCCTGATAAAATCACTAATCTTAGCTCTTGCTCAGCAGAGCCTGCTGCTACTGCTTGTCATTATCAAAAACAATGAGTTTAGGTGAATTTTGTGACTAGTCACAGAGACCGATCCCTTCCAGGGACAATCAAGGACTTTTGATGGCCGTGTTAAAATAGTCCAGCCCAACTGCTATTCTCTAGCTTAGCGACAAAATTAATATATTTCAGAATCACTCTTAATTATTACCCAGAGACAGCTGTTCACTAAATTCCTTATTCCCTTGTCTTAATTTATTTCTCTGTAGTTAGCGCTCATAAATTATTGATTTCAATATACAGGAGAGTTCATCTGACCTAGTCAAGTATCTGGAAAATTGTTTTAAAAATAAAAATAAGCCCGATGTTTCTCTTTGTTTTTTAATTTCTAAAGTCACCACTTTTGTATTTGCAGCAGGTTATTTGAAAACAAATAACCATCTCCAACTTGTTACATATTCATCCAAACAAGGTTTAGAACTGTTGACAGAACAATTACTCAGAACATAGAGCCTGTGGCTGAGCAATTACTAAAATAAATGTCCAAAGAGAAATAAGGTAAAGATTTATAATGCTTTTGTCACAACTGTAAAATTAAAATGGGCACCCCCTGTTTTCACCATGGTGTAGTGGCAACATTAGAAAATAGTGGAACAAGAAAAATGGTTTTTATTTTCCCATAGGAACAGTGTTGATATTAGGTGTTGTGTTGTTTAATCAAGAATCTAATAGGAAGTAAATCACAAATGATAAATTGTCCTTTCTAAAAGTTTATATATGACTCTAAACATCTATGATAATTCATATATTATTATAATTCTGGGTCTACAAAATATATGTAACTATTTCTCCACTTCCATTATACACTGTGTTTCAGTATCCTAAAAATGTATATAAAGAGTTTTTAAATTATGCAAGTTTACTGCATAACACTTTGAGAAACATTAATAAATGTTCTCCTGGCATATTAAAGATAGCTTGAAGTCCTTTTATCAGTATTCCATTGAGAGATGGGACAGTTTTCCTTCCCTTTGCACCCAGATGATGCTACACCAGTTTAGGACTCATCCTTTAAAAGAGCTCACAACTTCTGCCTCCATCTCTTGGAAACTTGAGCTGCCTTATAAGAAGACTGACTACCTGCGGGAAAAATCCCATGGGAAATTCTGGAGAATACTCAGAGAAGCAGAGAATACTCAGAGAATACTTAGTGAGACCAGCCTTCCAGACAATTCCAGCAAGGTGGTTCGCATGAAAGCAAAGATATTATGGTGTCTCTAGCAACCTGTGCAATCCAATATGGCAGCCACCATCCACAAGTGTCAACAGTCCAAACCGAGATGCACTGTGAGATAAAATGCACATTGGATTTCAAAAAACATACCACAAATAGCTCATTAAAATTTGCATATTGATTAGATGCTTGAATAATAATATTTGATTGATTAGATTAAAATAAAATATGCTACTAAAATTCATTCTAATTATTTAAACTTTTTAAATATGGCTATAAGAAAACTTTCAAATTTATAAGAAAACTTGAAATTATATGCACACATGTAATTGGACAGCTCAAAGCCACGTCCAACATCAGCTGACAATTGCTGGGTGGCTGGAGGCAATGTCACATGAAGCAGAAGACCAAGTCAGCTGAGCTATTTCTGAATATTTAACTCACAAAAGCTGTGAGATATTATACGGTAGTTGTTGCATTGTGACTAAATTTTGGAGTAGTTTGTTCCATAGCAATAAATATTATAATAATTGGAGTTACACATAAGAAATATTAAGTAATTGATAGTAATTATACTCAGTCTTTTAGAATTTAGAAGTAACAAGTGTGGCTGATTCAAGGAACATTTTCACAATTATTCTCAATGCATTTTAATCTAATGCCTTACTTTTTCTCTAAGTTATTTGTATCAAGAATGGAGCCTCATATTTATTGATTTAAGATTTTCTCCTTGAAAAACAAACAGCTCACATCTCTCTTTTGTTAGCTACTGAAGAGATCATATAGGTGGAGAAAGAGTGCAGAAAATGAAAACCAATATTTTAATTAAACATCCTCAAATGAACAAAGTAGGGATTCTCACTGCTTCACTTGTTAGTTTCATTCTCCATATTAGTACTTACAATTATCAACTGAAATATCAAAAAAAAAAAATCATTGCTCAGGATTCTAAAGCCAGGAAGACTAAGATTTAAAGATCAGTTATACTATTTTCTAGCAACTCACATAGCTCCTATGAACCTCAGTTTTCTCAATTGTACAATGAGAATGCTACACTAATTACGTATTGGGATTATTATGCAGATTAAGTGAGTTAATGTGTGTAAAGCACTTATCTCAAAGACTGGCACAAAGTGACACTCTAACGTGGAGCTTCTAATAATGACACATGTAAAGCTTATATACAAAATGTTAAATATTACATATTGGGGTATGGTGTCACCATGATAGGGCTTCCCAGGTGGCTCAGTGGTAAAGAACCTGCCTGCCAGTGCAGGAGATGCAAGAGATGCGGGTTGGATCCCTGGATCAGGAACATCCCCTGAAGAAGGGAATGGCAAGCCACTTCAGTATTCTTGCCTGGAAAATTCCATGGACAGAGGAGCCTTGCTACCTGTGATCTAGAGGGTTGCAAAGAGTCACCATGACAACTCCAGGTATTATGAAAAATATCATAAACTTTATTACCTCTTATTTATCTCTGAGGTGCACAGATGAGCATCAGGCCTGGTTCCCACATGATCAATAGATATCCAGCAATGAACAGTCATCAGACCTCTGGAACATACAGACCAGAGCATCCCAGGGGCAGGAGAAGATGAAGTCACTTAACTGTGGTGATCTCTCTCTCTCAAACCCAGATGTTTGGCATCTCACCAACATCATCCAAGACACTCTGGACTGGGAACAAAATGAGTGCAGAGAAAGAGGAAGCAGTTTTAGTGAAAGCACCACAGGGAACAACCCAATAAAAAAGCAGGAAACTCAGCACAAGCCTGATTTATGTCACTGCATTTTCTGAGCTCTTAGCCTGTTCCCCCAACACACACACACACACACATACAAGCCTCCCCCCAATGAGCTTCCTTTCCCGTTCTTGCTCTCCCTTTTCTTTTCAAAGCATTTGGTAAAATCCTCTTTCATTTCACTCTCCTCCCTCTCTCTCTGGAAGGGCTGCAGAAGGGGAGTCAGAACAAGTGAGCTGAGGGCTCCTGAATATGAATCAGGAAGTTCTGACCCCTCGTCATTTCCCCAATGGTCACTTTCTCTTTTAAACAATCAAGAAAACGTGGATTTAGCCTCCACTGTAGTGTCTCTTTCTAGACATAAAAAAAAAAAAAAAAAAAATTAGGAGGAAAGAAACAGAGATATATATAGAGAGAGATGCAAAGAAGGCAGGCAGGAAGGAGGAAAATCAGCCTATTAACATAGACATATTATCCTGACCTACCCTTTACCAGGGCCTTCAGCGCATCTTGTTTTACTTTGTTTTGTTCTGCTCCTCTCTAGAAGCAGATGGTTCTCTCGGTGGAAACACAAGAGAAGCAAGTTGAGAGTGGATGTTTGGGGACCCAAAAGGACAGGCAGGTTGGTAGCCAGAAGCAGATTTTGATTAGAAACAGAATTTCTTCTAAGAAATTGCTTTATCATTGTAGTGTCCTGTCAACTGCAAAGTAAATCAAAGGATGTGCTGAACACTGCCTTTTGGAAAGAAAGAACAGATTGTTCACCTCAACTCTTTTCCTGAAGCAGACCGTTGAAGGCTGCACATCAGCCATCAGTGATGGCCACACCTCCGCCTTCCCAGGGCCCGGGGACCAGGGGCACATCAGTCAGCAGCTTCCGTGGATGCCCTTGCATCCTGGATCTGAGTGATGACAGCTGACCTCAGCAGCGTCTGTCCTCAAAGGGCATCTGATTCCAGCATCATTGAGTGAGCAGGGGACAGTGGAGCCATCCAGGCAAGTGTTAACTCACAATAACAAGGGCACTGCGATGTCACAAAGCCATATACACAAAATAAGTCCAAAAGACTAATTCCAATAAACTGTCACCATAGAATGTGCCCAAGATGGATTTCATGAAAGAGGGGGCATTTTTAAGTTTAAAAAAATACAATACTAAATCTCTATGGGCAGCTGTTGAGCTCCACAGACCTAAAATCTGTACTTGTTAAAAGATATTCTAGGGACTTCCCTGGCAGTCCAGTGGTTAAGACTCCACACTTGCAGTGCAGAGGGTACAGTTTCGATCCCTGAGCTAGGAGCTACCCCTGGGCCAGGAGCTATGATCCCACATGCCAGCCTGTCAAAAAACCAAAACATAAAACAGAAGCTATGTTGTAACAAATTCAATAAAGACTTTTTAAAATGGTCAGCATCAAAAAAAAAAAAAAAGAATCTTAAAAGATACTCTGGAGCAGACCAAACCTGAGGGTCAGAGTTAACTTGCTTTGCATCGTGTGTTTGGTGACCCTTTGAGACTTTCTTTGTGAACTTTATATTAATTTAGGGTTTAGGCCAATAATATTAATACATCCAATCTCAGCTTTTCATGTTTCAATAAACTGCAACATTTGGTTTCATGAAATATTGTAAGTAGCTGAGCACCCTTCAGGGGATGGGATAAAATGCTTTTTACCATGACCACAGAAGACAGCTATGTCTTCCTAAAACCATAAAAATGTTCTGACGATTGAAAGCTGTTACCATGTAGTGATGAGTCTTAGCAATCAAAGAAGCTCCACTTACACCGTTTTGTCGGGTCCTCCTGCTCTCTGCTTTTGTCAGGGGAGATCTTCTTGTGACCTGGAAGGAGGATTCTCCCTCTACAAGGTTGATCTCTCTCTAGCCAACTTTTGCTGCTTTCTCTAGTGCAGTCAGAATTGCCTGGGAATAATTGACCAACCAACCACTCATCTGCTCCCTAGAGAACATTTTCCCAATATATAGATGCTGAAGTGGGAGTGGGGACTCAGGTGAGCTCCCGAGTGCTCCTGGAAAAATCCTTGCCTTGCTGTTTCAACCCAGGAAAGTAAACGTCAGGACTGCACCAGATAAGCAGGAAAAGGCTGAGAAGTCACAGGGCCAAACAAGTATGGGTTCATCTTCAAATCTTTTAGTCTACAAGAGCAAGTACCTCTTTTCCTTTCTTTAAACTTCCTGTGCAAAAAGTTATATTATCTCTAACACTGAGCTATGTGTTCTTAACCACACACACACAAAATAAATCCCATATCTAAATATACATCCTGCCCAAACACACAAGAAATGGAGCTAAAATTTCTTTTTTTAGTAAATTACAGGCTCTGGCTCTCTATGACTAAGCCTGGGGAGATTGTATTGCCATCTCACAAGGCAGCTTTCTGCCCTTTGCACTGCAGCATATGGGGTGGCAAGTGCTGCGTGTCCAGAAGGAAATGCTGTGATGGTGAGGAGGAGTTTCAAACTCCTCACCCTGGCATCAGCGCTGCTCTCCCGGCCTTAGTAGAGCTCCGTGCCACATGGTGTGCGGCTCCCCTGGGCTCTGAGCACAAGGATAGAGGACCTTAGGACCTGGGAACCTGTTAACAGGCATTGCAGGGTGATGACAAGGTTACAGATGCCTACAGCTTTGAATGTGGTGATGACAGATGGTTCTTGAAAGGATCCTGAAGGAAAAAAAAGATACCCATATTCCCTGGCTCCCTGAAGTCTTCCCCTGAGGGCTTTTGTGAACACCTATCTTTCCCTCTCCTTCATTACCCACTTTTAATCTGGCATCATTTTTTTTTTGGCCAATTCCCTTTTCTAGCATTGCACTGCTCAATACAGTAAGCACCAGCTCCACTTGCCTATTTCAATTTCAATTTAAAATCAAATAAACTTTAGGTTCAGCTCCATCACGCTAACCACATTTCAAGTGTTTAGTAACCACATGTGGCCAGTCGCTGCTGTACGGGACAGGAAAAGCTTGTGCTGTTCTGAAATATGACTCTCCGCTTCTATACCTTCAGTTATAATCCACACCAGGATCATTGAAATCATTGACCCAGTGTCTTATTCCTGCTTTTCAATTTAGAGCCCCTGTCTTTATTTCCACTCACACCCCCCAACTGACTAATCCAGACCACACATGTTTTTCTTTAAGTTTTGAACTGTCACTATTCATAGCATTTCATTTTTCAACATCCCGCAGTGTCCCTCAAGATCAAGATCTTGGGCAATAATTCAAAAAACTTTACCCATTGTTTCAAAGACCACAATGTTGAGCCAGATAGCTCAAGAATTTGAGAGATGCTTTTTTGCCAAAAAGAGTGATTATAGTTATTCAATATTTAATAAAGAACCTACTACGTTTAGATTCTGCAACATTAAGCTATTTAAGGTCAATGTCCCTTTAATTTCCTTTGAGAAGTGATTAAGTTTTTGCAGCATGGCCACTCCAGGAAGGAGCAAATATCAGACAAATAACAGCCAGTGTTTATTGAACATATCAGAGAAGTGGTCATATCAGATGACCACTAAGTGTGTCATCAAATTATCTCATTTCCTGTGGCAGATTCATTATGATATTTGGCAAAACTAATACAATTATGTAAAGTTTAAAAATAAAATAAAATTAAAAAAAATAAATTCACAGCAATCTTTTGATGTGGGCATCACCTCCACTTGACAGTTTAAGAAACTAATACCCAGATACACTAGGGAACATACTCAAAAATAACAGAATTTACTGACATGATTTAAATGCACCTCTTTCTCACTCCACAGACCAACTCCTTAAGTTCTATGCAGTTTTCACACCTCAACGGAGTATGTTCTGCCGATCTAGTTATTTTGCATTTTTATCTCCTTTGATTCTCCCAGCTGTCTTATGAAGTCATCTGGGCCTCATATAAGTGCCTGGCGCATAGTGTCTGCTGAATGAAAGTGTATTAATGCTGTTTTTTCCAACTTGCCAATGAGCAAACTGAAATTCAGAGAAGTTAAAGGCCCAGAGAAATAGAGATGTTAACTGCTAGTGTCGGCGTTGAACTTCAATAAATCTCTGGACCTCACTAGTGCTAACTCTGCTGTCATTTTTCTCGAAAATAAACAAATGAATGTATAAAATGAGAAGTGCTATCTCAGGAATTTTCTCCTAAATTGAATAGGATTTTTAGTGCTAGAGAAGACAGTAAGCTTGTGTGAGCTGCTGGCATCTTCTTCTGAAGCCACTCGGGAGAGAACACAAAAATGAGGTGGTTAAGGGACTTCCCTGGTGGTCCAGTGGTTAAGACTTTGCCTTCCAGTGCAGGGGGCACAGGTTTGATCCCTGGTCAAGGAGATTAATTAATGTCTGAATATATCAATATTCATAGCAAAGGTCACCCCTGGAATCCTCTCCTCCCTCCATCCCTCTAACACCACTGTGTGGATTAAAATGTTATCAGAGGATGACCTCATGTAGAAGAGCAGTACATGGCAGAGCTACCAGGGTTTCTCTAGGGAAAAAAGGTCCTCAGAGGAGGAGGAGAGGAAATGGGGATTGGTGGAGTTTAGATTGCAAGTCCAGGGGGGCCTCTGTCCTGAGACCCCACGCCCCAAACCCAAACCTCCTAGGAGAAAGAGCAAGCTAAGATTTCAGATTTCTTCCTTTTTCCCAGACCCATATCACTGGCTCTGGGTAACAGAGAATTCCAAGGGGAATAAGAACTCAAAAGGAAAAAGTAATAATACTTGAGAAGCGGCAGCACTTTGAAGAGCAATAAAGTATACCTGGCAAGGGTCACTGAACTGACCAACTGGAGCAGGAGTTTCAGGTAAGCACAAGTACATATCTTCAGGGATCTAAGAAGGACACTGGAAACTTGAGTTCAAAGTAACAATGTTCAGCTGGGGGTATTGTTGTGAAGAACACAACCATTAAAATAAAGAATGTGATCAATGAGTTGAATAATAGACGATACCCAGAAAGCAGCATATTATCCCATGCTGGGAGGTACAGCCGGAGAAGGCAATGGCACCCCACTCCAATACTTTTGCCTAGAAAATCCCATGGACGGAGGAGCCTGGTAGGCTGCAGTCCATGGGGTTGCTAGAGTTGGACACGACTGAGCGACTTCACTTTCACTTTTCACTTTCATGCATTGGAGAAGGAAATGGCAACCCACTCCAGTGTTCTTGCCTGGAGAATCCCAGGGACGGGAAGCCTAGTAGGCTGCCGTCTATGGGGTCGCACAGAGTCGGACACGACTGAAGCGACTTAGCAGGCAGGCAGCAGGGAGGTACAGCTGAGGAAGTCTTAGGCGTCAGAAAAGGATTAAGGGCTAGAAGGAAGGAGGGAAACCTCAAGAGATAAGGGTAAAAGTATGAGTGTCAGTGGGTACCTAGCAGGAGTCCCAGAACAAAAGAATTGGCAAGTGGTCTGGGCAGGGGGACGGGGAATACAAGAAAACATTTCCTACAAATGTTCCTACATTTCCATACAAAAAACTTCCCAGGTTCAAACAAAGAATGCCCAACAGGAGAGATAAGAAAACCTCAACTGCCAGACCCATTAGGGTAATGTTCAACGAAATCAATGACAGAGAGCATTCTACAATCTTCTGGAAGGGAACAGGAGAGTACTTCAAAAGGGCATCAGATTTCAAAACAGTAACACAGGATAGAAGAAAGAACAGAGCTATAGTTTCAAAACAGAGAAGACACAGAGCTAAACTCTTATCTAAAGTGAGGACAAAATGAAGATTTTATCGGATGTACTAAGCTTCACACAGTTAATCACACGGAGACTCTGGGAGGATTCTTGGCAGAGTTCTTCAGAAAGAGGAGGAAGCCATGTGCAGTAAAACCTGAGTGACTAGAAATTTCATTTCACAATTATCTAAGTCACCAATGGCTAACATATATGTCTGTGCGTGCATCCTGAGTCGTGTCTGAGTCTTTGCAATCCCGTGAACTACAGCCCACCAGGCTCCTCTGTCCATGGGACTTCCCAGGCAAGAATACTGAAGTGGATTGCCATTTGCTTCTCCAGGGATCTTCCGGAACCAGGGATAGAATCTGAGCCTCCTGCATTGACAGGCAGATTCTTTACCACTTTAGTGCCATGTGGGAAGCCCCACTTTAAATTAAATAAAATAATAAATGTCCTCAAATAATTAAGAAATCTTTTCAGAAATAAGAGTAATAAGGTTAGTCCAGCACAAGAACATATAGATAAATGGAACAAGATTGTGATCCCAGAAACAGACTTGGAAACATGGTACATGTTCTATATGTCATTGTAAATATCAGGGAAAATATGGATTATTAAGCAGATGGTGTTAGTAACAACAGCTGATATATAATATCAAAATAAAGCTGGATTCTTACCTTAAAAAATCATTCAAAAATGTATGGTTTCTAAATATGAAAGGTAAAACAATAAGAGCTAAACAATAAGAGGATAGAATCTAAATAATAAGAAAAGAGGAAAAACAGATAAACTACTTTAGAATATATGAAATATTTATAACTTTTACTTTGAAAGATATTTTAAAGTGAGGTTTAAAAATATATTGGTCAATTTACTCATGTATCTACTATGTATTACAATGATATATTTATGAATCAGTACAATAGTTTGATACTTTCTTAACTTGACTTTTGAAAAATATTAAGTTATTTCCCTCCAAGAGTCTATCACAACATACCATCAGCAAGAAGATCCATGCACAGTACAATTCAAGTAATTTTTTAAAGCACACACGCAAATATCCTGACAGTTTTTAAGGATCTACAATTACACGCATTGTCATAGACACATGGAGGATGAATTGGAGAAAGGCATGTTAAATACATTCCGGTGTAGATGGGAAGGAAGAAAACAACATATGATCAAACAGAAGAAGTGCTTGAAGAAACATATGACAAAAATCTGCTGTTTGGTGAAGTCAGTTCTGTGCCCTTGAGGTCCAGAAATAAATAAAGTCAGGGGCAGAGCTCCCAAAGAGGAAAAGGCATTCATACTTAAGATGAAACCAGGAAGCCTTGACCAGCCTCAGGGCAGAGTCTAGACCCAGACTTCCCCGGTTGAAGCCTAGCTCTGCCAGGAAAAGTCTAGGAGACTTATTCCTAGCTTCACATCTTTGTCTCCTCATCTGTGCAAGATGAATACTGGTAGTACCTACCCCAGAGGACTGATGTAAGGACAAAATGAGTTGAAGGAGCATCAGAGTAGAGTAAGTGATGTAAAAATGCATAGTAATTTTGCAGCTTTTTTTAGTAGTGTTTTGCAATGTTTTAAGGCTGATATACAAAGAGCTTACTGGAAATTGACTACATCTCAGAACAATAAAAAGCACACATGTTGAAAAAATAATTTACTTCATGCCCTCTGAACTTTCAGGATAAAGGGAAGTCAGCTGGAGAAGGGAATTGCCAGTGTGCCTCAATGGATCATCATGCTAAATGCTTTGTTCTCTTTTTTGTTTGTTTTTGACAGCCTCTAAGGAAAATGTGTCAAAAATATCACCTAACGAATCACTAACTGAGGTGTTTATAATTTACTATAGTTACTTCTGATTGAGCAAATCTGGTCTAACAACTTCTTATTAAATTCTAAGTTTGCTAACAACAGCCCTCAACTAGTAATGTTTAATTTTTTATTTAAAAATCTCTTGCTATCTCTTGCTTCAGACCTGTCTTTCTAAGTTTACCTCACTGATTATACATTTATCTTTCAATTAATAATTGACTGTCTTCTGACATTTCTAATGGATCTGAAAATCTTGTAGATGTATTGTCTTTGCCCACTTGCTTCCCAGATGATAAAAGGATTTCAGAGGGATTTAACTATTTCCTTCCAAAATGGCAACTGGGATCAAATACATTTCTGGTTCTGGGAAGCATTTGGCAGATTGGGAATGACTCATTTGTTTCATGATGCAAAAGTCAATGCAATGCTGACAGCATAATAAACTTACGTTGTGGTTTGATAGACTTGGGAAACTCTTCTCAACGGCAAAACATAATGTTCTTATCTTCCAGCTTCACCATTATCTGCATTATTTAAACAAAAGATTTAACTTACTGTTGATCTTATCTTTTTATGGTGTAATTCTACATCAAGTACCCTTTTAACAGAGACAATAATCACTTATTAAGTTTTATCTATGGGGCAAATACCTAGAGAAGGAAATGGTAACCCTCTCCAGTATTCTTGTCTGGAGAATCCCATAGACAGAGGAACCTATAGGGCTTACAGTCCTCGAGGTGGCAGAGTCAGACACGACTGAGCCTGCATACACACACGCAAGCACAGAACAAAAGACTTTTAAGTCATTATTGTTGACTTCTGTGACAGTAATGCCAGGGAGGTATTAATATTATCCCACATGGAGGTGAAAAAGCAGTGTCGGGAAGGTTAAGTAATTCACCCAAAGCCACACAGCTGGAAAGGGTGACTCCAAGTTACCGGACTAGTATTCATCACCCGGACTCTGCATCTCAGACAGGGCAATGAGAGGGCCCTGCTGTCCAACCTCAGGAGTGACCAGCCTTCTGAAACTGGATCTCTGTAGACACATCTTTTGGTTCTCAGGGCAGAGGACAGCCAGACTCTGTTCTAGCACCATGCATTCTCATTTTCTGTTGCTGGGTGGTCCTGCCTCTTCAGGACCTTCGCACACTCCGCCCAGTCTCCAAGTCAGTGCAATTGCTTTGTCTTCTTTTTGCCTAATTTGAGCCTGTATACATAGTCACACTCCAGTATTTGGGGGGCTTCCCTGGTGGCTCAGATGGTAAAGAATCTGCCTAATTATTTAGTGTGGGAGGCCCTAGTTTGATCCCTGGGTTGAGAAGATCCCCTGGAGGAAGGCATGGCAACCCACTTCAGTATTCTTGCCTGGAGAATCCCTAAGGACAGAGGAGCCTGGCGGGCTACAGTCCATGGGGTCGCAAAGAGTCGGACATGACTTAGCAACTAACACTTTCACTTTTATGTAGTCACAGTCCTGCCTGGAGAAGACCTCTGGAGGCCTGGAAGTCCTGACACTGACTCCAGACTTTGCCCCTTCCTTTCTGCATCATGTTGAACCTGGCTCCAAGCTTGGCTTCTCTTGGGGTCATACTCACTCCTGCCGATGCCCTCATCCTGTGACCAGTCATTGCTCATTATCTGAGTGTTCAAAACTTTCTCAGGGCTGCCACGTGACATTAATCCTCCTGCCTTTCAGTTTGGTTTCACTACTCACATAAGCTCTGTTGATAAGAGAACCACAAAAGTGAATTTACTCTTTTGTAAAATTATAGTTCAAAAATTATGATTTCCCACCTTCCTAATCAAGAACTCTCACACATCATCAATATTTCCTGAGAGAGAGCTGGCGGTGTGGTCGCTATGGGTGACATCTGGGCTGCATGAAGGCAAGGATCCTTCCTCTCATCCTCTGTCACCTCCTTCTCTTCCTGTCCTCAATCTTTTCCATCATCAGGACCTTTTCCAATGAGTCAGTTCTTCACATCAGGTGGCCAAAGTATTGGAACTTCAGCATCAGTCCTTCCAGTGAATACTCAGTGTTGATTTCCTTTACGATTGACTAGTTTGAACTCCTTGAAGTCAAGGGACCCTCCAGAGTCTTCTCCAGCACCACAATTCAAAAGCATCATTTCTTTGGTGCTAAGCCTTCTTTATGAGACCTAGAATATGCCTAAATCTTAGGGTGAATCCCTTTCAGATTCTAGAGTGAGTACCCTTGCTATGTTAGAATAGTTCCAATCCAACAATCAGAAAACACTTTTCAGACAAAGATACTAAGAATTATTACCTTCCAGTTACAGATAAATAAAATTACTCAGGTAATAATTTGTAACATAACTAGAGGGCCATGCCTGGAATGATCTCTGAGACAGTTACATTTTACTGATCTTTTAAAAAGTTACATTTCACTCACTCGAGTTGTGAGCAGTTTCAATCCAGCCTGTGTTTATTAATGAAGGAAATAAGCTTTCCTCTGGCTGGCTTTCATGCACCTGCAGACACACAGGTAGGCAGACGGGCATATGGTTGCTACAGGCAACTGCTGGTGTTTTCTTCTTAAAGCCACGTGGGCTTAACTGTTTTGTTTTAAATGTTTGCAGGATTATCTTAAATTGGAATTCTTCAGTCTGATCCTTCTACTGGCACCATGTTCCCTCTTTCATTTTAACTTCAAGAGGATTAATTTCCAGGTGATAAGGAAATTGATCCAGAACTTCTAAGCGCTATATTCCCCACCTTCTCATGGACCTGGCCCTGAAACATACACACACACATGCCGTTGTCATTTTGCTGTTTTTCTGTGAGAACCTGGCTCTCACAGTGCAGTGGGTTTCTTATGTAACCTTAGTGGATTATGTAACATACAGAAAGCTATTACTGCCCCCAGAGAGACAAAACAGTCTCCTTTCATCACCACCTGGAAATCTGACCTGAGGGTTCATGATGTTCCTCTCTCAGCTCTCTCAGTTTTCTGTGAAACACCTACAAATAGGATCTCTACAGTTACAGCTCAGTTCATACAAAATTTCAAAATTCAATTCTCTAAGCTTTTCATTTCACAGAACTTGTCTCTATCATGATTTTGTGAATACTTAAAATGTCAAATATTATCCTTAAAAATTTAAGTAAAAGAAATACTTAAAAAACACAAAAGTAGTAACTCAAATCAATCTGATAATCAATCTTATCCCTTGTTTGAGTTGGCACGTGAGTCTTGGAAGTGGTTTTCCATCTTCCCGCTCTCCCCAGGATGCAGTTCATGCTCCAGCTTCATCCAGCATCTTCCCTAGACTGATCTGGATACGTCTTGCCTGGCCCAGGTGATGTCCAGGGAACTCTTGCATAGGATACAACCGGACTTTTGGAGATGAACACAAAGTCCTCTCAGACCCAGCCTCACAGAACTGCTCGCTCCCTCCCTGTCTCCTCCTCCCCCACCTTCCCCACATCTATAAGACATGTTTTGTTGCAAGTAGCCCATCCTAGCTCCACATGGTGGAGTCCATGCAAGGGCAAAGCCAAATTTGAGAAATATTTCTAATAATTAGTTCATCTCTGTTTCTATCCCTTCTTAAACATCTCCAACTTCCCTCTTCTGATATTTATCCCCAAAGATTCACTTCTCATCTTCAATAGACCACAGCGCCTCACTTATTTTCCAGGACCACATTGTAAGCCATGTATGACTGGCTGTCATGAACAATCTGTTATCATTGGATACCAACCTTAGAGCAGGATTCCATTCTTTGTGTTCTTTTTTTGCTTGTTTTCAATTTCCAAAATAGAATTCCCTCCACTTGGAACAATCAGTGCACTCATTAGACACCCTCACACCTTGGTCTTTCTTCTTGGCTTTCAGTAGTCAAGTGCTTCCCATTCCCTTAAGACTTTTTTTATTGAGCCCCCCAGTTTTCCAGGCATCAAAGAACAAATTTAATTTGCCCTTTCTCTCCACTCTGCATACACATGAGCAATGACTATCTTTCTTTTTTCATTTTTATTTTACATTGAAACATAGTTGATTAAAAATGCTGTGTTAGTTTTAGGTGTACAGCAAAGTGACTCAGTTATACATATACATGCCTCTATTCTTTTTCACATAGAGAACAGACATAGACAGATGGCTTCCCTGGTGGCTCAGACGGTAAAGCGTCTGCCTGCAATGTGGGAGACCTGGGTTCTATTCCTGGGTCGGGAAGGTCCCCTGGAGAAGGAAATGGCAATCCACTCCAGCACTCTTGCCTGGAAAATCCCATGGACGGAGGAGCCTGATAGGCTACAGTCCATGGGGTCGCAAAGAGTCGGACACAACTGAGCAACTTCACTTTCACTATTCTTTTTCAAATTCTTTTCCATTTAGATTATTACAGAATATTGAGCATAGTTTTCTGTGCTATACAGTAAGTCCTTGTTTGTTATCTATTTTAAATCAATTTATTTTTTAATTGAAGGATAATTGATTTACAGAATTGTATTGGTTTCTGCAAACATCAACATGAATCAGTCATAGGTATAAATATGTCCCCTCCCTCTTGAATCTCTCTCTCATCTCGCTCCCCATCCCGCCTCTCTAGGTTGTTACAGAGCCTCTGTTTGAGTTCCCTAAGTTGTACAGCAAATTCCCACTGGCTATCTATTTTACATATGCTAATATAATTTTCCATTCAATTCTTTCCATACATTCCACTCTCTTCTTCCTCCCCCTTCTCTGTCTATGTCTGTTCTCTATGTGAGCAATGACTATCTTCCAGTGAGTGCATGCCCGATACAAGGTAGGACCTAGATTCTTAAATCATTGCCTCTTTTCCTTCTTGAAACTACTCCAAAGCAAGAAGGAAAATAAGAAACAAAACTTGTATTGAGAAAAAATTAAATTCTTATAATAACTGCACTTTAAATATAAAGATAGGAAATTTCAATATAGAAGAATGTTAAAAACATGCTCAGTTCAGTTCAGTCGCTCAGTCATGTCCGACTCTTTGCAATCCCATGAATCGCAGCACGCCAGGCTTCCCTGTCCATCACCAACTCCCGGAGTTCACTCAAACTCACGTCCATTGAGTAGGTGATGCCATCCAGCCATCTCATCTTCTGTTGTCCCCTTTTCCTCCTGCCCCCAATGCCTCCCAGCATCAGAGTCTTTTCCAATGAGTCAACTCTTCGCATGAGGTGGCCAAAGTACTGGAGTTTCAGCTTTAGCATCAGTCCTTCCAAAGAACACACAGGGCTGATGTCCTTTAGAATGGACTGGTTGGATCTCCTTGCAGTCCAAGGGACTCTCAAGAGTCTTCTCCAACACCACAGTTCAAAAGCATCAATTCTTCAGCACTCAGCTTTCTTCACAGTCCAACTCTCCCATCCATACATGACCACTGGAAAAACCATACCCTTGACTAGACGACCTTTGTTGGCAAAGTAATGTCTCGGCTTTTGAATATGCTATCTAGGTTGGTCATAATTTTTCTTCCAAGGAGTAAGCGTCTTTTAATTTCATGGTTGCAGTCACCATCTGCAGTGATTTTGGAGCCCCCAAAAATAAAGTCTGACACTGTTTCCACTCTTTCCCCATCTATTTCCCATGAAGTGATGGGACCAGATGCCATGATCTTAGTTTTCTGAATGTTGAGCTTTAAGCCAACTTTTTCACTCTCCACTTTCACTTTCATCAAGAGGCTCTTTAGTTCCTCTTCACTTTCTGCCATAAGGGTGGTGTCATCTGCATATCTGAGGTTATTGATATTTCTACTGTTAATCTTGATTCCAGCTCGTGTTTCTTCCAGCCCAGCATTTCTCATGATGTACTCTGCATATAAGTTAAATAAGCAGGGTGACAATATACAGCCTTGACGTACTCCTTTTCCTATTTGGAACCAGTCTGTTGTTCCATGTCCAGTTCTAACTGTTGCTTCCTGACCTGCATACAGATTTCTCAAGAGGCAGATCAGGTGGTCTGGTATTCCCATCTCTTTGAGAATTTTCCACAGTTTATTGTGATCCACACAGTCAAAGGCTTTGGCATAGTCAAGAAAGCAGAAAGAGATGCTATATAAATGCTAATCAAAAAAGACTTGTATAACTCTAGTAATATTAGATAGGCTAGAAAATCTTCCAGAAATAAAAAGGATTATTTCAAAATAATAACAGAGTAGGAAAACAAAATGATCCTAAATTTTCATGCACTATGAAATAAAAATTTTAAAACTATGAAAGTGGAAATAAACAATCATGATAAAAAATTTTCAATTCAGTTCAGTCGCTCAGTTGTGTCTGACTCTTTGTGACCCCATGGAATGTAGCACATCAGACTTCCCTGTCCGTCACCAATTCCTGGAATTTGCTCAAACTCATGTGTATCAAGACTGTGATGCCTTCCAACCATCTAATCCTCTGTCATCCCCTTCTCCTCCTGCCTTCAATCTTTCCCAGCATCAGGGTCTTTTCCAATAAGTCAGTTCTTCGCATCAGGTGGTCAAAGTATTAAAAGGAGAAACAACTAGTAAATAAGAGGAAGATTTGAAAAATATGCTTAACAAATGAAATTCTATCCATTTAAAAAACATTGAGACCAATGACTATAGAGCACATATTTTTTCAGGTAGACATGTTTATCAAAATTGACTATATGCTGGCTCAAAAAACAAATAACAACACATGTCAAAGAAGTGAAGTTTGGTCACTTGTGATTTCGGGCCACAGAGGATTAAGCTAGAAATCATTTGTTAAAGATAAAAATTCACCTCCCCCCATCCAAAAATAAACAACACTCTTCTGTATAACCTATAGGTCCAAATCTATGTAGAAATTATAATGAAATAAAACATATATTCAACCAAATGATAATGAAAATAATACATATCAAAATTTGTGGGATACAAACAAACCCTTGTTACAGGGAAATTAACAGCCATCAGATATGAAAAGAGCATAAAAATCAAATATCTAAGACATTTTTTGCAAGAGCAGCTAAATCAAGGAAAATAAAGTAGAAGGCCTGAAACTAACACAACATTGTAAATCAATTCTACTTCAATTAAAACAAAAAGAAGAATGCACACTAGAGTTGTGTCAAGACATGAAAATAGCAGCAGGGCAAGCAGGGGCCACCACAGTGCTGTGAAGTGATTGTCCTCCAATTAAAATAAATAAATACATTTTTTAAAGCTATTCAATGTAGCATTTTTGTAAAAACAAAACATTTGGGAGCAATTCATGTGTCCATCGATAGGTAATATGTAACAGTGCAGCCACAAAATACCAAAAAAAAAAAAAAGAATTAGAGAATTCATTACATATCATTAGAGAAGGATCCTCAGGATAATGCTATTGTTAAGTTAAAAATCAATTGCAGAAGAACATTTATAGTATGCTGTCATCTGTGTACAAATTGAGGAAGGAAAAGGAATGTTGATATTCCTTTGCTGATATGTTGATATTGACTTTTATATACATGGAAATGTCTCAGGAAAGATGAAGAAAAAATTACAAGATGGAGGAGAAAAGCAGGAGAGATGGCTGGGAAACAGAGGGGACAGAGCGGGGAAGGAGTCATTTCTGTTCCTTACTGTCCTTTTTCGTATTTGAACTGTGACTTCCTTATCTGTGTATCTACATAAACTGTAAATCATTCTGACCAGCATTGTATGGAAGATGATGAATATGCTGTATTCAGGAAATAAAAGACCCTGTCGTTACCAGGATGCACTTTCCCAATAGGATTGCCTGGAAATGACAACAAAGGGTTGTTTTTTGTCTCATCTGCATATTAGAGCAGCCCTGAGTACAGGAGATGAGAGACGAGCACAGAGAGCACAAAGCACCAGCTAATTATTGTCATCTGTGAAATACTGGGGCTTGGCAAACACAGAGGCACAGGAACGTGAAACAAAGAGAACACGGACTATCTGGGCGTTTCTGGGACACATGAAGTGTGCACACAATAGACCTGAAGGGGTGGACGAGCCCCGGTCATGGGGGACTTTGGATGCAAAACTTGGCGTGCACCGCGTGGTTTTCCGTGAGGCGATGAATATGTGGCAGGACATGTTTCCAGGGAAAACTTCAACTTGGCCCCTTTATCCTATCATTGTTTATAGATAAATGCCATGTTTTCATCCTTGACAGACATGCCTCTGGATGTCATAAATAGCTGCCTAGGTGGCCAAGTGCTTTGAATGAATTGCCTATATTTTTCAAGAGTACTGCCAAAGAATAAAAACTCCAGGAATAATTTTCTGACAAAAATATTTTGAAGCTATACTGGAACAAAGTCCAGAGCATCAAGGTTGAGGAATCGCTGTGAGTAAGAATCATGGTCCTACCTCGATATTGTATTTCTTGGTGCTGAGCAATAGTTGGATAAATTAATACGCATTTTAATATGAAGAAGGTCATCACAGAGCACTGTCTTATCCTTTGCATTTCTGTAGAGAGCATTTCTGAAGAGCATCGGACTGTCTTCTTTTTCAAGTGGAGATGAAAAGATGTAAGAGACTCAGTGGCACTTTCTCAGGCCTGCTGACCCATCACCTTCCATGTCCAGGCATTTGTGTAATTTGGATAGACATGACCAACCACAAGAAACAGAAAAATAAGAGCTGAACACAGTGAGACATTCCATCAGGAAGGGATTTGTGGAGGAAAAAGGAAGAGAAAGGAGGAGCCATCAAAGGGTGCTGGTCACGGCAGCTTGTGCCAAGGACAGCCTGTGTCCTCTGTCTAAGGGCCGGGGGCTCACCCATTCCAGCCCTGGGTAGTAGGGAGGCAAGAATGTGCCCTCTGAGAATATTCCAAGAAGCTAAGTCCCAGAGAAAATTCACATGCTGACTTGATGTGACAAATACATGTGAGTTTTTTCAACAACCATGTAAGGACCATCAGGCAACGTTTGGCAGATTCCTCTGGCTTTCTAGACCTCAGAAAGGAAAGACAGGCAGCAGTGCTGGATTGAGTTTTCTTTCCAGGATGCCTAGGTATGGCAGCAGCAGAGGGAGCAAGTCACAGCCCCTCCAGAGGGCTTCCTTCAAGATATGGATCAGACGATGGTTGAAAGTTGCTGTGAAGGTGGAAATGACCTTCAGGCAGATTTCCAAGAGGGTTTTGTAACCAGCTCCTCAGCCTCCCAGCCTGATAAACGGGTCCCTGTAGTGGTGTCCCTGGTCACTGAAAGGCAGCCACCATCACGGTTCTTCTGTTTGGACCCAGCAGTGATCTTCTGGCAGCATCAGAGCCTGGAGCAGCCTTCATGCATAGAAATGGACCAGACGTTTGTTCACCTACAATAGATGTCTGTGGAGTTAATCCTTCCAAAAATAGGTCAGCATCTTCTCTCCTTATCTTGAGATTAACTCCACAGCAACTCAGCTGGGAAAAGCTTTCTAGAACCAAATGTGCTGTTTCTGTTCCACGGTCCCTTTTGTTACTGGACACACTGGCCTGAGTATGTGTGTGCAGGGAAATCCGGTTTTTCATTTGGGTTTATTCTTTACAATTAAAGAACCGTTTCCTTGGCCTTATTCTTAGTCTCCACTGCTCAATTCAAGCACTTAGTGGGAAAAACAAGCAAAGGGACAGTATGGGCAGCCAAGGAAGTTTATGACCTCCCAGAGTCTGCTGACCAGAGATGGACTCAGAATTGCGCCCCTCCCCCCCACACACCAGCTAAGCCAGGGCTGCCCCATTGCATCCTGCCAACAAAACCCCACCGCGGCCACTCCTGACTTCAAAGGCTCTGTGGATTCAAATCCCAGAGGCTCAGCAGCACATTCAGCAATTTTGTGAAAAGATCTTTCTTTTCCTTCTTTAAATCCTTGAGATTGCAGATTGTAGTTCTCCCTGCTCTACTTCTTTCGTCTGCACCAACAAAAAGTGCTCAGTCCTGAGGGGCACTCCTGCCTTTGCTGGGAGGATACGCAGAGAAGTGGCAGATGGGTCAACATGCAAAGGGAAGGAGCCTTGATAAGCATGGAAGGATGTTCAGCCCACGTACACAGTAGGGCAGGTGTAGGAGGCAAAGGTGGTGGGGGAAGGTGGGGGACTTTTATCTCAAGGGGAAGCATGGCCCGCCATCCACAAAGGTAGTTCAGTTCAGTTCAGTCACTCAGTCGTGTCCGACACTTTGCAACCCCATGAATCACAGCACACCAGGCCTCCATGTCCATCACCAACTCCCGGAGTTCACTCAAACTCATGTCCATTGAGTAGGTGATGCCATCCAGCCATCTCATCCTCTGTCATCCCCTTCTCCTCCTGCCCCCAATCCCTCCCAGCATCAGAGTCTTTTCCAATGAGTCAACTCTTCGCATGAGCATGAGGTAGCCAAAGTACTGGAGTTTCAGCTTTAGCATCATTCCTGCCAAAGAACACCCAGGGCTGATCTCCTTCAGAATGGACTGGTTGCAGTCCATTTGGATCTCCTTGCAGTCCAAGGGACTCTCAAGAGTCTTCTCCAACACCATAGCTCAAAAGCATCAATTCTTCGGCGCTCAGCTTTCTTCACAGTCCAACTCTCGCATCCATACATGACCACAGGAAAAACCATAGCCTTGACTAGACGGACTTCTGTTGGCAGAGTAACGTAAGCACAGGGTAGAATAAGCGTCATCACTAATATCCTATGACACTTCAAAAATCCAAAATCAAAAACTATTGTATGTTCTAAGATGAACCTGTGGCGGATTCATTTTGATATTTGGCAAAACTAATACAATTATGTAAAGTTTAAAAATAAAATAAAATTTAAAAAAATAAATTCAAAGCAGGAGAGTCTTGAATTAGCACTTTCTGGAGAAAATCTCTCTGTTGCATTGCTGATACATAAAGTTTTACAGAATTTAGGATCACATAAAGGACATGTCTTGTTCTGGGACTCCAAGGTCTTTCCACCACATTCTCCCTGTTGTAGACTCTTTGTTGTTGTTTAGTTGCTCAGTCCTGTCCAGCTGTTTTGCAATCCCATGGACTGTATGTAGCCCACCAGGTTCCTCTGCCCATGGGATTTTCCAGGCAAGAATACTGGAGTAGGTTATCACTTTCTCCTCCAGGGAATCAAACCCATGTCTCCTGCATTGGCATGTGGATTCTTTACTGCTGAGATACCAGGGAAGCCCTATAGACTCTTAGCTTTCTCTTAATCCAATGTGACTAGTACCCATTTTCTCAAGGGTGAAAACAAGAATCTCATTGCACTTTGATCAAGGTGCCCATTAACTACCTCTGACTTTGTGCTTCTCCAGGACCAAGTCACTCAAAGGCATGAGTTGAATACAAGCCCAAGACTTCAGGGTAGCAGAGGTGACTGTCAATGCTTACAGGTAGTTATGAACTCTCCAACACTGGATCGGTTTCAAGATATGTTTATTCTATGGTGCTAGATATATTTTAAACATTTGCTTAGATCAACAGTAAAAAATGTGGTATTAAACTATTTAGAAAATTCAAGTTACATTGCAATAAAAACACCAGTCAAATTCAGCA
Source organism: Bos javanicus (assembly GCF_032452875.1). Lineage (NCBI taxonomy): Eukaryota > Metazoa > Chordata > Mammalia > Artiodactyla > Bovidae > Bos > Bos javanicus. The sequence continues at coordinate 24,308,886 of NC_083881.1, forward strand.
AATATGACAATCAGAGAACTTGGATGCTACTCAAATTAATCCTACATTTAACAGTGATGGCACATGTTCGAACTGGATGCCAAACTAATGAGAAAATATTAAATTGAGTCATTTAAGGGGCTTTCACGGTCCAACTTAGATTGGATATCCAGCAATTAAAAATGACAAGTTATTTCCATGTCTGTGCACCATTTGCATTTTTTTTTCTGTGTATTTCATTATGGCCAATTTTTAGACAATATCCACACACTGAAATTTCCAGGTGGCTCCATGGTAAAAAAAAAAAAAAAAAAAAAAATTTGCATGCCAATGTAGGAGACATAAGAGATGTGGATTCAATCCCTGGATCAGGAAGATCCTCTGGAGTAGAAAATGGCAACCCAGTCCAGTATTCTTGCCTGGGAAATCCCATGGACAGAGGAGCCTGGGGGGTGGCTACAGTCCATAGGGTTACAAAGAGTCAGACATGACTGAGCGATGAGTATATATTACATCCACATGCTGCTCTTTAGAGGGTAAACAGGCACGTTTCTCCCTGGATCCCTTCCGCCCATGTTGTGTTCAGTCTGCTGTCCCCTCCCCAACAATGTCACAGAGATTCTATAGCTGTTCTGATCACTTTCGGATATTGAGGACAAAGTAGTTTAGCGCCATCTAAAAAAAAATAACAAAGTCAAACTCTTCCAGTGTAAGCCTTCTCCCTTTGCCTAGTTCAGTCCTGGAGCAGAGAAAGGAAATTGGTTACTGTTCACTATTAAACCTTAATCTTCCATTGCTTCTTCTAGACTCTCCCTTCTGCCTCTGGCTTCTGTGGGATTAGAGTTGGGGAGAAAAATGAAGAGAGGGATGGGGCAGGTCTACTCTGGGGAAGGAGCTTCAGATCCTTACAGCAATGGCATGAAGATGAGTGTTGGCGTTTTAACAGTGGGACCTTTCGTGCATTCTCCAGAGACCTCCTCCACATGGACCTACACAGAAACCCTCACTGGCGTGAACTCTACAGTCTGCCTTGTGACTTCTCCAGCTTCACCAAGCATTTCAGTCTGAAGCACACCTCTGCTTTTTTCCACCTTGCCTGTGCAAGAAATCTTTGGAATTATTCAAGCCTGCCTGCATCCCTGGGGTCCTCGGACCCAGAAAAGCACTCTGCCTCCCTGGTTCTCCCGCCAGTCTCTCCTGCTCCACCATCAAGAAGATGCCAAATCTTCTCACCCAGGGGCTTCTCTAGGCAAGGGGTATTCCCCACTTCCATTTCTCTCAAACTTCTGGGACTCAGGGGTGCTTTTCACTTCTCTCCCCAGCCCTTGGCAATAGCTCAGCAAATTGTGGACACTCAGAATGCTCTTTTTGGTGTCAGAGGTCCATGCTTGTCCTCTGGAGCACTCTCAATTGCCATCAGACTGGGATCCAAGACACAGAGCCAACCATTCAGGAACTCTTCCCAGGGAAAGCTTCTCTCCCCATCATCTCCTGATTCGTCTCCTTGACTACCAAACATGAGGTGGATAATGGCTAAGTGCATGTGGGGGTGGGTGGTGGTCAACTTTGGCATGTTCTCCACGGGGGATCTGGCCCTTCTCTTTTTTACATGTGGTCATTTTATACCCTTTGGTCTCCATTTTCCTGTAGAGAAAAAGTCCCATTTATCATACAGTAGACAAGAAGTCCAAATGGTGAGGGATCATGTCACAAGCTCTTCACTGTGTTTCCCAGCTTCTTGCTCAGAACATTCTGTCCTTTCCTTGGGTACAATCCATCACGTTACAATGTGATTTATGTTACATAAACAAGGGGGAACCCACTCTATTCTCTACAGTCATTTGGATATCTCATGTTAAGGCATGATCGGTTATGTAACAATTCTCTGACTTTAACCACCTCTTTTAGAATAATTAACAAATAGCTATTTCTAATTATACTGGAGAATAGTGTTTCTGCTAGATTTTTTTAACATTCAAGGAAATTCAAACCTTTTCTCTTAGTCATGTTTTCAAACTCACTTTGTTTACCAACCTTCATTCTATCATTTTTCTTCATGGATGAATCTATTTCCATAAACTCAATAGTTATTAATAGAATAGTATAACCCTAATCATTATAAAGATGATCATTACATTTGCAATAACAGCTACAAAAATTGACCTTTTCAACAAGGACTCATGGTAGCATAAATCTGCAGCAAATAGCACAGAACTCTAAACAAATACAAATCCAATTATTGATTTTTGTTCAGGATGAGAGCAAGGGTGGGGATGGTGATGGATGTCGGTAATGAAATCACACTTAATCTAGGCATCTTCCAACCTAAGCAAAGCCTGTTTCTAGGCCTGTTTTTCCAAATTTTTCTCTAACCTGTTCTGCAAACGTGGAATATAATATACTCTTCTCTTCACTAAACTCTATCCTCTATCCTTTCAATTCTCTTTTCAAGACAGTTCTGAGTTAAGCAAAAGCCCGGACATTTAGTCCTCCCTTCTCTTTCAAATGTGCATAAATAATAAACTATCACACATAAGGGAAGCATACATCAACTCAAAAAACCATGTGATTAAAGGTTTCAGGATTTCAGATAAATATAATGCTTAAGGGACCAGACTTTTAAGACAATATAAAGATGACAAAAACCCTTCTTGGGAGAATACATGCCTGCCAAGTAGCTTCAGTCATGTCCGACTCTTTGCAGCCCCATAGACTGTAGCCCCCAGGCTCCTCTGTCCATGGAATTCTCCAGGCAAGACGACTGGAATGGGTTGCCATTTCCTTCTCCTGGGAGAGTCAGGTCCTCAGAAGTCAACAGGAGACATTGTCACTTATCAGTATGATCAAGAAGAGTTAGGGTGAAGATGACCCAAGAACTATCAGAAAGGCAATGAGTGAGCCCTCTGCCTCTGAGAACTAGTAACAAAAACTAGTATATTAGAACTAGTATATTCAAAGCACTCATTAGGGTTTCCTAGTATGATGACCACAGCAATTAGATAATCATCTTGTTGTATATGGGAAGGGACCAAGAGTTATTCTTGGTATGAATAATCATACTAACTTTTGGTTGGAGGGTAGACAGAAGGCCTTCTCCAACTATAATACCCAAACTGCATCTATCTATCTCTCAAGCCAGGCTTAAGCAATATGTGAACCATGAACTTCCTGATGTTCAAGCTGGTTTTAGAAAAGGCAGAGGAACCAGAGATCAAATTGCCAACATCCGCTGGATCATAGAAAAAGCAAGAGAGTTCCAGAAAAACATCTATTTCTGCTTTATTGACTATGCCAAAGCCTTTGACTGAGTGGATCACAATAAACTGTGGAAAATTCTGAAAGAGATGGGAATACCAGAACACCTGATCTGCCTCTTGAGAAATTTGTATGCAGGTCAGGAAGCAACAGTTAGAACTGGACATGGAACAACAGACTGATTCCAAATAGGAAAAGGAGTTCATCAAGGCTGTATATTGTCACCCTGTTTATTTAACCTATATGCAGAGTACATCATGAGAAACGCTGGACTGGAAGAAACACAAGCTGGAATCAAGATTGCCAGGAGAAATATCAATAACCTCAGATATGCAGATGACACCACCCTTATGGCAGAAAGTGAAGAGGAACTCAAAAGCCTCTTGATGAAAGTGAAAGAAGAGAGTGAAAAAGTTGGCTTAAAGCTCAACATTCAGAAAACTAAGATCATGGCATCCGGTCCCACCACTTCATGGGAAATAGATGGGGAAACAATGGAAACAGTGTCAGACTTTATTTTCCTGGGCTCCAAAATCACTACAGATGGTGACTGCAGCCATGAAATTAAAAGACGCTTACTCCTTGGAAGAAAAGTTATGACCAACCTAGATAGCATATTCAAAAGCAGGGACATTACTTTGCCAACAAAGGTTCGTCTAGTCAAGGCTATGGTTTTTCCTGTGGTCATGTATGGATGTGAGAGTTGGACTGTGAAGAAGGCTGAGCGCCAAAGAATTGATGCTTTTGAACTGTGGTGTTGGAGAAGACTCTTGAGAGTCTCTTGGACTGCAAGGAGATCCAACCAGTCCATTCTGAAGGAGGTCAGCCCTGGGATTTCTTTGGAAGGAATGATGCTAAAGCTGAAACTCCAGTACTTTGGCCACCTCATGCGAAGAGTTGACTCATTGGAAAAGACTCTGATGCTGGGAGGGATTGGGGGCAGGAGGAGAAGGGGACGACAGAGGACGAGATGGCTGGATGGCATCACTGAGTCAATGGATGTGAGTCTGAGTGAACTCCGGGAGTTGGTGATAGACAGGGAGGCCTGGTGTGCTGCGATTCATGGGGTCACGAAGAGTCTGACATGACTGAGCGACTGATCTGATCTGATCTGATCTCTCTAGTTTCTTTAAATTTTTCCTAGGAATTAGAAATAAAACACCTGATATCTTTCAGGAACCAGTCCAGAAAATAGGCTGAGGGTTAATATGGAGCCCCTACAGACTTTTCTTTGCTAATATACAGTAACAACAACAACAAAAAAAAAAAACACACAAGGCTCAAGTAAAGTTTCCCTGCTTCAAAGAAAGGAATTTACTTTGCACATTCATATTAGCTGCCTCCTTCTGAAATACTGATCTGTGGTCTCAACCAAAGACCTTACCTTTTTACCTTTGGAATAAACAGTTGGGAAGAGGAGACAATGTGGACCAGGAATGCTTCATTCTCATTAAATGTATCAAGTCATTGGGAACAGTAATACGTTTGTGGTGGGCACCCATGGTCGTCATGTCTGTCTTCTCCTTCTTAACTGAATCCTACCCAACCCCAGCTGTACAGATGGTCCTGATTGTCTAGACAATCCTGTGTCCTGCAATGATGACAGAAAAGGTATAGGGCAGGGCATCAGGACCTTCTGTGCGCGCACACGTGCACGCACACACACACACACACACACACTTCTCGTTCTCTCTCTCTCTTTTGCAAAGGATACAAAAACTTGAGCATTCTAACAGAATCTCATGTGCCCTGGGCTTTATAAACCCAGGGACCTTCTAATTGAAGATTTCATATCAAGAATCACTGCAGCAACCTTCAAGTCTATGTATTTTGTTATAAAGCTGTCAGTTCTTCCAAATATGTAAGAGAAAAAAGCAATCAACCACACAAAAGGAAATAACACTTCTTTCTCTATAATAAGCCAGTTTTACCCCACCTATGTTCTTTGATATTATGGACTCCCCAGGTGGCTCAGTCATAAAGAACCCATTTGCCAGTGCAAGAGATGCAGGAGATGCAGTCCAATCCCTGAGTCAGGAAGATTCCCTGGAGGAGGGCATGGCAGTCCACTCCAGTATTCTTGCCTTGAGAATCACATGGACAGACGAACCTGATGGGCTACCATCATGTTTGATATTATAAGTGCCACAGAATCTTCACAAATATGCAAATGCCTGTCTTCAAAATGTCTAAAACACTTTTCTTCTTATTTTTAGTTTTCTTACTATTTTCTTCTTTTTCTTTCATTCTCATTTGAAATGAAATTACTCAAATTCAGTCATTTGGACCATGTATTTTTAAAACCTGCATCAACTAGATGAAAATTAATTGTTATTATAAAGTTATAAAAACAGAGAATTCATCACTTAAGGATGTGGTTCTGGCCCAATTTCAAACCATAATGGTTATGTCTGAAAGTTCACCTTTTTATATGCTCGTCTCACTCACCTTTTGGTTTTTCTATGAGTCACTTCACGATTCCACTTTTAGTAAATGTCTCATAAACAGAGAAAGGACCTGCCGTCATTTAACAAATATGACCAATGTTCATGACTCAAAACGTGTTGGTATCATATTTTTCTGAAACTTATCTTATTTTGTGGCTTCCCTGGTGGCTCAGACAGTAAAGAATCTGCCTGCCAATGCAGGCGACTAGGGTTCGATCCCGAGGTCAGGAAGATCCCCTGGAGCAGGAAATAGCTACCCATTCCAGTATTCTTGACTGAGAAATCCTATGGACAGAGGAGCCTGGTGGGCTACAGTCCAGGGGGTCACAAAGGGTCAGACACAACTTAGCTACCAAACCACCACAAATCTTATTTTGTATGCTCCCCGAATAGCCATAAGGAAGGAAAACATGTAGTACATCCTGTGGACCAATGTCACTTTATTCTGTTATATGTTCTATGATGTCTGTGTTACCTTGAGGGAAAGGGCAAACTTAATTAGCTTCAGTTCAGTTCAGTTCAGTCTCTCAGTCATGTCCAACTTTTTGCCACTCCATGAATCGCAGCACACCAGGCCTCCTCCCTGTCCATCACCAACTCCCGGAGTTCACTCAAACTCACATCCATCGAGTCGGTGATGCCATCCAGCCATCTCATCCTCTGTCGTCCCCTTCTCCTCCTGCCCCCAATCCCTCCCAGCATCAGGGTCTTTTCCAATGAGTCAACTCTTCGCATAAGGTGGCCAAAGTAATTAGCTTAGCACCTAATCATTTCAAGGCAAAACAACCTACATATGAGAAGTGTGATTTTTGTGCAACTTTAGGTAATAGTTAAGAACTGCACATCTACTTTTATTAAATTTCAAGAGAATATGTTAGAAAGATTTTCATAAATTGTTGAAGATATTCCAGTTTCTAGCTCCTGACCAATTATAAGTTTTACAATCCTGGATAGAAATAATTTACCACCTCATTAGCCACAGAATTATTTTTTAAATGTAAATCACAGAATCTTATTTTTAATATTTTACCAAACATTTGGGCTATCATCAAGTATCTCTTCCTAAGTCTTTAGTTTCAAGGGATTGAAATATTTCAACCCATGAAATGAGCCATTTCTTAGGATGTATTAATTTGCAATTTACACAAATGCATGGTTTTTCTTGAATTTTAAAATTTCAATAAAAAAGAGTTAACAATGCTGATCTCCTCTTTATATCTACCCTTTAGTTAACATCTTTTATTAAAAACAAAGTGTGTTTGGATAACATATGAATTGTTATTACATTGGATTATTTGATACAGAAACAGACTAGAAAATTAAGAAACTTAAAATGATTGGGAAAGCATGATTTATTAACATTGTGTAAATAATAATAGCATATTAAGCACATAGGGAAAGGGAAGGGAAGTCATTCAGTCATGTCGGACCCTTAGCGACCCCATGGACTGCAGCCTACCAGGCTCCTCCATCCATGGGATATTCCAGGCAAGAGTACTGGAGTGGGGTGCCATCGCCTTCTCCACATAAGTGTACTTTTAAAACATATGCAAATAGCATTTCAATGGTGCCCCCTTGTCCAAAACCCTCAGTGAATGCTTGAAATCATGGAAAGTACCAAACCCTATATATATTATGTTTTTTCCCCTACTATAAACAGGTAGCATAGACAGAAAGAAGTCTGATTCATGTCCCAGGCAGCACAGGGCAGGATAGAGCAAGTGTCATCACACTACACAGAATGGAATGAAATATAAAACTTTTCAAGTGTTTATTTCTGGAATTTTCCATTTAATATTGCTGGACCATGGGTTACTGAAACCCTCAGAAAACAACACCAGGAATAAAGGAGGACTATTGTATATTTCAGGTTTTCTCGGTGGCTCAGGTGGTAAAGAATCTTCCTGAAAGGCAGGAGACGGGTTCAATCCCTGGGTCAGGAAGATCCCCTGGAGAGGGAAATGGCAACCCATTCCAATATTCTTGCCTGGAGAATCCATGGACAGGGGAGCCTGTAGGGCTGCAGATAATGGGGTCACAAAGAGTTGGACATGACTGAACGACTGAGCACTAAGCAGGTGTGCCTCCTGTTGTAACGCATTTAAGGACATTGTATCACTTAGACATGTGACCCTGCCCCAGACTAAACCCAACAAAACCTCTGAATCCAATGCTATGCAAATGCAGGAGGAAAAGGGACTTGTTTAAAGACAGTAAAAGTCTGCGGTCAACCAAGGACAGAGAATGAGAAATTTTACTGAGAAAATGATCTGTATGTTTGAACAGAAAAACTGGATGTGGGGTTCAAGAACTGGGACAGACCTACAAAACCTACCAACCAAATGCCATTGCATCTTTAGAACTTCATTTGAACAAAGTAACTATTAAAAGTCTGTTATGAGACAATTAAAAAAATGTTTAACGCTGAACTGAACTTAAAAGTTATTTTTAAATTACTGTTATTTTTAGGTGTGATAGTTTTGTTTTTTACAGTCCTATCTTTTAGAATATATATAGATGTGTTTAGAATTACATGATTTCTTCAATTTGCTTTAAAAAATAAATTTTTAATCTATCATAATGATATTCTGGTAGTGTTAAAAAATGATTTTCTCTTCAAGATACATGCTTACATATTTACAAGAGAAAATACACAATTCTAAAATTTGCTTTAAAACAATAAGAATGTGGAGGAAAATATTAAAAGAGGAAATATGGATGAAAGAAAAATAGCCAAATATTGATCATTGTTGAAGCTGGATTTTGACCTGATTATATTATTAACTCTATTTTTGTGTATGCACAAATCTTTTACAATAAAAGAATATAGAAACACTAAGTAGTAGAAAAAAAGACTGAAGAAAAAGTTTTCTAAGAAGTTCTCAACTTTCTTGTAAGAATGCCAATTAACTAAGATTATTCTTGAATTTAAAAAAATTGAAATCTAGAACCTGTCTTAAATTCATATTCTGAGGGCATGGCAACCCACTCCAATATTCTTGCCTGGAAAATTCCATGGACAGAGGAGCCTTGCAGGCTACAGTCCATGGGGTGACAGAGAGTCATGCACGACTGAGTGACTAAGCACACACACACAGCACATCTTTTAAGATACTAAATATATTTTTATCCTTTGAATTCAATCTCATTCCTATATATCTTTCCAGGAATATATATAATGACAGAAGAACATTTAGTAGTAGGAATAAAAACCAGATAAGCTCTTAATGAGAGCTATTTACTTTATCATCCTGCATGCACAACAGGAATTGGAAATGCCTCCCAGTCTAAATGACAAAATAAAGAGGGCAATTAAGGTAATACTGAGGATGACTTCAAGGTAAAGTACTTCTGAAGTTCCCATTCTGTAGAACTTGTGCATTCTCAAGGAAGAGTAAAATTGCTCTTTAGTTGAAGGAGAGATTAAAGCTGAGCCTCTGTCAGGGGTGGTTTAGTTCTGCCTGGTGAGTGGGACATATTGTCCCTGCGGCAATGTAGTCCAGCCTGTTCTGTCTTCAATCTGAACAATAGTTAGCCCGGACCCTGAAGTGCGGTTTAAAATACTGTAACATACATCTTCATTTGTAAAGCTACTTGTCAAGTACTTTTCAAAGCCTGAGTTGCCCAGAAAGTAGTCTCAGAGTCCAGGAGATCTTGGGAGGTATTTGTCCACCTTTGATGTGTCCACTTCCACCCCCGCAAGCATCCCACTATCATCCCCACCAGGACTTGCTTTGCCGTCTCAGACCCCACCCTCTCAGATGCTCTACCCTGTGTCCCAAGTGAATGCCCACTTTCTACGGATTTATACTCTGTTGGGATGGAAGAAGCACAAGCTGGAATCAAGATTGCCAGGAGAAATATCAATAACCTCAGATATGCAGATGACACCACCCTTATGCCAGAAAGTGAAGAGGAACTCAAAAGCCTCTTGATGAAAGTGAAAGAGGAGAGTGAAAAAGTTGGCTTAAAGCTCAACATTCAGAAAACTAAGATCATGGCATCTGGTCCCATCACTTCATGGAAAATAGATGGGGAAACAGTGGAAACGGTGGCAGACTTTATTTTTTGGGGCTCCAAAATCACTGCAGATGGTGACTGCAACCATGAAATTAAAAGATGCCTACTCCTTGGAAGAAAAGTTATGACCAACCTAGATAGCATATTCAAAAGCAGAGACATTACTTTGCCAACAAAGGTCCATCTAGTCAAGGGTATGGTTTTTCCAGTGGTCATGTATGGATGTGAGAGTTGGACTGTGAAGAAAGCTGAGCACCGAAGAACTGATGCTTTTGAACTGTGGTGTTGGAGAAGACTCTTGAGAGTCCCTCGGACTGCAAGGAGATCCAACCAGTCCATCCTAAAGGAGATCAGCCCTGGGTGTTCTTTGGAAGGAATGATGCTAAAGCTGAAACTCCAGTACTTTGGCCACCTCATGCGAAGAGTTGACTCACTGGAAAAGACTCTGATGCTGGGAGGAATTGGGGGCAGGAGGAGAAGTGGACGATAGAGGATGAGATGGCTGGATGGCATCACCAACTCAATGGATGTGAGTTTGAGAGAACTCCAGGAGTTGGTGATGGACAGGGAGGCCTGGTGTGCTGCAGTTCATGGTGTCACAAAGAGTCAGACACGACTGAGCGACTGAACTGAAATGAACTGAACTGGGATGGAGAAAATAGAGAAAAGAGAAAGAGAGGAAGGAAAGAAGAAAGAAAAGAAGGAAGGAAAGAAGGGAGGGAGGTGTTACTGAAAGCAGGTCTGGCTACTTGATGCTCAAAAGCCATTAAAGAGGTAAGTATGGTGGAAAGCAAAGATGGCTCAGATGATAAAGAATCTGCCTACAATACAGGAGACCCAGGTTCGATCCCTGGGTCAGGTAGATTCCCTGAAGAAGGGAATGGCTACGCACACTTCAGTTTTCTTACCTGGATGACTCTGTGGACAGAGGAGCCAGGTGGGCTATATATACCATGGGGTCACAAAGAATCAGACACGACGGAGTAACTAACACACAAAGTTAGCTTTATTTTGGATGCTGGCAACCATGATAAGGGGGTGGTCTTTTTCCAAAGGCCAACTCCCCCCCCCACCCCGACTGACAAACAGTGGGCAAGCGTTTTTAAAAAGTTGAGGGAGCAGGTTATATGCAGAAACAGCATGGTCAGCTCTGACAGTCATCCTGAAATTAGTCATGCAGTCTGACAGTTTTTAGTTCCAAAGAAGTTTGTTCCCATTTCCTTGAGGCCAGTTCTCAGAATTGTGGCAGCTTATGTCAAGGAATCCACTGGCAAGGCAGAAGCTGAAGGAGATGAAGGTTTGACCCCTGGGTGGGGAAGATCCCCTGGAGGGAGGAGGAAGTGGCAACCCACTCCATTATTCTTGTCTGAAAAAACCCATGGGTAGAGGAGTGTGGCTGGCTTCAGTTCATAGGGTCTCAAGGAGTTGGACACGACTGAGTGACTAAACAAGCAAGCAAAGCATTTATTTCATTGCTACTTTATTTTGTGGCTCCCATGCATTTATTCTAATGGTATTTTCATCCATTAAAATTGATTGGATTGGATCACAAAATGCCAACACTTACACTACCAAGTTCAGCTCTTGAAGTCTCATATCTCCCTAGTTAGTCTTTCAATGACATGATTAAAAATGTTAAATTGGAAACAACTCCACTTACAACTGCCAATGATCAGAGAACTCTCCAACTGGCTGGAAGTATGTTGACAAACAGCACTAAATGAAGCAAAACTGCTCCTAAAGGTTGTTAGAGCCCACAAAAATATTGGCCAAGATGGTTTCCTTATGTATGGACCACAGTTTGAAAATCAATTTGAGTGCACAAAATTAAAAGATGCTTGTTCCTAGGGGAAAAAAAGCTATGACAAACCTAGACAGAGTATTAAAAGGCAGAGATATCACTTTGCCAGCAAAGGTCCATATTGTCAAAGCTATGGTTTTTCAGTGGTCATGTACAGATGTGAGAGTTGGACCATAAGCAAGACTGAGTACTGAAGAACTTATCCTTTTGAACTGTGGTGCTGGAGAAGACTCTTGAGATTCTCTTGGACTGCAAGAAGATGAAACCAGTCAATAATAAAGGAAATCAACCCGAAACATTCACTGGAAGGACTGATGCTGAAGCTCCAATACTTTGGCCACCTGACATGAAGAGCTGAGTTACTGGAAAACACCCTGATGCTAGGACAGATTGAAGGCAAAAGGAGCAGGGGGGTGACAGAGGATGAGATGGTTAGATAGCATTATTGACTCAGTGGACATGCGTTTGAGCAATCTAAGCAAGATAGTGAAGGACAGAGAGGTCTGGTATGCTGTTGATGGGATTGCAAAGAGTCAGACATGACTTAACTACTGAACAACAACAATATTAAAAAGTGATCCTAACAAAGATTTCCTCTGGCATTTCAATGAGAAAACAGCCCAATTAAAAAAAAAAAAAAAAAAAAAGAGCTATGCGATAGTATGAGCTGGCAAAGAGCTTCTGAAAGAATCCTTTGGTTAAAAAGCTGACAGAGACCATAGGAAGTCCCAGTAAAATTACAAATGAGCTACAGCATCCTTTGTGTACTAAAATATTTCATGTGTCCTCTAATATACTTCAGTGTAGCCATTGACAATAAATGTTTGAAAAGCATTATTTAATGAAATCGAGAGACTAAGTTGCACAGAGTAGATGCCCTAAGTGTGATGATGTCACCACGTATTCTTTGTAAGCATTCCAGTTAAATCTGCCTTGGTCTTGGATCTGACTGGTCTACCAGAGATGCTCCAGGGAGGTCATATGTGTACAGAGACAAAATAATTTTCTCCATGTAAATATGTTCAAGTATTTAAGAAATGCCATGTGTCATTGCCCTGGAGGTTCAATGTCAATTTACAATCAAAATTGAATTTGACCCTAAAGCAATCTTTTTTATTTACTAATGATGGCAGCTGGTCTTTTAAGTGTGTCTGGCTATTCAACAGTCATGAGCAATGGTTCTGACCGCTAATTTACAGGGCGCTTAGAAAGAATGAGCCCTGCTGCAAAGAGTCTGTGGATGGGGTTTCTGCCTGGATCACCCCAGGTGTATTTGTGTTTCAGGTCTATTCTTCCTCTGCACAAGATGAGAAACAGAACTGCTAGCCCTTCATGCTCTGTACTTTGCAATCTATGTTTATAATGATGTCCCTGAGACAAATCTGGCTTTCTACAACCTCCGCACAACAATCAAGGGAAAACGCAGGCAGTATCTACCTAATACTGGACGAACGTTGTCTGATGTCATCGTTCAGTCGCTAAGTCATGCCTGAGCTTTTGCGACCCGTGGACTGCAGCACACCAGGCTCCTCTGTCCTCCACTGTCTCCTGGAGTTTGCTCAAATTCATGTCCATTGGTTAGTGATGCTATCTAGCCATTTCATCCTCTGTCGCCCGCTTCTCCTTCTGCCCTCAATCTTTCCCAGCATCAGGGTCTTTTCTGGTGAGGCAGTTCTTCACATCAAGTGGCCAAAGTATTGGAGCTTCAGCTTTGGCATCAGTCCTTCCAATGAATATTCAGGGTTGGTTTCCTTTAGGATTGACAGGTTGTACCTTTCAGAAACTGACGGCATTTGGGAGGCAAATCAAAATCACACAAGAAAAATAAGAATCTTTCTCATGAGACTGTGTCATAAGAAAATTGGGTTCTTTTCATTCCCTCCCATGAATCATGATGTAAACAAATGCAGAGATACAGTGATATACTATAGATCGATTTACTATAAACTTAATATGTGTTCAGAGAAGGCTATGGCACCCCACTCCAGTACTCTTGCCTGGAAAATCCCATGGATGGAGGAGCCTGGTAGGCTGCAGTCCATGAGGTCACTAAGAGTCGGACACGACTGAGCGACTTCACATTCACTTCTCACTTTCATGCATTGGAGAAGGAAATGGCAACCCACTCCAGTGTTCTTGCCTGGAGAATCCCGGGGACGGGGGAACCTGATGGGCTGCCGTCTATGGGGTCGCACAGAGTCGGACACGACTGAATATGTGTTAGTTAAAATATGTGTTAGTTAAAAAAAAGAGATGAACTGTCAAGTTATTCACTATTTCTCATATGGCTATGGGTTTCACTGGTGGCTAGCCTGGTAAAGAACCTGCCTGCCAATGCAGGAGACACAAGAGATGCAGGTTCAATCCCTGGGTTTGGAAAATCCCCTGGAGAAGGAAATGGCAACCCAATCCAACATTCTTGCCTAGGAAATTCCATGGACCTGGCAGGCTACAGTCCACGCGGTTGCAAAGAGTCAGACATGACTGAGCACACACGCACTCACACATTATGTTAATATATTCTTACATGTTTATGTAGCAGCAATAAAATCATTTGTTGAGGGAGAAAAAAAAATCAGTATCTCCCACATTGGGAGTTATTTCCCTCAAAAGTTTCCTTAGAAGAATATTTGCCAAAATTAGCACATTCCTGAAGCACAACCCTTTCATTCATTACCAAGATACAGTCTCTCTTCTTTAAAAGTACCATCTCACTGACATCTCTGTAAAGTCATTTACTGCACGGTCACTGGTCAAAGTCCAGCCACAAACGGGAAGCATTTACGCTGGCTGACAGAATATACTTTGCAGAATTTTATAACAAAGCTCTAAGATTAAATAAATATGACATGTTTTCCAGCAAAAATTCTTATTTATTTGTAATTTTGCATATTTGTTGATGTGTTCGGGCTTAACTTGGCCTAAATAAAGTTCAATATTCATAAACACTGAAGCCTGAGCCTACATAAAAGATTTCTTTCCTTCTTATGCTTTTTATCCTTTAAAAAATCTGAACAAATCATTTATTTTTAAATCACTACTATTCTATAGAGCTATTTAGCATTCAATAACTCTCTTGCTGAAAACAAAATTCCATCTACTATTAAGTAATTAAATGAACAAAAGCAAAGGGCATACTATAATTTTTTGTTGCTGGTGTAATAAACACAAAGGAAACAATACATTATTCTATAGTATCACTTTCTAGCCAACGCAATTTAGAATTATGTTAAATTTCTTAGGAGAAAATGATAGTAAGAAATAGTCTCTAGAATCTGCCTTTATGTCCATCAAAGGTACTGGAAAGTTGACAGAATTTCTCAGCACCTTTACAAATATTTTCATTCTTCTAACAGAAAAGTAGAAGTCCTGATAAAAACCAAAAAAAAAAAAATAATAAGTATCATAGAGATAAACAGAACATTCAAAAATGTATTGAAAAATGAATGAACTTAGTTATTAATAGCATCAACTAGATTTATTTAGTTAGATTTTGGTTTTGTTCATATCTTTTTAGCATAAGCTTGCTCTGACTGTGGAATTCTTTTAGGGAAAAAACCCAGGAAGAGTCGTGGACCCCTGACATTGAGAGCTCTGTGGTCTGAGAAAAAGTACCCCTGAGGGAGAAGGGAGGAGAACTGGGGCTGTAGGTCAGGTCAAAAGAGTTTAGACAAAGGTGTAAAAAAGAAATACCATTTCAGAGTTGGCAGTACTCTCCAGAAAATGCCAGAGCCTCTGGTATTCTTCTGGAGGGCAGGGGGCAGGGAGAAGGTGTGGTCTGGCTCCTTTCAAACCACAAAATCATAGGAACCAACTTTCTTTACATTTTGGAAGGAACCAGCAGTCACACTGACAACAAGGACAATATTTAAGTCTAAAGTTCATTTTAAATAAATACATATGGTTAAACAAAACGATCTGACCTAACAGACTGATACTCGGCACCAAAGAACATAGAGAACAATGCAGGGGAGAGACAGTCCCCGCCTCCCTGGGACAGCAGGGCTTTTGTGAACACAAGGCCCTTATGGTCACTCAGCCTTGTTTCATGGTCTGGAATACAGCCAGCATGCAAAAAAAAAAGCGGGTGGGGGGTAAGGGGTGGCGAGGCTGGTAATGAATAATGGCTAGGTAGTTATGCGATTAACAGAAAGGAGCATTTAATTAAATTGTAAATAATGCAGAATACAGATTTGGCTTAGCATTAAACATGGATTAGGTAATAAGTAATTGGAAACAAATGTGTGGGATTTTACATATTTGGCTCTTTAAAGCTTGTGTGTGTGCATGCTAAGTCACCTCAATAGCATCCAACTCTTTGCGACCCCATGGACTACAGCCCACCAGGCTACTTTTGCCCACGGGATTCTCCAGGCAAGAATACTAAAACAGATTGCCATGCCCTCCTCCAGGGAATCCCAGGGGTTGAACCGGCGTCTTTCACTCTTCTGCACTGGCAGGTGGGTTCTTTGCCACTAGCACCATCTGGGAAGCCCCTTTAAAGCGTGCTTTTCCCCTATAAGTATTTTCCTCTCTTGATACAAAAGATACTGAATAAATCCAGAAACTGGAAAAATCCTATTTTACCCTTCAGCTGTGACCTCATTAATGTCCAGAGCGTGCCTACCTATTGCACAAAATGTCCCTCCATTTCCAAACTCCTGAGTCTTGAAATACCAACATTTCATGATTAGGAGGATTAAGTCACATTGCAGATGCTAAGAAACTCTGGCAACCTCATTAACTAGAGCAGGTTTTGGAGAACAAAACATTTCCTGCCACATCAGATCCAATTTCTCTTCTGTCTTTCGTGGGATCCTGCAACCCATTTAGCCAATGAGCTTTGTTTCTGTAAATTCACATCAAGGGTTTTTCCACAGTTCACTGTGTTTGGGAGATACGTCAGTGTTTGCTGAGGCCAAGTCTTCAGAAAGAGACTCACCGTGTAGGACACATTCTGCAGAGTGAGAGGACATCTAAACTGAGATGTCAGCTTCCACCCTTCCTACCATGTACTTCACCTTGTCTTTTTTTTAAGTGAACTAGTTACTTGATTTGGCTGCATCAGATCTTGGTTAAGGCACGTGGAGCTCCACTGCATCATGCGGGATCTTTCATTGCAGCACTTGGCCTCAGTAGTTCTGGTGCAAGGGTTTCCTTGCTCCCTGGTACATGGGATCTTAGTTCCTGGATCAAGGATAGAACTTGTGTCTCCTGCATTTCAAGACAGATTCTTGACCACTGGACCTCCAATTCACCTTGTCTTTTAATTCAACCTCCTTCTCACCACTAGCCCTGGACTGAGGGCAGGGTCTTCAGTTGGAAGATGGTGGACACTGGCTGCTCTGGTGGCAAATCCTCATCACTTGCTGAGGGAGGGAACCACATGGCCGAACAACTTTGCTCTCTGAAATTCCATTTTGCACACTCACCCCCAGAAGTGTCACATTGAACCACTTTCCTGATGGGAGAGTGCCATATCTCAGGTGATTTAATGCATGAAAAAAAAAAAAAAAGAGGAGGTAGAAATAGATTCAAGGGAAGGAAATCCTTTTTAGGAAACCCACAAGTCTTAGAGGAGTGCAGGAGTAAACCGTGGGCTACATTGGTTATTCAAGTGGGAAATGGTGTGGAGGTGGTAAGAAGCCAAAACCCAATATGTGGTGAATAATGAGGATATACAGTGTCTGGTTCTTAAGTCAACTGTTTCAGTTTTCATGCTGACCTGTTTCATGTAAATAAATTGAAAAAAAAAACAGATAAATTCAATTCAATTAATTTTAAATATTACTGTTTCAAAATGAAAGATCCTGTGGAAACTTGGAGAATTAAACAAAATAGGAGAAAAGAGTATGAAAAGTGAAAATAAGTTCCGATGCTGTTTGCTTTCTTCTCACATTCCATTTCTAGATACTTTTCATAGAAAGAATATTTAGTTTCTGACACATATTTAGCATCTTCTATCCTTCTATGTCGGAGAAGGCAATGGCACCCCACTCCAGTACTCTTGCCTGGACAATCCCATGGATGGAGGAGTCTGGAAGGCTGCAGTCCATGGGGTCACTGAGGGTAGGACACGACTGAGCGACTTCCCTTTCACTTTTCACTTTGATGCATTGGAGAAGGCAATGGCAACCCACTCCAGTGTTCTTGCCTGGAGAATCCCAGGGAGGGCAGAGCCTGGTGGGTTGCCGTCTATGGGGTCGCACAGAGCCGGACACGACTGAAGTGACTTAGCAGCACCAGCATCCTTCTATGTCCACCTTTGAAATCCTTCTTTTGCCACAAAACCTTTTCATGTGCTCCTTTAAAAGTTTTTTATGATAAAATATTAATTTTTTAAAGAAAAACCACAGTGAGCAACACGTATTTTCACTTATGGAGTTCTGGCTCTGAGCTGTCCACAGACTATCTGGATTATTTGTTAAGAACTTGAGGCAAGAATGTATCAGTGAATTTACAGCACTCTGTTCTCTGATGCCATGTAAAAATAACTGTAGTGGTATCTTTACATGGGAATGCTTTTGCTTTCAGATCTCCTCTAGCTTTAGGAAAAGAAAGTGAAGTTGCTCAGTCGTATCCAACTCTTTGCGACCCTATGGACTTTAGCCTACCAGGCTCCTCAGTCCATGGAAAGTTTTCAGGCAAGAATACTGGAGTGGGTTGCCATTTCCTCCTCCAGGGGATCTTCCCAACCCAGGGATTGAACCCGGGTCTCCCACATTGCAGGCAGACACTTTATCGGCTGAGCCACCATGGAAGCACCCCTCTAACTTTACTGAGGTATAATTGACATAAAAGCTTTCAACTCTTGTGATATAGAGTTCTGTGTTTGCAATTGGTTTTCAATACTTCAGGTTAATAGGATTCTAAAAAACATTCAATCTATTTTTGGACATTTTAATTTGTCAGAAATTGTCTAGGCTGTCCCCACTAATAAGACATAGGGCTTGGCAATCTGGGAGACTCTCTGAAATCTGAGAGTTGAGACAAGTTCTCAAAAATTGTTGTACTAACATGAAAAGAAAAGGAAAAAAAAAATTTCCAAGAACCTAAGAGGGAATCTGAATTACAATAAGCCTCAAATGACACAAGTATTTATAGACTGAATGAGAAGGGGCAGATGTCAAGAGAAATAAAAGAGAGAGAAAAAAGAAAATGTATGGAAATACACGTGGGCTTCCATGGTGGCTCAGTGGTAAAGAATCCTCTTGCAACGCAGGAGACCATGTTCGATCCCTGGGTTGGGAAGATCCCCTGGAGAAGGAAATGGCTACCCACTCCAGCGTTCTTGCCTGGGAAATCCCATGGACAGAGGAGACTGGCAGACAGCAGTCCCCGGGGTTGCAAGTGTAGGACATGACTGAGCAACTAAACCACCATAAGAAAATACATAGAGGCTGTGGCAAAAAGAGGAAAGGACAAGTGAAATTACAGACAAAACCTAGAGGAAGAGCCCAAACAAAGGAGAGCAGCCTTGAGAAAGGAATGGATGTCACAATAGTTTCATGCAAAGGAGTAGGATGAGCAATTTGGGGACACACTCTTCATTTCACATGTTGTCTGGTTGTGGTGTGCCATTCAGAGCTTCTGGGTCTTTTCATCCCATAGAATCTCTTTTTCTTATGGGTTTGCCAAGTAAAAAAAATAAGATCTCTTTGAATAAATACTTCTACCGATTTACTTAGAATCACAGTTTGAGAATCTCGTAGTTTTTTAAAGAATGAATGTCCTAGGGATAAAAAATTTACTTCCAAAGGGGCAAACATTGATAATTTAAAGAGAAAAGTTTAAATCCCATCTCTTACTTTGGGTTTCTACAACAGGTCTTGTAAGCAGGAGGTTGATAAGAAGAGAAGTGACAGGGACTTTCCTGGTGATACAGAGGTTAAGACTTCACCTTCCAAGGCAGGGGGTGTAGGTTTGATCCTTGATTGAGGAGCTAAGATCCCACATGCCTCAGGGCTGAACAACAACAAAAAAAAGACATAAAACAGAAGCAATATTGTAACAAATTTAAAAAAGACTTTAAAAACTGTCCATGTCAAAAAAGAAAGAAAAAGAAGACAAGTGAGGAACAGAAGGAACTCAATAAGGGAGGAGAAACCAGGAGACTGTGCTTGGGTGAGGGTGTGCCTGTGAGAGGCCTCCCAGAATTTTCCAGCTGGGAACCCACAGGATGGGTACCCACCAGCTGCCACCACTCCCCGACTCCCCCCACCACCTGAGGGCTGTTCCTAGGAGTGCTAAGTCCCCTGCATTTCTCAGCTGTGTCTATATCTGGGCTGACAAGGCTTCTGTTTTTCAAACAAATAAACAAAAAGGCCTGAGGCAGGAAAGCAGAGATGGACAGAGGGTGATGGAGATGGATGCAGTTGGTAGCCTGCAGACTGTTCTCTAGAGCTGAGGATAAAGTCAGAAATGCCTTAGTTCACCCTCAGGTGGCTCAGATCTGCTTATGTTCCCATCAACTTATCACTGCCTCTTCAAGGTGGCAGTCGGCACCATCTCTAACAAATACACACACAGCAACAGGACAAACCTTAGTTCCCAGTCATGCAGCTCCTACCAAAGATGTATCATCTCGCTCCTGTGTTCCAGTCCCCTTCTAGATTTTTCTCATCCCCAGCCAGTCTTCAGCTGCTCCTAGATGGCTAGACGATTAGAAGACTCCACCTCCAGGGTCTGAGCACACTTGATAGTTTGGTTTGGTTCTGGTGACTATTATCACTGAGCATGGGAGCACCAGGAAAGGATCCCACCAAACCACTGATTTCCAGACACACGTCCCATACCTGTGTAACAGAAGCACCAGCTAATCATAGTGAATTACCCTGGCCAGTGACTCCCTTTTTTGTTCATCTACCAGCCTGAGCATTCAAAAGAGACCCAAGTTGCAGTTGTAGGAATAGCTTCAATTTAATATATTTTTTTACTTTACTCCTTGAAATCTTAGCTCTCTAATCCAGAAAGATGCTCTCTTCCCCTTGCACCTTCCCATGAGACAGCAAACAAGCTCTCTCCAAATTGTGGAGTCTAGATTTGCTTTAATCCAGTCTGATCCTCTCTGTGGCAGTATGCATTGCTAACCTTTGGAAAAGAGCATTTTATGAATTGCAACATAGTTCTAACTGACTGAATGAAATAGAGGTACAGTTTTCTGGACAATTCTCTTTTATTTTAATCACGTCCCCAAGGCACATTGATTATATATAGAGAGAAATCTTAAAGAAATTCTCATCAATTCTTTTGTGCAGTATGGAGATGGTCCAATTTGAAAATATGTATGTATATGTGCATGTGCGCTCAGTCGTTTAAGTTGTATCCAGCTCTTTGTGACCCTGTGGACCACAGGCCGCCAAGTTCCTCCGTCCATGGGATTCTCCAGGCAGGACTACTGGAGTGGGTTGCAATGCCTTCTTGATGCAGGGATCAAACCCTGTGTCTCCTGCATTGCAAGCAGATTCTTTACCCACTGACCCACCAGGGAAGCCCATGTATGTACACATGTACTGTATATCATAATTATATTTTGAGTCATTTTTTTTTTACACTTAACTAATAATCCTCCCACAAACAAATGTAATTCCATTCTACTCTAGGAATCCGAGTAACAAAGAACCAACTTGAAATGAGAAATTTGGCACCTCATGAAAATAAAAAATAACCCAGAATACACAGATCATTTAGCTTTACAATTTGTTTCCTGGGTAAATGTAAAACTTCCTCATTTTTTGTTGTTTGAGCTCTTCTCTAGGCTTCAATTCTATTAAATAAGTATTTTTAAAGTGAGAGAATGGGACAGTTACTAGGAGTTTTAGAACTCAGGGTCGCGAAACCATTTTCTTGACTTCATACCCAGTTTATCTTTTGTGTGTTTTTTATTGTTCTATATTTCATTATTGACAAATCTAGCAGCAATATACTGCCAACAAA
Source organism: Bos javanicus (assembly GCF_032452875.1). NCBI lineage: Eukaryota > Metazoa > Chordata > Mammalia > Artiodactyla > Bovidae > Bos > Bos javanicus. Next base: position 24,330,324 of record NC_083881.1, read on the forward strand.
TGTCACTACTTTCACTTAAATCATGGCATTGTTTTAAAGGAAATTCCGGTAGGACTGTCAATTCCAACTCTCTGATATGGGCTGTAAATGCAGTTCTTCAGCTTTAAATATACCCTACCATTGTCTCTTTTAGGGAAAAATATTCAGCAAATTGCATTTCAAGTGGTGGTAGGGATAATTAAAAGAAATAATAAGGCAAGTTTGGTTGAATATATGGAAACCATAACACAATTTAACTCTCTGTAGATAGTTTCATAAGCCAATAAATCACAGGGGATATGAAACAACTTGCTAGAGAAGAATTAACAGGAAAAGATCTGGAGATCATGAGTGACCACTAGTTTCCACATGTTTTATTAAAAGAGTTACATATTTTATTAAAGTGTGGCATGAAAAATAATATTAACAAAACTGAATTCTGGAGACTAATAATCATGACAGAGATCAAAACCTGTAAAGAACTATCTAAAATATTCCCTGTGTACAGATGGTAAATTCTATCAAACCTCAAGGAATAGATAATTCTGATTTCAGTTAATGTGTTCTAAAGGATAGAAAATGATTTCAAGCTTCCAAATTTTTTTAGGACTTTGATATTAAAATCTGACAAAGATCAACCAAGAAAAAATTACAGCCAACTTTTGCTTATGAATATGGATGCAAAATTTTAAATAAAATATTGGTGAGTTAAGATATAAACATTTAGATGGATTAAAGATGGAAACACAGCTAACGTCTCGTTTTCACCCTTTCTCTGCCCTTCTAAAATGATGTATTATAAACATACTTCAGCACTGATTGGAGGCAACTGAAGAAAAGTTCTTGCTGTTCTATGGAAAGGGGAGGTCATAGCCAAGTTGCTCACAATTCAGGCCGTGGAATTAATGGATTATAAATTCCTCCTGCCTGGCAAAGCCCCAGAGAGAAATAAATTCAAGGTGTGTCTACAGAGACAGGACCATGGACCTGGCTTTCTTAGCTTGCAAATGTTCTGAAGTCCCAAGACAGTCATGGAAGCAGAAAGCCACTGGATCAGAAAAGATCAGGGTTTAGAGGGTGCCTGACTGTAACTGTGGGGACAATCTGGGACCAGCATTTAGAAATCAGCCAACAGTAGTCTTCATATTAGTATTTTAAGGAGGATAATATTATAATTACCAAAGAAATGCCAAAGAAGTAATTGCTAAAAGACAGCTTCAATTTATTGCTAAATATAAAATCTTTTATTTTTTCCAGGAATGGTAGGATATTCTTTTATCATAATAAAAACCCATTAGTTGCAACCATATTTTATAGTGTAACACAGCATCATACCCATTATGATAAGAATAAAACATTTTGGGGCAAGTTTTAGCCAATATAAAGCAGCAAGAAGAAAAAACAAGTGTGAATATTGAAAAGGAAGAAATAAAATTAGTGCTATTTGCAGATGATGTACACTGCTCTGGAAATCTAAGAGAGATTACATTTTAAAACTGCTAAAAATGAAAGAGAGTTGGGAAAGTAGCCAGACATAGTTAACTAATTTTAAACATATATTCTATTTTTAATAATGTTAATTAACACTTATATAACACATAAATATTTGCAAGACCTAATCTAAAGTATACTGCCTTTACCGATCATATACCACATGGAACTCCACTCAGTGTTATGTGGCAGCCTGGGTGGGAGGGGAGTTAGGGAGAAAATGGATCTATGCATATATATGGCTGAGCCCCTTCACTCTTCACCCAAAACTATCACAACATTGTTGATTGGCTACACCCCAATACAAAATAAAAAGGCTTAAAAATAAATGAAGAATACTAACTTTAACATCACTATATTAAGGATAGAAAATGGAGATACAATCAAACTAAGTGATTTTTTACACAGCTAGTAGTAAGTGGAGGAGTCAAGATTCGATCCCAGGTGAACCGGCTCTAGGGACCAGCACCAAGACACATTGACATGTTGGAAAACAATAAAAAGATTATCTAAAAGCTGAACAGAAAAAAAAAAAAAAGTATGTGAAATAGGCAGAACCCACAAGAAGAATGAAACCTTTTAAAACTATTCTTCAAAGTATTAGACAGTTTTTAATGGATAGATATTTTAATGGATGAACTTTCAAAAATGTACTTTCCAGAAATATTATGCAAAATATTGTGTTTGTGTATATGCAATTTTCCCCAGATGTCAGGGTTTTATGCTTCAAGAAATTTGTCAGGAAAGTTTATAGCTCCCAAAGGCTTAACTTTGGTTATAAAAATAAAAGATCTGAGTAATTCAAGAAATTTATATCTTTCCAGGTGGGCAGACAATATGGTAAAGATGACCACACTTCTCTTTCCCAGAGAAACATAAATGAAATGCATTTACAATAAAAACACAGGTCATATTTTTTTAGGAGAGAAAAAGTTGCCAAGAAGACTTAGAATTTCACAAAAAGGAATAAATGGGCAGTAGTGGGTTAGACAGTCTTAAAAAGATTGGAGGCAGGCCTTTCTATTATTCAAACTTACTCTAAAGCTACTGTAACTGAAAATCCATGGCACTTTTAGAGTAAAGCAAAGATTCTAAAAATGAGATCAAATACACACATGGACATACAGGAGATACATGTAAACAGCACAAACACTTACTATACTTTATAATCTGATAACTATGTCCTTCCAATAAGTGGAGAAATTATAAGTTATTCTGTAAAAGGCAATTGGAAAGTTGATAACTTTTTTTGAAATGAGAAGTTAAACCACTACTGAATACCTAAAATTTAATTCCAGATGACTCTTTTAAAAATTTTTTATATGAATTAAATTTTAAAAATACTGTAAACACTTAGGAGAAAAATGGACTTTTTTCAGTAACAACAAAGGTGGAAGAAATTCACATGACAACAAAGTTAACAATTAAAAAAAAACTACTAAATTTGTTTATATAAAACTTAAAACTGCTTTATGATGGAAAGAACCATGATGCTCTGGCTGTTTTCCTACTAAAATAGCAAAGTTGAACAGAGCCACAGAGATCATATATGCCTCACAAAGATAAAATATTTACTCTCTGATCTTTTCCAGAATATCTTATCAGTATAAGGTTGAACAATTAAAAATGGAATTTTGAATATAATTTTTATATAAAGTCCAAAACCAAGTGAAACTAAACAACATATAATACAGCAAATAAATAAATAAACACATGGTAAGGCTATATTTTTTAAAAAGTATAAGAATGATGAATATAAAATTCAGGATTGTGACAAACTGGGGTGAAAGGAGTCGATGTGATACAGAAAAGAAACTCACCCTGTTTGCACCTTATCAGTAACTCTAATTTTAGCTTCTCCATGGGTTTGAGGTTTCACCAGTGTTTGGTTTTTATTTATTATGCTTTGTTATTTACATTGTTGTTGTTTAGTCGCTTAGACCTGTCCGTCTCTTTAGGAACCCCATGGACTGTAGCTCACCAAACTCCTCTGTTCATGGGATTTTCCAGGCAAGAATACTGGAATGGTTCCCATTTCCTTCTCCAGGGGATCTTTCTGACCCAGGGATGGAACCCTCTTCTCCTGCACTGACAGGTGGATTCTTTACGACTGAGCCACCAGGGAAGTCCTTATAATTTACATAGACATCACATAATCTTGAAGGTGTTAAATATTATATATGAAAGAAAGAAATGAAAACAAGTTAGGTACTAACAAGCTGACTAGGGAGTCTGTAGGTGGGTTGAACAGCTTCATTCACAGATATGATACTGGGAATGACCAGCATGATGCTGAGTGACCCAGAAATGCCAGACTGTGGATGTCTTTTCTTTGATGCTATTAGATCTTTCTAGAGAAGGTTTCCTCTGAATTCCTGCCAGAGGTTGGGAGGTAGACCCTTACCTACTTATATTCTGTTAGGGTGCTGGATTTAATGTTCACATGTAGAATCCAGTTGAATCTAGTTAATCTTGGTCATTTTCTTCCTGAATACTCTTCCATCCTGTCTGTCATCTTAGATTTTTTTTTAAATTCTTTTGTTACAGTTTTAATGGCATCTCTGGGAAAAAGGAAATCATTGCCTGTTGTTAATCCACCGTGTTTAGCTAGAAATAAATTAAGGCCAATTTCTCAATTTTAGATGATAATCTCATACCTTTCCACCATGAAAGATGAGGGTTTGCCCTGCTTCCGTTTTCTTCCTAAGAATGTTTGATAAATTCAGTTACACTCTTTGTTACTTTCCTAAACTTAAACAGTAGCTGTTCCTTTTTCAATTATCACCTTGATAATCACTGCTGCTGCTGCTGCTAAGTTGCTTCAGTCGTGTCCGACTCTGTGTGACCCCATAGACGGCAGCCCATCAGGCTCCCCCGTCCCTGTGATTCTCCAGGCAAGAACACTGGAGTGAGTTGCCATTTCCTCCTCCAGTGCATGAAAGTGAAAAGTGAAAGTGAAGTCGCTCAGTCGTGTCTGACTCTTCGCAACCCCATGGACTGCAGCCTACCAGGCTCCTCCGTCCATGGGATTTTCCAGGCAAGAGTATTGGAGCGGGGTACCATTGCCTTCTCCGTGATAATCACTATGTAAGCTCTATTAATTCCCTTTACCTTTCTTTTGATGCCTTAATGTAGTTTTTGTTTGCTTATCACCAACATTTTCCTTATTGACAAAAGAATAACGTTCGTTATAATACCCTCAAAACTTTCCATCACATCATTTATTCTAATTGTTGCTTGGAATCTTTATTTTTCCCCCATGAATACCTGTCTTGCAGAGTCCTACATCATCCAAATCCCATCTCTAGCTTAGTATTTTTGTACATTTTTTTGTTTTTTGAAATCTGAAAATCATTGTCCTTTTTTAAGTTCTATGAAATTATTTTTTTGATAATTTCCTCTCATTTTTCTATTCTCTTCTTAAAACTGGCCATAGTCTGATATCACACCTCCTGGTTTGACCCTGTAGATCTTTTTCCTCCCCTCTAATTATCTTCCTTGTCTTTCTAAATTTTTTTCTCTACATCTTGAGAAATTTTGCCCCTTAGTTTTTAAGTCTTCTAATTAAGCTTTTTCTTTTTACAATAATATTTTTAATCTTTGAAAGACCTGTCACATTATTTGAGTATTCTCTTCATCTTATTCTCATTTTATAAGAAATCACATTAAAAATTTTTTTTCTTAGTATTCTAATTAGAAATTCTTCCAAGCTCTCTTTGTTTTGAAAGCATCTATTTCCTCCACTATTAGTTTTCTTTTAAAAATGAGATAAAATTGACATATAGCACTGCATAAGTTTAAGGTGTACTGCTTGCTGGTTTGATGTTTTTATATATTTAGACATGACTACCACTGTAGAATTAGCTATCTCATCTATTATGTTACATAATTATTGTGTCTTGTTTGTGGTGAGAACAGTTAAGATCTAGTCTCTTAGCAATGTTGAAGTTTATAATGCAGTATTATTGACTACAATTACTATGCTATGCATTAATCTCCAGAACTTACTTACAATCTTCCACAATCAACATCCATGATTCTCTAAGTCCTCATTACGTGGTCATCCCAGGAATGTGTTCACACGTAAGAATGAAATATAAGCTGGCCAGTGCGGGTTTTCTTTGCTTTGTTCTAGGAAGATTCACGTTCTGGTAAGATCCACCTCTTTAATGTGAAGCTTTTCTAGAGTCCTGGGTATTACTGGGTGTCTTCTCTTGGATGTCTGTGTTGGGGGTGGGAGTGACCTGAGATTAAGCCTGTAGTCCCTCAAATGTCAGAACTAAAAGCTTTACTCTGATGGATAACCAACGAGGACCTACTGTATAGCACAGGGAGTTCTGCTCAGTGTCATGGGGCAGCCTGGATGGGAGGGGAGTTTGCGGGAGAATGGATACATGTATGTGTATGGCTGAGTCCCTTCACTGTCCACCTGAAATTATCACAACATTGTTAATCAGTTATACCAAAATACAAAATAAAAAGTTTAATTAATGTAAGAAGAAGCAAAAAAAGCTTTACTCTGGAAATAGAAATTTGTCCATTTATTTCCTGACTTAGCAGCTTTAGATAACAGTTCTTCACCTTCCCAGAAAGAAAGGTGAAAATCTGGCTGTTTTGACACTTCCTCTTTCTTTGTACAGTTACTAAATGGCTTAATTCTCTCTCTACTCCTATTTCAAAGTGAGCCCCCCTTGTTCTTTGCAATAACCCTCTTGCTGGTTCTTCCATCATCACTCAGAACCCCTAATGGAGTTCATTTCCTTACTGTTATAATAGTGATCCCTTCCCTTATATCAAATCTTTAATGTAAGCTAAGGTGACAACCACTTGACATTAAAAGATGCTTGAGTCAGCTTCCCTAGCAAATGGTTGCTTTTTGACTAACTCAGATCAATGGTTCAGTCCATGGTGCACTTCTATGGATGAAGAAGGATTTCATGATTTCAGATTCCAAGCAAGGTTTCAGAGAGAAGTACTCTGAATAATTGGATGCTAAAAATAAGAACAGTATATTTAGGATGTTGACAGTAAAAATAAATTAACTAATTGTCATGGACAATAAGATAATTCTACTTTCTTTAAGAAAAACCCCAATGCTGAGCTCCTTTAAAGTTAATTACTTCAATAGCTCACTGATGTCATCAAGGAGTAGGCTGGCCACATCTCTCTCCTCTGCCCGCCCCCAACCAGTATCATCAAGCTCTGAAGGTGGCTTTCCCAATTCCAATTCATCATGCTGTTTCTTCCTCCGTGTCTCTTTTTGGCTAAGAAACCCTCCAAAGCTCTCCAAGTTGGCTTCCTCTCTTTTCTCATTAACCAGCATTGAGGTGAAGATCCTTTTCTAAGTCATCACTGGCAAAGGGAATAAAATCACTGTGATTAGCTTAAATTAGTAAGAATTTACTCCTGAGCCTGTGTGTATTGGGTCAGAGGCTGAACACTCTGACAAATAAGGAACTCTGCTGAAGGTAAGAAGGGAGAAGTGATTCAGGGACAGCAGACAGCCATGGTGTCTCCTTTAGTCTTTTTTTATAGTTGATTTTACAATGTTGTGTTAATTTCTGCTGTAAAGTGATATTATATACATCTTCTTTTTCATATTCTTTTCCATTATGGTCTATCCCAGGATATTGGATATAGTTGCTATACAGTAGGACCTTGTTTATCCATTCTATGTAAGACAGTGTGCATCTGCTAATCCCAAACACCCACTACATCCTTCCCCTTCCTCCCCCTAGTCAAACACGAGTTTGTTCTCTATGTCTGTGAGTCTGTTTCTGTTTTGTAGATAAGTCATTTGTGTCATATTTTATATTCCACATATAAATGATATCATATGTCATTTGTCTTTCTAGTTTAGACTTACTTTGCCTAGTATGGTTAACTCCAGGCCCATCCAAGTAGCTGCAAATGGCATTCCTTCATTTTTATGGCTGAGTAATATTCCACTACATACATCTTTGTCCGTTCATCTTTCAATAGATATATAGTTTGTTTCCATGTCTTGGCCATTGTAAATAGTGCTGATATGAACAAATGAGTGCATGTATCTGTTTGAATTACAGTTTTATCAAGATATATGCCCAAGACGTATATCTGTCAAAGACATTGATCTGTCAAAGAACCTAAGGAAAGCAGCTTCCTTTTCTCTTTCAGCAGCTGGATGTGGTGGTAAGATGTGGATATAGAGAAGACCATAAGAATGTTAACATATGATTGATCAGAGTCAGAGACAAACATTCTTCATAAAATTATATATTTAGTTCACAAAGGGGATCAACAAGTATTTTTCCCTCATCTGCAAAATGAATGTTCTCTCTTCCTCTCAACTTTTATGAATTCCAATACATCTTCTTATACAATGAATAGTGTAGACAGTGTCAGATACAAGTCTTCTGATATTTTCTAAGAACTCAGTATACCAGATGGTAACAGTCTGAAGCTCTTTATTCAGTGCAGGGTTGAAGGTATTCACCAGAAGCCTGTACAGCTTGATAAGAGTTGTCAAGGAGACAGGTGGCTGGTTCAATGATAGCTGATAACTGTCCTTTCAAGGGCTGCACACAGTCAAGGAGGGGAAGAAAAATGAGGTAGGAAGAAACGAGGCTGAGATGAATAGGTGTATTGAGAGACTGTTTCTTTACCCTTACAACTCCCCTTCCCATCCAGGTACTAAATGACACAATGGTAATAAAACTCACATAGGAATGAATAGGTTATTGGCAGGTGCACAATGCTCCCTCACCAAGTTAATCTGTGTTCTGCTTATGTCAGCCAGTGCACAATACAATAAAAATTGTATGGGTAATGAAAGAGTGGAGCAAACTCTGGAGGGTCTCGTTCAATCACTTTCTCTACAGAACACCAGTGTGCGTAAATTGACACCACCAGTGAAATGGATCCTGCCAAGACCACATGGGAGCAAAGCCTGTGGTGAACAGAGACTCAGATTCTCCCTGAATTTGCTCTTCGTGATGTGAGAAGTTTAATTTTTATGTCCTCATGTCTTTTGATGGCTTGTTATTGGTAGTTTCTGAGTACAGCGAATGCTATTTAATTAACTATTCTCAACGTAGGCTGAGAAGAAAGACCCTATGAGCTCATTTGTCTATTAACACAGAAGTGATACCCATTTGGAGATTTTTTTCTTTAAATCAGATATTGGATTATTTACACAATAGGAAGCTTAACATGTACGTACATTTTTCTAACTGACTTTATTAGTATTTGATCTTAAGGAAATGAAATGAGTAAGTCTGATGTTCTTTTCCATTTTCTTTTCATGGATAACACATTTCACATTTACTATCCCACAGGTCCTGGGTCTGGGATCATGAAATGCTTCTGTCCTCCCCATGGTCCCTCTCTCCAAAATCTGAATAATGAGCTATTTGGTGTCCTTACAGATCAGATGCGTCTTCTAAGTTCTCTTGAAGACACTGGAATAATTTCTCCAGAATAAGTTTGTGGACATATGCAGTGAACCTTGAATACCCTTTTGCTAGTAACTGATGGATTCAGTGGTTAGTAGGAGAGAAGTTTTGACTAAGTCTGTAGCCCACCCACAATTGAAAATAGGAAGGTTTAATCCTCCAAATGTGAAGGATTTTAATTTATTAAGTTTTGGAAAAACAACAAAGAGCATAACTTTTTAAGATTTACTAATCAAGTGAGGAACTAAAGAGCCTCCTGATGAGGGTGAAAGAGGAAAGTGAAAAATGTGGCTTAAAATTCAACATTCAAAAAACTAAGATCACAGCATCTGGTCTAATACGTGTGTTGTTTCATCTCATTGTTGTTCTAATTTGCATTTCCCTGGTGACATATGAGGTAGGGGCTTCATTTTATATGTTTATTTTCTATCAGTATATCTTCTTTGATGAGGTGTCTGTTAAGGTCTTTAGAAAGTGAAAGTGTTAGTCACTCAGTCATGTCTGACTCTTTGAGACTCCCTGGATCATATCTCTGTCCATGGAATTCTCCAGGCAAGAATACTGGAGCATGTTGCCATTCTCTCCTCCAGGGGACCTTCCCATCCCAGGGGTTGAACCTGGGTCTCCTGCACTGCGGGCAGATTCTTTACTATCTGAGCCGCCAGGGAAGCCTGTTAAGGTCTTTAGTCTGTATATTAGTTGAGTTGTCTATTTTCTTATTGTTGAGTCTTGGGTTCTCTGTGTATTTTAATAACAGTTCTTTATCAGATATTTCTTTTGCAAATATTTCCTCCCAGTCTGAGACTTGTCTTCTTGTTCTCTTGGCATTGTCTTCCACAGGGCAGAAATTTAATTTTAATGAAATGCAGCTTATTAATTATTTCTTTGATGGATCATTCTTTTGTTGTATCTAAAATGTCATCATGATACCCAGGGTTATCTATGTTTTCATCTTTGTTATTATCAAGGATTTTTCTAGTTCTGTATTTTTGATTTAGGCTTATGACCCATTTCAAGATAATTTTGTGAAGAGTGTGAGGACTGTATCTAGATTCAGGGTTTTGCCTGTGGCTGCTTAGTTGTTCAATCATTTGTTGAAAAACTATCTTTATTCCATCGTATTTCCTTTGCTCCTTTTCAAAGTTCAGTTGACTATACTTATATGGGTCTATTCATGGACTCTCTATTTTAAAATTTAATTTTAAGTAGGTTTTCTTTTCTGAGTCTTTCATGACTTTTAGTTTCCTTTTCCTCTGTGCTCTGGAAGATTTTCTTAATTTTTCCTTCATATCACAATTTAATATTTGTACCACTTTTCTTTCTTTTTCTCTAACTAGTCCCAATGCAAATTTTGAGTCTGTCCTTCCAGTAAATTTTTTGCAGTCCTTGTGCATTGCACTCAAATCTGTTTTAGTTTTAATTTTATCGTGAATCTTTTCATGCTCTGCTGCACTGTAATCTTACCCTAAGTAGTGGGCCTCTGTTTGCCTCTCCAGTTTTCATTTCCACTGTTCCAAGCCAAGTCTCCTGGTTTACCTTAGAGATTTATTCAAGTCTTTGTGACCTGACAAGTCTCAGGGAAAGGCAGGAATCTTGCACCAAAGCGGCTCAGTGAAATCAGCCCCAGCAACTGATTTCTAGAAAGACAACCTGACCTGACCAGCCAATGAAGTTACAAGAGCGAGGTGCTGGGTGAGAGGCACTGCTCTGTTTCCATGGATACCGAACCTGAAAGGTGTGACTGGAGCTCACAGCTATCCTTCTACCCAAAAGAAAGAGATTTTCTGATAGAACCCACAGAGAGGATGGTAGTTTTTCTCTCAAAGAGGAGCAAGACAGCAAGAAATCATTCCGTGAGAACACAGTTTGGAGTCTTCTATGCAGCAGCATCTAAAACCAGCACACTCCTGGGCATTTCATATAAGGGAGTTAGTTAAATCCTTTTTGCTGATGCTGGTTTGTCCTGGGCTTTCTGTCTATTGCAAAGGAATCATGATTAATACAATCCATTCTCTTATTGCCTTTTGGACCTGTTTCACAGAGGTCTTTTTTTTTTTTTTTTTCATCCTACTGATAGAGATTCATTTAGGAGCTATTCTAAATAGTCTGATGTTTCCTGTAGTAAGATATTTTAGGAGGTTTGCTGTTCTACTGACCCTTTACAATAATGTTTTGTGTTCTTAGGTGTCAGGAAAAGTGAAGGATGTTTTATTTCTGGAGAGATTTGGGCAAAATGTGTATTTCCTTTGGCCCCATTGCAAAGGTTAATTAGTATAATTTCAGCTGAAATCCCAGGGCCCAGTCACATTTATCCAGTGCTGCTCTGGAAAAGGACCTCCACTCTCTCCACGTGGACCACTGGCTTTGCACAATCTTAGAGTAGCTGTCACTTTCTAGCTGGAATTTTATTAACCTCTGCACCTTTTGATTAGAATCGTGTGGATGCAGAGGAAGTCAAGGGCTTCCCAGGTGGTGCTAGTGGTAAACAACCCACCTGCCAATGCAGGAGACGTAACAGACAGGGGTTCGATCCCTGGATCTGGAAGATCCCCTGGATAAGGGCATGGCAACCCATTGAAGTATTCTTGCCTGGAGAATCCCCATGGACAGAGAAGCCTGGCAGGCTACAGTCATGGGTCCCAGAGTCGGACATGACTGACTCTTTGCAACCCTATGGACTATAGCCTGCCAGGCTCCCCTCTTCCTGATCCAGGGATCAAACCCAGGTCTCCTGCATTGCAAGAAGATACTTAACCGTCTGAGCCACCAGGGAATTCCTGATAGATGTGTAGATTGTTATATATTGGCTACTATGAATAATACTGCAATGAATATAATAATATAATGATGATTTCATTATATTATCTCTTGGATACTGATTTTATTTCCCTTTAGATATATACACAGAAGTAGGTCTGCAGGCGCATATGGTAGATCTATTTTTAATTTTCAGGGGAAACTCCCTGCTGTCAAGAGACTGAATCTTAGCATTTCCCACCCTTTGAGAGTTGGGTTATCTGAGTCCTGAGCCCCTCCCGTACTTGCAGTTGAGCTGAAAACGAGTCTGCAGTTATAGGTGTTAGGCGCTTTCTTGCCAGTTGGCCCCAGGTGCGCTACAGAAAATTTCCCCTGCTCACCTTAGGAGACGCTATCACCTTTCCCACCTCACAAGCACCAACAGCCACTTCTATTGAAAGTTTTAAAAGGTTTTTGAGGAAAAAAGAATGCCAGAAGCCTTCAAAGCATAATAGCGGGTTTAAAACCATAGTATCGACAGAAGCATTCTAACATTATAAGCCCTACTAATAAATGAAACTATTTACCAAAATACCCTAAATCAGGTAAGATTGTACTAGTAATCTGAACTATACAAATAGATGGGCTTCCCCTGTGACTAAATAGTAAGGAATTCTCCTGCAGTGCAGGGGATGAAGGAGACACAGGTTCAATCCCTGGGTCAGGAAGATCCCTTGGAGAAAGGAATGCAACCTCCCAGTATTCTTGCCTGAAGAATCTCATGGACAGAGGAGCCTGGCAGGCTACAGTCCACAGGGTCACAAAGAGTCAGACACGACTGAAGTGACTGAGCATGTATGCTTACAAATAGATTGGATAAACTCCCAGTGGCCCCTAGAGAGCTGGGGATCTCTGAAAATGAACAGGTCTATAACCTGATATTTCTGCCTGGCATTTTATTACATTTAGAAGCTGCAACTGCTCTTGCTTTACCTTTTGGCATCTAAAAACAAAGACTAGTTTTATGGATGGTGCTTAAGTTTTAATGGTGATTATGAGTAATGAAAAGCATTCATGTTTAAAATTCAGAAGTTATGCCAGGATCAACATTAGGGTTTTCTATTAGCGCAATTGAGGGAGATTTCATGTTCGTAATTTAATTGAGACTCACCGTTCTAATTTCCTTCCCTATAAAGCTGTGGAAATCTGATGCTGTCGGACACAATAAACAGCTCCATATTTCAGTGCCTTTCTGTGCAGTAGCTTATGTGCTATTTTGGTGTTTACTGGGGTTACATAACTTTTCTGCCCTGGGACTGTTTTTTTCTTATCGTCCATAAAGTTTGCCTCTGAAAGTCTCCAGTTAGTCCCCTGGGAAGGGTTAAAGAATTGCAAGTACTTCTCTTTTAGGATAGCTACTGAAAGGGTTTTGTTCCATTGATGGTGATGTCTACATTCAAAACCTTTAATATCACTAACAGAAGACTTTGATGGAAATCTAAATTAATATAAAAATTTAGATGGTGCTGGAGCAAAAGACAGAGGAGCTGAAACAAGGCACTTATGGTATTGGATTTTACTTCAAGATCTTTTGTCAACTGCCAAGAAACTGAATTCTAGGAGGGGGCAGGGGGATCAAAGAAACGTGTTAAACTGAATAAGAAAATAAAAGGTTAAAAATGGGGAAAGCCCTGGTATGTTGCATTCTTCAGAGTACATGAGATGATATTACAGTCCAGACCTGCATATGACTCCAGTCAAGTGATGGCCACAGCATCTTCCCACCATCTGACTACATCCGAAGCCTGGGCATTCTCCCCATTGTTCAGTACCATCTGGAAGTCTATTGCTGGTCCCACAGCTGATCATGTGCTGTCTATAGGCACTAAGTATGGTCAACTACTGTGCTGCTTAGGTTTCATTACACATTGTTGATGTTATTCTGTCGCTAAGTTGTATCCAACTTTTTTGCGACCCCATGGACTGCAGCACTCCAGCCTCTTCTATCTTCCACTATCGCCTGGAGTTTGCTCAAATTAACGTCCATTGACTCAGTGATGCTATCTAACCATCTCATCCTCTGCCGCCCTTTCCTCGTTTTGCCTTCAGTCTTTCCCAGGATCAAATTCTTTTCCAATGAGAGCTGCACTCTAGCAAATGCTACAGTCTCATTCTTCTATGTCATAATTTGTAGACACGTGGATGGACCTAGAGACTGTCACACAGAGTGAAGTAAGTCAAACAGAGAAAAACAAAGATTTTATAATACCACTTATATGTGGAATCTTGAGAGTCCCTTGGACTGCAAGGAGATCCAACCTGTCCATTCTGAAGGAGATCAGCCCTGGGATTTCTTTGGAAGGAATGATGCTAAAGCTGAAACTCCAGTACTTTGGCCACCTCATGCAAAGAGCTGACTCATTGGAAAAGACTCTGATGCTGGGAGGGATTGGGGGCAAGAGGAGAAGGGGACGACAGAGGATGAGATGGCTGGATGGCATCACTGACTCGATGGACGTGAGTCTGAGTGAACTCCGGGAGTTGGTGATGGACAGGGAGGCCTGGCGTGCTGCTATTCATGGGGTTGCAAAGAGTCGGACATGACTGAGTGACTGATCTAATCTGATCTGATATGTGGAATCTAGAAAAATGGTACAGATGAACTTATTTGCTAAACAGAAATAGAGACACAGACATAGAGAACAAATGTATGGACACCAAGCAGGTATGGGGGTGATGGGATGCATTTGGGAGATTGAGATTGACATATATACACTATTGATATAAAATAAATAAATAAAATAGATAATTAATGAGAACATGCTACTGCTAAGTTGCTTCAGTCGTGTCCAACTCTGTGTGACCCCATAGACGGCAGCCCAACAGGCTCCTCCGTCCCTGGGATTCTCAAGGCAAGAATACTGGAGTGGGTTGCCATTTCCTTCTCCAATGCATGAAAGTGAAAAGTGAAAGTGAAGTCGCTTAGTCGTGTCCGACTCTTAGCGACCCCATGGACTGCAGCCTACCAGGCTCTTCTGCCCTTGGGATTTTCCAGGCAAGAGTACTGGAGTGGGGTGCCACTGCCACTGTATAGCTAATGGAAAGAAAATCCAAAAAGGAGGGCATATATGAATACCTATAGCTGATTCACTTTGCTGTATAGTAGAAATAATATGACACTGTAAAGCAACTATACGCAAATAAAAATAAAAAGTAATAAGTAAATATATTTTAAGAAATAAAAACTTTAAAAAGTAAACCCATGCCAAATATCAGCTGGGATCATTAGTCACAGCATGTAAGTATGGTATTAGTTTCCTAGGGTTCTTGTAACCAATACCACAGACCGGGGAGCTTTAAACACAGAAACAGGACTTCCCTGATGGTTCAATGAAGACTCCACACTTCCTTGCATGGGGCATGGGTTCCATCTAACATGCCACGCAGCATGGCCAAAAAAACCATGAACAAAAAACAAAAATAGACTGTCCCACAGTTCTGGAGGCTAGATGTCTGAAATCAGGGTGTTGGCAAAGCCATGCTCCTTCTGAAACCTACAAACAAGGACCCTTCTAGCTCCCTCCAGCTCCTGCTGGCTCAGACGCTCCTTCACTTCGGGCAGCATAACCCATCTTTACTCACCTGTCTCCTTCCTTACTAAGCCTGCCTCTGTGTCCACATGCCCTCTTTGTATAAGGACGTCAGTCATATTGAATGAGGACCCACTCTAATGACTTCCCTGGAACTTGATTACCTCTGTAACGACTCTCCACATGAGGTCACATCCAGAGTCACTGGGGTAAGACTTCCACGTATCTTTTTGGGGAGCACACAGCTCAACCCCTAATTAGCACCTCCCATTCTCCTGACATTCCAACAGGACTCAGAGAAGACTGGGGAGAAGATCATCCAGACTGTAGCCTTGAAAACTGGAAATAGTGGTGAAACTAGTCCTTGGGGGGCCGAGTCGCATTACCAGCCACTCCAGCACTGGGACCACAGTGTCCACCTCAGACTTCCCCCAACCTCATGCCCTCTGAGGATCCTCCTCACTTTCCAAGCCAGTGACAGAAAGGATTGTACATTATACACTCAGATAAGTGTGTGTCAGTTTGCAGGAGGAGCTAAAGCACAGTCTTTGTTCTCTGTGACTGACTTCTTCCATACCCTGATAAAGAGCTAGAAATCTAAACTTGGTCAAACACAAAAGTGAAATTACATCACAACACAGCTAAGAAAACTTCTAACTGAAGAGCCAAAGAGAACATATCTGCTTCCAAAGGCTGATTAGCGTTGAAGGTTGACTGCTAATTATAATCTTGCGATAAAAATGCAATCAAAGGTTTGCATAGAGGAACAACAGTTTTAGTAATATTTGTAATAGGAAAAAGTTAAAACCCAAATGACTCTTAATTAGGAATTGACTAAACAGATTGAGTTGTGTTCACCACAGAGTGGGGATCTGATGCATTTTCTATATTACAAGCACATTGACAATGAATACTTAATGTCAAGAGAAACACTGAGTGTGTTCAAAGCTCAAAAACAGTGCATTTAATATGACCTGGATTTTGCAAAGATTCACTTAGTATACATTCTTATTATTTACAGGTCTATAAAAGAAACCAGAAGAAAATATATACACATACCATATAGCTCACATATGATATATAACTATATATATATATATATATATATATATATCAAAATGCATGTGTTTACTTATATGCGTGGAATAGACTGATGTGTAGGAGACATTCAAGGACTATGTGTTCTGGGTCATCACAGAGCGCCAGGCTGGGTTTCCCGTGTTATACAGCAGCTTCCCACTAGTTATCTATCCTACACATGCTAGTGTGTGTATGTCAATGCTACCTCTCGGTTCATCCCGCCTTCTCCTTCCCCCACTGTGCCCACAAGTCTGCTCTCTATGTCTGCATCTTCATTTCTTCCCTGTAAATAGGTTCATCAGTGCTCTTTTCCTAGATTCCACATATATGAAGATGGGGAAGAGGAGGCTCAAGGGGGAGGGTATGTATATATAATTGTGACTGATTCATGTTGTCATATGGCAGAAATCAATACAACATTGTAAAGCAATTATCCTCCAACTGAAGAAAAGAGTCTGTAATTAAAAAAAAAAAAAAAAACACCAGGGAATATGTGTTGAGTGAAATGAGTGGACTTGATCCTTGATGATAGAAAGACAAGGGTGTGCTCTGAGCATATGTTGGGGGAGGGAGCCTAGGACAGAAGTGAGAGAGGGGAGACTTTCTGAGAGATGTCACACTGAGCTAAACCAGCCTCTTCTCACATACCTATCTATCTGCCCCCACACTGTGAGCCTCTTGAGGATAGAGACCATGTCTAAATAATCCCCATAACCCCAGCATGTAGCCCAGTATTTATTACTTAAGGAGATCCTAATGAATATTGGTTACCTGTGTGGCTTAGTCCTAGTTGGATATAAACTCAAAAAAATAAGCTACTTAATCTATTTTATGAAGTCAATCATTTGGCTTCCTCATTTCTTCCATATCATTGAAACATTTTAGAAAATTTCTTCCCAGTGAGAGTTTAAAATGGAAAGAATGCCCATATATACAGCGAACGTGCTAAGTCGCTTCAGTCGTGTCCAACTCTTCTGTGATCCCATGGACTGTAGCCTGCCAGGCTCCTCTGTCCATAGGATTCTCCAGGCAGGAATACTGGAGTGAGTTGCCATTTCCTTCTCCAGGGGATCTTCCCAAGCCAGGGATTGAACCCAGGTCTCTTACGTCTCCTGTTTTGGCAAGTGGGTTCTTTACCACTAGTGTCACCTGAGAAGCCGACATATATATCCATACCATCATGTCTCAAAATAAAAGCCAAAACTTTTAATGAACATACAGTTTCTAGAAAATGTTGATTTAGACTGCTTCTTTCCTATCAATTTGGTTTCTGCGCTTGCCCCTTTCTTGTGCAAAAATGAAACTGCTGTCTCAGAAGACTATGGTGGACTCAAACCTTGGCCTTGTAACCAGACAACAATGTTGAAGGTGGAATCAGATGTCTGTACCCATCAGGAAACTGCTGATCCTCACATTATCCCCTAGTGCCGATGTTGGCAAGCTATCAATAAGAGTTATTAGGAATAGTGACAGCAGTTAGTAAATGCTGGTGGAAGCCAGCTCAAAGCCGGCCACTGCAAACACATTCTTCCAAAGACAAAAGTAAGTCAAGTTAATCTGACAGTCTTCTAAGACAGCCAAATACGTGTGGATGTGAATAGCTCTTGATACTAATCCAGATCATTACTATGCCCAGTCTGTATCATTTTTATTGCCCTTCCTTTTTGATGTCTGTCTCACTCCCTGGAAGAAAGTAGATAATTAATCCAGACAGTCTTAAATAAATAGCTATTCATCTTTTTATTTATCTTCTTTTCAATCTTAATGAGTTGTAGTGATAACCATGCTATTATGGAAAAAAGCAAGTTTGTATTTATCAGTTTTGTATTCCTGAATTTGAAGAATCACTAGCAAGGTTGGAAACAGCAAGTGTGTTTTCAGTATTATAAATTATATATGCCAAATAGTTTCCCTTTCATTAAGTTGAATATCTATTATGTTTATGGAAATATAAACTATTAAATTTATACAATAAGTGAAGACTTTATTCATATGTTGTTGTAATGACCACAATAAAATCAGGGCATGGAAATAGCTGAACTGCAGTCCTATCTCAAATTTAGTAATAACTTTATAGTTTCTTTTTCCTGAGATTCTTCTGTTACCCATAAATGATATCAGAGGCAATAAATATATCAAACATTCAAACATTTAAACACTGAATCATATGAATATGAAAACACATAATTGGAGACTTCACTCCACAACTAACTTTTTATGCAGCACCCATGATGTCCTAGGAGCTGTTCCAGGGGTGGAGATGCAGTCAGGGCAAGGTGGAACAGGTCCAAGTTCTCATGAAGTTTGACTCTAGTGGCCAAAATGCTTTGTTTTATGAAGGCTGTTTGTTCTCAATTGTACATTTAAAAAGACATGGACATGTTATTAACTCTCTTAGCAAGGAAAATTCAACATAAAACTATGCTTTGGAAAACAGAGTTCATTTCAAGACAATTTTTTTACCCTTTTAGCACCACATTTTGTTTTCTCGTTGCCTCTGTCGTGGACTGAAAACCTTGGTAGTTTGTAAGTACCGTACATAACCAAGAGAAAATTATTTTTCTTATGCTTACAGTTTTAAAAACTCTTAATTCTTGACTCAATGTAATTCAGAGCCTTGGTGAACATCAGGCAATTTAGACTATGTGCAAAAAAGATGATGGTCCAGGAACCACAGGTCCCATCTGCATTAGCCCAGGTACACCTAACCTGGGCATGCTCATAAAGCAGAGAACGTGGCTACTTGGTCCTGCTACCAAATCCTGCGTCCTGAATTCACGTGCTGTAGAAGTTTTTCAACTGCTGTTCGAAGATGGTGGCTTCTGCCTCTGAACTCAGTAAAGCCCCTTCCAGTCTTAACTACCAATCACAGGCTACCTGACTTCTTGAGCAGGAGGCAGTACCAGGAGCACGTGGAGGAGATATCCCTTCTTTCTATGTCTTCCAGAACTCATTTTGTTGTTGTTCAGTCACTCAGTTGTGTCCAATTCTTTGCATCCCCATGGACTGTAGCACACCAGCCTTCCCTGTCCTTTAACATCCCCCAGAGCTTGCTCAAATGCATGTCCATCGAGTCGGTGATACCATCCAACTATCTCATCCTCTGTCATTCCCTTTTCCTCCTGCCCTCAATCTTTCCCAGCATCAGGGCCTTTTCAAATGAGTCAGTTCTTCACATCAGGTGGACAAAGTATTGGAGTTTCAGCTTCAGCATCAGTCCTTCCAATGAATATTCAGGATTGATTTCCTTTAGGATTGACTGGTTTGATACCACAGTTCAAAAGCATCAATTTTTCGGTGTCCAGATTCCTTTATGGTCCAACTCTTACATCCATACATGACTACTGGAAAAACCATAGCTTTGACTATACGGACCTTTGTTGGCAAAGTCATATCTCTGGTTTTTAATAAGCTGCCTAGATTTGTCATAACTTTTCTTCCAAGAAGCAAGCATCTTTTAATATCATTGCTTCAGTCATAATCTGCAGTGATTTTGGAGCCCAAGAAAATGAACTCTGTCACTGTTTCCAGAACCCATAGTGGAATTCATAGGTGTTTCAGATGATAAAGAATCTTCCTGCAATGCGGGACACTTGGGTTAGATCCCTGGGTCAGGAAGATCCCCTGGAGAAGGGAATGGCAACCCACTCCAGAATTCTTGCCCAGAGAATTCCATGGACAGAAGAGCCTAGCAGGTTACAGGCCATGGGGTCACAAAGAGTTGGACCAGACTGAGTGACTAACACAGACACACATGCGTGCACACACACACACACACACACACATAGAGGAAAGAGAAACTAAGCTTGTGCTACAAAAATATCTTCTATTCATGAGGCTCTTCTAAAATATTACACTATCACAAATCAGTCAGACTCCTCGCAGTTCACAATTTTAACAGAGAGAGACGTTAATAACACATTCCTCTCAGGAAACAAGAATGTGTTTCTACCCTTGGAAGTAAGTTCTAATTTCTAAGTAACACATTAGGCAACACAATTATTTTCTGTTTTAGTAACATAAAGGAATTATGAAGCATTTAGAAATATAGGCAAGTCAAATGAAAATAAAAGGTTTTTTCCATCCTAAAGTCTACTCTTCTATGTGATTTCATCACTGTGATTCATTTTTCTCTCTTACGGAAGATGTGAGTTACCTAGGAAAACAACAATATACTTAATAGCAAGGTATATCCATATAAACTCTGAGACTAGATGGTTTGAGAGATTTAATAGCATTATTGAAGAAATTATGTGCATAACAGATGAAAACCTAACCAACTAGGCCAATAAAAGATGTAAATTTTTTTGTTATAAACAGTTACAAACAAAGACAAATGCTCAGATTCAAATATCCAGCTTTCCAATGATTTTCTGGGGAAGCGATATCGATTGGCTAAGTCAACTGATACTCAAGCCCCACTCTCCTTGGCCTGTCTTCATTAGAGTTTGTGGAAATTAAATACTTGCCAGCCTCCCTTACAACTCATGGCAGCCAAGTGCTACAAAATAAGATGAAAGCCAATGTCTTTGCTGGGATGAAGGAAGGGACTTCTGGAAAAGTGCTTGGATTCTTGATAGAAGGTATCCATGTGACTGTTCCATCCATTTTCTTTCTTCCTCTCTTCAAGATGCATGTAATTCTTGGAACTCTGCAGTCTCATTGCCATTAAAAACAATGTGTAAAAATATGAATGACTAACACATTAAGGATAGTCTAACAGAAAGATTAAAAAAAAAAGAATTTGAGTCCCTATGATATTGGTGAGAAATCTAACACTAAAATCTAACTCTAGCAAACATTTGCCTCTAGACTTCCTTTTATATGAGAAAAATAACTTCTCATCAATCAGTTCAAGGGACAGTTAGATATTCTGCTTTTTTCAAGTTAAATCATTTCCAACCAATTTTTGATCCCAATCACTCACTGTGATTGTCTATGAGTCTCTATTGTCAATGAGAGGATTGTATCTTCACCTCTTGTCATGTAGTTGGCAATGCTTCCTCCATGTGAAAGGCAAAAACATTTTCCCACTGCTCTTGGGGTTGTCCATAATATACACTTTGGTCACCCAGGTTCAATCCCTGAGTCAGGAAGATCCCCTTGAGGAGGAAATGGCAACCCAGTCCAGTATTGTCGCCTGGGAAATCACATGGACAGAGGAGTCCTGCAGGCTGCGATCCAATGGGTCGCAAAGCGCTGGACATGACTGAACAAGAAAACAGCAAGAAGCATCAGGAATTTCTCCTAGCTATCTTGTTCTCTTCTCTCTGCCATGAACATGGTTTCTCGTTCAACTCATATCCCAAAGTGAGGAGACATGTGGAGAAGAAGCATGGCTTCCAACTCAAGACAACTCCTGTGCAATGTGAGCAAGATTCGGGAGTTACTTGTTACTGCAGCCTAGTATAAAGCAGACAAATACAAAACCAGTACCAGAAATGAGTATGGTTATGTGACGTGCTTTGGCCAAGGAAATATGACCTAAAATGATATAAGCAAGTAAGAAAGCAAATCTTAGAGGATTTCATCCCAGAATGAGAAGAAATTAGGATTAAGCCATGACAATCAACCTGTATTTGTGGACAGGTCATGTGAATGAGAGATAAATACTACTGCAATTGTGGGATTATTTTGGTTTAGGTTATCAGAGTAAGTAAATGATATACATGCTCTTAATGAGTGAACCATGGTTGTTGTTGTCGTCATTGTTCAGTCACTAAATCACTTCTTACTCTTTGTGACCCCATGAACTGCAGCATGCCAAGCTTCCTGGTCTTTCACTATCTCCTGGAGTTTGCTCAAATTCATGTGTATTGAGTTGGTGATGCTATCTAACCATCGCGACCTCTGCCACCCTCTTCTCCTGCCCTCAATCTTTTCCATCATCAGAGTCTTTTCCAGTGAGTTGGCTTTTTGCATCAGGTGGCCAAAGTATTGGAGCTTTAGCTTCAGCATCAGCATCAGTCTTTCCAATGAATAGTGAGGGTTTGTTTCATTTAGGATTGACTGGTTTGATCTCCTTGCAATGCAAGGGACTCTCAAGAGTCTTCTCCAGCACCACAATTCAAAGGCATCAATTCTTTGGCATTCAGCCTTCTTTATGGTTCAGTTCTCATATCTGTACATGACTACTGGAAAAACCATAGCTTTGACTATACGGATTCTTGTCGGCAAAGTGATGTCTCTGCTTTTTAATTTGCTATCTAGGTTTATCATAGCTTTCCTTCCAAGAAGCAAGTATCAATTTCATGGCTGCAGTCACAATCTCCAGTAATTTTGGAGCACAAGAAAGTAAAACCTGTCACTGCTTCCACTTTTTCCCCTTCTATTTGCCATGAAGTGATGGGTCTGGATGCAATTATCTTAGTTTTTTGAATGTTCAGTTTTAAGCCAGCTTTCTCACTTTTCTCTTTTCTCATGGTAAAGCTACCCAAAGTGTATTCATTGTTGAAATACTTGGTCTGGAAAGATCAGCAGAAACTGGCATGGACAGTATCTGCCAAACCATCCAGGTAGGAGTAGGGTAATGCCACCACAGCCACCCACCTGTTTGGAGGATGGAATGAATCCAGCCAGCACGCTCTTGGTGGAGGTGGTAGCAGTTGTTACATGCTGAGCTCAGACTGCCAGCGTCAACTTTCCTCATCCTTTAAGTTGGCTTTGAGGAGCAAAAGTCAGTGTTTTCTTAAATTCAGAGCTTCCAGAGGCTCCTGTCCAAACTGGTCACTACGCTTTATGTTCCACAGAAACCCTTACTGCCAGTGGTCTCAATCTCTTTTCCTTTTAAAATAAAATGTGCTTTCTGCATTTAATATCTCTCAGAATTCCTCTAAGGTGGAGTAGACAAAAAGCCATGGAAAAAGCCTTTAGGAAAACACTAGAAGCTCTCTCATACATAAGAATCTCTGAAACCCAGTCCATTTCTTGATTTTATCCTGAGTGCATCATACAACAGAAAAGTGCACATATTCCAAGTGAAGAGTCTGATAAATTTTCACAAAGTGAACTCACCCTGTAACGAACACCACATTAAGAAAGAAAACATTACTAGCTTCCTAGTAAATCCCTCAAGTCTGCTTCTATTCACTCCTCCCCAGCAAGGATAACCACCATTCTTACTTCTATCATCAAATAATAAGCTTAGCCTGCAATGAAAAAAAAATGGTATTTTGTCTTGTATACTTCTATGGGTTTGGTTCTTTAAGCCTAACCCTATGTATATGAAAATCATTTTGTTGTATGTGTTCATTTATTCTCCTTGCTCTAGTCCATTGTAAGAATATAGCACAATTAATTTAGCCATCCTGTTACTATGGGCATTTAGGATGTTTCAGTCTGGGTTTATTACAAATGATGCTGCTATGGAAATTCCTATACATGTGCTAGATTCACAAATATACATAAGTATCTGAATTATCTAGGAGTGAAATTCCTATGTCATAAGATGTGGTATGGGCTGCCCTGGTGGCTCAGATGGTAAAGAATCCTCCTGCAGTGCACAAGACCTGGATTCTATCCCTGGGTCAGGAAGATCCCCTGGAGAAAGGAATGGCTACCCACTCCAGTGTTCTTGTCTGAAGAATTCCATGGATAGAGGAGCATGGCAGGCTCATGGGGGTCACAAAGAGTCAGACACAACTGAGCAACGAACACACACATACACAAGATGTGATATGTTCATCTTTTTATAAATACTGCCAAATGGTTTTGCAAAGTGGTTGTGTCAACTTATACACCATGAGTTGTAATACCACCATGTGGTTGGTGCCTAGCGGCATTGAATTATAGCTTGCATTTCCCTGATGGTTAATGGTAAAACTCAGCCACTTTATGGGGTTCTGATAGAATTTATGTCTTTATTCCATGGAGAAGGCAAAAGAAAAAAGAAAAGAAATCTTTTGCATATCAAAATATTATATTATTTCTTCCTACAGTAAAAGAAAGGAGAGAGTTTGTGAGGAAGATGAATAGTCCTAAAATGCACAGATTTGAAATGAAGTACATGAGTGCTAGTCTTTACCTTCAACAGTCTTGGTGGGTGTTCTAGACCTGGGGACTAAGCTGTGGGGGCTTAAGTCTTCCATTCTCTCTGCTCTGCAGCCACTATCACTTTTGTCGCTTCCTCCACTTCCCCTCATCTGCGATTCAGGGACAGCACAGGAGGAGGAGCCTGCAATAAACCAGACCTAGCACTTTCCTTCAGAGAAGGCAATGGCACCCTACTCCAGTACTCTTGCCTGGAGAACCCCATGGACGGAGGAGCCTGGTGGACTGCAGTCCATGGGGTCGCTAAGAGTCGGACACGACTGAGCAACTTCACTTTGACCTTTCACTTTCATGCATTGGAGAAGGCATTGGCAACCCACTCCAGTGTTCTTGCCTGGAGAATCCCAGGGACGGGGGAACCCGGTGGGCTGCCATCTCTGGGATTGCACAGAGTCGGACACGACTGAAGCGACTCAGCGGCGGCAGCAGCAGCCCTTTCCTTGTGGCTCCGATGGTAAAGCTTCTGTCTGCAATGCAGGAGACCCAGGTTCAGTCCCTGGGTTGGGAAGACCCTCTGGAGAAGGAAATGGCAGCCCACTCCAATAGTCTTGCCTGGAAAATCCGATAGACAGAGGAGCCTGGTAGGCTACAGTCCATGGAGTTGAAAAGAGTCGGACACAACTGAGCGACTCCACTTTTACTTTCACTTTCAGCACTTTTCTGTCCTTGTCTCAAGGCTGCCAGGATGCAATGCTGTGATTTATCACTGCCGGCTGCATAAGAGAGCTGATGGAGGTCGGTTCAGCTCAGAGATCAGTCACTGAAACTTAAACAGCTACTTCTGAAACAACGAGGCAACAGCTAAATTAAGTGAAATTGCATTTTAGAAGTGACCTTATATTTGATTGCAATTTGCAAACAAACTGGCAAAAGAAAGATTGAATTGAATAGGATAACTTTCTGGAAGTCCTTGGAGGTGGGGAAAGAAAGGTACAAAGGCTTGAATATAACTGAGTAACATCTACAGGAATACAAGCTGAGTGGAGGGTCAGCAAGCATGGGATTAAGGAAATGTCTCGGGACAAATGCGGGAAAAGTCAGGAAGTCTAGACTAGTGTTTTGGTCTTTGAGAATCAATAATGGGAAAATAAAAAGGGGCTAAATAAAAAGGGGCTAAATAAAAAGTAAATAAATATGTGCCTCTATGATTAAAGATTGGTCCCTTTTCTCTTTATTGATTTCCAAAGTCAGACCATTTCCCCTTAATGGATTTGGGCTTTATTTTTCCTGCTGATGTGGTCATATTTACTGGACTCTTTTTAAAATGTCTTTTTACAACTCTTCAATAACAATGTTAACTCCTATCACACCAGAAAAATCCCTCAGCAGGCACTGCTAGCTCTTTTTCTTTTCTCCACCCCTGTCCATACAGTCCTCACTTCATCTCCTTTCCCCTTTTGTCTTAACTTGCAGAGTAACAGCATACACAAGCCTGCTTCATGGTGCACAAAGCATATTCACATACATTACCCTCAATTCACTCAATTAGAAATCACTGGGACCACATTATGCTAGTGCTGTACTTGGCGCTAATCAAATAGAACCATCAGATCAGGTACAAGGATTGGCTTCCCATGTGGCTCAGTGGTAAACAATCAACCCTCAGTGCAGGAAAGGAGGGTCTGATCCCTGGGTTGGGAAGATCCCCTGGAGAAGGGAATGGCTACCTCCTCTAGTATTCTTGCCTGGGAAATCCCATAAACAGAGGAGCCTGGTGGGCTACAGTCCCTGGCGTCACAAAGAGTCAGACACAACTTAGCGACTCAACAACAATATCAGGTACAAGGAGCAGGCC
Organism: Bos javanicus; assembly: GCF_032452875.1. Taxonomy (NCBI): domain Eukaryota; kingdom Metazoa; phylum Chordata; class Mammalia; order Artiodactyla; family Bovidae; genus Bos; species Bos javanicus. The sequence continues at coordinate 24,356,477 of NC_083881.1, forward strand.
AGGTTGCCTGCATTTCATAAGCAAATAAACCATGTTGCAGATCAGTAATGAGATGAGGTGAATCTAAGAGGAAAAGTATGGCATTGATACAACAACCCACTCGAGACAGGTACAAATCAAAGGATCCTGAGTTCACAATTTCATCCCTCCAAATCTATTTTTTTTTTTTTCACCTATGACAGAAGACAGGGATATTTACCTGCTGGTGTATTCTGAAGGTGAAATCAGACACTCCGTGCAAAGTGCCTCCTGCAGTGGTGGCTCACGTATACACTACATAAAACAGAGAGCTGAGTGGCCTCGTGAAAATTTTAAACACTGTGTTCCTGCAGACATGTGCTTGAATCCTTGCTCTGCAAACATTTTTGAAATATAATTGACCTATAACACTATGTTAGTTCCTGGTACACAACACAATGCTTCTGTATTTCAAAATATTTCAAAAGGGTAAATTTAGTTACCATCTGTCCCCATCCAAAGATATTATGTAATTATCATCTGATTTCCCCACACTCTCTATTTCATACCTGGGGCTCACTTATTTTGTAGCTGAAAATCTGTACCTCTTCATAAGTTTCTTTTATCACCTGAAAAAAGAAATTAAAATAAGAAAAATCAGATATTTTCTAAAATTGAACTGAAAAGATAGAATAGAGCGTGCATGAGATAATACAGTTTCTCATCATTTTTTCCACAATGTTGCTTGGGTTCAATCACGTCAGCTGGCAAACCTAACTCTGAAGTCTCTTGGCTGGGTGTATGTATTCAAGTTTGAAGATCTCCATCAGTAGAAAGCAGGGAGCTATTTTAAGGATATTTTTGTCCCCATGTGAGCAAAGGAAAGGCTAGGCAGGGAGATAAAATATTGTGAAGTCACTGGGGGGAAAATGGCAGATCCATTTGGAAAAAATTCCGTCATTTCTGGAGGCAAAACTATTTTAAGTCATACTTCCTGTATGAGAAAATAAACGACTCTTTTTGAGTGGATACGACAATGGCCTTGTGCAATAATTTATGAGGCTTATGTTGTAGGTGTTTACTGTAAAAATATTTGACATCTACATGTAAGTTAAGGAAGGAACAGTTTGTGTCATAGAAAAGCGCAGCCTCCTCGCCATCCGGTTTTCCAGCAGGGTCTCTGCATGCCTGCAGTGGCTAGGAGATGTGCCAGCCATTCATCCGCACCAAGGCAGAGAGAACTCATCAATCTGCCTGCATGTTCCATTTCCACACTTTGAATTGCTGTGCAATGCCCCGGCCACACTGAATGGCCCACACTAAGTACAAAAGGAAACCTGCCATCCTCTTCATCTCTCAAGCCCTGGGAGAGTATGCTCCTAATACACTTCTGGGTTTTCAAAACCAGCTGGGGTTGGTCCATAGGAGCCTTATCCAGTTTACAAGCACAAGCTCTGGGATTAATTCAGAAAGTGCTCTTAAATCGTTTCCTCTATTCTTTTTTCTTTGAAAGAGCATGCTTGTCTAAAACTATCCTGAGCATTTTATTTTATAGCAGAGGAAATATTTTTATCTTAAAAGGAGCATCTCTTCCTTAGGTCAGTAGATTCCTGCAGAGACTGCATTGGGGTAGTAGTCTAAAAATTAAAACAGGCTCAATTTGGCTGTTTGTTTTTTTTTTCCATAAGACAATCTACATGTTATTGTGCATGCATGCTTAGTCACTCAGGAGTGTCCAGCTCTTTGCAACCCCATGGACCATAGCCCACCTGGCTCTTCTGTCTCTAGGGTTATCCAGGCAAGAATACTGGAGTGGGTTGCCGTGCCCTCCTCCAGGGGACCTTCCTGACCCAGGGGTTGAACCCATGTCTCTTGTGTCTCCTGCACTGGCAGGCGGGTTCACCGCCACTAGCACTGCCTGGGAACTCCTATATGTTATTAAGGCAGGTAATCCTAATGCCTACTGGCTCTAAGAATCTGAGCCCCACAATAACAAGACCTCATGACTTTCTTCTCCCTCCAGAAATAATCTCCATTTATTTCTTCGAGAGCCCAGACAGGTTCCTGCCAGTGCCACAAACCAACTAGCATCATCTTCCCTATCGTCCCCTTCCTTCTGACCACACTTGCCACTTGGAAAAGCTTTGTCACCATCACATCACATAATGAAAATGCCACTGTTCATCCCAAAAAGCATCTCTGAGTGTCCCTAAAACATTTAGGCTTCAACATGCTAGAGGCACAGGTCCAGGGCAAAACTAAGGGAAATTCTCTTTTCCATTCGATCACAGTCCTTTCACATCAAACAAAGTGTCTTCTGGATAGTTCTGCTGACTCCTTGTCTTTGCCTCATTCCATATTTCTCAGGAAAATTAGTTTCAAACATCCTGGTACCTCAAGCAAAACTTGCAGAATTTAAAGAGGAAGAGTTGCCATCGTATCTCCTGCATCTTCTACCACTCAACTAAAACCCTCCACCCTTTCCAGTTGCACAAGTTCCCACGTGGGCATCAGTAGATCCCAGCAGACACTGGGTCGGGGGAGGAGGAGGTGAGGTAGAGGAGGAGGACAAAGACATCCCTATGGATAACATCCTGGTCTCAGCTCAGCCAGACCAGAAGCCCCTGATGTAAGGTTCAGGACTGTCAGTTTTTACCTGCCCCAGGAAGATGAAAGATTCCATTGTCAGCAGCATTTATCACACATAGCACTTGCCTTGCAGCTGAAATAACATACTGTAGAGTTCAGAGCTGTTGTTCAGAGTAAGGAAATGTTGATTCCAGTCCTGGATCTGCCCTTTTCTTGCCGGCTGCCCATGGACACACAGGAGGGAAAGCACTGTGTCGTGTCTAGACCTTTGTCCTCACAGCCAAATAACTGTTTAATACTTTTAGCTCAAATTCCTTGGAGCTCCCCACATCCTTATCCATAGAGCTGAGATGATAACACATATCTTATCTGCCAAATGGGGCTGTAAACTTAGATGTATTCTGTGTGAACATGTCTAACTGTCTCCCTTTGCCCTATGAGGCCAAATGTAATCCCCCTGGAGTCTGATGGGCTTAAAATCACGCGGCTGGACTTGCTCACCCAGGAAAAGGACCAGCGCCTGGCTTTTCAAATCCTTCCTTGCAAGTCCTCACATATCTCCTCCATAGCCTCCTTCACAATCTGAATACATGAACACTTCTTGCTCCAAAAAAGCCACCTTTGTTCAAGCACAAGCCTTCAAAAAGAATCTTTAATGTGTTTGTTATTCATTTTATCCCAAGTATTTTTCACTATAAAATAGCTTATGCCACCACCACCAAAAGGGCCACATGTGGCTGATAAAACAACCGAAAGGCCATGAACCCTCTGCTCACAAGGTTTCTCTAATGACTACAGAGACCAGGGCCCGTAGCAACCCCTGCCACCCAAAGGGAGAGAGGAGCCAACTTTCCTTGCATTCAATCACAGGAATTTCAAGGCTAGTCTCCGGTCTCAGGGTAGCCTAGGCTATCAGAGAGATTCAGGCTCCTGATAAAACCCCACTTTTGCTGGGCTTTGAAAATAGTTTGTAACCAATGCATGAGTTGAGAACATGCTGTGAAGCAGTGATCACAGAAAAAATCTTGTACACTAGGGGTAGGACCCCAGACTCCAGACCCACCTGGACCACTTATTGTTGTGTGGCTCTGATATCTCATTATACGGTATAGGCCTCATTCTCTTTTTTAATAAGTAAGGAAAGAGCACTAGATGGTTTTTATTGGTTTTCAGGTCCTGGTAGCTCAGATGGTAAAGAACCTGCCTATAGTACAGGAGACCCAGGTTCGATCCCTGGGTTGGGAAGAGCCCTTGGAGAAGGGAATAGCAACCCATTCCAGTATTCTTACCTGGAGAATTCCATGGACAGAGGAGCCTGGAGGGCTATGGTCCATGGGGTTGCAAAGAGTCAGACACAACTGATGCAACTAAAACTTTCAGGCCCAGCATTCGATAAATGACCTTCTGGGTGCTTGTCTAGGAACCTACCCACTGTGGCACTGTGTGTGTTTAAAAGTAAAAAAACAAAAACAAAATCTGGCAATTGTCTGGAACACAGCAAATTTATAAGCATAGGATTACATTAAAGCAAAAAATCTCATTTACTGTCATATTGCATATGTGCTCAGTTGCTCAGTCATGTTGGACTCTGCGACCCAACAGACTGTACCCCGCCAGGTTCCTCTGTCCATGGAATTTTCCAGGCAGAAATACTGGAGTGGGTTGCCATTTCCTACTCCAGGGGATCTTCCCAACCCAGCTCGAATCCACATCTCTTGTGTCTCCTACATTGGAAGGCAGATTCTGTACCACTGAGCCACCTGGGAAGCCCATTGTCATGTTACTTATAATAAATCCTGTACTGGTATGGAAGCAGTTCTACCTTATGAAGCAAGCTTTGTGTGTGTTTCTGTGTTTGTATGCTTGCATGTGTGTGTGTTTTAAACACTCCTACAATTTGTGCAATTAGCCAGTTCAGTTGCTCAGTCATGGCTGACTTGTTGCAACCCCATGGACTGCTACGCAATTTGAGCATACAAAAATCTAACTCTACAGAATCCAAAATTAGCTGCATGATCAGTGAGTGAACTAACAAAGTGATGATAATCATATTCAGAGCAATAAAGGAGAAGATACTCTATAAAGAAGCATTAATGAGAAATGATGAACCTAAGCTGTTGTCAAAACAGATGGAACCAAGCCTGTTGGGTAGTTTCCCATATGACAGGGAAGCTAGACTTTGAATTCCTAAGGTCCAGCTCTGGCTTCTGTTTATTATGTCACAGAGCTTTAGGAGAACTTTAGAAAAATTGGATTACAACACAAGCACAGACGTTTCTGGAAAGGGTGTGGGAAAGCCAAGCCTCTTTATTTTAATATGAATTAAGTCTTCATCTCTGGTTTTGAGTTGAACTTGCTCTTGTTCAGGTTTTCCCGCTAACACTTGCCTTGGCTGCAAAGCTAAGCTTCAAGGCATCAATTAACATCTCACACTTTGCCTCATCCGTCTCCTGCTTGTCACCTAACATTTTGCTTGAATCACTTTCAAATTCTCTCTCTGAACAAACCTGTACTTATCCCATGATTGGGCTCTGACTTAATCAAGTCATGCTTGTTCATTTATTCTTTCTGTTTAGAACTGTGTCTGGGAAAATGAATACCTTTTACTTTTAAATTGTGGATTAAAAAATACAAATGTGTACAGGTTAAAAATAGATATATATTTTGCTTTCTGACACTACTTTATATTTTATAAAAATATGGGTAAAACAAGGAAAATAAATATTTGAATTGTGTCATTCCAGGTGTTATACATTTTCCTCATAGACAATTTTGAAATTACTTTTAAAGTTAGCATTATAATTTTTTTATGTTTTGCTGTCATAGACACAGATGTCACATTCTACAACAGGTTTGCGTTTGAATATAAGAAGCTTTTGGTAACCTGCTACATTACAAAAATTTTAAATAAATTTATTATTTAAAGTAACTTTCCTTTTACTCCTTGAAGTGTTCTAAATATATAACCACATCATCTACAAGTGCAGACAGTTTCACCTTTTTCTTTCCAATCCTTATGCCTGTAATTGCTCTATTTTCATCTAATTGTATGAGTAATTCTTCTAACATAATGTTAAATATAAGGAGAATTTTCCCCCATATTTAATAAGAAAGCCCTTAGAGTTTCTCCATTAAGTAAGATGAAGGCTTTGGAACTCACACACACACACACACAGAACGGATATAAGAATCTTTAAGGATGTATTCATCGATTCCTACTTCATTTAGTCTTTCTCACATGAGTGGGTGAATTTTTCCAAATGTATTTTCTGTGTCTACAGAGACAATCATATTATTTTTCTCCCAAACTCAATTAAAATGATGGATTATACCAATGGATTGCCTAATATTGATCTATCCTTGTATTTCTGAAATAAAAAGTATTTGGTCATAGTTTCTTAATTTTAATTACTATTAGATGTATTTGCTAATAATTTATTTTAAATTTTTACATCAATACTAATAGGTGAAATTGCCTGTAATTTTCTTTGTATTGCAATCATTGTCAAGCATAGGGAACAATGTTAAACCCACTGCACAGAAAGAATCTGGAAATTTCCTAACTGAAACTATCTTATTCTTAACAGTTGAGTTGATAGACCCTCCCTGGAAAAGGAAATGGTAACCCACTCTAGTGTTCTTGCCTGGAATATCTCATGGACAGAGAAATCTGGCGGGCTACAGTCCATAGGGTCGCAAAGAGTCGGACATGACTTAGCGAGTGAACAGCAACCAAGACAGACCCTATATGCTATGCAGACCAGTTTGGAAGGGAGAACTCTAACTAATTTCTTTATTCTATTGTAATTAGTTTGTTTAGACTCTATATCTCTAGTGAAGTCAATTTTTATAAGTTGTATTTTTCTTTAGAAATTATTATGTTTCATTTATTCATCATTTGGTTATTTCATTTACTATGAGATTCATTCCGGACAATGGCATTTGCCAATGTGACACCAGCTGAGGCTGGAAAATCACTTGTGCACTGAGGTTTGCTCTCTGGCTGTGGTTGAAGTGCTGTGACCACCAAGTAAACAAGCCTGAGCCAGCCTGAAGGAGGCTGCAAGGCCACATGTGAGAACCAGGATGCCGCTCCGTCAGCCTGCCAGCCGTCAGACACCCCAGTGAGGCCATCTTGGACCCTCCAGACTCCAGCTGATCAGAGAGCCCCAAGAAGATTAGGCATGGTGGTTAAAACCAGAGGACCATCCTATCTTTCACACAGAGTGAAAGATAGGTGATCATTTTCAGCTGCTGACTTTGAGGTGGTTTGTTTTGCATCATGAGCTTAAGGATATAGAAGTCAACATCCAACAGAATTGCAAAATTCCAGGAGGAGGGCTGTTTAAATAGAGAGTCCCTGAAGAGACTACATTCTGAAGGGTGAGAAGAGGTGAGGTTTTGAATGAGGTGAAAGTGGGGTCGGTGATGAGGATGAAGAGGGAAGAGAAGAACAGAAGCTGAGGGTAGAGCCGTGACACTGTGCAGGGGAAGGTAAAACAACTTGGAGTTTGGGTTTACGGTGCACTAAGAAGCCATTAAAAGGGGTGTGAGGAAGAATGTAACATGGGGTTTCTTTGAAAACTTACAGATGATTCCAGTGTATAAATCAAAGTTGAGAATCACTGGTTTAGATTATAGGAAAAGCCAATGACAAGACTCTGAAATACATTGCTAGCTACTTTAACCTTCTTCTCTTTCTTTAGTCACTTACTAGGCTATCATTTGAAAGTGTATACTCTGCAGGGTGGACAAACCAAATGCCAAAAGTGTAGGAGCCAAGCAAATAAACAAAAGAATAAAGCAGGAGAGATTTTTAAGTTGGGACATTCTACTTAGTCCTACTGGTTAAAAGCAAGACAATAAGCCCCAGATAGAGTTGCTTATGCTAACCAAGCCCCACATAACCAAATTGAGACTTAGTTAATTATATACTTGCAGTTTTTCCAGAAATGGAATCTTCAACCACTTAATCAGGAATCACCTGATCAGTTAGGTCATCTGCCTGAGAGACCCTGTCTTCCCCTAAAGGAAAATAACTTTGCAATAACCAATCTGCTTTTTAGCCTGGTATAACTTCCTTGTTTCCACTTACTTCTACCAATAGTCTTCTGTTCAGCTCCTCAGAGCCCCTTTCATTTGCTAAATTGTATGCTGCCTAACTCAAATCAATTTTTGCTCAAATAAACTCTTAATTTTATAAATATGCCTCAGTTTATCTGTGGACATACTGATTTGTATTTCCCATGTTTCAACTCTGGGTTGGAGGGTAATAGAGAGAGGTGGAGATTGTAGCAACAGAAACAGACACCAGTAACTCAAGACCAAAAGCCAGATGCAATGTTACAGCTTTTGAATTTTTAAGAAAAGCCAGGAAGGAGATAACTAAAAGAAATCCACAGTTTTTATTTTTTAAAATACATTATAATTTTTTAAAAGTTTGATTGCTCACCTTCCCCCTGAAAATAATGCACAGATAATACAACCTATATGACAAATTGGACCCTCAAGGCCCCAATTTAAGACTGGCTGTCTGTAAAAATTTCAATTGAATAAGAAAAAAGGGACAGAGTATGACAAGTTAGATTTTCAGTAAGAAACAATTCCTGCTGCTCCAGGGGACAGAAAGCAGAGGTTCGGGACCTAAAACTGATGGAGAGGTAAGAACTGCATAATGGTGTGATCACTCACCTAGAGCCACACATCCTGGAATGCGAAGTCAAGTGGGCCTTAGGAAGCATCACTATGAACAAAGCTAGTGGAGGTGATGGAATTCCAGTTGAGCTATTGCAAATCCTAAAAGATTATGCTGTGAAAGTGCTGCAGTCAGTATGCCAGCAAATTTGGAAAACTCAGCAGTGGCCACAGGACTGGAAAAGGTCAGTTTTCATCCCAATCCCAAAGAAGGGCAATGCCAAAGAATGTTCAAACTACTGCACAATTGCACTCATCTCACACACTAGCAAAGTAATGCTCAAAATTCTCCAAGCCAGGCTTCAACAGTACGTGAACTGTGAAATTCCAGATGTTCAAGCTGGATTTAGAAAAGGCAGAGGAACCAGGGATCAAATTGCCAACGTCCACTGTATTATCAAAAAAGCAAGAGAATACCAGAAAAACATCTGCTTCTGCTTTATTAATTATGAAAAAGACTTTGTGTGGATCACAACAAACTGTGGAAAATTCTTCAAAAGATGGGAATACCAGACCACCTTACCTGCCCCCTGAGAAATCTGTATGCAGGTCAAGAAGCAATAGTTAGAACCAGACATGGAACAACAGACTGGTTCCAAATTGGGAAAGGAGTACGTCAAGGCTGTATATTGTCACCCTGCTTATTTAACTTATATGCAGAGTACATCATGAGAAACGCTGGGCTGGAAGAAGCACAAGCTGGAATCAAGATTGCCGGGAGAAATATCCTCAGATATGCAGATGATACCACCCTTATGGCAGAAAGTGAAGGAGAACTAAAGAGCCTCTTGATGAAAATGAAAGAGGAGAGTGAAAAAGCTGGCTTAAAACTCAACATTCACAAAATGAAAATCATGCCATCCAGTCTCATCACTTCATGGCAAATAGATGGGGGAAGCAATGGAAACAGTGACAGACTTTATTTTCTTGAGCTCCAAAATCACTGCAGATGGTGACTATAGTCATGAAGTTAAAACACACTTGCTCCTTGGAAGAAAAGCTATGACTAACCTAGACAGCATATTAAAAAGCAGAGACAATACTTTGCCAACAAAGGTCCATCTAGTCAAAGCTATGATTTTTCCAGTAGTCATGTATGGTTGTGAGAGTTGGACTACAAAGAAAGCTGAGCATGAAGAATTGATGCCTTTGAACTGTGGTGTTGGAGAAGACTCTTGAGAGTTCCTTGGACTGCAAGGAGATCCAACCTGATGTGAAGAACTGACTCCTTAGAAAAGATCCTGATCCTGGGGAAGACTGAAGGCAGGAGAAGGGGACAAAAGAGGATGAGATGGGTGTATGGCATCACCAACTCGATGGACATGAGTTTGAGCAATCTCCCAGAGGTGGTGATGGACAGGGAAGCCTGGCATGCTACAGTCCATGGGGTTGCAAAGAGTCAGACATGACTCAAGTACTGAACTGAAAGTCTGCATTCTTGATAATGTCAGTCACTGCTTTGGGGGTCACTAGAATTTAAAAGCATATGTTAGATATAGAAACTTAAAGGAAAAAACCCTCAGATTGTTTTGATTTTAGGAATCTCTTTTCTCTCTCTCTCTCTCTCTCTCTTTTTCTCTGGCTTTTTTAGCAAGTTTTCTGTCTCTTGCTTCTTTCTAAATCCTTCTAGCTCCCTAATCAACTAAGTATATTGTATTCTTTGCCCATTCCAGAATTTATTGCTTCAAGATTCTTTAAATGAACTCTTTTCTCAACCGCAGAAGTACATCCCATGGCAAATAAGAACATTAAAAGATGTTTAACATCTTTAGTATTCAGGGAAGCTGAAATGAAAACCACAATGAAATATTTCTATGCACTCATCAGTGTGGCTGAAATAAGGAATCGTGACAAGACCGAACACTGGCAAAGATGCAGAGAGACTGAATCATGTATGTTGTTATGGGGAAGCAGAACGGTACAACCACGGTGGAAAATAGTTTGACAGTTTCTTATAAAACTAAGCATGGTATAACCCTGTGATCCACGCATTTCACTTGTGGGCATTTACCCTAGAGAAATGAAAACTTACATTCATGCAGAAACCTGTATAAAAATGCTCATAGCCACTGTATTCATGAAATGATGAAAGAAAGCGTTAGTTGCTCAGTCCTATCCGACTCTGTGGCCCCACAGACTGTAACCCACCACCAGGCTCCTCTGTCCATAGAATTCTCCAGACAAGAATATTGGAGTGGTTAGCCGCTTCCTTCTCCAGAAGATCTTCCCAATTCAGGGATCAAACTGGGATCACTTGCATTGCAGGCAGATTCCCTACCCTTTACTTATAATAAGCCCCAAACTGAAAACACATCAGATGTCCTTCGTGAGATGAAGAGTTAAATTAAGGCACAAATTAGAGACTTCCCTGGTGGTCTAGCCACTAAGATTCCATGCTCCCGATGTAGGAGACCTAGGTTCGATTCCTGGTCAGGGAACTAGATGCCACATACCACAACTAAGAGTTCGCATGCAGCAGTTTAAAATCCTGCACGCCTCAATGAAGACCAAAGATCCCACGTGCCGCATCTGAGACCCAGTGCAGCTGTATTTTGTTCTCCCACTTGACTTCAGCCTGTTTCCTTTGTGTGACCCCCAGAATTGGGGTACTAGTGGCTTTTTGCTCACTGGTCTCCTCACTATATTGCACATGGCATTCCATCCACTGTGTAACAAATTCCCTGCATTAAATTTCCTCTGTTGTAAGTATTAAAGTGCTTTCTGTTTTTCTGTCTAGACCCCTGGAAAGTTGAATAAAAGTAAGAGCCTTCATATGGTTGATAAATCTCCTTCTATGGCTAGTTTTCTGTAAGTGTTTTCAAAATAATAAGCAAATATTACATTTTGTCAAATATTTCTTCTGCACTATTTGAAATAATCATACCCTTTTTCATTCCTAGTCTATGAGTGTAGAGATTATACTAACAATTTCTGCTATTGAATCATCAAACCATTTGGTTACCTGCTTTTTTCATTTAGAATGATGGAATTCTCCTGCTATGTCTGATTACCTGAGTTGTATCTAAGCTTCTGTGCTCCTTGGACAAGGCTGTCCAGGACAGCCTAGCAGCTCTTCTTTGTTAGCCTCTGCAGCCAAATCCATCCTGGCAAGGACCTCCTCATAGGCTTAGCCATCCATTTTCCCCACCCCCATCCCATCAAAGAACAGAATTCTACCTAGAAACAAGCTTCCTTTATTGATGGACCAAATTTCTTTGGTCCATCATGAATTTCCTGGGCTTCCCTGGTGGCTCAGCTGGTTAGAATCCGCCTGCCAATGCAGGAGACTCAAGAGAACTGGGTTTAGTCCATGGGTTGGGAAGATCCTCTGGAGGAGGAAATGAAAACCTACTCCAAAATTCTTGCCTGGAGAATTCCATGGACAGAGGAGCCTGGTGGGCTGCAGTCCATAGGGTCACAAAGAGTTTTATGCAGCTGAAATGACTTAGCACACGTGCACATGGAAGTTCCTTAAAAAACTAAAAATGCAGGTTTTAACTGAAAGCCTGACTCCAAATTCTTTTTCCATTTCAATACATATGTTTTTAAAAATTATTCTCTCTTCAGTCGATTTTTATCCAGGAGAATAAATGCAAGCAGGATTTTATTTAACACCACTGATAACGTTGTAAATGATTTTAAAGCTTGCCCTGAGAGGAAAGTAAACCTATAATCAGCACAAGATAAATCATCTTTATCTTTCACAGAAATAACTATAATCAAAGCTGTTCTCGTATCTCATGCATGCTGACCTCCTTTTTAATGGCTTGTATTTCAAACTTGAGCTCGGGCACAAATAGAAGACAAAATGGAATATGAATACATCTGAATCAGTAAGAAGAATTCTCAGATTACCTAGTATCAACCATTTTTTTTTTTTTTGGCTTCCCTGGTGGCCCAGATGGTAAAGAATCTGCCTGCAATGCAGGAGACACAGGTTTGATCCCTGGGTCTGAAAGTTCAATTCCTGGGTAGGGAAGATCCCCTGGAAGAGGACATGGCAAATCATGCCAGTATTCTTGGCTGGAGAATCCTCATAGAGAGAGGAGCCTGACCGGCTAAAGTCTGCTGGATCATTGGATTGCAAAGAGTCAAACATAACTAAATTAAGTTCCTTTTCATATGCGTAGAGGCCATTTGGATACCTGCTTCTGTGAAGTGCCTGTTCAAGTCATTTACTCATTTTTCATTGTAATGTTTTCTTCATACTAATCTATCGGCATTTTTTTTACACATTTGGAGGATGAGTAGGAGGGACATGTATTGTAGACATCCTCTCAAAGCCTGAGCTTGTCTTTTCACTCTCTTCCTGTAGTCTTTTGATAAACTTAAGTTCTTCATTTTAATAAACCCCTTTTTCAGGTTTTGAGCCTATATTCTTATAACCTATATGATTGGAAATTTTAAAAAATATATATAGATATAGGAGAACTGAAGGGTGCTAATTTTACCTTCTAGATAAATTATCTAAACTATAAAATCCACACTCAGTTTTTTAAAGGAAGAAATTATTATTTTTAAGGGAAAGGAAGTCAATTTCTTTTTCATTTTGGACAAAAATGTCCAAGGTAAGATGAAATGATTACAGGGAAAAGTCCCACATACAGCTGAGAAAATCTGGGTACACGTATGATTTTAAGAATGTATAGTGATTCTTGTCAGAGATGGGGTGGTAGGCCCCATAGGCCATGCCAAGTTGGTAGCTTAGCATCACTGAAACTTAGGAAAGGAACTGTCTTAGTCATTTGTTTTGAAGTCCTAGCAAGATCTGGTTAAAAAAAATAAAGTGCTTCAAAATATTTTTTTAATGGATCAATAGAAATGAGTCCCAATTCAAAATGGAATATGCTCTTCCAACAAAAAGACCTCCTTTAGCAGGGAAGATGTGTTTTGCTGAGAAAGGTGAAAATTTAAAGGGAAAGGTAATTTCAGCGAAATGCATATTAAAACAGCTCTTACACATAGATCAATACAACAGAACATAGAGCCAAGAATTAAATCCGCACATACACGGTCAATTAACTTGTGATGAAAGGAGCCAAGAATATCTGAGAGGAAGAGACAATCTCTTCAATAAATGATGCTGGGACAGCTGGAGAGTCACATGCAAAAGAATGAAATTGGACCATATCTTATACATTTTATCTCACAAAAATCAAATTGGATTAAAATGGATTAAAGACTTGAATGTAAGACCTGGAGCCGTAAAACTCCTAGAAGAAAGGCAATTAGTTCCTGGATACCAATCTAGGCAATGATTTTTCAATTTGACCCCAAAAGCAAAGGCAACAGAAGCAAAAATAAGCAAGTAGAACAACATCACATTGAAAGGCTTCTGAACAGCAAAGGAAACCGTCAACAAAACAAAAAACAGCCTACCATATAGGAGAAAATACTTGTACATCATATATCTGAATAGGGGCTAATATCCAAAATATATTAAAAACTCAACAACTCAGTGGCAAAAAATAAATTAATTAATTACATAAACCAAGGGGATTTGAATAGATATTTATCTAAAACAGACACAGAGTCAACAAGTACACAAAAAGGTGCTCATCGTCATTAATCTTCAGAGAAATGCAAATCAATATCACAATGAGACACCAACTCACACTTGTTAAAATTGCTGTTATCAGAATGATAAGAAATAGTGCTGGTGAGGATATAACGAGAAGGAAACACTCGTGCATTGTTGAAAGTGAAGTCACTCAGTCCTGTTGGACTTGTTGCGACCTCATGGACTATAGCCTACCAGGTTCCTCTGTCCATGGGATTTTGTAGCCTACCAGGCAAGAGTACTGGAGTGGGCTGCCATTTCCTTCTCCAGGGGATCTTCCTGACCCAGGGTTGAACCCAGGTCTCCTGCATTGCAGGCAGATGCTTTACTCTCTGGGCCACCAGGGAAGCCCTGGTGGGAATGTAAACGGATGCGACCACTATGGAAAACAGTATAGAGCTTCCTTTAAACAATTAAAAATAAAACTACCGTGTGCTCCAGCATCTCCACTTCCGGGTAGTTACAGGAAACAGAGATCTTAATTTGAAAAGATATCTACATGGTCATTGAAGCATTATTTACAATAGCCAAGATATGGAAACAATTTAAGGGTCCATCAATGGATGAAGGGATGAAGAAAAAGTGATATAGGTGCAATGAAATACTATTCAGCAGAACAAAAGAAGAAAGACTTACCATTGACAACCTGGATGGATCTTGAGGGCATTAATGCTAAATAAGTCAAACAGAGAAAGGCAAATACTGTATGATCTCACTTAAATGTGCAATCTGAAAAGAAAACCAAAAAACCCTCATAGTTACATGGAATAGATTAGTGGCCACCAGAAGCGTGGCGTGCAGAGTGAGGAAAGTGAAAGAAAGTGGTCAAAATTCCAGGTATAAAATAAATAAGCCCTGCATTCTATATTTGAAAGTTGTTAAAATAGTGGATAGTAAAACTTCTTCATTTCAGTTCAGTTCAGTCGCTCAGTCGTGTCTGACCCTTTGCGACCCCGTGAATCGCAGCACGCCAGGCCTCCCTGTCCATCACCAACTCCTGGAGTTCACTCAGACTCACGTCCATCGAGTCAGTGATGCCATCCAGCTGTCTCATCCTCTGTCGTCCCCTTCTCCTCCTGCCCCCAATCCCTCCCAGCATCAGAATCTTTTCCAATGAGTCAACTCTTCGCATGAGGTGGCCAAAGTACTGGAGTTTCAGCTTTACCATCATTCCTTCCAAAGAAATCCCAGGGCTGATCTCCTTCAGAATGGACTGGTTGGGTCTCCTTGCAGTCCAAAGGGACTCTCAAGAGTCTTCTCCAACACCACAGTTCAAAAGCATCAATCCTTCAGCGCTCAGCCTTCTTCACAATCCAACTCTCACATCCATACATGACCACAGGAAAAACCATATTACCACAAGAAAATTGTAACTATTTGTGGCAATGGATATTAACTAGACTTATTTTGGTGATCTTTCTAAAATACATACATGTGTCAAATCATGTTGTCCATCTGAAACTAATATAATGTTATGTGTCAATTATATCTCAATTTAAAGTAAAATACTCTAGCAGACAAAATAATGGCCTCCCAAAGGTGTCCTCGTCCTAACCCTCAGAACCTTGAATGTGTAAATTTACACAACAAAAGAGACATTGTTCAAATAACTAAATTAGAGATGGGAAGTTTGTCTTGGATTATCCACATGGGCCCAAGGTAATCATTAGAATTCTTAAGAAAGGAAGACAAGAGATGGATAGCAGAAATAGAAAATGTGAAACAAAAGGTTGGAAATAAAAGTAAGGAGCCACCAGCTGAGGAACACAGGAGGCACCTAGAGGATGAGAAGGGACAAGGAACAGATTCTCCCCTCTGAGACACCAAGAAGGAACTGGTTCTACCAGACATCTTGACTTTAGTGCCATGAAACAGAGTTGGAACTCCTCCAGGAATGGAAGATAATAAATGTGTGATGCTTTAAGCCACTAGGGCTTCCCAGCTGGCACTAGTGGTAAAGAATCTGCCTGCCAATACAGGAGACATAAAAGACTTGGGTTTGATCCCTGGGTTGGGAAGATCCCCTGGAGAAGGGCATGGCTACCCACTCAGGTATTCTTCCCTGGGGAATCCCATGGACAGAGGAGTCTGTCAGGTTACAGTCCATGGGGCCACAAAGAGTCAGACATAACTCAGTGACTGAGAAAACACTTTAAGCCACAACACTTGTGATAATTTGTTATAATGGCAATTGGTTCAGTTCAGTCGCTCAGTCATGTCCAACTCTTTGTGACCCATTGGACTTCAGCACTCCAGGCCTCCGTGTCTATCACCAACTCCCGGAGTCTATTCAAACTCATGTCCATTGAGTCGGTGATGCCATCCAACCATCTTATCCTCTGTTGTCCCCTTCTCCTCCTGCCTTCAATCTTTCCCAGTATCAGGGTCTTTTGCAATGAGTCAGCTCTTCCCATCAGGTGGACAATCTATCGGAGTTTCAGCTTCAGCATCAGTCCTTCCAATGAATATTCAGGACTGATTTCCTTTAGGATGGACTGGTTGGATCTCCTTGCAGTCCAAGGGATTCTCAAGAGTCTTCTCCAGCACCACAGTTCAAAAGCATCAATTCTTCCTGCTTAGCTTTCTTTATAGTCCTACTCTCACATGACTACTGGAAAAACCATAGCCTCGACTAGACAGACCTCTGTTGGCAAAGTAATGTCTCTGCTTTTTAATATGCTGTCTAGGTTGGTCATAACTTTCCTTCTAAGGATAACCGTCTTTTAATTTCATGGCTGCAGTCACCATCTGCAGTGATTTTGGAGCCCCCCCAAAATAAAGTATGCCACTGTTTCCCCATCTATTTGCTATGAAGTGATGGGACCAGATGCCATGATCTTCGTTTTCTGAATGTTGAGCTTTAAGCCAACTTTTTCACTCTCCTCTTTCATTTTCATCAAGAGGCTCTTTAGTTCTTCTTCGCTGTCTGCCATAAGGGTAATGTCATCTGCATATCTGAGGTTATTGATATTTCTCCTGGCAATCTTGATTACATTTTGTGCTTCATCTAGTCCAGTGTTTCTCATGCATAAGCATTTCTGCATATGAGATAAATAAGCAGGGTGACAATATACAGCCTTGACGTACTCCTTTCCCTATTTGGAACCAGTCTGTTGTTCCATGTCTGGTTCTAACTGTTGCTTCTTGACCTGCATACAGATTTCTCAAGAGGCAGGTCAGGTGGTCTGGTATTCCATCTCTTTCAGAATTCTCCACAGTTTGTTGTGATCCACACAGTCAAAGGCTTTGGCGTAATCAATAAAGCAGAAGTAGATGTTTTGCTAGTATTCTCTTGTTTTTTTGATGATCCAACAGATGTTGGCAATTTGATCTCTGGTTCCTCTGCCTTTTCTAAATCCAGCTTGAACATCTGGAACTTCACGGTTCACGTACTATTGATGCCTGGCTTGGAGAATTTTGAGCATTACTTTGCTAGTGTGTGAGATGAGTGCAATTGTGCAGTAGTTTCAACATTCTTTGGCGTTGCCCTTCTTTGGGATTGGGATGAAAACTGACCTTTTCCAGTCCTGTGGCCACTGCTGAGTTTTCCAAATTTGCTGGCATATTGAGTGCAGCACTTTTAGGATTTGCATCATCTTTTAGGATTTACAGCATTTACAGCATCATCTTTTAGGATTTGCAATAGCTCCACTGGAATTCCATCACCTCCACTAGCTTTGTTCATAGTGATGCTTCCTAAGGCTCACTTGACTTCACATTCCAGGATGTCTGGCTCTAGGTGAGTGATCACACCATCGTGATTATCTGGGTCATGAAGATCTTTTTGTACAGTTCTTCTCTATATTCTTGCCATCTCTTCTTAATATCTTCTGCTTCTGTTAGGGCTTCCCTTGTGGCTCAGCTGGTAAAGAATACTCCCGCAATGTGAGAGACCTGGGTTATATCCCTGGAATGGGAAGATTCCCCTGGAGAAGGGAAAGGCTACCCAGTCCAGTATTCTGGCCTGGAGAATACCATGGACTCTATAGTACATGGGGTCACAAACAGTCGGCCATGACTGAGTGACTTTCACAAAATATAATGGCAATAGGGAAACTAATATAATCACAGGGAGATGTTATCTCATACCAATCAGACTGGCAAAAATTAAATAGTCTAGTAGTATTTGAGTATAAAGCAATAAAATTTTTCATGCACTAATAATTGATGTACAAAAGTCTTGGGAAACACTTTCCCATTAGCTAGTAAAATGAAAGTATCTGTATACTCTTCAACTCACCCATTCTCTTTCCAGGCATGTATTCTAGAGAAAATCTTGCACAGATATACCAGGAATACATATGGACTTTCAAGAGTCTGACTGCTCATGTTGTACTGTTTAAGCTGGTGGTAGTTATTTCATTTCTTAAAATTTAGTCATTGTATTTAAGTTATATACACTCATTTGTGTATATGAAGCAATTCAGTATACAAAAGGGCTCTGATATCTTTCCATTCTTCTTTATAATGTTCTCAACTCAGTTCTTATGCATCTTTTGTTAGTTTTGTTCCTATGCACCTTTCTTTTTAGGGAGGGATACTCTTATAAATGGTAGCTTTTTAAGACTGTTTATTTCTGGCTTGTTAAAATGCATCTGACCTTTGTATGTTGTTCTTCTATCTAGGGACATTTTTTAACTTTCTTATACTAATAATATGTCTGTAGATTGAGTTTTTAATGTAGATAATTGTGTCATCTACAAACAATGACTTTTTTCCCTTTCTTTCTGATCTTCATGGCTTTTTTCTTGCCTTATTACAATGAATACAAGTTTCAGAGCAGTGTTTAGTAGTTGGAGTGAGAGTGCCTGTCCTCCTTGCTGATTTTGAAATCACATTTGAAAGCATCATTACATGTGATATTACTGTGGGTTTTTGAGGACACTTCTCCTCAGGTTTTAAAAGTTCTCTTCTACTCCTAATTTGTGAAAAGTTTGTAGACTGATTGCTGAATATATTCAATGTTGGGTGATCATATAATTTCTCCCTTCAATTGCTTAATACAGTAAATTACATTTATGCTGCTGCTAAGCTGCTAAGTCACTTCAGTCATGTCCGACTCTGTGCGACCCCAGAGACGGCAGCCCACCAGGCTCCCCCGTCCCTGGGATTCTCCAGGCAAGAACACTGGAGTGGGTTGCCATTTCCTTCTCCAATGCATGAAGGTGAAAAGTGAAAGTGAAGTCGCTCAGTTGTGTCCGACTCTTAGTGATCCCATGGACTGCAGCCTAACAGGCTCCTCCATCCATGGGATTCTCCAGGCAAGAGCATTGGAGTGGGGTGCCATTGCCTTCTCTGAAATTACATTTATAAACTAGTCATACTTGGTAATAATCTCTATAATATGCATACTTATAGCCCATTTTTGTTCTATAGATCTCTCTTTATCTTTCATATAGAAAAACATTATTTGGAACAAAAATGGGCTATAAGTATGCATATTATAGAGATTATTACTGAAATTACATTTATAAACTAGTCATATTTGGTAATAATCTCTATAATATGCATATTATAGCCTATTTTTGTTCCAAATAATGTTGTTCTATATGAAAGATAAAGAGAGATCTATAGAGTTCTATCCTGTGTGTATATAACACTCTGTTCATCTATGTGTAAATCATGTGTGTGTGTTTGTGTGTGTGCTCTTAATCACGTCCCACTCTTTGGGACTCCATGGAATACAGCCTGTCGGCCTCCTCTGTCCATGAAGTTTCCCAGGCAAGAATACTGGAGTGGGTTGCCATTTCCTACTCCATATAAAGCATGGCTAACAACAGTCTCTGAGATAAAAACTGTTGAGATTTAGCTTTACAGATTCATCTTGTGTCCTTCACAAAGATACAGGATCTAAGATTCTATAAAATCATCATCAACTTCATCACCTACAAAACTGATACAGTGGCTATGGCAATAGTAGATGACATTTGAAAAATATCTGGAATGTGATTAGAAATGCGCACCCCACATTCAGTCCTCATGCTCCATTATAAGCAATGTTTTCCAGGACTGTATACTGTATTAAGTATCTCTCAAGGTTTGGGGTTAAGATTTTGAATTAGACATTTTAACAATTTTGTATTAGATATTTTAATGTCACACAAAAAAAGAAATTTGACATTTTTTCTCTTGATTTCACATCCTATATAGCAGCAGTGAGATTTCCATTCACCTGTCAGTTGGCTGACCGCATCTCTCACACTCAAATCAGCTGTGGTCTCCAGTCTTTCCTAAATGTATCACAAGGAAAAACGGCTTATGATTCCTTCACCTGTATTTGTACTATGAGGTCATTAAAATCTGAATAGTGGGACTTTCCTGGCAGTCCAGTGGTTAAGAATTCACGCTTCCACTTACCATCGAACTTCCATGGGTTCGATCCCTGGTCAGGGAGCTAAGATCCTCCATGCTGCATGGTATAGCCAAAAAAATAAATAAAAAATAACTTTAAGTAAGCGTCTTTTAAAAAAGAAGAAGAAAATTAATAGAAGCAGGGGAAAAATAAAACTCTCACATTTCCATGTGAGAAAACTCAGTTCCAAAGCAATGAGAGGATTTCCCCATATGCATTAACAGAGATTAGAAGCAGTTCCAGAGTCTGAGTCGGAACTGGGACTCCCAGTCCAGGGCTCAATGCAGCCACAGACATGATTGAGAATTTAGTTTTGCTGTAACAGGATGGCCACACACACGCTGCTCATAGAATATAACCTTCATTCCTCCTGACAAATCAGATGTCAAACGTTATTATCCACTTGGTTGATATCAAAATGTGTTATATTGAAAGGAACTATTATTTACCAAGCTTTGCCCTAGCAAAGTGTCACCAGTCTTGGATTGACTAAAAGGCTTTTTATGAAAGTATAAATAAAAAGTGCACAAATGGCATTGGAGTTTTCCTGAGAGGTTTCAAAAGACCGTGTTCTTCAGAAGAACTAGGACTTCCCTTGGAGTAAAGCAATAGGTTACTAGGCTCTAGAGAGAATAAATAAAATGGTCTGATGTTCATTTTTCATTCTCAGTAAAATATTGATGGAGCACCACTGTCAAAATCTATTTGGCAAACCGCATAGTGTGTCTTAAATTATAACCCTCTGTGTTTCCTGACACAAAGAATATCATCTTTCAAAATGTTCCAAAATAAAAGGTGCAGAAAAAAATTGAATTCTAGTTTATATGTTTGATACTAAAACCATCAATACTTGAAGAAATCTGTATGTGTTACAAAATCAAGCAAAGGTCAATGAACTTTCTGACTGTATTTATATATGTGCTGAATATGTATTTTTTTCTTTCCACTTAATTGCAAAAAGATCATTTGTGTCAACAGTTTTACAAACCACTCTTAAGTATTTTAAATATTTTATTTCTAGCATTCATATGCATGTGCTTTGCCAGTTTAAATACTACAGTGATCATAGAATAATTCAAATCCATCATGCATTTATTTACTAAGTATATAAAGCATATTCTTTGCTGATTATAGTAAATAAAATGTTTTTATAAGTAGGGACAACATTTCTCACAGGCATAGTGCAAAAATACTGGAGACAACATTTTGTCACTAATTGCACAATGTTCTCTTCACAGCTAACCTTTAGTTTTAAATGTTCATATTACTTACAGAGGACACAGAAGCAGCAGCCAGACACAGCTTTTGGGGGTAATTATCTTCTCTTTCAAAATCTTGTACTTTACCAATTCCACTAAAACAAAGCATATGAAAATGGGAAGAACAATATTAATCTAAGTTTTTAAGCATTTGAATTACTTTAGCAAGTTTTAATTAGATTCATCTTTTAAATAATTTTTTTAGAACGATCAAACATTGCAAGTATGTTACAGAGTTTTCATATACCCCACACCCAGTTTTTCTTATTATTAACATCTGATGTTAGTATATGTGTTGTGATTAATAGACCAGGATTGATAAACTATTAACTAAAATACTTACTTTATTCAGAGTCCCTTAGCTTTTACCTAATGTTCTGCTTCTGGCCCAGCATCCCATCCAGGACACCACGTCACATTAGTAATCATGTCTTTTGGCCATAACAGGTGCTCAGATCTTCCTTGTCTTTAGTGACCTTGACAACGTGGGGATGTACAGTCCAGGTATTTTTGTAGAACATCCCCTGATTCAAATGTGTCTCATGGTTTTCTCATGATTTGGTTCAGTGCAGGTCCAATCCCTGGATTGGGAAGATCCCCTGGAGAAGGAAATGGCAACCTACTCCATTATTCTTACCTGAGAAATCCCATAGACAGAGGAGCCTAGTGGGCTACAATCCATGGGGTCACAAAGAGTCAGACACCAGTGAGTGACTAAGCAAATTCCTCGTGATTAGACTGGAGTTGCATGTTTTGGAGAGAAAGATCACAGAAGTAAAGTGCCATTTTTACCACATCATATCAAGGATACACACCGTCAGGCTGACTTATCACACGATGGTGAATTTGATCACACGGCTGAGGAAGTGTTTTCCGGCTCTGTCACCGTCAAGCTGCTCCAGTTTTCCCCTTTCCGTACTTAGAAAGCAGTGCAGCCCACCTTGCAGCACTAGGGAGCTATGCTCCATCTCCTTGAGGGCAAAGCATCTATGCAGATTATTTTGAATTCTTCTGTACAGGAAGTTTGTTTATAAACATAACTAAGACACCTAGGATAAAGGTAGTTGCTATATAACACAGGGGGAGAAGGCGATGGCACCCCACTCCAGTACTCTTGCCTGGAAAATCCCATGGATGGAGGGGCCTGGTGGGCTGCAGTCCATGGGGTCGCTAAGAGTCGGATACAACTGAAGCGACTTCCCTTTCACTTTTCACTTTCATGCGTTGGAGAAGGAAATGGCAACCCACTCCAGTGTTCTTGCCTGGAGAATCCCAGGGATGAGGGAGCCTGGTGGGCTGCCCTCTATGGGGTCGCCCAGAGTTGGACACGACTGAAGTGACTTAGCAGCAGCAGTACAGGAAGTTTGTTTATTCTCCCCCATCTATTTATTTGTTCTTGTAATTAAATCAATATGGACTCATGGACATGTTTTTATATTTGGGTCATAATCCAAATACTCCTTAATTTATTTTGTTGTTCAAATTATTCCAGCTCTGGCCCATCAGAGCTCTTTCAGTTGACTCCTGTCCCATAAACCCTAACATTGTGTGTGTATGGGGTTTGGGGGTTCTGTTTTATTTTTTAGCAGTGTGTTATTTTCCCACATTAAGATACTCCAGGATCATTGTATTTATTTCCTGCTTCAGTCCTAGATTTAGCCATTTATCCAGAGTCCTAATTTCTTTTATTAGAGAATGGTATTAAAGACCCAGATCTGGGCACTAGATCCGCCTATTGCGACTGAATATCATTTCTTTAAGGCCGTCTCAGCTGACAGAGAAAGGAAATACATATTGCAAAGTATTCTGTGCATAAATATATATATATCGATAAGTATCTTTACTATGTAACCATCTATCTCTATATTAAGCCAAACATGAGATTATCATGATGTCTTCAACTCTTATCCATTAATGCTATGGATCCTTTGAGCCTGCTCTTCTTACATACGGTAACCTCCCACTCCAACAGTGAGAGGACCAGTTTTCTGACTGACTCAGTTCTAGTACACGTGTACAGCAGTGTCAGAACTGGTAACCCACATCCCCATGGGAATCATCTTTATCAGCTGGCGGCTGCTGCTGCTAAGGCTCTTCAGTCGTGTCTGACTCTGTGCGACCCCAGAGACGGCAGGCTCCGCCCTCCCTTGGATTCTCCAGGCAAGAACACTGGAGTGGGTTGCCATTTCTTTCTCCAATGCGTGAAAAGTGAAAAGTGAAAGTGAAGTCCCTCAGTCAGGTCCGACTCTATGTGACCCCATAGACAGCAGCCTACCAGGCTCCTCTGTCCCTGGGATTTTCCAGGCAAGAGTACTGGAGTGGGTTGCCATTGCCTTCTCGGTTATCAGCTGGAGTCAGTGCTAATCTAGTTCCTTTGCCTGGGTCTTACAGACTCCGCTTATTCCTGGAGTTCCTTAGCTCAGCACTGGCCTCCCTTTCACCCTCAACTGGCTTTATTTTTGAAAGAGAAAGGAATCAGGAAATAATTAGCTGGTCAACTCTGACACTTTGGTGTTTCCACTTACAAATTAGAAAATGTAAGTAGGAATGAATAACTCACTATGCAGATCACACTTCTAATATCTTATGAAAAAAGAAGGGGGGGAAAATCCTTTAGAATGAATAGGCTCTGGAAGAAAGCTTTCTGGAAGAAAGCTTTTCTCCAAAGAGAAATATAAAACACAGCAGTTCAGGATATTGATTTTATTTAAGCTTAACTACCCAGCTGTCACTTTGTGTCCACAGGCCAGTTACATAAACAGAAGCAGAGCTTAGGAAAAGAGATGAGGAAAGATCTTTATGATGGTAGAATTTTGCAAGACTCCTCCAGACACCCCAGGATAGAAAGCACAGCAGTGCCATTTACCTTTACATTCAATATAGTCTCCTATATAAATATAGTCTTTTAACATGCTCTGGGTTATTAGCAATAGGATTGTGAAACAATAGCTTAAAACCTCTTTAAGCTACTGATTTTTAAGGAAATATTTTCTTTGTAAGTTCAACTCTCAAACTAACCTAAATATTTGAGCACAATACTGATTGGAAATGAAGGTTCTTATTACTGAAACACCCAGATCGTCTTGGACTTAACATCTCTTTAATTGCTGGGCACCTCCCTCAGGTTCTGTAGCATTTACTTTAAATAGTACTTCTCCAAATTAATTTTTCTTTCTTCTTAGTTGTATGACATTTAATGACCTGATAGCCTGTTTTTGGCCAAAGAAGAATAATTAGTCAATCAGGTAGCTGAATGTATCTATCAGGATTATGAAGGAATGGATATATTAATATATTAATTTATATAATGTATATATTGCCCATGGGACTCCCCTGGTGGCTCAGATGGTGAAGAATCTGCCTGTAGTGCAGGAGACCTGTGTTCTGTCTCTGGGTGGGGAAGGTCCCCTGAGAAGGAAATGGCAACCCACTCCAGTATTCTTGCCTGGGGAATTCCATGGACAGAGGAGCCAGGTGGGCTACAGTCCATGGGGTTGCAGAGAGTTGGACAGGACTGAGCAACTGACACTTTCACTTTTTTTCATCTATTGTCCTAGCGCAAGGTAGAATACTAACCAATAAGAACAAAAATTCTAATTTCTAAAAAAGACCATGCTTTCTTTGCTGAAGGTCACATGATCAAGACAAAATTTTGCAGCTATCTTGGAATACTGTATTTGGGAATTGCCGTAAGAATTTAAAGATAGTTTCAGAATTAAATCTGGGGGTGCTAGAATTCACTCTGGAAAAAAATCTTTCTCTTATCTTCAGATTTTATCAACTTTTCCTTTTAATGTACGGGGGGGGGGTGCAAAAGAAAATTAGCCACTTTTCTACATTGAACACCAAGTAATTGGTTGAATTTTTCACTGATCGATTGATTCCTACTGAAATAGCAAAGGCTGTCTTTGTCACACAGTGACATCACTGCTGCTTGAAATGTGATCGATTTCATCCTTGTCTCCACTTATTTGTCAGATAGTCAGTCTGTAAACATGTCTCCTGTGCTGAACTCTAGCTGATGGCTAGTTACTGCTTAGATTTCTGGATTGAAAAGAATTGTGAAAACACAAGCATTATCAGAGAAGGCTGCTGTGGGCACCCTGGCAATGCTGATGACTAGTGAGAAAATGAGTCCCAAAAGACTCTACGTTTCTAATCCATACTACTGACAGTTTGTGGTGAAATTAACTCACATTTTAGAATCAAATTCATGAAATTGGAGTTACTTTGTCAGCTAAGCTTATGTGACTTATTCACTTTACATAAAATGGATTCCATTTCTGTACTCTGTCCACAGAACCAAAGACTGTAAAATGTATCATCACATGAAGCCACACAAAGGATAATTTTAAATGCAATTCTCCCTAAAATCTGCCTTATGGATTATACCTATGAGGACAGAAGTAAAGCCCTGTTCATCTCTGAACTTTCCGTAGTGCCATAACTTGGAACTTACAGTGATGACAATCTCATGAACCTGGCTTTCCCCATTCCACTCCCAAGGAAGTCCAAAATCCCTCCCATGACCTCCTGTCCCCACATGATCTGCTTCCTGACCCCTTCTCTGACCTTCTCCAATCCTCTGCCCCTCACAGCAGTCCAGCCATTCTGACCTCAGTGTAGGGCTTTTTAGAGGCTAAACCTAATACCACCCAGGAGTCTGAATTTACTTATTCTTGTGACTGCCACTCTGACCCTAGGCCCTGGCGCTGTTTAGGTCACTCACAACATCTAGGTCTGCTCTGATGTCACATCTTCATGGAGAAACATCCTGCAACACTGACCCATTCCCTTCTATCCCCTTTGTTTTCCTCCAGTTCTCATCACTGTCTCATTATTATATTACATACATACATGCACTGTATCCCTCCACCACTGGAAGGTAAATGCTACAAGGCAAGCAATGTATCATTTTTGTTCACTGCTGGAGTTCCAGCACCTAGAACACTAGATGACACATGGTAGATGCTCAATAAATTGATTAATTGATGAGTAAAAACTGTGGGAAACAACCAGTCAATCCTAAAGGAAATCAACCCTGAATTTCATTGGAAGGCCTGATGCTGAAGCTCCAGTACTTTGGCCACCTGATGCGAACAACTGACTGATTGGAAAAGACCCTGATGCTGGGGAAGATTGAAGGCGGGAGGAGAAGGGGATGACAGAGGATGAGATGGTTGGATGGCATCACCGACTCAGTGGACATGAGTTTGAGCAAACTCTGGGAGATGGTGAAGGACAGGGAAGTCCATGGTGTCGAAAAGAGGTGGACACGACTGAGCGAGTGAACAACAACAACAAAAACTGTTAGGAAGAGCTTCTCCTACAGCCCAACCCCAAGCCCCAAGCTCTGCTTAGACCGCAGACACCCTGACATGGGGGAGAACATCTAATCCCCTCCAGTGAAAACCTGGGTCCAGTGGTTTCCATTTCAGCTTTTTTTTTTTTTCCCCCAGCAAAACCCTCCTTTCACATATACAGAAAAAATACAGAATTCTAAGTATATATAAAAAAGGTTAAAAAGAAGTTGCACTGGCCCAGTCAAGGATGGAGCAGCCCAGAAGGCCCATCTTCCTCCGAAAAGGGGCCATGATGCTATCTCTCCCAGTCCTTTCGGCTCTCAGAGCCCCACGGCCCCTCCCAGCTGCTGCCTGCTGAGTCTGGGCATCAGCACATCCAGTTCTGGACACAACCTGCTGTTCACAGCAATTCAGGTAGTTTACACTCTCTTGTTCTTGAGCCTCCAATCACAGAGCAGCTGACCCAAAGCATATTGTTAGATTTGACAGGGAAACTGCAGAGCACACTTTACTGCATCAAGTTTCCCGAGGGCAGAATGTGGAATGTCGCCCTTTACTCCAACTGGCACAGTAACTAGAACACAAGTGTCTCTGTAAGAAAGTATTTTCACAAAGAATTATATATCAATATTTCTACATATATTTTCACTTGAGACAGGAATTCTTCATATTTAATAAGGCCTTAGGATGCAACTGATACAGAACACTTATACCAGCAATTTTTAAATATTCATGAAAACATTATCATACAGTTTGCTACTTTTTCAGTTGAAAATAAACCATGAATAACCCATTCCCATCTTTTGAGAGGAACAGCAAACAAGGAGTCTCAAAGTCAGAATGGGTATGTTGAACTGAGACCTCAAGAAAACCACTGTGATGATAGATGTTCAGCAGTGGAAAAATGTACAAATCAGGGACTTTTTTTTTTTTTAATTATGTGTGGCCTCTAGGCTTAACTGCATATTAAGTCACTTTAGTTTTGTCCAACTACTTGAGACCCCATGGACTGTAGTCTACCAGGCTCCTCTGTCCATGGGATTCTCTAGACAAGAATACTGGAGTGGATTACCATGCCCTTCTCCAGGGGATCTTCCTGACCTGGGGATCCAACCCACATCTCTTTCATCTCCTGCACTGGCAGGCAGATTCTTTACCACTAGCACCATCTCAGTTCAGTTCAGTTCATTTGCTCAGTTTGTGCCCGACTCTGTGAAACCCCATGGACTGCAGCATGCCAGGCTTCCCTATCCACCACTAACTCCCAGAGCTTGCTCAAACTCATGTCCATAGAGTCGGTGACGCCATCCAACAATCTCATCTTCTGTCATCACCTTCTCCTCCACCCTTCAATCTTTCCCAACATCAGGATCATTTCAAATGAGTCAGTTCTTTCCATCAGGTGGCCAAAGTATTGGAGTTTCAGCTTCAGCATCAGTCCTTCCAATGGATATTCAGGACTGATTTCCTTTAGGATGGACTGGTTGGATCTCCTTGCAGTCCAAGGGACTCTCAAGAGTCCTCTCCAACACCACAGTTTAAAAGCATCAATTCTTCGGTGTTCAGCTTTCTCTATGGTCCAACTCTCACATCCATACATGACTACTGGAAAAAATCATAGCTTTGACTAGATGGACCTTTGTTGGCAAAGTAGTATCTCTGCTTTTTAATACCCTGTCTACCTTAGTCATAACTTTTCTCCCAAGAAGTAAGGGTCTTTTAATTTAATGGCTGCAATCACCATCTGCAATGATTTTGGAGCCCAGAAAAATAAAATCTCTCATTGTTTCCATTGTTTTCCCATCTATTTGCCATGAATTGATGGGACCAGATGCCATGATCTTAGTTTTCTGAACATTGAGCTTTAAGCCAACTTTTTCAATCTCCTCTTTCACTTTCATCAAGAGGCTCTTTAGTTCTTCTTCACTTTCTGCTACACGGGTGGTGTCATCAGCATATCTGAGGTTATTTCTCCTGGCAATCTTGATTCCAACTTGAGCTTCATCCAGTCTGGCATTTCACGTGTTGTACTCTACACATAAGTTAAATAATTAGGGTGACAATATACAACCTTGACGTACCCCTTTCCCTATTTGGAACGAGTTTGTTGTTCCATGTCTAGTTCTAACTGTTGCTTCCTGACCTGCATACAGAATTCTCAAGAGGCAGGTCAGGTGGTCTGGTATTCCCATCTCTTGAATAATTTTCCAGATTTTTGTGATCCACACTGTCAAAGGCTTTGGTGTAATCAATAAAGCAGAAGTAGATGTTTTTTTGGAACTCTCTTGCCTTTTTGATGATCCAATGGATGTTGGCAATCTGATCTCTGATTCCTCTGCCTTTTCTAAAACCAACTTGAACATCTGGAAGTTCGTGGTTCACGTACCGCTGAAGCCTGGCTTGGAGAATTTTGAGCATTGCTTTGCTAGCATGTGAGATGAGTGCAATTGTGTGGTAGTTTGAACATTCTTTGGCATTGCCCTTCTTTGGGATTGGGATGAAAACTGACCTTTTCCAGTCCTGTGGCCACTACTGCATTTTCCAAATTTGCTGGAATAGTGAAAGCAGCAATTTCACAGCATCATATTTTAGAATTTGCAATAGCTCAGCTGGAATTCCATCTCCTCCAGTAGCTTTGTTTGTAGTGAAGCTTCCTGAGGCCCACTTGACTTCACATTCCAGGATGTCTGGCTCTAGGTGAGCAATCACACCATCGTGATTATCTGGGTCATGAAGATCTTTTTTGTACAGTTCTTCTGTGTATTCTTGCCACCTCTTCTTAATATCTTCTGCATCTGATAGGTTCATACCATTTCTATCCTTTATCAAGCCCATCTTTGCATGAAGTGTTCCCTTGGTATCTCTAATTTTCTTGAAGAGATCTCTGGTCTTTCCCATTCTATTGTTTTTCTCTATTTGTTTACACTGATCACTAAGAAACGCTTTCTTATCTCTCCTTGCTATTCTTTGGATCTCTGCATTCAAATGGGTATATCTTTCCTTTTCTCCTTTGCTTTTCACTTCTTTTCTTTTCACAGCTATTTGTAAGGTCTCCTCCGACAGCCACTTTGCTTTTTTGCGTTACTTTTTCTTGGGGATGGTCTTGATCCCTGTCTCTTATACAATGTCATGAACCTCCATTCATAGTTCATCAGGCACTCTGTCTATCCGACTTAGTCCCTTAAATCTATTTCTCACTTCCATTGTATAATAAGGGATTTGATTTAGGTCATACCTGAATGGTCTAGTGGTTTCCCCTACTTTCTTCAATTTCAGTCTGAATTTGGCAATAAGGAGTTCATGATCTGAGCCACAGTCAGCTCCCAGTCTTGTTTTTGCTGACTGTATAGAGCTTCTCCATCTTTGGCTGCAAAGAATATAATCAATCTGATTTTGGTATTGACCATCTGGTGATGTCCATGTATAGAGACTTCTCTTGTGTAGTTGGAAGAGGGTGTTTGCTCTGACCGGTGTGTTCTCTTGGCAAAACTCTATTAGCCTTTGCCCTACTTCATTCCGTATTCCAAGGCCAAATTTGCCTGTTACTCCAGGTGTTTCTTGTCTTCCTACTTTTGCATTCCAGCCCCCTATAATGAAAAGACATCTTTTTTGGGTGTTAGATCTAGAAAGTCTTGTAGGCCTTCATAGAACCAGTCAACTTCAGCTTCTTCAGCATTACTGGTCGGGGCATAAACTTGGATTATTGTGATATTGAATGTTTTGCCTTGGAAATGAACACAGATCATTCTGTCATTTTTGAGATTGCATCCAAATACTGCATTTCAGACTCTTTTGTTGACTATGAGGGCTACTCTATTTCTTCTAATGGATTATTGCTCACAGTAGTAGATATAATGATCATCTAAGTTAAATTCACCCATTCCAGTCCATTTTAGTTCACTGATTCCTAAAATGTCTCTTGTCGTCTCTTGTTTGACCACTTCCAATTTGCCTTGATTCATGAACCTAACATTCCAGGTTCCTATGCAATATTGCTCTTTACAGCATTGGACTTTGCTTCTATCACCAGTCATATCCACAACTGGGTGTTGTTTTTGCTTTGGCTCCATCTCTTCATTCTTTCTGGAGTTATTTCTCCACTAATTTCCAGTAGTATATTGGGCACCTACAAACCTGGGGAGTTCATCTTTCAGTGTCCTATCTTTTTGCCTTTTCATACTGTTCGTGGGGTTCTCAAGGCAAGAATACTAAGTGGTTTGCCATTCCCTTCTCCAGTGGATCACATTCTGTCAGAATTCTCAACCATGACCCATCCATCTTGGGTGGCCCCACATGGTATGTCTCATAGTTTCACTGAGTTAGACAAGGCTGTGGTCCGTGTGATCAGATTGGTTAATTTTCTGTGACTGTGGTTTTCAGTCTGTCTGCCCTCTGATGGAGAAGGATAAGAGGCTTATGGAAGCTTCCTGATGGGAGGGACTGACTGAGGGGGAAACTGGGTCTTGTTCTGATGGGCGGGGCCATGCTCAGTAAATCTAATCCAATTTTCTATTGATGAGTGGAGCTGTGTTCCTTCCCTGTTATTTACCTGGGGCCAAATTATGGTGAAGGTAATGAAGATAATGGTGACCTCGTTCAAAAGGTCCCATGCAGGCACTGTGACACTCAGTGCCCCCAACCCTGCAGCAGACCAGCACTGACTCACGTTTCTTCTGGAGACTCCTGGACACTCCCAGGCAAGTCTGGGTCAGTCTCTTGTGGGGTTGCTGCTCCTTTCTCCTGGGTCCTGGTGTGCATATGGTTGACTGTTTGTGCCCTCCAAGAGTCTATTTCCCAATCCTGTGTAAGTTCTGGCAGCTCTATGGTGGGGTTAATGGCAACCTCCTCCAAGAGGGCTTATGCCATACCCAAGTCTGCTGCACACAGCCACACCCATTTGGGGGCAAATGTATAGATCAAACTGGACTAAAATCGTGGTGTTTTCAGACGTTCAACGTTGAACCTGATAAATTTTTTAAAAATTGAGTGTGTGGGATGGAGCATGACAGGGAAGTACCATTTTCCCTACCTTAAAATTTTCTAAATGATGTAACTTCACATGCCGATCATCCAGGCCTTCCAGCTAATTTTAAAGTAACACTTCATTTTAATCTCTAATGTTCAGATGGAAATAATGAAGTGAGAGAAGTTCAGTGCTTGGTCGAAGGTTCTCCATCTTCCAAATTGTACCAGCTCTCATCACCCACTCATAACGTAGAACAGAGCAAATCTTGCAGTCATATTGCTTATGCCGTGGCCTTTCCTGATACAGAAAAAGATTCCAAAATCTTCCACATGGACAGTCGCTGAATGCTAACAGAGCTATTGAAAACCCACTCTAGCCAATTATCAGACTCTGCCACTGCCGCTGTTGCCCTTGGCTGTGTCTGCAGTTTTCTGCAGTTTTGGTTTTTTTTTTTTTTTTTGGTTGCACTGGTCTTCTTGTAATGCTTGGGCTTCTCTAGTTGCAGCATGTGGGCTTAGTTGCTCCATGGGCTTCCTTGGTGGTAAAGAATCCACCTGCCAATGCAGAAGACACAGGTTTGATACCTGAGTCAGAGAAGATCCCCTGGAGGAGGATATGGCAATCCACACCAGTATTCTTGCCCGGAGAATCTCATGGACAGAGGACCCTGACTGGCTACAGTCCGCAGGGTCGCAAAGAGTTAGCCAAGACTAAGCGACTGAGCTTCACACACACGTGGGATCCCTGAGCAGGGATCAATCCCACACTGCCTGCATTGGTAGGCGGATTCATCACCGCTGGACCACCACGGAAGTCCCTGTGTCTGCAGCTTTAACTCAGGATTTCCCGATCCTGTGACTCTGCCAGCTGTGGTAGAGCCAGCCTGCTCTACAAACGCATTAGTACTCTGCCTGTGTGGGCAGCATCCAATTTGGGAACCGTTATATAGTTAACAAGCTAATGTGTTAAGGCAGTAATTTGGATCTGGAATATATTTCCCCACGGAAACTGTGTCACAAATGGTATTTGGGTTTTCAGGCAAGACCTCAAATACTGTCTAATTCATAATGAACCCAAATTAATGCACTGTTTCCATCAGACTGAAGCCTATTTTCAACTGTGTATCTGTAGAAAAACCCAAATGGGACCCCCTGGGAATACGTGTTTTCTGACGAGGTGACACCAAAAACAGGAACTCCATGTAGAATGCAGGACCAATATTTCAGGCAAAAGAAGCTCAGAAATCTCTTTACCACTTCATAAAGAGAGGTGACTAAGATAAGCAGACTTCAGATCCAAATGGTTTAATTTAGAAACTAACAGCAGGACTTCCTTGGCGGTCCAGTGGTTGAGAGTTCACCTCCAATGCAAGATACACCGGTTCAATCCCTGGTCTGGGAAGATCCTACATGCCATGGGGCAACTAAGCTTGTGCACCACATCTACTGAGCACACAACACATTCTAGAGCTGGTGCTCTGCAACAGGAGAAGTCACTACAGTGAGAAGCCCAGGCACCCCTATTAGAGAGTAACCCCCACTCGCCACAACTAGAGACAACCAGTGCATAGCAACAAAGATAATTTAAAATAAATTAATCTTTAAAAAATGGTCATTATTCTTGATGGGTAGACAAAGCAATGCAGGGACTCACCTACCAGACTTGTATTTGGGGATTTGGCTCAGGTGATTGATTGTACTGCATATGGGTTTAGTTAATGGAGGAGCCCCTGCAGGGGCTTATCAGGGCCCAGACAGTGTGCTACGATGCTGCGAAGGGTCCTGAATAAGCCAGCTTCCCCAAAGCACTTTTGAATCAGCCTCCTTCCTTCTATGGCATAACCCACCCACCTCATGGTGCAGTGGAGTTTTCAACCTACACATCAACAGGTATGCACTGGCAGCCTCCATGCTGAAAATAAAAGCAGAGTCATCCAAGTTTAGATGGTCATTAACCTGCTGGACTTACATGAGTCTGTATCTCAGAAGTGAAATGGGTCCAGGAGATACAGATAGTGTCCACATCATTGTGTGGCTTTAATTTCAACCTTGAGAAAGGATAAAGTTGATAGCAAGATACATAGAGCTAGGAGGGAAGAGGCAGACAAGTAGGAGGGAAGAGGCAGATGAAAGAGGGGGAAAAATCAAAAGGAACCCCAGAGGTAAGGATGGGCAGAGGAGAAAAGAGCTTTGAAGGAAACTAAGGAGAAACTAGA
Source organism: Bos javanicus (assembly GCF_032452875.1). Classification (NCBI taxonomy): domain Eukaryota; kingdom Metazoa; phylum Chordata; class Mammalia; order Artiodactyla; family Bovidae; genus Bos; species Bos javanicus. The sequence continues at coordinate 24,390,373 of NC_083881.1, forward strand.
GCTCACAGCATCCAGGGAAAAAGAACACTTCAGCTCTTTCTAAAGGTTAGCTGTGTCCAGGAAAGATGCAGGCAGGAGCTAAGGGAGGATGCAGAGTCCAAAGAGCACTGTTTTTTTAAAAACAGAAGAGACTTAGTACATTAAAGTGGAAATGGAGAATCCAACCAAGAGGGAGAAGGTGAGGATGTAGGAAAGAGAGAAGATGAGTGACGTTCCCAAGGATGGGGAGAGGGTACATTCTGAGCCCCAGCAGAGAGTTAAGCCTTGGACACGATGGAAGGCTTTGCACATCAGGCTGGAAGCAGCACTCAGAATCTACAAGTGCTGTGTCTTTGCTTCCATCTCAAGGTAAAAGGCAATAACCCCATATGAGAGTTCCAGGAAAGCAGGACCAATGATTGGGATGAAGTAGAGTCTGGCTAGCTCGGAACAAAAATTTGAAAGAGCACACTGAAAACATTGGGAAGGGAGGAGAGGAAGAAAAGGGAGAAATGGGAGTTTGAATCTTGGAGCAAGAGCCTAGAGCATATGGGAATTAAGAGGAGGGTCCACAGGAGAGCCCATGGGAGTCACCCAGGTCGGATATTGGTGGGAGTGACTAAGCATCTCAGCACAGGATGAGATGACCTGACTTCCTTTCTCCAGGAATGGCAACCCACTCCAGTATTCTTGCCTGAAGAATTCCATGGATAGCAGAGCCTAGTGGGCTATAGTCCATGGAGTTGCAAAGAGCTGGACAAGACTGAGTGACTTATACTAACATATAAAGAACCTGGACGTTGTCAACAACAACTGTCCTTGTAACAAGAAAAAGCTGGAAAAATTAAAAATCATTTACTTCTCTTGGAGCTCTCAGAGAACTGAAGTCATTGGATAAATCATTAGCCTGAATTCCTGATTCAGGTGCATTTAGACAGACGCAGAAACCAAGATCTGCTGGCCCAGAGAAAAAGCCACTGGAGCCACAGACAGATAGGAACAGTTAGATAATGACGACAAATTGTTGGAGCCTGAATGTGGACTGTGATGGGTGTAAGAAACTCCTCAAGACCACAGTCAGACATACTCCCTCATTTTCATGGGTTTTTCCTCTTCAAAAACCCCACCAGGTTCTTACAATAAGAACCCAAAAAAAGAACCTCTTCTCTGTGGATTGACGTCCAGTTTCTAAAAACAAGCACTATTGCTTTGGGGGCTACCCAGGTGGCTTAATGGTGAAGTATCCACCTGTGATGCAGAAGACCCAGGTTCGATCCCTGGGTTGGGAAGATCCCCTGGAGGAGGAAATGGCAACCCACTCCAATATGCTTGCCTGGAGAAATCTCATGGACAGAGAAGCCTGGTGAGCTACAGTCCACGAGGTCACAAAAGAGTCAGACATGACTGAGCGACTAAACAACAACATTGCTTTTTGTTTCTTCTCAGTTTAGTGAAAGAGTCGCTGATAAGTGACCTGTCCCTTAACTGACAATGCCTTTTCTTTAAACCCACGAGGCCCAGACTAGGGCTTAAATTCTCAACTCAGAGCTTCTTGTTGTGTGACATCCCTGCCGTGGAGTCAGAACAAGTTCTCTTCCTATTCATCAGTCCTTTTACAAACGCTGTGTCATCATATTTTTACAGTAGGACTGTCTGGTAAGAATTAGTACCCCAGATTAGAAGAGGTAGAATCCAACAACGGTGTGATTTCAGGCAAAGGGCCAACCCTCACCTGGCTCAGCAGAAGAACTCTGCAAGGAAGCAGACCTTTACATCCCCCTCCCACGCACACCCCACACCCTTTTTCTCCATCATTGGTCAGTGGCAGTGAGCTGGGCAATGGGAGTGGGGTAGGAATGAAGACTCCCAGGGACTTTGGGCCCCCCTGGCATGGGGCAAATCGGGTCCAGGAGCCCAATTACAGTTCTGCAAAGATAGTCATGCTAGGATCAAAAGGACACAGAAGCTGGGTCCAGGGTGTAGGTGCATGATACGATCAAAGGGATCCCAAGGCATTTGGGTGTAACATTGACAGTATCAGCTTCAAAAGGACTGAGTGATTTTCCCATGAAAATTTGAAATTAAATATAGTTTTTGTTCAATTGCTCCATCGTGTCAGACTCCTTTGTGACCCCATGGACTATAGCATTCAGGCTTCCCTGTCCTTCACTATCTCCCGGAGCTTGCTCAAACTCATATCTGTTGAGTCTGTGATGTCATCCAACCATCTCATCCTCTGTTGCCCCCTTTTCCTCCTGCCTTCCATCTTTCCCAGTATCAGGGTATTTTCCAATGAGTCAGTTCTTCGTATCAGGTGGTCAAAGTACTGGAGATTCAGCTTCAGCATCAGTTCTTCCAATGAATAGTCAGAGTTGATTTCCTTTAGGATTGACTGGTATGATCTCCTTGCTGTTCAATGGACTCTCAAGAGTCTTCTCCAGCATTACAATTTTAAGGCATCCATTCTTCAGTGCTAAGCCTTCTTTATGACCCAACTGTCACATCTGTACATGACTATTGGGCTTTCAAATCTAAAGGATCATGATTTCACTGAGTCTTCGGTTGTCTAAAACCACACTTTCTAAGGACATTCTTGATCTTCCTATCATGGCATCTACCGGAGACCTAATTGCTACTTATTCTGTGCAGACTCTGTTACAAAGCTACCACAGTCACCTAATATATCCCCAAAGATAAAATAACATGCCCTGCTAACTTGATTGCTAAAAAAATAAGTAGCATATTTCCTCAGGTCACTGATGTGACTGTGGCTTCCCTCAGCAAAACACAGGCTGGGACAGAAGCAGAAGGGACCGGTGATGGCTGAAAGACTGACTTGAAGAGAATACCCAGAGTAAGATGAATTCACAGGAAATGAACCTTCATTAGCTCAGATGGCTCCATATGGAACCACTTGTTGGGTTAAGAGCTTTCCAGAAAACCATATGAAACCCTGGGAAATGTCTGTGCTGGATGCAACAAACCTCAAGGGATGTTATGGATTCAGATCTTTGTTATGGAAAAAGGAACTTTGAGTTTAGCCTGCAAAGTTTGCTTTCTGGGAGGCATGCCAAACTCCAAGCTGACGTGATTTGCAATAACCTAGTTAATCAACCATAAAAATCAAGGCTTTATCATGTTTTAGAGATAATCACACACAGTAATTCTGAATAGTAAGACTTCTTGTGAGAAAACCCTGTGCTTTAGCTAGGGTATGTGTTTGTTTAAAAGACGACTTCATGTAAAAATCTCAGCCAACAGCTTGCCTTGTGCATAAATATCCAATAGACTGATGTTTTCAGATACCATTTGCTCATATTTTTAAAAGATAAAGTGACTTCAGAGACCTTTTGTGACTTAAACTTGGCTTCAGCAATTAAAGAATTATTCTTTAAGTCAAACAAATGGACTTCCACTGACAAAAGTCAGAAATTCATTCATCACCGACGTGTAGTACGAAGCTAAATCTTTATGTACACAAATCATCATGTTGAAATTAGAACACAGGCAGGCTCATTCCTACCAGCATGACTCAGTCTGAGACTGTTGTCTCTCTTAAGTGATCAGAATTTTTACCGGCTTTTTCTCTTTTCCTACAGATTACCTTTAATCCCAAACTGAAAATGTATAAAGGGTCTAGCAAAGCAGTTTTTAAAGTCTGAAAGGAAATGAGGATGACATTGAAGAGAGGAGAAGATCACAGAAGTGCCAACCCCAAGAGAAATAATGAAGCAGCAAAAGCGAGCCCTTTGTGCCCCACTTCAGGCCCCTGTTTTTAAAAACCTAATGTTTGAAGCTGCTTGGGATTCCATGATAGGTCTCAACCAGACATGCCCAGCAGAATATTCTATATGCATGCTGTCACTTCAGTTGTGTCTGACTCTTTGCAACCCCATGGATCATAGTCCACCAGGTTCCTTTGTCCATGGGATTTTCTTGGCAAGAATACTGGAATGGTTTGCCATGCCCTCCTCCAAGGGATCTTCCCGACCCAGGGATTAAACCTGCCTCTCCTGTGTCACAGGCAGATTCTTCACCTGCTGAGCCATCTTGGGAAGCCCCAGAATGACCTAGAGCTCCTACAAAATAAATGCAAGTTTTTGAAACTTCAGGTTCCCAAAGTATGTTCTAGGTAAACCTGGGGGTCCCTGAGGTTAGATAAGAGAGGTAAACAGGCCAAAACCACTTTCATAAGAATACTGTGATGCTATTGCCTTTCCACTCTTATTTTCCCTGAGTGTGCAGTTGAGTTTGCCAGAGGCTTCATAATGCGATAGCATAACAGATTGAATGCATGTCAAAAATAGCTAGAATAGCAAGGATATAGACATAAAGCATATAATTTTCCAACAGGTGTTGATTTTTAACACATCTATGTGGAACCTAGAAAAATGGTACAGATGATGCTATTTGCAAGGCAAGAATAGAGACACAGATGTAGAGAGCTAAGGTATGGACACCAAGGGGAAAAGGTGAGGGGGTACAAATTGGGATATTGGGTTTGAGATATATGTACTATTGTGTATCAAATAGACAACTAATGAGAACCTACTGTACAGCACAGAAAACTCAGCTCAGTGCTCTGTGGTGATATAAACGGGGAGGAAAACCAAAAAAGAGGGGATATATGTATATGTATGGCTGATTATTTTGCTGTACGGCAGAAACTGACAGCAGGGTAAAGCAACTATACTCCAGTAAAAAATGGTTTCTTAAAGAAGGCAAATACAAGAGAAGAGGTGGACAGCAGAGAAGAAAAGAAACAAAAATGTAGAATAATAGGAAATAAATGTAAATGTATGAGAAATTAGAATAATAGGGAAAATGTAAATGTATGAATAGTCACAAAAGTAAATGGATTAAACTATTGAGGTAAAGGACAAAAATGAATCTAGAAAATACCTTTTAAATAACCCTATGTTGAGTCATGAGGATAGCAAATATTGGTGGCATAGTAGTAAAGAACTCGCCAGACTCCACTGTCCATGGAATTCTCCAGGCAAGAATACTGGAGGGGGTTGCCATTTCCTTCTCCAGGGGATCTTCCTGATCCAGGGATCCAGTCCAGGTCTCCTGCATTGGCAGGTGGATTCTTTACTTCTGAGCCTCTATGCGAGCCCTAGTGTCAGGCTAGAATAGGTGAAAAGTTGGTGACAGCCAAGTGTGGACTCTCAAGAGAGAAAGCAAGAGAATTCCAGAAAAACATCTACTTCTGCTTCCCTGGTGGCTTGGACAGTAAAGAGCCTGCCTGCAATGTAGGAAACCTGGGTTCTCCCTGGATTAGGAAGATCCCTTGGAGAAGGAAATGGCAGCTCACTGCAGTATCCTTACTTGGACAATTCCATGGATGGACGAGCCTGGTGAGCTACAGTCCATGGGATTACAAAAGAGTTGGACAGGACTGAGTGACTAACACTTTCACTTTTCTGCTTCATTGACTACGCTTAAGCCTTTGACTGTGTGGATCACAACAAACTGTGGAAAATTCTGAAAGAGATGGGAATGCCAGACCACCTGACCTGCCTCCTAAGAAATCTGCATGCAAGCCAAGAAGCAATAGTCAGAACCAGGCATGGAACAACAGACTGGTTCCAAATCGGGAAAGAAGTATGTCAAGGCTGTGTATTGTCACCCTGCTTATTTAACTTATATGCAGAGTACATCATGAGAAACGCTGGACTAGATGAAGCAAAAGCTGGAATCAAGATTTCCGGGAGAAATATCAATAACCTCAGATATGCAGATGACACCACACTTACGGCAGAAAGTGAAGAACTAAAGGGCCTTTTGATGAAAGTGAAAGAGGAGAGTGAAAAAGTTGTCTTAAAACTCAACATTAAAAAAAACTGAGATTGTGGCATCCTGCCCCATCATTTCATGGCAAATAGAAGGGAAAACAATGCAAACAGTGACAGACTTTATTTTGGGGGGCTCCAAAATCACTGCAGATGGCGACTGCAGCCATGAAATTAAAAGATGCTTGCTCCTTGGAAGAAAAGCTATGACCAACCTAGACAGCATATTAAAAAGCAGAGACATTATTTTGACATCAAAGGTCCATCTAGTCAAAGCTATGGTTTTTCCAGTAGTCATGTATGGATGTGAGAGTTGGAGTATAAAGAAAGCTGAGCACCAAAGAACTGATGCTTTCGAACTGTGGTGCTGGAGAAGACTTTTAAGAGTCCCTTGGACAGCAAGGAGATCAAACCAATCAATCCTAAAGGAAATCAGTCCTGAATAGTCATTGGAAGGACTGACGCTGAAGCTGATGTTCCAATATTTTGGCCACCTGATGCAAAGAACTGACTCAATGGAAAAGACCCTGATGCTGTGAAAGATTGAAAGCAAGAGGAGAAGGGGAAGACAGAAGATGAAATGGTTGGAAGACATCACCAACTCAATAGACATGAGTTTGAGCAAGCTCCGGGAGTGATGAAGGACAGGGAAGCCTGGTGTGCTGCAGTCCATGGGGTTGCAAAGAGTGGGACCCAACTGAGTGACTGAACTGAACTGACTGAAGTGTGGACCAGTCAGAGAGTGAAAGTCCTAAGGGCTGCAGAAATTGAGTCTTTGCACACTTGAAAACTGATTCTCTGCAGACCCCGTTAGCTATCCACAGAAAAGATCAGAAAGAGCCCTAAGAAGCATTCACTGTGGTGCAGAGAGAAGGAGACAGAGCAGAAGTGCAGGAGAGGCAGAAAGCATGCTGTCCCCAGGGCGCCTTTAGAAACCAGGCAACTGGGGGAAAGGAGCAGAGGCAAACTCTAAGCCCAGAGAGAAGCTGGAATGACAACCACAGGGGAGGGAAGAAGAAGTCCACCCCCAAGACCTGGAGAAACAACGCATGCCTAAAGCAAAGCATTAATCAAAACAACCGCAACCAACACCCCAGCTCCAAGCTAACAAGCTAGGAATAGTAAAGAGCAGCAGAACACTGATGGGAGGCAAGAGTGGAACTAGAACATTCCGGCAATGTTCCCTGATGCACAGTGCCAAATGAAGACCTAAACTCAGAATTCAGCAGCTAGACCCTCACCCCAAACAAAAAATATACCTTAGAGCACTTTGTATACTGATAGTTACCAAAGCAAAAACTAAGCTCAAACCAGGCAGTCTCATTCTGGGCCAAGAAACAAACCTCCACAAATTAAAAAATAAATAAATAAATAAAAAACAGAAATCACACAAAATATGCTCTCAGATCTGAATGAAATTAAATTGAAAATCAGTAACAGGATATCTGGAAAATCTCAAAATGATTGGACATAACTTAGTTCTAAATAATCCATGGGTCCAAAAGGAAGCCTCAGGAAAATCAACAAATACTTAGAACTGAAGTCAAATGAAAATGAACATATAAAAATGTGTGGCAAAGAGAAAGAAGGAAGGAAAGAAGGAGAGAGGGAGGGAAGAAAAAGGGAAGGAAAGAAGGGAGGGGGCAAAAAAAATTTAAAAAGATGGGATCTTTGCAAAAGTCATAAGAACCAACTATAAAGGGCTCCTGGTGGTTAAATTAGAATAACTTGAGCAACAAATAAATAACAATACTTTCATGTATGTTCAGTTGCTCAGTCGTGTCCGACTCTTTGTGACCCCATGGACTGTAGCCCACCAGACTCCTCTGTCCATGGGATTTTCCAGACAAGAATACTGAAGTGGGTAGCCATTTCCTTCTCAAGGGCATCTTTCTGAACCAGGCATCAAACTCACATCTCCCCCATTGCAGGAAGATTCTCTTCCACTAGCGCCAGCTGGGAAGACCCAATACGTTCACATTATGGGATAAATAATAAAACAAATACCCATGAGTTCTTATTGTTAGAAATATTTTTGGTCTCTAATCCAACAGTTTTGCCATTTATTTCTACTCACGTTGTCCTGTTTTTGCAAATCTTCTATGTCAAATTTATTTCAAAATTTATAAAAAAGCAAAACATCATTTAAAAATCAACAAAGCTCAAATTAGTTGTTGCAAATGAGTAATGAAACAAACATACTGCCTGTAAGGCAGATGTAGAGAGGCACTAAAAAAATTGCATGTTCCTATCCCCAGCATTGCCCCAACTTTCATTCCAATTCAGTAGGTTTAGGAAGTACTTCCCTTAGGAAGTACTCTGTAGGTAAAGAACCCACCTGCCATGCAGGAGACACAGAAGACTCGGGTTCAATCCCTGGGTCGGGAAGACCCCCTGGAGAAGGAAATGACAACCCCTTCCACTATCCTTGCCTGGGAAATCCCATGGACAGAGGAGCCTGGCGGGCTACAGTCAGAAGAGTCTCAAAGAGTCAGACAGAACTCTATGACTAAGCACAGTACAGCTGATCCAGACACAGGTAAATTTTCAAAAATCCACAAATGTTTCTGGGAGCGACTAGAGCAGTCTTATTTTGAGGCCCAACTGTGTCCTTTGTTTCGGTAACTTTATTTGCTATTTTAGATTGATTCTTTAATTACTTCTCTTTGGCCCCTCTCTTCAAAGTCCTGTTAGAAGAGCATCTAAGTTGAGCTCGAGTTACTTATGGCTTGTAAGCTATTCTCCAAATGACACCCTTAGCCATACCAAGTAATGTGAGCAGACATGATCAATACCCTTAGATAACCAAGTCCAAGCTCGCTCTGCTTGCCACAGGACAGACCAAAGAATCCGAGAGATGAGGTGTTGAGGCAAGGAAAATGACTTTATTCTGAAAGCCAGCTGACAGAGAAGATGGTAGGTTAGCACCTCAAAATAACCATCTTATGCGGTCTGAATGCCAGTTTCTTTTAAAGATCAAGATGGAGGAAGGTGAGGAAGCAAAGTAAGAAGCCCATTACTCTTGCAAACATCTCCTAGAATGGCAAGCCTCAGGCGGAGGATGTGTTAATTTCTTCCTTTCTGTCATCAGCAGGTGAACAGGGTTCTGAACCAAAGCACTTTAGTTTAACAGTCAGAGGGACAGGTTCCTTTTAAGCAAGCCATTATGTATGACTGTAAGAAAAAAGCAATGAAAAACTCAAAGGAACAGTTCCAATTTGGAGTCAGAATTGGCTTCTTCTCTGCAACACTTTAGAGAGCCCCAAAATTCTGACTCATCTCTGAGTCCATAAGTTTGGCCTGGAGGGGTGACAACATCCTATTTTGGTACTAGGAAAGTGTATGGAATCAGAAAGGAAAAGGTGTTTAAACTTTAATCAGACTTTGCCAAAGCATAGATTTTAGATCCTGGGATGAAATGGACCTGACGTGGTCCAGATGCTCTACTAAGTTTGTTCCCTGTTCTTCTCACAATAATGTCCATCACTGACCATCCCCCACCCCCACCCCCAACACACAAGTGGATTTATACCCCTTTTATGATGAGAGTGCTTTCATTAACCTGCTCAGGGACCCACAGCTACTATATGGCAAACACAGGGTTGAAGCCAGGTTTTCCTAACCCTCAAGCCTGAGATAACTGTACTGTAACCACATGCCAGCTAATATGAGACTTCATTTTATAGTTTATGGTCAGGGGGATAAAGTGACTTGTATTTGTTCCCTACTGCCAAAGCTGGCTTTACCTGCTTTCTTTCTTTCAAAAGTTTTCACCTTTAAAACTAAAGAGTGAACCCATCCTCTATCTTACCTTGATGAACTCATCCTAAAGGTGTGAATAAAAGGAAAGGTTTTTCACAACCTGTACAAAACCAGCCTTGCTCCATGTGATTATTCATGAGCCTTGGCAACAACTGTTTGTTTTCAAAGTGGCAGTGTACCTTTAATTCATTTGGCATAGCAAAGCATCCTAGTCTAAGCCTTCCTGATGAATTATGTCCCCATTGGGTTTTTTCCTCAATAATGTTGAATTAGATTTAATCTGAAAATTTCTCCAGTCGGCTTATTTTCTTATAGCCTTATGCATCGTATTTCTTATTTCTTATATTCTTATTTCTTATGCATCTCTCTTCTGACTCCCTTGGTTCTTTTCAGATGAGAATCATCTGATCAGTTGTACATCATTCCTAGATTTGAATAAAACCTTCAAATCCTGGGTGAGTTAACATAGCAGTAAATACCTCAGATGTAAGGAGAAGAAGCCAAGGTAGAAAGAGATGCCAGCAGGAAAGCAAAGAGGGAGGGAGTAGGCAGATATTCTTTGTAGTTAATTGCAAATTAAGTTTGTCTGACATGAAAAGAAAACCCTTCTTGATATACTTACTCCCCCCTTAGGATCTTAACACAAAATTATGCAGCATCTCTTGATAGCAACTGTCAATGAATATTGCTATTGTCCTGAGATACATTATTTGAAAATTGGTGTATAGAAGTAATATTCCAGAATAACTTTTTATTTGGATGCTTATTCATCACCCCAAACTCATCATGCTTTAAACTAAGGTTATTAGCTCTCTTTCTCCCATTTTCCCTCCAGCCATTTCTCTTTCTTGGGTTACCTCTTCCTGGGAATAACCTCACCACTCTCATATTGAACTAGGGGTCATCAAGTTTACCTCTTTAACAGGAGGTAGAAGGCAATGGCACCCCTCTCCAGTACTCTTTCCTGGAAAATCCCATGGACAGAGGAGCCTGGTAGGCTGCAGTCCATGGGGTCGCTAAGAGTCGGACACGACTGAAGCGACTTAGCAGCAGCAGCAGCAGCATGGTCTATACAGAGTGACTGGGTTTGAGTCAGATAAACCTAGGTTCTTTCTCTGACTCCATCTCCTATTGGTTACATGACACTGACCAAGTTATTTTAACCAATTTCAGCTTCAGTTTACTCTCCTTTAATATCAGGAGCATAAATGTTGGTCTTGTAGTATTACTATGAGGATTAAATGAGATAAAGCACACAGAACATCAAGCCTGTGTGCTGTAGGCTGTGATACATATTAAGAGTCCAAAGTATTTAGGTTCTTATTCTTAAAAATAGAAAAGAGGGGATCTTGAAAACATTGCCTGCTTCTTTACCCAAACCATGGGGTTAGTAAGCCAGTTTGAAATTACACCAATAAGCTGCCACAGAACAATGGAAACTACCAGTGAAAGGAAACAGTAAGAAGAACACCACTTGGTTTATAACCACTACATTCTGGTTGACCAGGATGAGAGGAGAAACGATAACATTACCCAGAGCAGAATTTCTCAAAGTGGAACTGGGAGGGCAACTAGCCAGTCGTGAAGGGCCAACTAGTGAACAGTGAAGGGCTCTCAGGGAAGTGCAATGCCAAACACATTTCACTAAAGGCTCTGTATTAGTAACCTACCATGTGAGTTACTAAAGATTAATATTATTCATTATTCATACTCATAAATATTCTTTAATAAAATGAGTGCATTTAGTTGTTTAATAATGACACTAATTCAGTACTCTATTAAAAAGTACCAATCAAACTTATAAACTTAGTACTGTGCACACTTATGGAGTTAAAAATGCCTGTAATTCTTGGATTTTCGTGGTGGTCCAGTGGTTCATCCTAAAGGAAATCAACCCTGAATATTCATTGGAAGGACTGATGTTGAAGCCGAAGCTCCAGTACCTTGCCCACCCGATGTGAAGAGCTGACTCATTGGAAAAGACCCTGATGCTGGGAAAGATGGAGGGCAGGAGGAGAAGGAGGCAGCAGAGGATGAGATGGTTGGATGACATCACCGACTCAATGGACATGAATCTGAGCAAACTCGGGAATAGTGAAGGCCAGAAGAGCCTGGCATGCTGCAGTCCACAGGATCTCAAAGAGTTTGACACGATACAGCGACTGAACAGCAACAACTCTGTAACTAACCCGTCTGAATTTTTGCCAACTAGTTTGTCAAATCCAGGAACTGACAGACTTTATTCTCTGAAACACTTAACTTTTTGATGCTTATTTCACTGAATCACCAAGCCAAATGTCTCCTCCTTACTGTAAATTAAATGTCTTCTGGTTCTCTTTATGCGGCTCATACTGAGTTGGAAATTATAATTGGTTTTATTCAAAGCTTTGGTCCTGGGTCCAAGAGACTACAATACTTCATCATTTAGGACAGGGCCATTGTCTGTTACTGAAAATTAGGGAATTTAAATTATTCTCATTTTTTAAAAAAAGCAATTTTCTCAGGAAAATGGTAATGTAAGAATTTTGTTTACTTGCTTTTCAAACTTTAAACTTTTTATTTTGTATCAGGGTAGAGTCAATTAACAATGTTGTGATAGTTTCAGGTGAACAGTGGAAGGACACAGCCATACGTATACTCATATCCATTTTCCCCAAGCCCCCCTCGCATCCAGGCTGGCACCTAACATTGAGCACAGTGCCACGTGCCATAGAGTAGCTTTCTGTTAGTTATCCATTTTGAATATAGCAGTGTGTACATGATCTTCCCAAAGCCCCTAACTCTCCCTTCCCTCCGGCAACCATAAGTTCATTTCCTAAATCTTTTAAAAAATTAGGATTCTTTAAGGGACTTCCCCGGTGGTCCAGTGGCTAACACCCCATGCTCCCAACGCTGGGGGGGGCCCCGGTTCAATCCCTGGTCAGGAAACTAGATCCCATATGCCACAACTAAGACTGGTTCAGCCAAATCAACAAATAATTACTTTTAAAAGTAAAAACTAGGATTCTTTAAAATGAGAATTAATTAGCACACAATGCTTTGTGTGCATGTGGACCAGGAGCGGGACCATTAGTGAGCAGAGCTTCCTGGAGTAGGCCAATCGTTAGCCAATTCTTGAATCGGCAGAAGCATTTATGAAAATAATATATATGGTTTTTGTTTAGTTGCTAAGTTATGTCCAACTCTTTTTCGACCCCATGGACTGTAGACCACCAGGCTCCTCTATCCATCGGATTTCCCAGGCAAGAATACTGGAGCGGGTTGCCATTCCCTTCTCCAGGGGATCTTTCCTAGAGTATGCTAAATAAATCACCTGCCCACTGCTACTTAACTTGACTGCAAATTTCAAGCTGTACTTCCTGCCACTATCCAACTATGAGCCTAATTCAGTCTGTAAATGGGACCCTAAAAAAGAAATTAGTTCAGAATTCAGCATTGCATCAGCCCAACTGCCATGCCTCAGGAAATAATTTGTCGTATATCCTTCTAAAAGTGCTTCTAAAACAATTTTTCTTTCCTTCTGCTGCTGCTATAAAAATGAAAATAAGAAATTTCCTATATGCCAGGTGTTAGAAAGATAAGAGTAAATTAAGCAACGTGAACACATACACACTCAACACCCATCTTAATTCTTGCAATAGTATTCGCGTTTTAGCACAGTTGAGTGGGTAAGAGGTATGGTTCATGTGTAATTTCTGTCTCAGTCTGCTGCCTCTAGTTATGACTGTCAACTAAGTCACATGCTTGGAGGTCAGTCTCCCGGAGAGAAGGGAAAGGCTTTCTTTCTGGCTCCTGGGCTACACTTTCTAGGGAAGGAAAAATGCCTTCTCGTTTAAGTCCATGTCAGGCAGTCACCTCTTTCTGTGTTGGTCTTGCCCACACTAGACGATGAACCTCTCCAGGGCAGGGCTGAGTTCCCCACAGAGAGATAAAGGAGACACTGTCTCTGGGACTTCCATGGTGGTCCAGTGGCTAAGACTCTGTGCTTCCAATGCAAGGGACCCAGGTTTCAGCCCTGGTTGGGGGAACTAAGATCCCACATGGCGTGCAGTGTGGCCAAAGAAACCAAAACAAACAAGCCAAAATAAGAGAGAGAGAGAGAGAAAAAGAGAGTGGATCGGGGGGCTGACACCCCTACACAGTTTATATGCCTGCTTATATCACTTTCTTTCCTTGGCAAAGTCAAACCTTTAACTTTAAAGCTTTTGGCTTTAAGGCAGCCATAGTGGCATAGAGCATAGAGAGCATTGCTCTCTAGTCTAACATCAGCTTCATTTGCTTCACTCCTGAAATCAGCGAAACAGCCCCAGCACTCTCCTGTTGTGTGTCTGTGTGGTTACTGAACACAATACACTCAGTGCATGATCTTCAAAACTCACTAAATCTGATATCTCCAGTTTACCAGCATTTGGGGAATAAATACCCTTGACAGCTGTGTTTGAGCTGGGTTTTGATGATGAACTAGGCCAGAATGAGCCTGCCTTTGAGGTAGGACATGTGGTCCCATCTGTTTAAGGCTGATGTTGAAAAACTGATAATGAGTGACCAGACTTGAGTAATGCACTGATAACAAGACTGTTTGGAACAGCAAATACCACTTTAAAAAAACATATTGAGATAAATGATATCTGCTTGAATGCCTGGTCTAGTACTTAGGGGCTTGTTTACATTTTTCCAATTAGAGTGATTCATTCTTGGTTATGGCTTCCCTGGTATCTCAGCAGTAAAGAATCTGCCTGCAATCTAAGAGACATGGGTTCAATCCTTGGGTTGGGAAGATCATCTGGAGAAGGAAATGGCAACCCATGCCAATATTCTTCCCTGGGAAATCCCATGGACAGAGAAGCCTGGTGGGCTACACTCCATGGGGTCTCAAAGAGACTTAGCAAATGAACAACAATATTTCTTGGTTATATTAGTGGCAAGAAAAAAAGGGACAACACTTTAGAAAGAAGAGCTAATCTTCCAGGGTAAAGATATTTTAAGTATAAACAATGATTTGGGGGGCAAGAGTAAATACATAATCACTTTCTCTCTAACTTCAATGTTGAAATACTGATGATCATGAAATACAGTTCAAGAACAGAGAAAAAGGAAGGTTGGAAGGACAAAGGAGCTTTGCAATCTTTCAGCTTTACTAGGCAGTCTTTTATTCCTCAACACTATAGCTGTATTGGAGAAGGCAATGGCATCCCACTCCAGTACTCTTGCCTGGAAAATCCCATGGATGGCGCAGCCTGGTGTGCTGCAGTCCATGGGGTCTCGAAAAGTCGGACACAACTCAGGGACTTCATTTTCACTTTTCACTTTCATGCATTGGAGAAGAAAATGGCAACCCACTCCAGTTTTCTTGCCTGGAGAATCCCACGGACAGGGGAGCCTGGTGGGCTGCCGTCTATGGAGTCGCATAGAGTCGGACACGACTGAAGCGACTTAGCAGCAGCAGCATAGCTGTATTATTAAAAATGTAGAATAAAAACCCACATGTACTAAGACATGCTCATTATTGCACACAGCAACCCAGATCTGAAGAGAAAAATTAATAAAAACTAATTATGACACAGAAATAGAATGATAATTAGAACTTGTTTCTCTCGGTAGTCAATTATATTTTTACCAGCCTTAGAAACTAAAAGGGAAAAATCCAAAATCAACTAAACCAAGTAATTGATGGGAATGTCTTTTAAAGATCAGTTTAGATCAGTCACTCAGTCGTGTCTGACTCTTTGCAACCCCATGGACTTCAGCATGCCAGGCTTCCCTGTCTATCACCAACTCCCAGAGCTTACTCAAACTCATGTCCTTTGAGTTGATGATGCCATCCAATCATCTCATCCTCTGTCATCCCCTTCTTCTCCTGCCTTAAATCTTTCCCAACATCGGGGTCTTTTCTAATGAGTCAGTTCTTCGCCTCAGGTGGCCAAAGTATTGGCGTTTCAGCTACAGCAGTGAATTTAAACTTTCTGCACACAGTTTTAACTGTAGTGTTGTTTCTCCCCAACATTTCCAAAATCTGTGGCTTTGAGCCTGGCCCCTTTTTGTCAGTCTACCTTAGCACAACTTGATGAAGGGAAGATGGGAACCACTGCTCCCTGAACTATATTATAGGGGTTTCTAATACAGTGCCTGTTATTTTATTTAGTCATGTCTGACTCTTCCACCACCCCATGGACTGTAGTTCCTCTGTCAAGCAAGGATATTGGAGCAGGTTGCCATTTCCTTCTCCAGGACTGGGGCTTCCTAGTAGAGAATGGCTCAGTGATAAAGAATCTGCCTGACAATGCAGGAGACACAAGAGATGCAGTTTCCAACCCTGGGTCGGGAAGGTCCCCTGGAGAAGGAAATAGCAGCCCACTCCAGTATTCTTGCCTGGGAAATCCTATGGACAGAGGACTCTGGTGGGCTCCAGGCCATGGGGTTGCAAAGAGCTGGACATGACTCAGTGACTAAACAACAACGAAACGCAGCGCCTGAGTATGGGCTCAGTATCTTAGTATTAACACTCAATTTAGAAACCTCTTTGAAGCTTTGCGTTAGGACCATCAATATAATAATTTGGCAGCACTTTTACCCCTTGGTAATAAAATGTGATTCTTTTTTTGGTAATTCTTAGCATTAACCCCCACAAAAAACAAAACACACACAAGGGGATTCAAATATCTCCAACGTAAGTTTTAGTTCAAAGATACTTGTTTTCTTATACATATTTAAAAATGTGAATATCCATTAGCCTCATAAATGTCACCATTATCATTTCATTTATCATTAATCTCATATGAATACTGAGGATGAAGGAATTGAAGTATAAATCACTTTGAAATCATCTGTGTCAACAGACTCTAGCTAAAACCAGTTAAATGTAATTTTTGGTTTCTGAAGAGTCCATGGACTATGAAAAATAAATTAGTCATTAAGACATCCAAGATGTTGTGGGTGAGAGAAAACTTTCCAACCAAAAACACTCTGATCAAACAAACCTAGCGAACAAATTCACCATTTCCAAAGGGGAGAGGAGAGGGAGGGATAAATTAGAAGTTTGGGATGAATAGATATACACTATTGTATATACAAATAAGAAGGACTTACTGTACAGCACAGGGAACTATCTCCAAACTCATGTTAAAACCTAATGGAAAAGAATCTGAAAAACCTGAATCATTTTGCTGCACATCTGAAAGCAGCACAGCATTGTAAATCAATACTTCAGTTCAAAAAAAAAAAAAAAACAAGATACATTAAGAATTAAATAATGACAGGGGCTGTGACATAGTGTAGAGAAGAGCAAGATGACAACAGTGACCCGCCACCCAGATCCATGACGATGAGCCAAAACAGAAGAGAAAAAAAATTGCACAATTAAAGCGTCCATGACTACATTCTGACATTCATGTCCACAATAGCATCTATGGTACAGAAGGCACAGCCCAAATTTTTCTATTTGCTTCTTAAAATAGGTGCATTGTTAAAACTTTGCTCAGAATTGAGTTCATTTAGTAAAGCAAAAAGTCCACTTGACTGTTGAAACAGGTGCAGGCAATTGTCCAGACTAATAAAATTAGTCAGCTGTAAAAACTACAGCAAGTGTTAAATGATCACTTAAAGCTCTAATATTGTCATGGAATAATAATGATGCCATTGGAAGTCAACACAAGGGCTGTGCACTGATGTAGGTTACTGAGAAAGCACGCTTTGTTGTTCATAACTTGCTTAAACTTAAGTGAAATCAGCAATTGGAGGCTCAGTGCCAGAGTCCAGGAAGCCCAGAGGTCTGTGTTACGCTTAATGACCCCTCTTTTCACCCATGCCTTCCATTTATTTGAGAATCCTGGGGATATCTAGCTAAATGTCACTTCCTCCAGGAAGACTTCCCTGAATTCCAGCTCTGAAAGTTCACTCTTGCCTCTCTTTCCCGTGCTTTGTTGCACAAATCCCAGCAGCTTTGGCATGCGAGACAAAGACTGACTCTTCCTATTTGAATTCTCAGCCTTTCAGAAATTAACCATAACAGTGTGTGTTAGTTGCTCAGTCCTTACATTTGACCAACCACCCAAAAGCAGTCATGGAGAGTTCCCTAAAGTCTGCTCCACGTCCTTAACAATTTATTCTTTTAGGGTGTCTGTGTGTGTGTGTATAAAAATTTAAACCTATGTAGCCTCATAAAATGCAAAGTTATTTTGAATGTTAAGACTTAGTACCAGGGACTTCCCTGGTGGTCCAGTGGTAAGAATCTGCCTTGCAATGCAGAGGATGTGGGGTTCCAAACCTGGTTGGGCAACTTAAGAACCCATGTGCCACCGAGCAACTAAGCCTGCATTCTACAACAAGAGAATCCCTGGACTGCAACGGAAGATCCCACATGACATGACAAAGATCTTGTGTGCTACAACTAATACCTGATGCAGTCAAATAAATAAGTAAATATATATATTTTTTTAAAAAGACTTAATATCATATTAATTCCATTCTAGGAATCTCCTGTAGCCTGGAATAAACACTCTGGGCAACCTGCCTTTTGCCAGCAAATGCAGGGCTGAGACCAACCCAAAATGTTAGTTGCTCAGTCGTGTTCGACTCTTTGCGACCCCATGGACTGTAGCCCGCCAGGCTCCTCTGTCCATGGGATTCTCCAGGCAAGACAACTGGAGTGGGTAGCCATTTCCTTCTCCTAGGGATCTACCCAACCCAGGGACCTAACCCAGGTCTCCCAAGTTGCAGGCAGATTCCTTACTGTCTGAGCCACCAGGGAAATCTAGGGACTGAACCAGATTTCTGGTTTACTGTAGTCCCGACAGAAAAGTTGCCACTCCAGGTGGCTGTGGATATGTGTTCTCAGAAAAAAAGTAATATTCTTAGTTTCTTTTCTTTTCATTTTTTTTTTCCTTTTTGTTTCTTGGTTCTTATTTACAGGGTCGAAACGTTGTTAAATTTCTATGCAATTCTTTATCTTAGTTTTCTCTTGCTGTCTGAACAAATCACCAGGAATTTAAAGGATACACATTTATCATCTCTCTGTGGGTAGGTCACAAGGCCCAGTGGGCTTAGTTGGTGTCTCAGCTCCAGGTTTCACAGAGCGGAAGTCAAGGTGTCCAGGGGCTGTGTTACTTTTCAGAGGTTCAAGAGATGAATCTGCTCCCAGGCTCACTCGGGTGTTGGCTGTAGCACTGAGGTCTGTGGGTGTCTAGGGGCCTCCCCACACTCTGAAGCTCACAGCCCGCTTCCTCCATCTGAAAGCCCTCAAAGATCCCTCACCCACTTGGAATCTCTCTCATCTGCCCCCTGCCCTCAACTCTGACCCTCTGCCTTCCTCTTTGTCATTTAAGATTTCATGGGATTACACTTAGTCCAAACCCATAAACCCAGATAATCTCCCTATTTTAAGGTTAGCTGATTAGTAACCTTAACTCCATCTGAAAAGTCCTTTCATAGGAGTAGCTAAATTAACATTTGACTGAATGACCAGAGGACTGGAATTGTTGACCCTCAAAGTGTAAACATGAAAATGGTTCCTTGACCAGAAGTTAACCAGCAATTCAGAATGCTTGTAGGACTTCCCTGGTGGTTCAATGGTCAGGGCTCTGCACTTCCACTGCAGGGGGCACGGGTTCGAGACCTGGTCAGGGAAATAGGATCCCACATGCCACACAGCACAGCCAAAAATATTAAAAAAGAAAAGAAAAACCTAGTAACTTTTTAAAAGAAAAAAGAATGCTTGTATGTTTTCATTTTTTTACATGACATTCGGCATTTTCCAGCTTACTAGCTGTGGTACCTATTAGCAATAAATACATTGAAACTAGGAATTTTGTTATAATTCTAATAAAAAGATGCTTTGACCACAGAGTAGGTTACTTCCTACAACTTCCCTTTATGATAAGCAAATGTACCAATTGAATTGAATGATATGAAGTATATGAATATGTATATTAATTTCTGGAATTTTTTACTCTCAAAAAACTGGCTATTAAAATAATTTCAACATCAGAATTGAATTTTGCTTCAGATTTTTAAAATTTATTTCTTTTTACTTGGAGGATACTTGCTTTACAATATTTTATCGGTTTCTGCCATACATCAACATGAGCCAGCCATAAGTATACATGTGTCCCCTCCCTCTTGAACCTTCCTCACACCTTCCACTTCACCCCACCTCTAGAGGTTATCACAGACCACCGGATTTGAACTCCCTGCGTCATGCAGCAAATTTCCACTGGCTATCTTACATATGGTAATCTATATGTTTCAGTGCTACTTTCAATTCGTCCCATCTTCTTCCCACTGTTTCACATTCTATGTGCAATGGGGAAGGATCTTGGTACATAGCCTCTAGGTGTCTAATGCCTAAAGTATTCCAGAAAGACAATGTCGATCTTTCTCAAAAACCTCCCCAATTCCTCTGTTGCGTCAGACTCTCAGGGTTCACGTTTCCGCTCCTCCGACATTTCCACTGCAGCAACCAAAGGCCATTTCCTCTTGGTCTGTCAACAGTGGAAATTGAAAACAGCTGCTCTCCGGTGCTTCGGATAGTAGGTGCTCTCTGTGCGCTGGGTCACCAGGTCTTCAGGGCCACCTCCAGTACCTGGAGAGGTCACAGAGGAGGAGAGTTTTGAAGTTGCAAGGGGCCTTCATCGTTGTCTAATCCAATTTCCACCCAAGGCCGGGGTTCCATCTGTAACTTCCATCTTCCAGCCATCCTGGGCCTCTGCACAAACACTTCCAGAACAGGAAATTCACCACCCCCAAAGCCACATATTTCTAGTTTCGATTACTTGAATTGTTAGAAACGTGATTTTTATATTTAAGTGGAATCTGACTGCGGTTTCTACAGGACCTGATGAGAATTCATTCACACCTTTTCTTTTCTGCGGTAGCTCACCTATATGAGGATCTCCCCTGGTGGCTCAGTGGGAAAGAATCTGCCTGCAATGTGGGAGACCCAGGTTCGATCCCTGGGTTGGAAAGACCCCCTGGAAAAGGAAATGGCTACCCACTCCAGTATTCTTGCCTGAAGAATCCCGTGGACAGAGGAGCCTGATGGGCTGCAGTCCATGGGTCACAAAGAGTAGTACAAGATTGAGCGACTAACACTTTCACACTTTCATCTGTATGAAGTGACTTCTCCTGTTCCCCTAAATGGTTTATCTGAGTTTAAACTTTATCATTTCTTTATGTGAAGCAGTTTATATTCATCTTCTCATCCATTTCATTAATTTCTGCATGCTATTTTGTGAATGCCTCTCTTTTAAAAAATTATTCAAATAATAAAATAAGTAACCTACAGTTCTAGGCAAAAATATATTTGAAACTTACAAAAAGAATACTTAGTAAAATAAGTAAGATATATTTCCATTCTTATAAATTCTTGTAGATTCAAAATCTATCTCATTTAGGGTTACATATATAGATAGTATAATTATAAGGAAAAGCCAGTAAACGGTTATTATAAAAGTCATCATAGCACTTACTTCTTGAGAAAAAAATGGAGGTGTGATTCAGAAGGCCTTGGGCTGGGTTTACAGGACATTGTGGAGTATCAGCAGTGTTCTATTTGTTTTTTTTTTTTTTAATTTTTTTTAATGTGAATCATTTTTAAAGTCTTTATTGAATATGTTACAATATTGTTTCTGGGGTTTTTTATGTTTTGGTTTTTTGGCTGAGAGGCATATGGAATCTTAAACTCCCCAACCAGAGATTGAACCTGAACCCCCTGCATTGGAAGGTGAAGTCTTAAACCCTTTAATGTAATAATGATATAATAGGTAAAAAATAAAATAAAATATCCAAGTAAATTAAATATCCCAAGTTAGACTGAGTTGTTTATGATGTATGTATGTATTGATAGAAAAGAAATCATTATTTTTTTGCTTAATATAAAAAAATAAGATTCAAATCTGTCTGATTACATTTTTAGAAAATCTGAGAAGGCTTTTAATGAACTATTAAGATCATTTCCAGAGGTCTGAAGTGAAGAGAAGTGAAAGTCACTCAGTTGTGTGCAACTCTTTGCAACACCATGGATTGTAGCCTGCCAGGCTCCTCTGTCCATGGGATTCTCTAGGCAAGAATACTGGAGTGGGTTGTCATTTCCTTCTCCAAGGCATCTTGCCAACCCAGGAATCAAACCTGGTTCTCCTGCATTGCAGGCAGATTCTTTACCATCTGAACCACCAGGGAAACCCAGAGTTTAATATAGTTTATTTTTATTTTCTTCCTCTTTGTCATCTCTGCATTTTTTCTATAATGATATGTGCATTGTACTATTTTGTAATTTAAATATTATTAAAAATAAAAATATAATGGACCTCATGGGCATAATACTCTACATGTGCTGTGGATTCTGGGGACTCAAACTCTACACGGAGTCTGTGTGCAGCCAGTTTTGCACAGACTTTGTAGAAGCAACCATAGGACTCTGTGTGAAAAAAGAAATGGGAGGGATTTCCTTGGTAGCTCAGTGGCTAAGATGCGCTCCTGATGCAGGGAACCTGGGCTCAATTCCTGGTCAGGGAACTAGATCTGACATGCTGCAACCAAGAGTTCACATGCTGCAACTAAGACCTGGCATAGTCAAGTACATAAATAAATATTTTTTAAAAAGAAGAAGAAGAAATGAGAATGGTCAAGTGAAATACAAGAGCAGCTGAATTCAAACCACATCTTTTTAAACTTAGGCTTTTAAAATCAAAGTCATTGAACAGCATAAAGAGTCAAGAAGACTTGTGAAAGCCGTTAGAAGAAAAGCAAGTACCAGGCTCCTTCATTCCCCTATTTTCCAGTCGCCAGATGTAACAACTCCAGCGCTTTCTGCTGACTCTTACGGTACGTGCCTCCCTATTCTAAACAGCAGGTGCGTGTGGCTTCGTCTTGTCATTTGAAGGTTTGTCTATCAACTTCCCACCACCAAAGGGAAAGATGTACCTCTTTGCACTATGACACACTGCACATTCCTGTCCTCCCGACCACACAAGATCACAGTTTGGGTTTATAAACATTTCGTGTTCACATCACCATGACAAGCACACAACACAGCTGAGTCATGTAGTATTCATCACTGAGAAAGCCTTCTTGTTGACCTTGGAGTTAATCATTGTTTTTGTTTGTTTGCTTGGTTTTCTATGTTCTTATCTTCCCCAGTCGCATAAACCCCAAACTCATCCCCCATTGTATAAACCTCCTCTCAATTCTTTCGATTCATTCTCTATTGATCGGGTTAACAATTTTTTTTTTAAAAGGAATCTTTCTCAGAGCTCCTAACCCCCTCTTCTCAGACCTAGCTCCTCGCGCAAACATCTTTTGCCATATTGGGTATTCCTTTTATTTCTCTTTTGTGTGTTGATCTGTGTCCTCGATCCCATGACATTCTCCTTCTTGAAATGTTTCCTCCCATATTTTGGTGGAACACATCCTTGTGTAGCTTGCTAAACAGAGCTGCATGGAAAGTCATTTCTTTTGAGATTTCAAATGTCCCCATAGTCTCTATTCTACCTTTTCACTTAATTGATCGTTTCTGTAAGTATAGAAGCTGAAATTATTTCCCTACAGAGTTTGGAAAGCATTGCTCTGCTCTTTCCCCATACCAGTGCTGCAATGAATAAGTCTGATATCAGTTAGATTCCTGAATTTTTGCATGTCGTCTTGAGTTCTTCAGTTTTGGAAGAGTCTTGAATCCCTTCTTTAGTAATTTTTCTGCCTCTATTTTCATATGTCTTTTTCCCTGAGACCTCTCTTATTGAAATGCTGAAACTTTCAAAAGAGGCTTAATGTCCTTATCTTTTCTATCCAAAACTTTGTCTTTTGCTCTGCTTTTTGAGAATTTTGTTCAACTTCATCTCCCAAACATTCTATTGAGGTTTCCATTTCTGCTATTATAATTTTAATTTCCAAGAGCACTTATTGTGATCTGCAAATGCTCTTTTTTTTTTTTTTGTAACATCCCATTCTTAGCTCATCAGTGAAATGGCTACGCTTATCTCTCTGATAATTCAGTTTCGTTTCATTTTACTTTTTTAACATTTGACATTTTCCTTCTTTTTGTATTGTCTTTGTTTCTTCCAAACTGCTTTTCTTTCCCTGCTCTTGTTTTGATCTCTTATTTTCTGTGATTCTTGGCTGGGTATCAAAAAGCTGATTGGAAGCTCTACGAAAGTGGACAGGGCTTGTCAATTATGGGTGTCACCGTAGGGCCATCTGAATGAACCAACTAGTTGGAGAAGCTCCAATGTTCATACCTTTAGATCTTTTTTCCTAGGGTTATTTGGCTTGACAGAGAAGAATTTTGTAATCTCTGCCTAAAACCAAGTGAGACCCTGCGGGGCTCCTGGGCATGGAAGCTTCACCAAGTCCCCCATTTCTTGTTTGTAGGGAACTGATTCTAGCCTCCATCACCTTCCCTGAGTTCCAAAGGGAAGATTTGAACAACTGCTAATCAGGGAAGGGAGAGGATGCAGAGACAAGCAAGGAACAGCCAAGGAACAAGACAGCCTTGGGGCAGGTCCTAGTCCTACATCAAGGAATACACAGAACAGTGTCTTTGAGCTCTTCGTGACAATGTGAGCTCAGCCGTGTCCAACTTTTTTAACCCTATGGACTGCAGCCTGCCAGGCTCCTCTGTCCATGGAATTCTCCAGGCAAGAATACTGGAATGGGTTGCCATTTCCTCCTCCAGGAGATCTTCTCAACCCAGGGACCTACACTGTATCTCATGCATCTCCTGCCTTGGCAGGCAGATTCTTTACCACTGTACCACATGGGAAGCCCATTGTTATAAAACTCCTCACCAGTCTTTCCAGGTTAGGATACACAGTTTTTGAGGGCATAAGTCCTCTGTGTTCCCCTTTGCCTGGCAAAGCAATAAAGCTTTTCTTTTCTACTTCTCCCAAAACTTCTCTCTAAGATTCTACTGGGCACCGGTACACAGAGGCCAAGTTTTTAGCATCATGCCTAGAATGAAGAGGCCAGCATCCTAGGTCTAGCTAGGGGAAGAAGACTTGGTGGTAAGGGGATCTCCCCGTCAATATGTGCACACTGTCACATAATCCTCCTGTTTTCAATAGAGAATCCCAGCTTTCAGCTCTATCAAGAGTCCTCCGGGTCAGCCAGAGATTCAGGAGTTTACCTGCCCCAGAGACTAACATCCAGGCTTTCCCAAAGGAGGACAAAACTGGGAGTACCAATTTCTTAAAAATCCATCTTTCAGATTCTAGCTCCTCTTTCATCCATCTTCCAGGGGCACTTGGTGCTTCCAACTCTCAGCCCTGAGGATTTTATCCAGCCAGGATCAGAGGCTTCCCAGGTTTCCCAAGACCAGCTGAGATTCAGCTTTCTTAAGTCAAGTCCACTGAGCCAGTAACCATTCATCCATCTGCTTTCTAGCTTTCCAGCTGTCCTCTTCTGTCCCTTTTCCTTGCTCCTGACGGAATATACATACATATATATATATATATATATATATGCTTAAATATGTACATATATATTTAAATAATCCAATAATTGTGGACTTGACATGTGCATGGATTAATAAGTGTGTCTAATTTGCCATCTTTTTTAAGGGGGATAACCTTTTTTAAACTTTTTTATTATTTATTTATTTTTGGCTGCACTGGGTCTTCATTGCTGCCCACGGGTTTTCTCTAGTTGCAGCGAGTGGGGCTTCTTTCTAGTTGCAGAGCACAGGCTCTAAGGTATGGGTTTCAGCATTTGCAGCATGTGAGCTAAGCTGCCCCTGGGCATGTAGAATCTTCTAGGACCAGGGATCAAACCTGTGTCCTCTGCATTGGCAGGCAGATTCTTAATCACTGGACCACCAAGGAAGACCTCTAAATTTGCCATCTTAATTGAAACTACTCATAGGCTTTGTCATATGAACTTCTCTCATGGCAAGTGTTTCCATATTTTATACATTCCAATATATTCCTTGAAAAAAAAAAGTAGCCTTGCATACATTCATATTTTAGTCTTGTGCTTTTTGCTCACTTTTCATGCTTTCAAGGTAATTTAAAAACTCAATCATGCAGTAGAAATGATGATAACAATGAGAGCGACTATTTTATATGTGTCCAGCACTCCACTCAATCATAGTATAGATCCCTCATAGCTCTGTGTTCTCTGCACATCTGATAACCACATTCTTTGTCTTCATTTAAGTCACGCGTTTGGAAACTACAGCCATGGCCCCAACCTGGCCCACTGCCTGTTTTTGTAGATTGTTTTATGGGAGCTCATCTGTCTACATATTGTTTGAGTTGAATAGTTGCAACTGAGAGCATATGATCTGTAAAGCGTAAAACACTTACTTCTTGGCTCTTATAGATCAAGTTTGCCAACCCCTGCTTCAGGTTATTGAGAACACATATTAAATGTGTGTGTGTGTGTGCATGTGCACACACTTTCAGTTATGTCCACCTCTTTGCCAGGCTCCTCTGTCCATGGGATTTCCCAGCAAGAATACTGGACTAGGTTGCCATTTTCTCCTCCAGGGGATCTTCCTGACCCAGGGAGCCAACCCAAGTCTCCTGCATTGCCAGACGGCTTCTTTACCACTAGTGCTACCTGGAAAGCCCAAAAGTATACATACAGAAGAAAAAAAAAATTAGAAGTATGTATATACTTAGGTGGAGGAATTATGGGTGATTTTTACTCCCTTTATTTTGCTCTTCTGTATCATCTCATATTTCTATTACTACATATAATGTCAGTGATAAAAAAGCTTGAAAGTATCTATTCATTAAAAAAGGAAAATGGCCATGTATATACTTTTCTCCTACAACAGAGTAATTTTCTTATCTTTGCATGAGAGCAAGGACAGGCTCATTCATCTCTTAACTCCCTTAATCCAGCTCTCTCCTGAGTCCAGCACCGCCTCATACCTGGTGAACTGAATTGAAATGTTACATTCACTTTTGTTTCCATCCATACCTATTGCCTGGCCTGATGTCTCTTGAGAATCATTTAGAGCTTTCTCTGTCAATGTTCATTTTCTTAACTACTGTCCTCCACCTAGTTTTTCTAGCTCAATGAAAAATCAGAGAGGGGGAAAACTAAAATGATAAAAAAAAAATATTTTACACAAGAATTATTGCAAGGGAGGAAAAGAAATTTCAGTTTAGAACTAGGCTCAACTCCAATGGCAACAAGGAAAAGTGGGGATTTACAGCCAAGAAGCAGGGTGAGAATGACTAAGACGAAACATCCAGAGTGAAGGGGCCTCTAGCTAAACCTTCCTGACGGTATTGCTGCAGAAGGCAGACCCAGGGGATCAAATATCACCGGAATTTGATCAGATACAAGGGTAGTGGATTCTTACTCTACTGACTTAGCCAGATTCTTACTCTTGGTCTCAAGACAGCCTAGAGGAAAAAGAGTTCAGAGGAGCTTGATTCAGGTGTGGTCTTTCCCAGGTGTCTTTTCTCCTCCCACTCCAAGTTTCAAATGTTTGACCCTAGCTGGCAGGCCCTCCTTCCCTGTAGGGCATCCCTGGTGGCTCAGTGGTAAACAATCCACTTGCTAATGCAGGAGACTCAGGTTCGATCCCTGGGTCAGGAAGATCCCCTGGAGAAGGAAATGGAAATCCCGAGGACAGAGGACCTTGGCTGCCTACAGTCCATGGGGTCACAAAGAGTCAGACACGACTTAGCGACTAAACCACTACCACCGCTATAATTCCCTGTAAGATCCATGCAGGTAACAATCCCTGGAGGAGGTCCCTGGTTGCCATGACAACCTCCTCCCAGAGCAGGGCCATTGCTCTTCCTGGGCCCTGAGCCTGCTTCCCGCTGATAAGAGGACCACCCCACCCCCTGCACAAGGAGCATCACTTGTGCAGCTCCCTCCTCCTGGTCCCTTCACTTTGTGAAATCTTTTTGTTTTTTCCTCCTTAGCTGTTGCTACTGCTGTTTGATCCTTAGAGACATTCCTTCCCCTGTCTAGAAAGTTCGGTGATACTTAATCCTCGTACTTCCCCATTCCTCTGGCAGGCAGAGCAGCCTGTAATTGCAGCACAGGCCTCTGGCGTGTGCCTCCTCCAAGAGAAGATAAAGGAAGTATCTAGTCCATCCTGCACAGCACAGGAGGCTCCCCTGGGCCAGGGTGATAGTTCTGATAGATTGCATCAGGGACAATGGGTGGGTTCCCAGGCAGAGGAAGTGAACTTCTAACACATCAGGAAGCCAGCCAGACACAAGGCAGCAAGCTGGCAGAGATTCCTATGTGTCTTACCATCTCTTTTCCCAGGGCTTCCTCTAGTGTGTGTGTGTGTGTGTGTGTGTGTGTGTGTGTGTGTGTGTGTGTGTGTTTAATCACAATCTTTTAAGCATGATTTCAGCAAATCATATCAGAGAATTGCTGAAAAGGTGCCACTTTCAGAGAATGTAATCAACAGATGTGCACCCCTGCCCAGGTGTACTTCTGCTCCCGGGATGGTGTAGGGAACACCACAGAGGGAAAAAAATCCTGGTGGTGCTGAGCCCCTGATGCAGACAGGACTGAGAGCTGTAATGAGCCCTGGGCTGTGGCAACTCCTGTCCCAGTGCCTGAGAAGCGACCCAGACACATGCTTCACTGGTGGGTATGGTTGTATTGATTCTGTGTCTCCTCTAACATAATGCTCCGCCTTCTGGATTCTGAATGTTTACTTTTGTGTAGAAGGAAGACAAGGAAATACAGAGTCATCTCTGTAAGGACTCCTATCCTTGCATATATAGATCACTTGCTAAATCATTTTCAGTTCCTTTAGTTCTTATAGAAAAGGATGAAACTGATTTCATTTTAATGGGAAAATGCCATGGTGTTGGAAATGCTGCAGACCTCAAAAGGTCAGTGTCATGTTCAGTATTTGAAAAGAGCATCGATAAAGGAGGAAGGGGTCTTTGATGGGGAAATAAACCCTTGAATCCTGTTGTGCATGAGCATTCAGTTGTGTCCGACACTTTGGGACTGTGGCCCACCTGGCTCCTCTGTCCATGGGATTCTCCAGGCAAGAATACTGGAGTGGGTTGCCATGCCCTCCTCCAGGGGATCTTCCTGACCCAGGGATTGAACCCACATCTTCTGCACTGCAGACAGAATCTGTACTGTCTGAGTCACCAGGGTAGTCCCTGTGAATGAGTCTTCAGGGCTGAACAGAAGGTTAATGGGAGAGAGATATAGCACAATTCAAAGGTTTGAAAAATACAAGTCTCCTTTCATTCCATTGTTTGTCCTGTTTCACTTAAAGGGCAGGCTTTTTAACACACCCTTTCTATTATCAGCAAAACAGGCAAGAGCGGGAGTAGGTAAGTTAAACAGTGCTAACCAGGACTCTTTGAGACTTGGTGTGAGTCCTTCCCTTTTCAGCTCAGTGCTCCTTTGTCTGCATTGAAGGAACATGAGGTCATTAAGTGTGATCAGTGAGATTACCCTCATCAATTCTTAATTAAGTAAGAGACTGAAGGCTCTATTCCTTCTTCTGAAAACTGCCATTTTGCCTGCAATCTATGGCTTTATTAATTAAATATTTTCTAATCAGGATCTTCATTTACACAAGAACAGGAAATTCATTTATTCTAAAAAAGGAGAGAAATACAAACTCATAAATTTTAATATGAAAAAAAATGTTTAACTGCATTTTTGCTGACCAAAATGTTTCCTTGGTAGTTCTGTAAAGCAGGTTCACAATAAGGCTAGTTCTCAAGATGGATTAGGATGTCATTACATGAAAGTAAAATTTAAAAAATATATTCATTATTTACCAACTTTTCTATTTTGGTCTGAACCTATTTATTGGCAGTAGAATGTGAAACAAGTTGTTCTTTAACAGTCTTTCTTGTGAAATAAAAATAAAATTATGCTTTTGAAATACTATAATTCATGTATTCCTGAAAAAACTAAAGAATATCTGAGTTTTTTCATTAAAAGTAATGAGACAAATAGGCTTGATAACTTGACAGCTTAAATGTGCCATTTTCATTTTCATCAAATTGATGTCTTCATCCTGAGTGTATAATAAGTAGTTATTCTGGGGTTGATTGGCACCTGTTACTGGGACAGGAAAGCTTGGATACAGCTGAAGAGCCTCTGGGCTCCGGTGACAATCTGTCTGAGGGTCTAGCTTTTGGAAACAGCCAGTGACCCTGCTCACTGAGAATTTCTTGGTTCTGCTTGCAGACCAGTCAACCCACTTGAAAAACTTTTTCGGTAGGCACTGCATGAATTCAGATGCTGCCAAATGTCCTCTTAGTGCTGCATGGAGTCCACACATAGGGGGTGTCTGCCTGAGGTGGGGTCCACCCCAAGTTCACAGCACCTTCTAGAAGGTCAGAAATGTCTGCTGAGCAAGTAGTACCTCAATTCAGTCCAACTCTTTGCGACCCCATGGACTGCAGCACACAAGGATTCCCTGTCCTTTACCAACTCCCAGAGCTTGCTCAAACTCATGTCCATTGAGTCGGTGATGCCATCAAACCATCTCATCCTCTGTCATCCCCTTCCCCTCCTGCCTTCAATATTTCCCAGCATCAGGGTCTTTTGCAGTGAGTCAGCTCTTTGTATCAGGTGGCCAAAGTATTGGAGCTTCAGCTTCAGCATCAGTCTTTCCAGTGAATATTCAGGACCGATTTCCTTTAGGGTTGACTGATTTGATCTCCCTGTAGTCCAAGGAACTCTCAAGAGTCTTCTACAATACCACAGTTCAAAAGCATCAATTCTTCAGTGCTGAGCTTTCTTTATGGTCCAACTCTCACATCCATACATGACTACTGGAAAAACCATAGCTTTGACTAGACAGGCCTCTGTAAGCAAAGTAATGTCTCTACTTCTTAATATGCTGTCTAGGTTGGTCATAGCTTCTTTTCTAATTTCATGGCTGCAGTCACCATCTGAAGTGATTTTGGAACCCACCAAAATAAAATCTATCACTGTTTCCATTTTTTCCTCATCTATTTGCCATGAAGTGATGGGACTTGATGCCATGATCTTCGTTTTTTGAATGTTGATTTTTTTTTTTTACCTGAATGTTGATTTTTAATCCAACTTTTCACTCTCCTCTTTCACTTTCATCAAGAGGCTCTTTAGTTCTTCTTCACTTTCTGCCATAAGGGTGGTGTCATCTGCATATCTGAGGGTACTGATATTTCTCCTGGCAATCTTGATTCCAACTGAGCTTCATCCAGCCCAGCATTTCACATGATATACTCTGCATAGAAGTTAAAAAAACAAGGTGACAATATATAGCCTTGATGTATTCCTTTCCCAATTTGGAACCAGTCCATTGTTCCATGTCTGATTCTAACTGTTGCTTCTTGACCTGCATACAGATTTCTCAGAAGGCAGGTAAGGTGGTCTGGTATTCCCATCTCTTTCAGAATTTTCCACAGTTTGTTGTGATGCACACAGTCAAAGGCTTTGGTGTAGGCAATAAATCAGAAGTAGATGTTTCTCTGGAACTCTCTTGCCTTTTCTGTGATCTAACAGATCTTGGCAACTTGATCTCTAGTTCCTCTCTCTTTTCTAAATCCAGCATGAACATCTGGAAGTTCTTGGTTCACATACTGTTGAAGCCTGGCTTGGAGAATTTTGAGCATTATTTTGCTAGCATGTGAGATGAGTGCAATTGTGCAGTAGTTTGAACAGTCTTTGGCATTGCCTTTTTTTGGGATTGCAATGAAAACTGACATTTTCCAATCTTGTGACCACTGCTGAGTCTTTCAAATTTGCTGGCATATTGAGTGCAGCCCTTTCACAGCATCATCTTTTAGGATTTGAAATAGCTTACCTGGAATTCCATCACCTCCACTAGCTTTGTTCATAGTGATGCTTTCTATGGCCCACTTGACTTTGCATACCAAGATTCCTGGCTCTAAGTGAGTGATCACACCATTGTGGTCATCTGGATCATGAAGATCTTTTTCTTCTGTGTATAATTCTGTGTATAGTTCTTCTGTGTATTCTTGCCACCTCTTCTTAATATTTTCTGCTTCTGTTATATCCATACTATTTCTGTTCTTTTGTGCCCATCTTTGCATGAAATGTTCCCTTGGTATCTCTAATTTTCTTGAAGAGATATCTAATCTTTCCCATTCTATTGTTTTCCTCTATTTCTTTGCACTGATCACTGAGGAAGGCTTTCTTATCTCTCCTTACTATTCTTTGGAACTCTGCATTCAGATGGGTATGAATCTTTCCTTTTCTCCTTTGCCTTTAGTTTCTCTTTTCTCAGCTCTTTGTAAGACCTCCTCAGACAACCATTTTGCCTTCTTGCATTTCTTTTTCTTGGGGATGATCTTGATCACGGACTCCTGTACAATGTCATGAACCTCCGTTCATAGTTCTTCAGTCACTTTGTCTATCAGATCTAATACACTTTCACTGTATAATCATAAAGGATTTGATATAGATCAAACCTGAATAGTCTAGTGGTTTTCCTTACTTTTCTTCAATTTAAACAAGTACCTACTATGGTTCAAAGATGCAATTTCTTTCTTAACTTTTTATTTTATATTGAGGTATAGCCAATTAACAAACAATGTTTTGATAGTTTCTGGTGAACAGGGAAGGGCCTCAGCCATACATGTGCAAGTATGTGGACACAATTTTTAACACAGGAAGAAAGGAAACCATTATTTACCCAGGTTTCCACCTATTTTGAAAATACAAAAAATTTCCAGGCTGGTCCTTTGCTGCAGGTGTCCCCAACCTCCAGGATCTAATGCCTGATGATCTGAGGTGGGGATGATGTAATAATTCTAGACATAAAGTACACAATAAATGTAATGCACTTGAATTACCCTGAAACCATCCTTTGCCTCCTTCAGTCCATGAAAAATTGTCTTCCAAGACGCCAGCTCCTGGTGCCAAAAAGGCTGGGGACCACTGTTGTACTGGAGTTCTTCCTCTATACATCTTCTCAAAACTTGATCTATGAAAGCAGAAATTAAGTTATGGGAGGGAGCTTTAATCTGCCCTTTCCACCACCCCCCCCCAACTCTCTAAGATTTCCTATGTTGTACAAACTGAGAAGAATTCATGGAAAAACTCTTACTATTATGCTTTGCACCTTTTTAAACAGGATCCAAACTGAAAAATGGAAGACAGTTTTTTGTGAAAACTTCAAAACAAAGAAAAACCCTACTTTCTTAGATCTCCGGTTGATGAATCCCAGACCTTTGCAACTCTCTTTAATCTACCATTTTTTAAAGTACTTAATTCTGGAAAAAATCATCAAGGAAAGGTTGCATTCCTCTTGAATTTAAGATAAAGGCTAGGGGTGGGGAGGAGGAAGGTACATAAATTTGAAACTTGACTGAAATTTTTCGAGAGATTCTCAGATTTTTTCCTTCCTTTTATTTCTTTATTTGAAGTGAAATTTTTTGAGACTCAAGGCTTAGTTTGTACCAGCATGTGCTGAAATGGCCATTCAGGGTTTTCTCCATTTCTCTTTCTCTTTTCCTTCTTCTTGTCCTTTGGTTCCTCCTCTGACCAACTCCATTCCAAGTCTACATCACAATAAGTTCCCTACATACAAATAAGTTCCTTTTCCAGAGCATGTTCGTAAGTCCAATTTGTTCATAAGTTCAACAAATTTAGCCTACGTATCCAAATAACACAATCAGCTATATGATATTATACTGTAATAGGTTTACTTTTCATGCAAATAATACAGAAAAAACAAACACACACACCAAAAATATTTTTAATGTTACAGTACAGTACTTTGAATAGTACATCTGTATAGTACAATAGCTGGCATACAGGAGCTGGCATTGAGTAAATAGGCAAGAATAGTAAATGACTGGAGGAGGGAGAGGAGGCAGGAGATGGTAGAGCTGAAGGATCTTCAGCAATAGGAGATGGAGGACAAGCTGAAATATCACACATGCCTGACCTTGATGGCACAGGTTCTGGCTCTTTACTGGTTTCAATTCTACCTACCCTTCTGAAAAAATGATCCAGTGATGCTTGGGTCCCTCCTGGGCTTGAAATAAAGATACTGTACTACTGCACTAAAGTGTATAAAAGCACAACCCTTTGTCAAGAATGCACGCACATGACAATGTATGCCAGGCACATGAACTCACACGATTGGACACGCAAGCACATGTTCACATTTTTTAAACTTTGCAACTTCAAAGTTCATTTGTAGGGGACTTACTGTATTTTGTTGCTAAACTATTTAGTCATTATAAATTTCCATCAGGGCCTCAGCGTTGCTTTCTCATAAGAACCCTGAGGAGCTCACCCTGCCTTCCCCAGACTCGGTGAGGAGAGTTCAGAGGACTCCTCCCGCTTCTTCTCTCATCCTCACTTTTTCTCTAGTCTGCCCCGTGAACAGAGAGACCATTGCTCCCACCCTCTTTCCAGGAAACAGAGCTGCTTCTGCAGCTCATTCTGCTGCGAGGAACTTACTCTCAGTGAAAAATGGTGGAACACACTCAAACTTGTCACCAGGCAGAACTGGTAGCTTCTGCAGATGTTTATCTGCACACAGAATCATCCCCTCCACACAAGCACCCTTGGCCACTTCCCAACTCCCACACAGACTCATAACTTAGGACTTGGAGAGTTCTGAGGGAATATCATTTACCCCACATCTTCAGGAATGCATCTAGCAATAACTTCCTCACCCCAAGGAACCAGGTCAGGCATGGTTGAACTTGGAAAATGTTCAAATCAGAACTCTCTTATTCTTAGCGGGTCTCCAAAATGGCATTGAATCAGATTTATGAATTCTCACTGACAGAAAATTCTTGTGTCTCAAATTCTGCCTTTTAAAAAAATTATTTGGATTTAATTATATTGAGGAGGTAATACAATAATTTGCTTTCTCACAAAGTTGATGCCATTTTGTCTAATGATGTTAATAATTACTCTTCACTAGAAGTATCCATAAGTTAAACATATGTTCTGTTTTCATTCCAATCGTTTAGTAAAAAAGAAAAATAAGTTGAGAGAGCTTGAGTTACACTCAAATAACAGAAAAAAAATATTTTCAAGGGATTTCTTTGTAGAAATGTTGATGTACTAGTTCTTAGCTAAGAAGAATCCACTTATGAAAATACTCTTAGTGTCTATGAAACATCATTAAATTCAGGAGAACACTCCTGGGTAAAAATGAATGTATCAGATTGCAATGCTTAACTTCATTTCTATAATTGTTACTGTTCTTACCTTCAAGTCAATATTTCTATGTAAAGAAGAAAGTTGAGAGTTTATTCTATAAAGAATATAGACTATAAAGACTATAAAGAAAGCTGAGCGCCAAAGAATTGATGCTTTTGAACTGTGGTGTTGGAGAAGACTCTTGAGAGTCCCTTGGACTGCAAGGAGACCAAACCAGTCAATCCTAAAGGAAATTAGTCCTGAATATTCATTGGAAGGACTGATGCTGAAGCTGAAACTCCAATACTTGGGCCACCTGATATGAAGAACTGACTCCTTGGAAAAGACCCTGATGCTCAGAAGGATTGAAAGCAGGAAGAGAAGGGGATGACAGAGGATGAGATGGTTGGATGGCATCACCAACTCAATGGACATGAGTTTGAGCAAGCTCTGGGAGATGGTGATAGACAGGGAAGCCTGGCGTGCTACAGTCCTTGGGATCGCAAGTCAGATATGACTGAGCGACTAAACTGAACTGGACTGAACTGAAAGAAGAAAGAAGTTTCCCTGGATTATAATGCATTCTTAGGACTTAATCTTGATTATCATATCTGAATGTTATTTCCAAACCTACTGAAAGTAGATAATGACAAAGTCGTCATGACACTTCCTCTTACAGACTAAGCATTTTGTGGTGAGGTTAAAGTTTAAAATTCCTCTCCAGAGTTGTTTTTCATGGATCTTGAATCTAATGCATTTAAATGCATTTAAAGATGATGCAATTTTTTAAAGAATGGATACCAACAATACAGCCTGATTGCATGTGTGTGTGCTAAGTTGCTTCAGTCATGTCCAACTCTTTGTGACTCTAGGCTGTAGCCCACCAGGCTCCTCTGTCCATGGGATTCCCCAGGCAAGAATACTGGAGTGGGTTGCTGTGCTCTCATCCAGGGGATCTTCCTGACCCAGGGATCAAACTCGTGTCTCTTATTTCCTGCATTGGGTTCTTTACCCACTAGTGCTACCTGGGAAGCCAACAGCCTGATTAATGTCTACAAAATAATATTTTCAACTTGAAGAGTCATTAATATAGTCTGGTGAAAACTTGGAATTCAAATATAGGGATATGTCCTAAATGTGATCTCATATAAGGATGCCATGAACATACTCTGTAAATGTGAACTTAGAAATCTTTCTCAGAAAACTTTGTGCAGCTCAGTGCAATTTTGGAGCTTCTGTGATTCCCTGATTATAGCTAAAGTTCCACTTGAGCAGGGTCCTTACAAATTTCTCCATTTTGAAACTGTTTCTAGGAAATAAGGGAATGATGAATGACCTCCAAGTGGGCTGACTGACCTCCATTATGGGCCCCATCATAATCAGAATTCAGACATAGTTGTAGGGTTTATGAAATAGTTTCTTATAACTCCACCACCATGCAGATCCAATAATGTCAGGTTAAATCAAGAGCAACAGTAACCACAAGCATGCACTTGTGAATGTCTATTCTCATTTATGGCCTGAGAAACAAACAGTAACTTGTTTTTGTGGGTCATTATTGTTTAATGTCCATTCTTTAACAGCATATTCATGATTCCTTAATACTTTGATAAAGTTACTGCACTTAAGGGCAAGGTGGTACAAGCACATGTGTATGCTGTGTAAATTTGTAGAAATTTCTCTGTTTAATAAGTTCTAAGACTAGCAAACTAATAAACCTTGTTCTGTTCAGTCATATCAGCATCAAGGACATATATTGAAAAGCTTTATTCTATAAAGTTAAGGACCTTGAGAACTTAGTCTTTAAAACCACATTAGGGGCTACAAAAACAAACTAAATACATTGTACTAATACTATGGTCCTCAGTCATGTCCTACTCTTTGGGATCTCATGGACTGTAGCCCTCCAGGCTCCTCTGTCCATGGGATTCTCCAGGCAAGAATACTGGAGTGGGTTGCCATTTCCTACTCCAGGGGATCTTCCTGACCCAGGGATCGAATTCACAATCTCCAGCATTGACAGTTGTGTTCTTTACCACTGCGCCACTTGGGTATTCTGAGACAAATTAGAATGGTGAGCATGGTGACACACCCTCAGTTCAGTCTGGGGACAATGGAACTTTTTTCCTTCTCTGATAGGTCTTGCCATAATCTTCCCACTTCTGTTTGAGCTAGTCAAAACCCTATTCATTCACCCAACATGATATAGATATAGATAGATATAGATAAAGATAAAGATACAGATATAGACTGCTGCTATACTGATGTGTTTCCAAATGTAGGTCTTTCTTGCCTGGAAACTGTAATAAACTGAGTTTTCTCTTTTGGCTGTTTTGTATTCTTAATATCACTTATTCAAACTAGTTAATACTAGAGGAAATCAGCCCTGAATATTCACTGCAAGAATTGTTACCGAAGCTCCAATCCCCTGGCCACCTGATGTGAAAGCCCGACTCATAGGAAAAGACTTTGATGCGGGGAAAGACTGAAGGCAAAAGGAGAAGAGGGCAGCAGAGGATAAGATGATTGGATGGCATCATCAACTCAATGGACATGAGTTTGAGCAACTTCCAGGAGATAGTGAAGGACAGGGAAGCCTGGTGTGTTGCAGCCCATGGGGTCACAAAGAGTCAGACACAACTGAGTGACTGGACAAAAAACAATGCCTGCGTCTCTGTTCATCTATGCTCTCTGTGCTTCTTCACATTCACTAATGGCTTGGGTCTGAATGGCTACTAACTCCATTCATCTCTGAATAGCTTTTGGAAATTTCTTTCCCAGTGGCTTACTCCAAGACACAAAAGCCTGATTGCCCCATCTTATTTTTTTGAAGCAGAGCTACAGTCAGAGATTATAGATTGGCTGCCCTTGAGGTTCTTGTCAGTTCCCTCCCCAGAACAGAAGAGAAAGGGTTAAGAAATGATCCTGTGGTGGGGGAAAAAATGCACCACCTGGAATGGAGATGTTGTGTGAGGAATCTCTCCCCAGGAGTGCACATGGGTGGTGGGTGATGCCCTAAACCATGTCAACCACAATCCTCAATCGGAAATCTGAGTCACTAAAAGTCAAATAACTCCTCATAAAACCAGCAGGAATGTAAATGTTAAAAATCATAAAAAGCAAAATATACCATCTGGTTGTTACATTCTAAGCATTTTACTGAGGAATGGATTTTTTAAATATAATTAATGCTCAAAATCTAATGTCATTCACAGCATATCACTCTTCTCTCTTCATCTCTATTCTCCCCAAACCTTCAATAAATTCGTTAAAAGTTCTCTTTATTTTTAGTCTTACCTTCCAGCTTCTTTTCCCGTCCACCCCATTCTCACCGATTTCCTGGATTCCAAGGACAACTGGACTCCATGGGCCTGGGATTCCAGAGAAGGGACACATGGCTTCTTCTCTCCTACCAGGCAAGTCCTAAACAAGCTCGGTCTGAAAAAGGGACCAGATGTCCCTCTTTCTGCCTAATGGGAAAAATATTCTTAAATATTGAAGAAATGAGAAAAGGGAATTTCCAGGCAGTCCAGTAGTCAGGACTCTGTACTCTTCTTGCTGAGGGCACATGTTTGATCCCTGGTTGGGGGACTAAGGTCCCACAAGCCATGTTGCACAGCCAGAAGGAAAAAAAAATGGTGAGAAATCAGCATAGAGATAAAAATTCCAAACCAGATCAGTACCGAAGATGTCACCTGGCCAGTTTCTAAAAAAATGTGATACTGATTTTTTTTTTGGCCCTGCAGCATGTAGGATCTTAGTTCCCTGAGTGTGTGTGTGTGAAAGTCACTCAGTCATGTCTGACTATTTGCAACCCGATGGACTGTACCCAGGCTCCTCTGTCCACGGAATTCTCCAGGCAAAAATGCTGGGAGTAGGTTGTCATTCCCTTCTCCAGGCCATCTTCCAAACCCAGGGATCGAACTCAAGTCTCCCATACTGCAGACAGATTCTTTACCATCTGGGCCACCAGTGAAGCCTTAATTCCCTGACCTGGGATCAAACTCATGCCCCCAGCATTGGAAACATGGAGTCTTAACCACTGGACCTCCAGGGAAATCACTGTGACATCGACTGTACTGAAGATGACCTTGAAGAGAATACTGACTTTCATTCACTCAGCATCACATATCAAGCCTTTCCATGAATTCAGAATGGCAGGACCTACTGAGTTAGACAGGGCAGTCCCTGGTCTTAAAGAACTTCCCCCAGCAGTTGAAAAAGCTTATTGCAGTTTAACATCCACACAGAAAAAGAAGTTTTTGCAGAGTGCAGTAGCAGCTTGGGACATCTGAGCACACAGTCCTGAGTATTCAGGAAAGGTTTCACCAAGCTGGTATCATGTTTGGTGTATGGAGGATATGGAAGAATTCCCCAGGCAGGGAACAGAGAAAAGAGAGGAAAGGAGTAATCTTGGTGCAAAGATAAATATGTATAAGAGAGCCCATGTACCTAAATACACTGATGCCTTGTAGTTTAGAAGCGTGGTGGAAATTTTAGAATGGATGACCAGGAAAGGGGTAGGAACTGCAACGGGAAGTGTGGACTGAAGCCAGATGGTAAAGGTCCCAGTTAAGCAGCAAGTGTCTACACTGACCTCATAGTTGCTGAGAGACACAAGAGAAAGATGAACAGATTTGGGCTCAGAGAGTCCAGGACATGAGTCAATGAAAGCTGGGAAGGGTCTACCAGTGGAAAATCACATGGCAGCCTTCACATCAATTCATGTGAGAATTCAGGGAGGCCTGAAACATGGCTCCGACCTGAGTGGGTTTCAAGGGAGAGAACTGAGAGAGACTTTGGAGGCAGAATTGAGAAACACTTTGGAGGAAGAATAAACTGGATTTTTCTCACTGGGCAAGAAGAGAAGCATGCCATCTACTTAACCTGGGTCTCCTTGCTTGATTGAACAAGCGTTAATGATGCTATTAAGTGAGTTACTTGAAGGAGAAAAAAACAGAGTTGGAAGAGGTTTGGAGAATTTGGGTTAAAGAAAGGAGCTGAGTGGGATGTGGGGGTGAAAAATCAGGCCAGACCACCTTGCGACACCACTAAAAACTTTCCTTGAGTTATACCCATAAAATGCATTAATGGTATGGTGTGCAAATTACCTCTCAATAAAGCTGAACTTCCCTGGTGGTTCAGTGATAAAGAATCCACCTGCCAATGCAGGAGACCCAGGTTTGATTCCTGGATGGAGAAGATCTCCTGGAGGAGGAAATGGCAACCCATTCCAGTATTCTTGCCTGGAGAATTCTATGGACAAAGGACTCTGGCGGGCTACAGTCCAGGGGATTGGACATGACTGAATGACTGAGCACAAAGCTGTTAAAAAAAAAAAAATTAGTCAAGCCAGGAAGAATCCACAGGAGTGATAGAGCAGGGGTACCTGAGCTGGAGGCAAATACCCTGCAGATGTTTCCTTACTTTTCTTGTTTTATGATTCCTATTATTCCTTATTCTATTTCCCAGCTCTAGCTTCCTAGAGCTTTTTTAATTCCCACCAGAAAGGGCCCGAAACCCATTTTTAACAGACCTTAAATTCTGACGACTCTGAGTCAGTAATAAATCCACGTACTCACATTTCTCATAAAGGGAACTTGTGCCTGGAAAGAAATGCTAATTTGTGCTTGATGGAGCCCATGCAGAATGTCACAGAGTGTAATGCACTGCAATGAAGTGCAATGTTTCATTTGCTTGATTTTTGTAAAGGATTGTGAACAGGCATATCAAGGAGTCTTCAGAGTGAAGCTTTTAATCTGATGCAGCACAAATGTATGTAAGTATTAAAATATTTGTTGATAAAAGATTCTTTATGTTGGAATTTTGTATTTTTACACCAGTAGTTGGAGAAGGAAATGGCAACCCACTCCAGTGTTCTTGCCTGGAGAATCCCAGGGACAGGGGAGCCTGGTGGGCTGCCATCTATGGGGTCGCACAGAGTCAGACACGACTGAAGCCACTTAGCAGCAGCAGCAGGTAATAAAGTACTGGTATACTAACTGATGGGCTTCGATGATCACTCAGAAGGTAGAATCTGCCTGCAATGCAGGAGACCTGGGTTCGATCCCTGGGTTGGGAAGATCCCCTGGAGAAGGGAATGGCAACCCACTTCAGTATTTTTGCCTGGAGAATCGCCATGGACATATATATATGTACATATACACACACGTTTGACAGTAAGTTTTCTTCAAAAAAAAAAAAAAAGAGTGATATTAGCACCAAAACAGTCTATTTAAAAAAAAAAAAACAAACACATGGAATCAACTAATCTTTGATAAAAGTGCCAAAAATACACAAGCAAGAAAAAAAAAATCTTTCTGAGAAATGCTATTGGGAAAACTGGATATCCACATGCAATATAATGAAACTGGACCTCTGTCTTATACCACTTAGAAAAATTAATTTGAAACGAATTAAAGACTTAAATGTAAGACCTGAAACTATAAAACTCCTAAAAAGAAAACATTGGGGAAAAGCTCCTTGACATTGGTCTTAGAAAAGACTGTGTTTTGGATATGACATCAAACGCACAGGCAACAAAAGAAAAATAAACTGGACTGTATTGAAGTAAAAAGTTGCTGCCAGAGCAGAGGAAATCATCAGCAAAATGGAAAGGCAACTTATAGAGTGGCAGAAAGTATTCGCAAACTGAATATTTGATGAAGGATTAATACACAAAATATATAAGGAAATTAATATACAACTCAATAGCAAACAAAAAGCAAATAATCTGAGTGAAAAATGGACAAAAATCCAAATAGAAACATTTCCAAAGAAGCCACACAGAGCCAGCAGGTACATGAAAAGGTGCTTAGCATCACTAATCACCAAGGAAATGCAAATTAAAAAAAATACTCACGTAAGTGTCAGTGAGGATGAGAGAAAAGGTAACCCTCATACACCGTTGATAGGAATGTAAATTGGTACAGCCACTAAGGAAAAAGTATGGAATTTCTTCAAAATAATTA
The DNA here is from genome assembly GCF_032452875.1 of Bos javanicus. Lineage (NCBI taxonomy): Eukaryota > Metazoa > Chordata > Mammalia > Artiodactyla > Bovidae > Bos > Bos javanicus. The sequence continues at coordinate 24,431,945 of NC_083881.1, forward strand.
AAAGTAAAATTAATATATGATCCAGCAATAAATGCATAATATAACTAATATAAAATACATTAATATTTACTATATAAAATAAATTAATTTAAACTTTTTGATTTAAAATTTAAGGGAAAAAAGAAGTTAATCAGAGTGATTCTATTAAAATACAGGTCAGATCATTGTCATGACTTTCTCCTGCTGGAAGATTTCCCATCTCATCTAGAATAAAAACCAAGGGCCTTGACCTGATCTCTGGCCCCTCCTGCCGCATTGACCTTCCTGACATCCAGTTCTCTACCCCTGCATCATCCGCTCCCATGACTCTGCTCTCCACGGACCTTGAAGATGGCACTCCTCCCGTTTGGCCCTGACTCCTGCAGTGCCCCCTCCCCAGGAAGCTCTGAGGCTGGGTACCACCTGGGCAGCTCCCTCACTTCCTTCAGGTCTTGATGGCCTCGCCCCTGGTCTTCCCTGTCCTTCTCCCCTGCTCTATGCCTCCTCACAGCAACCATCCCCTCCAAGGACCACATTATTGTTTATTCGGTTTCCTGCCCTCTTTCTCATCCATGAATGAGGCACCCTGGAGGCAGAGATGTGTGTTTCGTTCATTTGTGTGGCATTCACACCGAGAAGAATGCCTGTCACATAATAAGCTGTCATAAATATTTTTAAATGAATGAAAGAATTATATTCCTTAAAGTTTGGTTGATACATAGGTATCAGTAAGTATTCTATAAGTCAATACATTCTGGAGAACTAAAAATGATTTTTCTCATTAACAAAGTTGTTGTTCAGTCGCTCAGTTGTATCTGACTTTTTGTGACCCCATGGACTGCAGCATGCCAAGCTTCCCTATCCTTCACCATCTCCCGGAGCTTGCTCAAACTCATGTCCATTCAAGAAGAGTTACAATGTTATTTTTAATTAAGATTTCATCTCTTTGAAGTGGTGAGACTTCGTTATGAATCTTAAGATTAATACTTAAGATGATATGCACTCTATAAAAGAAATAAGTGTGTACAAATGTGTTTTGATCCAGCCTGTGGTTCACTGCTATTAACAACCACAAATGTATCTTTAAGGAGGTAACTCAGACAGTGGTTAATACTGATATTTTATGTATATTTCTATATAAAAATAATTTCTAAATACAAATAATCTTAGTGAAGTTTCTTGAATTCTTCTGCATTGGCACATCTTTATTTAAACATTCTTATGGTTTTAGACATGGAACAACAGACTGGTTCCAAGTTGAAAAGGATTAGGCCAAGGCTGTATATTGTCACCCTGCTTATTTAACTTATATGCAGAGTACATAATCATGTGAAATGCCAGCTGTGAAGTACAAGGAGAAATATCAATCACCTCAGACATGCAGATGACACCACCCTTATGGCAGAAAGTGAAGAACTAAAGAGCCTCTTGATGAAAGTGAAAGAAGAGAGTGAAAAAGCTGGCTTAAAATTCAACATTCAAAAAGTGAAGATTATGGCATCTGGTGCCATCACTTCATGGCAAATAGGGAAAAAATGGAAAGCGCGGCAGACTTTATTTTCTTGGGTTTCAAAATCACTGCCAATGGTGACTGCAGCCATGAAATTAAAAGACACTTGCTCCTTGGAAAAAAAGCTATGACCAACCTAGATAGCATCTTAAAAAGCAGAGACATTACTTTGCCAACAAAGGTCCGTATAGTCAAAGCTATAGTTTTATGATGCGAGAGCTGAACCATAAAGAAAGTTGAGCGCCGAAGAATTGATGCTTTTGAACTGTGGTGTTGGAGAAGACTCTTGAGAGTCCCTTGGACTGCAAGGAGATCAAAGCAGTCTATCCTAAAGATTAGTCCTGAGTGTTCATTGGAAGGACTGATGTTGAACGTGATGCTCCAATACTTTGGCCACCTGATGTGAAGAATTGACTCATTGAAAAAGACCCTGATGCTGGGAAAGATTGAAGGCAGAAGAGAAGGGCAGGATAGAGGATGAGATGGTTGGATGGCATCAATGACTCGATGGACATGAGTTTGAGCAAGCTCCGGAAGGTTGGTGATGGACGGGGAAGCCCAGCATTCTGACTTCCATGGGGTCGCAAAGAGTTGGACATGACTGAGCAACTGAACTGACTGACTGATGTTTTTCCTCATGTGTTGGACTGTTTGTATTGCTCCATTGTTAACCCTGAATGCAGAGAATATCTTGTTTCCCTTGTAGTATTTTCACAAGTTCTACCAAGTAAATTAAATCCAGCTCATAATGTAGGTTGCTGAATGTTTGAAAGCACATAAGGCCAAGACCGAGAAAGCACCTTTGTTCAACATTATTGGCATAGTCCCCAGATGTGATGAGTTTGACTTGCTCACAGTTATTTTGTCCAGGGCTAACTGCTTAAAGAAATAAATAAATAATAGGCAATCCTTGGCATCTATACTGTTTGAAAAAAATAAATTGCTCTAAATATAGCAGAACACATATACATACGCACATACCCATTTTTTAAAAATATAAATTTATTTATTTTAATTGGAGGCTAATTACTTTACAATATTGTATTGATTTTGCCATACATCAACATGAATCTGCCACAGGTGTACTCGTGTTCCCCATCCTGAACCCCACTCCCACCTCCCTCCCCGTACCATCCCTCTGGGTCATCCCAGTGCACCAGCCCCAAGCATCCTGTATCCTGCATCGAACCTGGACTGGCGATTCATTTCATATATGACATTATACATGTTTCAATGCCATTCTCCCAAATCATCCCACCCTCACATACCCATTTTAATGAGATCTTCTATTTCAGACTCTAAAGAACATCTGGTTCATTTGGGAACATATATCATGATCTTAAGAACGTGGAGTGGTCAAGGCCCAAGAGGCTAAAATGCCATGGAAAGTATATTTAGCATTATTGGAAATGCATTTTATTGCAAAAGAGTATAAAGATTTATGACTGAGTCATGAAGATTAGCGGTACAGTTTTCTCACTTTATTTCACAAATAAATCATATCAATATTGGCTTTATAAAACACCAGCAAGGTACTGTATAATTTTTAAGTTACATAATAAATAGTGACTGGAAACATTACTAAACCAATTAAAATTCACATTCAAAATTCCCTAGTAAATTTACCTATAATTATTTGAGAGGTCTGAGAAGGTTTCTATCTTGTTGACCTGAATTTAACTACCTCTTAATGTATTTTATGCACCTATGTTCAAAATTTTAAGAAGTTCCACATAGATTATTAATCATTAAGTTTTATTTTCACCCACTAGTTGAAAGGCATATGGAAGCAAGGAGAAGCAACAAAGAGTAAAAATTTGCTATGCATTCTTCCACATCCTGAATCCAAGAGTGTAAATACTGTTCATTTAGAAATCCACTCTTTCAGGATCATCTTTCTGGGCATAAATAAGAGATGCCTGATATGATACAGACAAAGCGAGCCAGCCAGCAGCAGGGCAATTAACTAAATGTCCATTATGAAAAGCAGATTTTTTTCTGACAGAATATAAGGAAGAAATATTGCAGCACTTATCACAACTATTCTGACTTCAAATTTTATTATATAATTTCTTTTTTTTATGAGTTTTAAGATCATGGGTGGAATTCTAGTGTGATTCTCAGAGCCCTGTGGTCGGTGCGGTGTCAGAAAGGTTTTTAGAACCAGTTTTAACTGCACCTTCTGCCCAACTGAGCTCTGCAAACACCATCTGTAGGCTCCTTTGCCCAAAATTAAGTCCATTTGCTCCTTTTAGGGAGGTATATAAGACTTTCAGGTTTCCCAGGTGGCTCAGTATAGAGCATCTGCCTGCAATGCAGGAGACCAGAGTTTAATCCCTGGGTTAGAAAGATCCCCTGGAGGAGGGCATGGAACCCACTCCAGTATTCTTGTCTGGAGAATCCCGTGGACAGAGAAGCCTGGTGGGCTACAGTCTAAAAGGTTGCCAACAGTCAGACATGACTGAAGTGACAAACACACATGCATGAGACTTGCAGAAATACCATGTAGAACAAGGACAACATGTCTTCAACAATTCTAAATTCAGATAAGAATACTGTCTTACTGTGAGCATCCAATTATAAAGCCAGGACCTTCTCAGGAAAAAATATATTAAGTCCCTAAATATAAATATCCCAGGAGCAAGTTACCTCTTCCATGACTTTTCTGCCAACCTCTCAGCCTCTGTCTGACCACCACTTGGCTCCCTAGCTAGTACTGTCACGGGAAGTCACTGACCAGCAAGAAGCATCTGAGAAGCAAAAACGGAGAGGACCCTCCAAGTCTATTCTGGGAAGGTTTCCATAGGCTTTCTGTTGCTGAGATGGGTGCCCCTACTCCCAGTGAAAGTGAAAGTCGCTCAGCTGTGTCCGATGCTTTGCGACCCCATGGACTACACAGTCCATGGAATTCTCCAGGCCAGAATACGGGAGTGGGTAGTCTTTCCCCTCTCCAGAAGATCTTTCCAACCCAGGGGTCGAACCCAGATCTGCTGCATTGCAGGTGGATTCTTTACCAACTGGCCACAAGGGAAGCCCAAGAATACTGGCATAGGTAGCCTATCCCTTCTCCAGCAGATCTTCTTGACCCAGGAATTGAATCAGGGTCTCTTGCATTGCAGGTGGATTCTTTACCAACTGAGCTATCAGGGAATCCCCCACTCCCAGAGTCTCACCAGATATTATTCCTCTATGTTCTGCCCTCTGACTTTTCAGAAACAAGACCAACGCCACAGAGTTGATAGACTGAATATATGCGGTCCCTGGGGTGATCCTGGGCTGTTTTTATTCTCCAGAAATCTCTCTCCTCTATCCCCTTAAGGCAATTGACATTTCACCATCAAAGAAAACTTCACTCATTTGTGCTCAGTTGTGTCCGACTCTTTGCAACCCTATGTACTGTAGGACTGTAGCCCACCAGACTCCTCTGTCCATGGGATTCTCCAGGCAAGAATACTGGAGTGGGTTACCATTTCCTACACCAGGGGATCTTCCCAATGCCAGGATCGAATCTACATCTCTTGCATTGCAGGTGGATTCTCTACCACTGAGCCACCAGAGAAGCATTACAAATCCAACAGAGATAGGGAATAACTCATATGTTAAAAGGCCAAGTTGCCAGGCTTCTCATTGAACAAGGAAGGGCCCAAGCACCACTTGGCTCATCTCTTCCCAAATTTCCATGCATATCCCAAGATAATATCCACCAAAAAAAAAAAAAAGCATGAAATTGTATATCTTCATTTTATCAGTTTTTTTTTAATGTGGACCATCTTTTTAAAGTCTTTATCAAATTTGTTACAATATTGCTTCTGTTTTTTTGTTTTGCTTTTTTTGGCCCCAGTGCATGCAGGATCTTAACTCCTTGACCAGGGTTCGAACCCTCAACTCCTGCATTGGAAGGTGAAGTCTTAACCACTGGACCACTAGGGAAGTCCCTGCATCTGCATTTTAAACTAAGAATGACAGAACATGATATGCCAAGATTCTAGGGCAGACTTTTACTCTCTACTATTAGGGCTCAGCTAAGAAAATGAATAATTGGTCACTCTACACTCAAACCAGTACAGCGTGGTTGGGAGAAGCAAAAATGCGGATTTCCACTGCTTCATTCATTTTAAACGTCCATCCCTCCCACCCACCAGAAACTGAAACTTCAAGTACAAAGTACAGAGGGCATCACAGAAGGCAAACAAACTTTAAGGGGGGAAAAAAGAACATTAAAGACAAGAGAAGAGAGAAAAGACCTCAAAAGAAATGCGTGCTAAGGAAATTTTGTCCTTTGTGTACCCGGCCTGGAACAAAAAGAGGTACTTTCTAAACAACAAGAAGGCGGTGGGCAAAAGAGAGTAATACACATCTCACCTCTCACCTCAGTCTAAAAGAAAGGTACTAAATAAATACTGCATCAGTCAGGACTCTTTCTGTTGGCAATGACAGAAACCTGAATCATAGTTAAGCCAGAGGGAAGTTTACTGGCTCAGATGTCTCCAGTCTAGGAAGCGCAGAGGTAAAGCTGGTTCCTGGGGGCCTGATTCCACATCTAAGCATCTCTCCCTCCCTCCCATCCTTCCCTCCTCCTCTCATTCTATCTTTCCTCCCTCCCTCTCTTCCTGTCTCCTTCTCCTCCCGCCCCAGCCCTCTTCTCTCTGCCCCTTTCTTCATCTTTCCTCACTCCACCTCAGCTTTGTCCTAAGTGCAGTCAGAAAACTCCACATCCAGTGAAAACAAGCTTCCAGCAGCCCTGGGCTCATCCCAAGGGTTTTAACAGGAGAGAGAAGATGTCTTCCTGGCCAGCTCCATTTTCATCTTGAAGGACACTGAGAGGCTTGGCTTGGTGTACAGGCACATCTCGGTGACAGGGGAGACAGTAACATGACCAGCATGGCTTGGATCACATGTCTCTGTCACCATGGTGGGACTGAGAGAGTAGGAGTCACCCAAGGAGAGGGAAACACTTTAGAAGAAAGAGTGAAAAAAATCACACAGTGTTTAGTGCAAATGTCTGCAAAGCATCAGAACTTGTGCTAGCCTCCTCTCCAGGTATAGATTTTTTTTCATAACTTTATTGTCACATCATTGAAATATTAAATATCACATATTAAAACACACAATTAGATCAATTTTGACATATGTATAACCCTTGAAATCATCACATAATCAAGACAATGAACATTTCTATCATCCAAGATTTGTCATACAAAAGGGCTGCTTCGTCACTTTTGCATTCCAAATCCTACACAAAAATATCTCTTGCAGCCCACCCAGACTGGAAATATTCAGGGAAGGGAGTTCTGGGAAACAATTCAACCTGGACAAGTTGACACATTATAAAACCACACCTTGTCCACTTGCCATACACATGTCTTTAAGCCACACTTAATTTCCAAACAGAAATGATAGCAAAGTCATATTTCTACTGAACATGCGGCATACAACAAAAGCAGGGTAATCCTTTACCCAAAAATGAATGCAAAAATCCTCCTTTGTCTGATGTCAATCTCTCTTCTTAACCACCTGTCTGCTTCCAGATGACTTCCACTCCTTATTTGCTATGTAAGTAATGTAAATACTGAGCTATAAAGTAAACTACTATTATGTTAGGATATTGGGAAAGGAGAAGAAAAAATTATTGGTTAATACAAATAATTGTATTCAATTAAGGAAAAATGCTCAACTATCACAATACTCAGTTCTCTAAATAGTACATGGTCATAGCTAGCAATTACAATAAGTTCTTCTACTGTGAGTGCTAAGTCGCTTCAGTTACCCCATGGACTGTAGCCCACCAGGCTCCTCTGTCCATGGGATTCTCCAGACAAGAATACTGGAGCGGGTTGCCATTTCCTTCTCCAGGGGATCTTCCTGACCCAGGGATCCAACCCACGTCTCTTACGTCTCCTGCGTCGGCAGGTGGGTTCTTTACCACTAGCGCATTAATTATAACAAGTTCTACTATCAGCCAAAGCTCCCTTTGCGTCCAGGTTATACACCACTGGTGATGCCTGTGCCCCTCTGTGTGACGCAAACCTTCACTCCCAAACGGTCTGGTCACTAGAAATCTTGCCTGAATTGGGTTTCTGTAGTTTCCACTGACTTAACTCTGAGGACAGAAAAATACTAAGAAGTGCCCCAGGGAACTGTCTGCATTACAGACACGTTCCTCCTTACCTCCTCTGTGGAGTAGAACCCAATTATTCCTTTTGGTCATATGATTAATCATTCCAGCCAGTGTAGTAACTGCCTTCTTTGCCTGTTGCTTCACTGGCTAGAGCATCACAAAGTGGCCAGGTGACAGACTTGATTTCTGGTTTAGTGGAATTACTTTTGTTTCCCCTGATGCCAGGATTTCTCCCTTTGGAATTTCCATTTCCATATAAAGAGTCTACATTTGAAGAAACAGGAAGTGCATATTTTTCTCATGGATCACCACAAGTCAGACAGTTCTAATCTCTGATTCCTGAATGCCCGAATCCTGGGTATGGAAGGAACAACTGATTAGGAATTTATTCTGCATCCTAGAGGAAAGTTCCCCAGCTCCCCAAAGTGCTGCTATAATATATAACTGATGCTGTGAGTTAAGTCTTCAAAAGGCCAGTTCACAAGGTGCTTCAGGATGGTGGGGACATAGTAAAACCAGTGAATTCTGTGAGCCAGGGCCCAGAAGAGCACTGCATTTGCTATGAAGTAAATTCCTTATCAGATGCAGTTGTTATGGAGTCCAATCTCGCTCTGCTCACTCTATGACAGGGCAATGAGTCAGAGAGGAGGTATTGAGGCAAGGAGTACCTCTTTAAGATGACAGCACACTACTGCCAGAGTCCTTCGTAGATCAGAGTTGAGCAGGCAGGTGAGGAAACAAAGTAAAAAGGCCATTAATCTTGCAAACATCTCCTAGAATGCAAGCCTCAGGCAGGAACCGTGTTCTTTTCTTCCTTCCTGCCATCTACAGGTAGACAGGGTTCTAAACAAAGGCACTTTAGTTTAACAGTCTGGCAGAGGGGCAGGATTCTCTGAGGCAGGCCATTCTGTATGATTAAAACGACAAAGGCAAAGGAAAGCAAGTCAAAGGAACAGCTCCAACATGAAGTCAGAATTGGCTTTTCCCTGCAACACAATGTTATGTGAAACACCATGACGGGGAAAAGGCATTCTGTAGGTTCATGGATAGTGGTTTTGACAGAAGCACTGCACGCAGAGAAGGTAAATCTGTATCCAGAGTAAGTGCCTACTGAAGTGAGAACAAAGCCCTGCCCCTTCTGTGATGGACATACTTCAAGCAATCAAGCTGCCACCAGGTAGCTGGCTGACGACCATGGAGAATGGGCCACGGCTGGTCCTCAGGGTTAGTCTCTGCCACAGGTTGGATACTAACAATGGCTGTAGTCATGCCAGTATTGGTGAACAAAAGTCCTTCTTACTGAGCCCAGGCAGAATTTCCATCCCTACCACTAGGGCCGTTTTCTTCACGAGCCCACTGGGTGATGAAAGTAGGGATTGGAGAATGAGCCTGACTGGTATCTACAGAATGGGTTGTCCTCTTCACCTGATTATTAAACTCCTCTCTAAGATCACCCTTTGTGAGCACTCACATATAGACGCACATTTATGCGCCCATTCACAGGCCTATCCTCTCCCCCTTCCCCTTGTGGTTGGCATTTGCACCATCCTGAGAGCCAGAACCTCCCTAAATCTTGTACACCAGGCAACTCACTCACCTTGTCTTACCATCATCCTGACCCAGGCTCACATCTCCAAATTTTTGAAAGACCAAGAAAACCCTATTTTACACCTTCTAGCATATAATTTTTTAGAAATTGAGGAAAAGGGGAAAGATGCCAGAAGACTGAAGAGGAAGAACTATTGACCAATCCTGCCCACAAATTCTAGAAGTTACTGACTCACCATAACCTCTAGAGCATACCAGGCTGGGTAGTTTGGAGATTTTATGCTGAAAATAATAGACAGTCATCAAAGAGGTTTAAATTTATTTAAAAAAAAGGCTGATGTCACTAGAGTAGCCGGACACGGCTCAGTGACTAAACAACAACCACCAAAAATTCGCAGGAGCCTCCCTGATTGCAGTGTGGACCGTGGAACAAAGGGGAAAGGATTGGAAATGGAAAGACACATGCTCTTCCTGAATGAGCTTAGAAGAAGTGGTGGTCACTGTGTCTCAATAAAGTTTATCAGAAGAGAAGTAGTGGTCAGTTCTCATGCTAGCCTAGTCTAGGTTTGGGGGTAGGAGTATTGTTGGAGTAGCTGAAAGAGAAGTTGTAAAGATGAGATAATAATCGCTGAGTCCTAGACAAATATGTAGATAACTAAGAGATGAGAAAAAAGGGAAGGCAAATTCTAGGTAAAGAGTGAGCTGACAATAGATATCTAGCCTAAGAATTATCAGAGTATATACAGCCCTGTTAATATGACCCAGGACAAGATAATCTCAAGGAAAATCGGCCCCTGGGGAAGAAGTAACTCTTTTCATTGAACCCTGGGATATTCTACTGCACGCAATGCCGCTCACCTATACAGCTGAGCACTAACTGTTCTATTTCATGTTGTGGGAGGAGGGCACAGCAACCCCCTCTGGTGTTCTCGCCTGGAGAATCCCATGAACAGAGGAGCCTGGTGGGCTGCGGTCCACGGGGTTGCAGAGTCAGACACGACTGAGGGACTGACACATATTGTGTTGTGGTCCCCAAGCAATTAACTCATTGAACTTCTCTGTGGCCCAGGTTTCTCTTATGCACAAAACTTTGGAGATTGTTTAGAGGACTATGTAAAATTTAACCTCATGCCTTTGTGTATTATTAATTGCTCTTAAATGGCAGTTATATTTATTATAATTATTAATAATGGCAACATGAGGAAATATATAGTCATGTAAATCTGTGAATCCCTCCCCAAAATGGATCCACTAATTAACGGATGTTATCCTGAAATAGGATTTTGAATTGATTCTTTCTTTGGGTTATACTTGGTTTGGTCCTATTCGGATTATTAGCAATACCATCAATGAAAATATAATAGAAGTCAATTAAATTTACGAAATGATATCAAGCTGGGAGATAAAGCAGGTTTGATAGTAAACCAGAATTCAAAACAGAAGCAAAAATGGTGGCAGAGTAGACCATTAGATGCAGTTTTTAGAGATTTTATTTTTTAAAAATAAGCCTACATCAATTTTCTTTTTATTCTTCAAACATGCTGACTTGATTCCTATATTATGGCCTTTGCATTGGTTTTCTCCTTGCCAGAAATGTTACACTCACTTGGTTGGCTTCAGTGTGCCATTCAGATCCCTGCTCAAAATCAACTCTTTTCTTTTTCTGAACTTTTTATTTTGTATTGGAGTTTAGCCGATTAACAATGTCATGGTAGTTTCAGGTGAACAGCAAAGGGACTCAGCCATACATACACATGTATCCATTCTCCCCCAAACTCCCGTCCCATCCAGGCTGCCACACAGCATTGAGCAGAGTTCCTTGTGCTATACAGTAGGTCCTTACTGGTTATGCATTTTAAATATAGCAGAGTGTACATGTCCATCCCAAACTCTGCACTATGCTGTGCATAGTCACTGAGTCGTGTCCGACTCTTTGTGACATTATGGACTGTAGCCCGGGGGGCTCTTCTGTCCATGGAATTCTCCAGGCAAGAATACTGGAGTGGGTTGCCATGCCCTCCTCCAAGAGATCTTCCTGACCCAGGGATCAAACCCACAGCTCTTACAGTGCAGGTGGATTCTTTACCACTGAGCCACTAGGGAAGCCCCTACATTGTCTTAGGTCTTAGCTCAATTGCCATTTCCCCTTTTAGACCTTCCTGAAGACATGACCAACAACTCCACACCTTCATAGCCACTAGATTTTTCTGCTCTTTGAAACAAACACACTCACCATCATCTGAAATTATCTTACATGTTTATTATCATATTATTTGAAGATTTTTGTTTCCCACAAGAATACAGTACAAAAACTTTGTCTCCTTGCTTCCTGTTGTATTATCAGAGACAGAAACTTTGCCCTCTATGTTGGTTGAACAAACAAATGAATTAATGAATAAATGAATGAGTGAACTCTTTTTATGAAGCACCCAGACTTTCAGCATTTTCCTTGACTGCCTTCCTCCTAATTCTGACTAACTATTGTAAAAACAATATCATGTAATTTATGTTTCTGGTTTGTCGAGTATATAACCACTAAGGTCTCATCTTGCTTGGTGAGTTCTGTAACTCTACTTATATACAATCAGACAACAATTACCTTCAGCATATAAATGTTTTAGATTCTTTCTTCTTTGGTTGGTCATATTGTTATAAATGATTGGAAGGATTTGTTGTTTGAAGAAGCACCAAAGACACTTCATACTTGTTGGCTTCCAAATAACCTTATACATACCTGAAATTTCTCTTGCATAAAATATTATTCTTATCATCTCTTTTAAGAATTTTGAAGCTTTCCTTATCACTGCAAGGAAAGAAATCCAAGTAAATTAAAAGGAACAGAAGCTGGAAATATGCAGGCATATTTGTGGCTGGAGTCATTCCACTCCTTGTACATTATGTGGTTTACCTCAGCGTGTGGAAAAATACAGTAAGTGCTTCATTGTATGGGGGGTAGTTGTATTGTGTAGCTTAGACGGTTTATTCTTTCTTGGAAATATTTTATGATAAACACATAATATGCTGAAATCTTTTCTGAATAATTAATGTCTACTTGCTTAAAGAAACAATTGTTATCTTCAAAAAGTATGTTTCTGCTTGCTCTACCTTTACTAAAAGCCTTCACTAAAAACGTTCCAATCCCATAAATGTCAGGGGAAAATGCCTTTAGGTTTAGTGAAGTCATTTATGCATAGGAATATATGGAATAAGTAAGACTTGCCCATCGAGAAAGACAAAAGGAAGAAATCTGAGTTATAAATATATTAGACTTGCTTACAACAGGAAATTTTCAACTTTTCTATTCCAGATAACATTTCTCTGCTATTATTGGGTGGGGGTAAATTAATGTGTACAATGTATACAGAGTTTTCTGTTACATGTATAACATTCTTCAATATGAACTATTTAAAAATAAAATCAGGGCCTCTCCCGGCAATCTAGAGGTTAAGACTGCTCATTCCAGTGCAGGGGTGTGGGCTCAATTCCAGGTCGGGGCACTAACATTCCATAGGCTTTGCAGCCAAAAACAGAAGCAGTATTATAACAAATTCAATAAAGATTTTTAAAATAGTCCACATCAAAACCAAAAAATCTTTAAAAAAATGATTAAAATCATGAAAATATTTGGTTTAGTTTCTGACACTCTTACTAGTGTCATCAGCTTCACTAACAAGAAAAAGAAACACTTCTTTTGTATTTAGTCTTGCGATCTACTTCTCTTCAAGATCTACTGCTTTATTTTTCTCTCCAATCTTAAGAATTTATGGGAACTTAAAAAATTCCTATGTCTGTAATATTCTGATTTAGGCATTCTAACTTAATTATAAAATTAAGAGGACTTCAGAACCATAAACTGAAACTTCTTCTTATTCCAAATGCTCACAGTTGTTTTGTATGTACAATTTCAAAACATCTGTTTTATATAAAAATTTGTTGAATATTAAATCATATAATTATGATTCATAATACTGTATACTTCAACTAATCTTGTCTTTACTTGTACATTATAAAGTCTTATTTTATCATTTAGTCATGTTGATCAATAGAGGTCAAAGATACTCAACAATAATACTCTATATTAAAGTTAGAGATAAAGGAACAGTGCCTCTTATATGAGTATCTAGAATCTTCTGAAACACTGTTTAGAAGCAAGAAACTGTTGGTGTGTTATTTGTCATCCACTAATGATTGTTACTCTCTCACTTCCAAACTCCTTTAATAAATCTCTAATAAATCTATCATAGTCTCTTCAGAGAAGTTATCAGTTTTTTTCTAATTTATGCCTTATTTATATTATAATTGTAATTTCTCGATGAGAAAAACCCTACGCTCCTCTTCGTAATCATCCCATGATATAAAGTCCTATTAAAATTTTACTTCCTTGAAGAAACTTTTATAAACTTCCTCCATCTGATTTCTCTATAAAGCATCTGTTTGAGTTTATTTGAAACTGATCTTGCATTATATTTACTTGACCTTGCTCATCTGCTGAGTTTTTTTCATGGGTGTATTACGCTGCTTAAAGTAGTTGAAAATTACTCATGGATGGAAATCACATCTTATAATTTGCTATGACCCCTCACAGCCTGTCTATATCATATGCACAATGAATATTCTACAGTTTAGTGTGTGATTATTATAAAACTTTGTTACAACAGAACATAACTCTTGACAGGGTGCATATCCATAAGTTACGTAACTGCTTTATTCTAGTGGGACAGGGTAGAAGATGACAACCTGTACATACCCATCTAGCCCTCATGCAAAGGTTTATTAAAATGCCCTTTAAAATAAAATAAGTGTCTACATTTAAGTAGTTGTGCCCTTGTTTAAAAGATTCTCTCATTAAAAACAGCAAAGACCAAGACTTCTCCTGGTGGTCCAGTGGCTAAGATGCTACACTCCCACTGCAGGGGGCCAGGGTTCTATCCCTGGCCAGGGAACTAGATCCCACAGCCGCAGCTAAAGAGTTCTCATGTCACAACCAGGATTGAAGATCCCATGTGCCGTAACTAAGACCTCGTGCAGTCAGATAAATAAAATAAAATTTTTAAAAAGAACAGCAAAGATTTTCTTAGTGAAATTATTAATACACGTACACATATAGACAGGCAGATAGTGATACATGCTAGTGTACACAGAAAACATAAGAAGCTTATGAACAATACATGTGTGTGTGTTCAGTCACAGTCGTGTCCAGCTCTTTGAGATCCATGGATTGTAACTCCAGGCTCCTCTGTCCATGGGATTCTCCAGACAAGAAAACTGCAGTGCGTTGCCATTTCCTCCTCCAGGGGAAATCTGACTGACCCAGGGGGTCAAACCTGCATCTCCTGCAGCACTTGCATTCATAGAAGATTAACAAGAACATTTTACGATTCATATTCCTAAGTGTGATTTTGTGGATCTTTTTAAGGGTTAGATGCTTCTGGAATGTCCAGTCCTCATTCTCTCCTGGATTCTGGTGGGTGTTACCAGGTGGGAAAGATGCTCTGCTGCTCTTGGTAGCTACACTCAGAGCTAGGACTTCTCCAGCAGGACAGCACTTCCCGTGCTCAGGACCGTGCAGGAAGGGCTGCGGTGTCCAGGCTTTCTGGGGACTGGGAGTTGATGAATATAAAGTGACATCATGATTATGCCACTATCAGAGCATCTATCTGTTTATCTCAGTGAGTGTCTGATGAAGTTCTGTCAGCTGCCTCTGCTTTTGCTAAGCAGTAGGAGAAATTTCACCTGGGGCAGGATGGGAGGACAGCTCCATCCCCTGTTCTCATGTAGCTTACAGTCTGGAGAGGTTAACTAAGGAGGAGCCACTCAACTACCATCAATTGAACAGGACAACTTATGAGCATGTAGTGAGATCTGAGTTCTGAGATATATGCAATCTAATCCAATGTAACTCAGGAAGACCTTCCAAGAACAGCACGCTTAAGATGTTGATTAGGAGTTTAGGAACCCAGCCAATCTAAAATTCATAAGCAATTATTCTGCTTTACGACTGTGAGAAAACTGTGCTGGCATTTAAAGTTTCTGGGCTTCCCTGGTGGCTCAGACTGTAAAGAATCCACCTGCAATGTGGGAGACCTGGGTTTGATCCCTGGGTCAGGAAAATCCCCTGAAGAAGGGCATGGCAACTCACTCCAGTATTCTTGCCTGGAGAATCCCCATGGACAGAGAAGCCTGACAGACTGAAGTCCATGGGGTTGCAAAGAGTCGGACATGACTGAGCAACTAAGCACTCACACATTTAAAGTTTTCTACCTACTACGTTGAATAGAACTCTCAACTAATTTCCCTGGTGTCTCAGACGGTAAAGAATCTGCCTCTAATGTGGGACACCCGGGTTCGATCCTTGGGTTGGGAAGATCCCCTGGAGAAGGAAATGGCAACCCACTCCAGTATTCTTGCCTGGAAAAGTCCATGGACAATGGAGCCTGGCGGGCTACAGTCCATGGGGTCACAAAGAGTCAGATACAACTGAACGACTAACACAATCAGTCAACATCTAAATAGGGAGTACAGGCTATCAGAGGAAGACAAGTGCAAACTGATAAAACACCGTCATCACACGTGGACATTTTTGTAGCTGATGCTACAAAAATCCATACTTCTACTGCCATTTCCTTCTCTGGGAGATCCTCCCAACCCAAGGATCAAACCCAGGTGTCCCGCATTAGAGGCAGACTATTTACTGTCTGAGACACCAGGGAAGTTAGTTGAGAGTTTTATTCAAGGCAGTAGGTAGAAACTTTAAATGCGTGGATGCTTAGTAGCTCAGTCATGTCCAACTTTTGCAACCCCATAGACTGCAGTCTGCCAAGCTTCTCTGTCCATGGGGATTCTCCAGGCAAGAATATTGGAGTGCGTTGCCATGCCCTTCTCCAGGATCCATACTTCTATTCTATAAGAAGCATCACAATGACAACCTATGTTAATTTGTTGTCCCAAAAGCTATCGATAGACTGTTAGTCTTTCTGTAGATGAGTCAGCTGAGTCAGAGCTTGTTTGATTGGGTGGAATGGTGAAATGGGGAAGAGAGACACTCCTTTGGTCATCCCATTTTGTTTTTTCCCAACCTCCCTGCCTCCATGCCTCTACCTCGTCCCTGTCTTGTGACAGACTGGCTGGCGATTTGCAAGTGTTGATGTCCTCCAAAAATATCTACTTCGAAGTCTTGGCCACCGGTGGTGAAATGAGCAGAAAATTAAGGATATGTGGAATTTGTGAGTAAATAAAACAAGTTGGAATCACTGAGCTGCTGCTCAAAAGATTGAGTTTCACCAATTTGGGGAAAGGAAGAAGAGTCACAGAAAAGGTAACCAAGAACACACCTGACTGGTTGTGAAAGTAAACAGGGGAAGTTACTGTGTTGTATTGAGGGCAGGTAAGAAGTGGATGCTTAGGTGCATGAGTGAAAATATTGACAATGAGAGATTCTGTGACAGATGAGTGAGGGAAGGATGAGTGGGCGGAGAAGCTAAAAGGCATTCTGACATTTTGTTAAAACCTCCCGCAACATCCCGATCATTTGCAACTGATTTCTACAAATGTCAGAAATAGCATTGCTCATCCTGTAACACCAGGTAACTGAAAAATAGAACGCCTCCATGAAATTCTGAGTATATCTTTACCAAACACTGAGAAGCCAGAACATCTGCTTTAAAGAGTTCAGGGGAAAAATACACGTTGAACCCTAAAGACTCTAGTGTTTTAAAGAGAAGAAATTGGTGATTAAGCATCGTTACCATCTGTGGTTCAGGGACCTCATGTTTCCTGACTTTTCCTTTTCTCCTTATTCTCTCCGGCTTATCTATTTTGCTCGTTAGATGCTCTATGGTATAATGGTAGAAAGGAGGAGAAAAAATCCAAATTAGTTCATTTTTTCTGGCTACTAATGAACTGATTTAATATTTGATTAGGAAGAGGCTGGAATGAAATTAGAGACTCCAGTTATTTGTTTCACCTCTGATTTTTTTATTCTGGGGAAAATAAGAATTCATGAGCTCTATACAAAATAGATGGATGATGTTTCTATTATGGAAGTAGATAAATATTCTAAACTCACAGTTGTCAGAAATACTTTAAAAACTCTCCTTAGTACATTATTTTACCCAGTCTATGAGAATGCACAGGGCATGTATATTAGTCTAATATTTCACATACTGCACAAGTAAATTCTGATGGCTTAACCCTTTCGAAATAGTTTAAAATCTTGAAGTAACTGGGAGTTCTGAGCCAGATGAAAATAAGAGTTCATTTATTTCAAAGAAGTGGGCACAACATCTTAGTACTGAAGCCTAGATGTTTCATAGATGGAAAGGACCTGCACAGATTCAAACCCTCTCCATCACTAATTGGTTATAGATGATATTTGGCAATCTAGCCTTCCTCAGGAAATTTTTATATGTGTTCGGTGTGAATAACAGAATAGGAAAATCAATTCAATTCAGTTCAATTAAACTGACAGCATCTGCATGTCCTAAACAGTCTCAGCTCCTGGGGGCAATCCTTGTTATTCCTGGTAATGGATCAGTTCAACAGCTCCAAATCTCAGAGGCCAATGACACCTACTTCTCCTTCATCTGTACCCTTCACGGGAGAGTTTCCGGCTCCTGCTAAATCTAGATTGACTCACCTTCCCGTGTTTGTCCTTTCAGCTTCTCCAGCATTTTTGTGAGTGGTTCCCTGTATTCACATCCCTGTTTCCTGCCTGCCTGGATCCTGACTCATGCTTGGGGGATGATAATATCATTATTGACAGTGTAGGAAAAGACTGTTAGGGGCCCCAGAGACAACTGAGGGGAGTCAGGTACAGTAGTTGTTTGCTTGAAATGTCCAATCCATGGTAGTCTGGTATTTATGTACATACTATAGCATACAAGGGGGTTCCCTGGTAGCTCAGACAGTAAAGAATCTGCCTGCAATGCAGGAGAACTGGGCTCGAGCCCTGGGTTGAGAAGATCCCCTGGAGAAGGGGATGGCTACCCTTTCCAGCATGCTTGCCTAGAGAATTCCATGAACAGAGGAACCTGGAGGGCTACAGTCCATGGGGTCACAAAGAGTTGGACACAACTGAAGCAACTTAGCAGCAGCACAGAATACAAGATCATGTCCTAGCAATGTCAGATTGCTAGAAATGGGACTTCCCTGGTGATTTGTGGCTAAGACTCCAAGATCGCAATTCAGGGGCCCCGGGTTCCATCCCTGAGAGCTAGATCCCACATGCTGCAACGAAGAGGTCCCATGCCGCAGGCAAAAGACCTGGCACAGCCAAATAAACAACTATTGAAAAAACAAATTGCTAGATGTGTGTGACCACAGACTTCTATCTTCTAAACTCATCTTGTCTTAGAGCAGTAGCAACAATTCACAGATGCTGCTGGTCTAGAGACAAAGCAGTGTGAGTAGTACCAGTCCAGTAAAAGGCTAGAAAGAGAACTTCCCTAAGGATCAGAAAATGGGGTGGGAGTTAGAGATGAAAATTCTGCTGCTGCTGCTGCTGCTCTAATTCGCTTCAGTCGTGTCTAACTCTGTGCGACCCCATAGACGGCAGCCCACCAGGCTCCACCATCCGTGGGATTCTCCAGGCAAGAACACTGGAGTGGGTTGCCATTTCCTTCTCCAATGCATGAAAGTGAAAAGTGAAAGTGAAGTCGCTCAGTCGTGTCCTACTCTTAGCGACCCCATGGACTGCAGCCTACCAGGCTCCTCCGTCCATGGGATTTTCCAGGCAAGAGTACTGGAGTGGGGTGCCATTGCCTTCTCTGGAAAATTCTGCAGTTACAGGCAAATTTATGGTAGCTGGAGATATGGAACTGGGGAAACAACCCATAGGAAGAGTGATGAGCACAAGCAGGCTGAGGGCAGAACATCACAGGCACTAGATGTAGCCAAAGGTAAGCAGACAGTCTGAGAAAAACGAGGATCGAGGGTGGGAGCAGAAGGGCCCGTGGAGACAGAAGTGTGGGCTGGGGGGCAGGCCACTTGGGTCCACTGAGGTGGGCGCCCTGCCCAGAATGCCTCAAACAGGCATTGAGTTCCATGTGCTCTGCTAATTAAGTCAGGCTGCAATGTCTGTATATCCCTCAAATTCATACATTGAAATCATGCTCCCCGCCTTCAAAGTGACGATATTAGTAGGTGAGGCCTTGGAGGTGATCAGGTCATGAGAGTGGGGCTCTCAGGAGTGGGGTTAGTGCCCTCATAAAGGAGACCCCCAAAGAGCTCCTTGTTCCTTCCCCTGCGCCATCTGAGGACATAAGGAGAAGCTGGGCTCACATCAGGGGCTGCCTTTATCTTGGACTTCCTGGCCTCCAACACTGTGAGAAAATAAATTTCTGTGGTTTATAAGCAACTCAGTCTATGGCATTTGTGTTGTAGCAGCCCAAACAAAATAAGACACAGGCACATGAACATATGACATCATTTAGAAAACATCCCATCCAAATAGTTAACATAAAGTTGGAAGAGCTTACTTGAAAAATCTAATCACAGAGAACACTGCCTTCACTGATAAAACAAACATGAAGCGTCAGTACTAACAAGACTTTCTGGGGTGATGAGAGAAATGTTTTTTCTCTGTGCCTCCACCATGTGGCTAATGGCACTTGAAAAGTGGCTAGTGGCACTGAGAAACTGAAGCCTTCATTCAATCTAATTTTGAAATTTTAATAGCTCACATGGTTAAGGACTGTATTATTGGGCAGGTAATTCATATAACTCACAGGCAAGGTTGATTTAGAGTAAAAGATTCGTAGGTTTTGGCACCCTATGAACCAGCCTTTAAATTCCCTAATTACTAACTCCATGACCTTGGATACCTCACTCACCTTCCCTGGGCCTGAGTTTCTTCTTAATAAAATGGGGATCACAATATTTATGTTTAGGGCCATTGTGATGAATGGAAATGAGGCATGTATACCGCCTAGCACAGATCTGTGAGTGCATGCTGAGTCATTTCAGTTGTGCCCAACTCTTTGCAACCTGGTGGATTGTAGCCCTCCAGGCTCCTCTGTCCATGGGATTCTCCAGACCAAAACACTGAGTGGGTTGCCCTGCCATCCTCCAGGGGACCTTCCTGACCCAGGGACTGAACCCGCGTCTCTTAAGTCTCCTGCTTTGGCAGGTGGGTTCTTTACCACTAGCACCACCTGGGAAGCACAGACCTGGTACCCAAGAAATGAGAGCTATTACTAGTATTAAATGATGTGAGTCAGTACTCATTGGACATAACTCAACTGTTTGGATTCATCGATCATTAGCATGAACATGTAATAAACTGTGCAATGTGCAATAAAGATAACCCCTGGCTGTTGCCTGTGGTGGAGTCACCTCTTCCTATAGCAACTGGTGGTGCTTTTCTACTTAGAGGTTCTCTTATCTCCGCTTTGCCATGAGCTGTGCTTTTTCAGCCTGATTGCTTCTAGCAAATCTTCCTCCTCCTAAGGAGCATCCCTCAGTGCTTCTTCTATAACCTCGGCTGTTCAGAGGAAAAGAAAAATCAAGCTTGTTCAACAATAACTATAATTTTACATACAATCCTAAATTCAAGGAGTCCTTTCCTGTGGAATGAAGAGCAGGTATTCACAGAACTTATTTACCTTCACCCTGGCTCAATATCACAATCTCCTGGGGGATTTTTTTTAGTACACAAGTCTATCCCTCTTCCCCCAACACCAGAGAGGTGGTGTCTTAGGGGCATTCAAGAGATTCTGTTTTAGGGTCTGAAAAGCAGTGATGTATGCCCTGTTCCTAGAATGGGTTCCGGACAGATGGGGTTGTTGGATCCGTGGTGAACTGAGAGTCACAGTTCTTTTGGGCAGGGAAATGGCACTGACATCACATGGATCTGATGTATGGACATGGGAAAACTCTGGATGTTTGATTGACATTTTCACTGGGGAATCATAGCCAATCATTTGAATAAATGTCATTCACGGCTGGGCCAGGATTTCAGAACTACTCTTTCCTTTCTTCCTAAGCTACTCTGTCCCGATTCTGGAGATGGTTCACCTCCTTGTACTGTTCTTTTCTGGGGCTCAGACCTGTTTATGATGTATTACTATTTGGCTTACAGGCTTTTATACATGAAATGTCACTGGTTGTCCACACAATTGGGTGCGTACCCATGTGAAGAAAGACTGGTGAAAACTCTGAATAAGGATCAGAATTCCCATAAGAAAATACCCTTGGAATCAGAGGTTCAAAGCAATGCCTTTGTGTGCATGCAGCCCACTCCCTCACCACCAACACTCCTATCATTCACGGATCTGTGAGTAATGGCTAAGCAACCCGCTGACTGGTGTGTGAATGCTTATAGGGTACTAGTCGAATATTGTTATCTACTTTTAGAGACAAGAATCTCTGAGACAAAAGAATTCCAAGCACAGGCCAACAGCCTACTTCTCCTGATGAGTAAAATTCCAGCATGACGAACCAAAGTCAGCAGTCCCCCAGAGTTTGTAGCAGACCCTACAATTGTGATTCCAGAAAGGAAATGTTTTATATCAGCAAATACTGGGGATTATGAAGGCTCCTGTCATTGGAATAATTAAGGCAAAGACATTTACTGGGATATTCTAGTTTTGAGGTGTTGTTATCCTCTTTCTCGTTTTCTAACCACATCTTTTATTAATTTTTGCTTTTGGGAAGGACAAAGTGAAAATATGGAATCTACCCTGGGCAACAGTAATGCCCTAAATGACACCCTTAGTCCTGTCTCAAGGCAAGCCTTCCTGATAAGTGACTGTCTTGTCATCTACTTTATTACGAAGGCCATTTAGGTGACAAGGAAGCTGCACTGTTTGGCTACATTCCTGATTTTCAGAGTCTAGGTCTTATGGGAATTGTTTACAGCTTTTTAAGTGAGTATTTTGGAAAGTAACGTAGCTCAAAATAGAATAAGCTAAAAAGACAATTTATTGGTGCATTTCCTCAGATGTCCAGCAGTTCTAACTGGTTTCAGAGATGGCTGCCCATGAAAAGTTAAAGTGTTAGTAGATGATTAAGTGAAGATGTCATTAGTGTGTTAGTCATTCAGTTGTGTCTGACTCTTTACAGCCCCATGTACTGTAGCCTGCAGGCTCCTCTGTCCATGGGATCCTCCAGGCAAGAATATTGGAGTGGGTTGCCATTTCGTCCTCCAGGGGATCTTGCCAGCCCAGCGATCGAACTCCTATCTGCTGCACTGCAGATGGGTTCTTCGCCGTCTGAGCCACCAGGCTGCCCGGAGGGGCTTGTTACTGTTGTCAGGACTCTACCTGTTTCCCTGGCTCAGGTGGTTTTCCTCTCTAATAGGTTTCCTCCAGCTGCTGCAGGTTTCCATGGCATGGTCTCAGAAGCTGCCATATCAGTTCAGAAAAAGGATCACCCCCCTCATTAGAACATGTGCCAGCCCCCCTCCACTTTGTGCCAGAGATGAGATGCACTCTGACTGACAGACCTGGGTCATGTACTCCTGCAATGTCGATGGAGGTGTGTCATACACAAAGGCAGGAAGCAATTCCCAAATGGAAGAGGTTGGGGTAAAGAGATTAATTTTTTTAATAGACTATCGGAGTGAGAAAGGTTGGTTCCATTTGCTATGGGAGGGATGAAAAATCACTTCATTCCACTGTTACATGACTTTGGGAGTTAATGGAGACCACAACATAGTCTGTGATCACATGGAATGCATTAGTATGCCAGAGGAAAGTTCCATTGAAAACCCAGTATCATGTCACTTTCTTAAAATGGTTCTCTTGTAAAAAGCCAAAGACTTATTATAGGAGCCTGAGTTTTCTTTATTTGATAATTTCGGAACTTGCATGAAACAAGAGTCACATAATTCAAATATAGATGATCCTTCTGAGAAAACAGGATGAATGCGACTGCATTTCAAATGTGCTAAAGATATAAAATAAAATTTTGCTACATATTTTAGAGAAGTAATTATGTTGTGAACTCATATCTCATTCAAAATCAACCATTTTGATAAATACAGATTTTCTCTTTTAGCATTCCCAATAGTAAACGCTAAACTAGAATGGGTTTAATCTTCCTAAAACAATAAAACCCTCAAAATCCCAAACAAGTTATTAGGCAAATCAAAAGAAAAAGCATTACCAAACCATGCATTATCAGATAAATAAGGATGCACCCGGAAACAATTACTTAATTTCTAACCATCAGTTGGTCCATACTCTAGGGGTGGTACATGGTACCCTAAGATTTTTTTCCTATATTCTCTAATGTTTTCTTCAAATATTTTTTGGAGTCTCAAAAATACCTTCAGCATGTGTGTGGAACCTAAAAAAATGGTATGGATGATCTTTTTTACAAAGCAGAGACAAAGACGCAGATGTAGAGAACAAAAGTATGGATACCAAGGAGGAAAAGGGTGGGTGGCATGAACTGGGAGACTGGGATTGACATATACACATTACTGATACTCAGTGCTTTGTGGTGACCTATATGGCAAGGAAATACAAAAAAGAGATTTATGTGTACCTTTATTGACTATGACAAAGACTTTGACTGTGTGGATCACAATAAACTGTGGGAAATTATGAAAGAGATGGGAATATCAGACCACCTGACCTGCCTCTTGAGAAATCTGTATGCAGGTCAGGAAGCAACAGTTAGAACTGGACATGGAACAACAGACTGGTTCCAAATAGGAAAAGGAGTACGTCAAGGCTGTATATTGTCACCCTGTTTATTTAATTCATATGCAAAGTACATCATGAGAAATGCTGGGCTGGAAGAAGCACAAGCTGGAATCAAGATTGCTGGGAGAAATATCAATAACCTCAGATATGCAGATGACACCACCCTTATGGCAGAAAGTGAAGAGGAACTAAAGGGCCTCTTAATGAAAGTGAAAGTGGAGAGTGAAAAAGTTGGCTTAAAGCTCAACATTCAGAAAACTAAGATCATGGCATCTGGTCCCATCACTTCATGGCAAATAGATGGAATTTATTTTTTTGGGCTCCAAAATCACTGCAGATGGTGACTGCAGCCATGAAATTAAAAGACGCTTACTCCTTGGAAGGAAAGTTATGACCAACCTAGATAGCATATTCAAAAGCAGAGACATTACTTTGCCAACAAAGGTTCGTCTAGTCAAGGCTATGGTTTTTCCTGTGGTCATGTATGGATGTGAGAGTTGGACTGTGAAGAAGGCTGAGTGCCGAAAAACTGATGCTTTTGAACTGTGGTGTTGGAGAAGACTCTTGAGAGTCCCTTGGACTGCAAGGAGATCCAACCAGTCCATTCTGAAGGAGATCAGCCCTGGGATTTCTTTGGAAGGAATGATGCTAAAGCTGAAACTCCAGTACTTTGGCCACCTCATACGCAGAGTTGACTCATTGGAAAAGACTCTGATGCTGGGAGGGATTGGGGGCAGGAGGAGAAGGGGACGACACAAGATGAGATGGCTGGATGGCATCACTGACTGGATGGATGTGAGTCTGAGTGAACTCCGGGAGTTGGTGATGGACAGGGAGGCCTGGCGTGCTGCGATTCATGGGGTCTCAAAGAGTCGGACACGACTGAGTGACTGAACTGAACTGAACTGATAGCTGATTCACTTTGCTGTAGAGCAGAAACTAATAGAACATTATGAAGAACCTATGTATTGAGATCTTCCCAGGTGGCTCAGTGGGAAAGAATCCGCCTGCCAATGCAGGAGACACAGGAGATGCAACCACACTCAAATAAAAATTAAATAAAAAATTTAAAAAAGCAAAACAAAACCAACCAACAAACCAAAAAAAAAAAAGCCTCCAGAAATTTAGTTTACAAATATTGAGAGGGTGTATCTGAGTAGATGAAAGTTAGTCAATAGAGAATGTTGTCAGGCACCAACATCTAGGTAGGTGGACTGGCGAGTTCTCACACTCACAGAACAGGCTCCAGGTTTGGGGTTTCCCGGCAGTTAAGATCCAGCGCTTCTCCAACCCGGAGGGAGTGGGGGGCCAATGCAGGAGCGCTTTGGAGGCGGAGCATGGGGGGGGCGCTGAGATGGGAGTGAGGGGTGGGGATGATCTGGGGGAGGTGCTAGAGGGGGGGGTTGCGGGAGGGGTGGGGCCGGGGGCGGGGCGCTCGGGGGCGTGCACACCGGCGGGGACAAGCGCTCCCGGCCGCGGCAAGTCGCTCCAAGTTCCCTCCCTCGCTCCCTGGCGCTGGCAGCCGGAGCCCTCCCACTCCGCTCAGACCGAGCCGCCGCGGCCGCCGCCAGCTCGGCCCCCCAACGCCTCGCGCCCCGGACCCCGTGGCCTTCCCAGCCCCTCGCTCTGCCCTCCGGTGGCCCCGGCGGCCCGGCCCCCGTCCCTCGCGGGCCTCGACTCCTTCTCCCCGCCGTCCCCGGAGCCCGGTGCCCGGCTCGAGCCGCACAGGGGAGCGCGGCCGAGGTAAGGCTGGGCCGGGGGCCGAGTTGGGGGGCAGAGCCGCGCCCCGATCGCGCACAACGCCGAAGCTGCGCGCGGCCGCGGAGCAGCTGGGTCCGCCCCTGCAGCTCCCGCCAAGCCTGGGTCTCGGTTCAACGGGGCGCGCGGGCCGCGTGGCCCGGACCGACCCCGGCCGGCGTTCCGGGCCGCGAGCTCGCCGCGCGCCGGGGGTTGGCTGGAGGCCGGAGCCGGGGCCCGGCGAGCTGGGCGCGCGGGTAGGCGCTCCTCCCGGGACCCCCTCGTCCAGGGCCCCCCCGCGCGGCCTCTCATCTCTGGTCCTGAGTACTTTGCGAGTATCGGTCTCTTTTCCTCGTGGGCTGGGAATTCCTGCAAGATATGCAGATTCCGAGGCCCCGAAAGTTTGTTTTGGGGGACCCCCTCGGACCCCATTCGTGGTCTCAATTGTCTGGACTTTCTTTGAAAGCGTTCAGATCTGAAATAGAATTAAGTGACCCCTGGCGCGCTGGCTCCCCATCACCCGCGGAGCTGGGAGCCCGGCTGCCGAGCGCGCTTCCTAGGGGCTCTGCTGCTGGTGGTGGGGACCCGGGCAGTGACAGCTCTCCTGCAGGCTGCAGGCCGGGAGGGAAGCGAGGGAACTTCGCCGTGAGCTCAAATCCCTCCGCAGAGCGGAAAGCGAGCACCTGATGCCCGGTTTTTTAACCCTTAAGAGTTGGTGTTCAGCTTTATTGAGCCGCAAAAAGTAAGCAGGCTTTCTTTCCCGCTCGAGATAGGAGCTAACTTTGTGTTTTTCCTGCCGGCCACGTCGTGTTCACAACCTCGCACACAAATGTAACAACACTGCGTGGCTGGTATGGTCAGGGCTGCGCGCTGGTCTGATTTTGAGGAGGCGGATAGTAGAGTAAGCATTTTTTGCAGTATAAATAGTAAATGACTGTAAACGACTTCCATTTTCTTCATTTCCCCTGTTGGAGTTCAAGTTATTTATTTAGCCTTTTCCTTCCAATTTACACTTAGAGTCGTTCCATGGAAAATACCCGAATTAACTTGTACTTATTTTGCGACGTCACCACTCCTAGTCATTCCAATGAGCTATTTCTTAAGTACAGTTATTCTGACATAAGGGTTTTATGGTAAGCCAGCCTTCTTCCTTGAGTTAACACTCCATCGACTTGCCCTATGGTATTTAATCTGTGCCATTACTATAGATGGTATTTTGACAACCTGATAATCTGTAAAGAGCTTAGCATTGTGCCCTCCGGGACGTGGTGCTAGGGAAGTGTCAGCTGGTTTTATTTATAATTTTTATTATCAGTCCATATGTTTTTTTCTCTATGGAAAATGGTTGTTTTAATTCCCGATCTTTTAATTTATGGTCTGTTTTATGTCTGCGGTTTAGTTTTAGATCAGGATTGAGGTTGGGTTGTTGTTTTGCTTATGACAGACAGGCTGTTGTATGTGTTCTTATACATGAGATATAGCAGATCTCAGAATGAGAACACAGTTCTGCACATGCTCATATACAGGCACACTTCACGAGACCTCATTATCCTTAAGGGCCTCCTTGTCTAGGGAGAAGCCTAGACATTAGGAGAAACCTGGGCTCTGATCCCCATCCTGAACCCCCTTGTTCTGTAGGTTTAGAATCATACTTTCAATTCCTTGTGGCTGCTACCACAGCAGTTAGGTGGTTCGCACTGTGTCAAAAGGTAATAAAGATAAATACGTGTACCCTTTATATCTACATCAGCCAGAACACATAATTCTTATCCGTGCTTTAAAATCTGCGGAGTAAAATCTGCTCGTGTAACTAGCAAAGAAAAATCAAAGTGGCTTAATGATCATGTGTTCATAACAGAAAGATGATGTCTGTTACCTAGATATTTGAAAAGATTGTTAGGAGTTAACCCTCATTTTGGGGTTTCCCCCCCTACTCACCACTTTTAACTTTGAAGTGACATCTTTTTCATTCCTAAATAGTTTTCTTAGCTTAAGCCAAGCTCAATGTTAACTCGTGGGGCCTGCAGAGCTGGGCTGCTGTGGGGACCATGTGGCAGTAGATGGTGCTGTGACTGGTGCTGGTGGGCTGACGTGTGTGATCCAATGGAGTTGGAGGAGGGATTCCTTTCTCAGTTTTGTTTCTCGTCCTCTCCCCAAAATACACTCTTTCTGCACTGATACCTTCTAACAATCTTCTTAGGAATAGACTTTTAAGAAAAGTTTGGTCTTTGCATTTTCAGCTTTTTACAACTATTGGCCAAATTTTTCTCTCTGAAAAATTCCAGGTGTTAAGAATAATTCTAGGTATTCCAGGTGTTAAGACAAACATTGTCGGCCAAAATTTGATTTAGTTGACTGTACCCTGGACTCTTCTTTTCCCCTAACAGAGGAAGATTGATCATTCTGAGCCTAGAGGATCTCTCAGTAAACCTGGGCTTTTTTCTTTTTCTCCTCAACACTCAACTCCTAGGAGAGAAAAACAAATAAGAAACCTACTCATTTATTGACTTTAAGACAGCCACTTACTAGAGTGAATTCTCGTGTATTCTGGTTTTTACTGTCATTCTGCCACTCCATACAATGCTGCAAGAATTGAAATTCAGGCTGAAGCCTCTGGAGCTCTGCAAAGGCATGACTCATCCACGAAAAATATATTCACTCCACTTAGTACAGCACCGAGCAGAGGAGGTAGCGCAGGAACGAGGGGGTTCTGGATTGTAATGAGGATTATCTCTCTGGCCAGCGTGGGGACTGGCTGAGTTCCAGGCAAATGACGCTGCATCCTCTAAACTCCCGCAGCACAGGGTCCTTGCTGTTATCTCCTTGCTTCAGGTGAGGCTAAGTGACCTGGCTGAGTCATGGAGCTCCGGAGAAGCAAAGCTGCAGTTTTAACCCAGGTGTGCCTGTGTCCTGGTGGCTCAGTGGTAAAGAATCCACCTGCCAATGCAAGTAGGTTCAATCCCTGGGTCGGGAAGATCATCTGGAGAAGGCAGTGGCAACCCACTTCAGTATTCTTGCCTGGGAAATATGGACAGAGAGCCTGGCGGGCTACAGTCCATGAGGTCTGAAAGAGTCAGAGACAACTACGCACGCATGCATACACATAAATGTAGTATTGATTCTAAATTTTGTTGGGATAAGCTATGGAGTGATTTGTGTGGAAGATTTTGGTGAACAGTAGTAAGGAAATTTAGCGTTTTGTTGTTCATAGATGTCATGGTCCAAACAATTAGTTCAAGTCATTAGATACCAGCGAGGAAATGTACTGCAGAATACACTTTCGTTGTTTTTAAACCCAGGTTTGTTTCTGGTCTGTCTTTATGTGATACAAAGTTCTTGAAGTTAAATCATACATCTTCTCTCTTATTCTGACATGTTTGATTCCCTCCTGCTTGTGAGAAAGGCCTGGGAGTGATTTTCACATTTTTAACTTTTTGCAGTTTGAGTCCCCTAAGGATAATCACGTAAGAACACAGCATTTAAAGACATGAGACTTGTTTTTAATTTTTTTTTTAAGGAAACATTAGTAGGTGAAGCAAATTGCTTCCTTTTTCCAGTATGATTAAACAATTCTAAAGTGGAACTGGCACTAAACATGGAATTTGAACATTATAAACACTTTAGGGAGAAGTTCAAAGGTGAAAACTCAGCCCAAGGAAACAATACGTCATTTGGCAAACAGATTTCTAGAAAAATTATAAGAATTCTGTGCTGTGTTTTATACAACAGAGCAAGATCAGTGGGTTTTGGAATTGTCCATTTCCAGGTAAAGCTTTTAAAATTACAGTTTGGAAGCATATGGGAAATTTTGGAGTAGTTAGGTTGTAATGCAAAGCATTTCCCGCCCCGCTCAGGGCCCTGTTAGAAGTTACTTTCATCTTTTTTGTCTTTTTCAGGAAGAATCACTGATATCTTTCAAAATAGCTCTTCTTGGCAGCGTTTTTTTGGTCCCATTGACTGGAAGGTAATGAAAATAAAGTAATTATGTGAAATAATGTAGTTTAGTAATTTCTTCTATTATGATTGCTATATTAAACAGATATTTATAGAGGGTTCTTTGTGTGGCAGGTCCTGGAGATAAGTAGTGCCCAGGAAAGACAAGGTCCCTGCCTCATTGAGGGATTCGGGTGTAAAGTGGGACAAAATAGATGAAGTAAACAAGTAACTGAAAAGCTAATTTGAAGCAGTAATAATTGCAGTCAAGACTGAGGGTGGCATTCATATCTGAGGACCTCATGGAGGCTGATTGAGTGGAGACATTATGTGAGAAAAAGAAGCAACCTCTGGAAGGTCTCTGGGCCGAGAAGACAGACAGCCTGTGCAAAGGCCCCGTGACCTTTGTGAGGAACAGGGGACAGTAGCAGAGGAGGTGAGCAGGGCCTTCCTTGAGGACCCAGGGTGAGGGAGGGGGGAGTTTCTCTTTATTCTGTATGCAGTGGGTCCTGCTGGAGGGTGAGACTCGCTCTCATTCTCAGGTTGGCAGTTCAGTGTGCCCACCTCATGGTGACCAGTACCAACTGGGCTGCAAGGAAAGCAGAGGAGATATGTTGAATTTCTGCTCACCTGACACACTGTTCCCTGGTGGCTCAGATGGTAATCTGCATGCAGCATGGGAGACCAGGGTTCGATTCCTGGGTTGGGAAGATCCCCTGGAGAAGGGAATGGCTATCCACTCCAGTATTCTTGCCTGGAGAATCCCACAGAGGAGCCTGGTGGGCTACAGTCCACCAGGTCACAACAAGCCGGACACGACTGAGCAGTTAACACTTTGACACAGTATTGCTCTTAAGATGTGTCACTGCTGTGTACACCATTGAGAAAGAAAGCAAACTTCCCATTAAGCTCTGCCTGTAAGGACCCGCTATGACGTGGATCCTCATTTCAGATGTCAACACTGGAAAATAGAGTTGCCTTAGATTTGGTGAAATCTGGTCTTTTCTGGAGACCAGGCTGAGAGGGCCTGCTGGTTTGTATTTCAGTTTTATTTGCGCCTGCATAATATGAGTTGAATTCTGTTATTTGGAAGGATCTGGGGGGAGGGGCTGTGTAGAGGGATCTCTTACCTCTGGATTGGAAGCTGGTGTAGAAAACTGCATCCCTTGTAAGTGACTTTCTGCTGCTTCACAACCGCGTGAGAAGGCATTTGCAGATAATGTTCCCGCAGGTGGACTGCAGACTGTGGATGTCAGAGAATCAAGGGAACTGGGACAGTCAGGATCTGCCAAGCTCAAGGGGACACACAGACACTGTGTGCTCATTCAGAGTGGGCAGCACATCCCCTGGGAGCTCCGAGCTTTGTTTCTCTCTGTCACTGGGAGCAGGGCGGGGCGAGGCTTGGATAACCAGGCCAAATAACTGTGAGCCAGCAAACCAGTAAGCGGGTCCCTGAGAGGCTGGGAGAGGGCACCTTGCTCACGGACCCGGTGTGGGTTTAAAGATTGGCTCTACGGGCTGAGCAGGTTCCTCAGGCTTCGGGAACCTCAGTTTCCTGATCTATCAGATGAGAAACTGTGGGACCCACTTCAGGGGATCATTGGGGGGTTTAAGGAGGATGGTGCTGGCAGACTAGCCAGCTGTCCGTGGAGCTTGGTTGGTGTCGGGGGTTACCACCTCTTGGATGTCATCTGTCCCTGCATCCGTCTTGAGGGTTCTCATTACACAAGTCACAGCGTGAGAGTCTCTTTTTGAGAGGCTCACCCCGACTGCTGAAGCTAAGGTCCCTCCTTCTCCAGCCACTCTCTGGCCCCCAGTCTCGTGGTATTTTCTTCAGCTCATTCCTAAGGGAAATTGTGTATGTGTTGTTGTTGTTATTATAAGCGTGTTTCTCCAGGTTGAGCAGGTCACTGTTGCAAGGACTGCTGTGTCCACAGGGCCTGGGACGAGGCTTATTTACCTACTGGCTGTGCAGGTGACACTGCTGACAACGGGTCCTTCCTATGGGACCCAAAGGATAGCAGGGCTCTTCTCTGACTGTTTTTTTTGCTGCAATGATGGGCCTTCCAGACCAGGGGTAGAATTCTGGGATCCAGCAAGCAGGCTCCAAGCCAGCCTTCAGAGAGGATTTTGGGGATGGAAGTTGGGAAAGAGGGAAAATTTCTATCTGGAAATACAGGTTTCTTGGGACTGTGGGACTGCTTGTGGTTTTGCATTTCAGAGGGTGTCACCTGCTTCATCTTCCAGTAAATGTCACCAGAGGCTGATTACTTAGTACCTGATATACCAGCTTATAGGCACCCTTCTCCTTCTATAACGCACACCAGGAAATGTGGTGGGGAAGTGTGCCTGCTATACAAGGGACCGGGCTGTCACACGTCACACTGCTCTGCCCCCTGGGAAACTGGCATTGGAATCAGGGTGGAGCTGGCAGCCTGGTGAACCTGCCCGGTCAGCCCTCTGGATCATGGGTTATTCCTCCCATTTCTAAGTCATATTTTGTTACTGGTGATGCTGTATCCATTATAATGGCTTTTGTTGCTTCACTGATTTTGATGCTATGTTTTTGTATTTTTTTGAAAAGGAAATCATTTTGGAAATAAGAATATTTGTTATTTTCTTCTCTAGGCTTTCATCTTTCCCAGTGTTTGCTTGTTGACTATAGTCTTTGGGTGAAGTTTAGCACATAAAATGCAAGGATATTTTCAAATTCTCGTGCAAACCCTCCAACCATCCTAGATGGGTGAGCCTGTTTACTCACCCACGTGAAAACTATTAATCATCTTCCAATCCCTGGCTCTCAGGGGGCCACCGTTTCCATCAGAAATGGACAGTTGGAAACTGGGAACTCAGTGGTGTTGGGAAATACCAGTGACCCCTGACAGTGCTTCTGTTTTGACTACATAGTTAGAACAAGGTGAGTTGGGAGGTTCTCTGTACACTTGACTATGAGTTGGGGATTTTTAAAATCCTTTTAGTCCATCTCTGGCCAGTGCTCACTCAAATGATCACTGATTGGAATGTTGTGATTTTAAGAATCAGACGTTTTTTCTTCCCGGTGAGTTTTGTTCTTGTTCAGTGATCTTGAAGGAAGAAGAGAAATCATTGTGGTGGTCTGGAATTCAGCTAGTCCTGGGTGCTCTTCCCAGCTCCTGTAGGCTTTGTTTTAACCTACAATAAGACTCGATGTCTAATCAGCCTTCTTACAGTTTTTGGTCAAAGTGGCCACCATCTTTCAGGGGATAGACTGGCTGTCTCGTAACTTGTTCTGTAATTTAACGGAGATTATTTTTCTAATCCTTGTTAGTGAATTTATATTTACAACTTTTGTAGGGGAGAGTATTACAGAGTCATATAAAATCTATCTTTTGGGGGAAGTTGAAATATTCTGTTAGGTCATGCTGGAGGATATGTGCAGTCTACCTGCGTTGTTTGGAATTCTTTTTTTTTTTTTTTTTTTGGCTGTGGTGGGTCTTCGTTGCTGTGCGGGTGCTCTCTCTGGTTGTGGTGTGCAGACTGCTCACTGTAGTGGCTTCTCTCGCTGCAGAGCCTAGGACCTGCAATAGTAGCAGGCTCAGCAGCTGCAGTTCTCGGGCTCTAGAGCACAGGCTCAGTAGTTGTGGCACACGGGCTTTGCTGCTCACGGCATGTGGAACCTTCCCAGTCTAGGGATCAAACTGGTATCCCTTGCCTTGCAAGGCAGATTCTTATCTCTGGACCGTCAGGGAAGTCCTTGGAATTTGGTTTTAAGCGAATTTTCCATACAAGTGATGGGAGTCCCATGCATGGGTGTGTGCGTGCTCAGTCATGTCTGACTCTTTGTGACCCCATGCACTGTAGCCCACCAGGCTCCTCTGTTGCAGGGATTTCCCAATCAAGACTACTGGAGTGGGTTGCCATTTCCTCCTCCAGGGGATCTTCCTGACTCAGGGCTCAAACCCGTTTCTCCTGTGTCTCCTGCATTGGCAGACAGATTCTTTACCACTGGGCCACCTGGGAAGCCCCCGGAATCCTATGCATGGCAGGTAGTCTGAGTAGGGTTACACTTCTCCAGCTATAACCCCCGTGCTCACCGTGAGCTTTGCAGCGGCCACGTTTCCCCAGGTAGGAGCTGCCCTGCCCTCACTGCAGCATGAAGGGTTCCAGCTCACCTGGTCAGGTGTGCTTATTGGATTTCTCCCACAGGAATTTTTCCTTTCAGAATCCACAGACACACATCCGAACCTCTTCGGTTGTTAATCCTCCATTGCTGTTTCCGTGTGCCTTTTCCAGTAGAATCTCAGCGCGAAGCATTCAGCTTTTGAAAAGCTCTGTAGTTTCTCTGGCTCTTTTCCTAAAGGTGTTGAAGTGAGTTGAGTTCATGATCAAGAGACCACACCCTAAGGCCTTTTAATTAAGCAAACCAAGACGTTATCACGTGTTCTTATACATTTTGTCTCAGGAATACTTAAGGATCTTCATTTTATTTATGTATGTATTTAGATGAGAAAAAGAGCGTCTATTAGCTCACAATTTAAAATATAAAGCCCTTATCCCTCAGTGGCTTAAAATGGAATAATATCTTATACCTGAGGACAGGAGAAAGGGGTGCTCTCAGTTAGATGAACAACTCTCCTACCCCCAAAGTTTTATATTTATCACTGAAATTTACCTTTCTGATTTTATTTAATTTTTTTTAACTTTTTATTTTGCACTGGAATATGGCCGATTAACAAATAATGTTGTGATGCTTTCAGGTGAACAGCAAAGGGACTCAGCCATACGTTTACATGTACCCATTCTCCCACAAACTCCCCTCCCATCCAGGCTGCCACATGACATTGAGTGGAGTTCCCTGTGCTGTACATTAGGTCTTAAGGACCTTCATATTACTTTGGATTTTTCATTTTACCAGATAGTACTGACTATTCACGTATACCTTATATTGGTCTGGGTTCTCCACAGAAGCAGAACCAATAGGATCTCAATCTTGATCTCAACGAAGTTTATTGTAATAAATTGGCTCTTGGGGTTTTGCAGGCTGAGAAGTTTTAGAATGTTTTGTTTGCAGCAGGAACCGCAGCAGAGACAAGGGGTCAGCCCCCGTGGGAGGGTATGGAAGACTGGGTCTCAGCTCAGCCAGGTACAGAGAGATCTCATCCCCTCACCTGCCTTGTGGGATTCAGGTCCTCCACCAATGAGACGAGGCCACCTACACTGGGGAGGGCAACAACTGATCAGTCGCATATAACCAAAACGTACTCATTTCTCCCAGAGCTCACATTTAGATCGACTCATTTAGAATGGTCTGGGCTTTCCTGAGGTTCCTTATCTGCTCCTGTCTGGATCATGAGTTGGTTTGAGACTAGAAATGACCACAACAGCACTTTGGTACCAAGCCTGGGAACCTTGACTGTGGTGGGTAGCCCTTGCAATCAGGTGGTGCAGCCTTAGCAGATTCCAGTAGGTTGACTTTAGGGTCTTTATGAAACTCCAGAAAAGAGTTTTGTCTAGAATCCTAATCCCCTTAGATGAGACTGGCTGAGGCCAAAGGTAAATAGAGCTAAAATCTTTTCTCCTTCCATGTTCCACCATTAGGACCTGGACGCCAGGCCTTACTGAGCTGTTTTCCAAAACCAGTGCTCAGATTTTGGCTAACTGATACAGTACCTGCGTACCAGGTGGTGCTGGGGTAACAAACCCACCTGCCAATGCAGGAGCACAAGAGATGTGGGTTCGATCCCAGGGTCGGGAAGACCTGGGATCCACTGGAGAAGGAAGCGTAGTGGAGGCAGTAAAGGGAAGAAGGCCCAGGCAGGGATATCAGCTGGAGAGGAAGAGCAGACTAAGACCTGAGCTGCGGTGGAAGGCACACCAGGAGCAGGGGAGATATTTCAGAATCAGATGGAGGGGGAAACCCAGAGAGGATGTCAAAGGGGGCTGGGGTCGTCACTGCAGGATCGGGGTGATGGTGAGCTCCAAGCATCACCTGGCTTGGGTGTATTCTTGCCTGGAAAATCCCATGGACAGAGGAGCCTGGCTGGCGACTGTTCATGGGGTTACAAAGAGTCAGATGCGACTGATGTGGTAACCAGTGGTGTCAATAGTGACTGACACCACTTCATTTCTTTGTAGCCCTTGGAATCCAGTGGTGTGGCACCCATACTCATGTATGCTTGAGTGCCTGCTGTTTACCAGGGACCATGAATGCTCCCTGGGGGGGTGGATTTCACTTGTCTTGCTTGAAGCTCTAGTGGCTCTGAGCCTCTGGGCCACCTCCTGTAGAGCTTCATCTTCATCTCAGCCATCTCTTAGAACTTCCTTTCCCTAGTTCTGCCTCCAAGTTCCTGCCCATCGTGGGAGAACTGACGTGACCTCTTCCAGCCGTGTCCATCATCTGAAGTGCCCTGTTGTCCTCGTAGAAAGTGTCCATGTGACTGGGGTCACACGCATCACAGTGTGCTCACTTGGCATGGGGGATGCAGCATCCACAAAGCACAGATTCGTCTTTACAAGAGAAAAAAGTAAAGCTTTGTCCCTTTTTCTTTTCACAGTTACTTTTTGACCCCTCCATCCCCTCTTTGAACAAAAAGTAATACCGAGGGAATATTGTATCAAAAGCTATTTTTTTCTTGCATTTTGAAAAGTAGCAAAACTCCCTTAAGAAACTTCCCTCTACTGTTAAGAGGGTAAATTCCTCAAACCTAAAATAGCAAACCTAGTAGTAAGCAAGACAGCTTTTGTCTGTGCTCATAGATGTTTAATGCTTTGTGATCTAATGAAGCGACTGTGTGAGAGCCACGAAAAGCTCGCCTTTGGGAAGGGGTGACTTCTCCCTTCCATCTCCTGCCCCCCACTGCATCTGAGCTGAGGCTGCGCCTGACCGGAGTCCCCCGCTCAGCTGAGCGGGAGAGGCCTCCGGACTGAGGGCAGAAGTCTGGCCAGTATTCTTCAGCCCATCCATGTTCCTGCCAGCTGATGCTTGGAGCTCACCATCACCCTGATCCTGCAGTGAGGACCCTAGTCCCCTCTGACATCCTCTCTGGGTTTCCCCCTCCATCTGACTCTGAGATAATCTCCCCTGCTCCTGGTGTGCCTTCCCCCACAGCTTAGACCTTGGTCCTCTTTTCCTTTCTGACTGATCGCCCCGCCTCCACCGTCTTCCCTTTCCTGCCTCCACTGTGCTCCCTCTGAATCAGCTGTGTCACTGGCTTGTCACATTGCCTGGCTACCCTAGGCCCCACTCAAGTGCCTAGGACAAAGTCTTGTTAACCCACCATCCAGGGCTGCCCTGCCTTGGCCCTGGGGCCTCTGCAGCCACTTCCCTGGGCTTTGCCTGGCACTGTATCTGCTGCTTCCTCTCTCTACTTTATGCCTTCCTGATCATCCTAAAAGGCTCTGTTATGTCTCATCTTTAGTTATTTTCCTTGACCTCATGTGGTCTAAATAAAAAAACAGAATAAACAATCACACCTTTTGTGATGTTCAAGTAACTTGAATGCACGCATTCGTACTCAGTCGTGTCTGACTCTCTGCCACTCTATGGACTGCAGCCCGCCAGACTCCTCTGTCCGTGGGATTTCCTGGCAAGAATACTGGAGTGGGTTGCCATTTCCTTCTCCAGGGGATCTTCCCAACCCAGGAACCGAACCCAAATCTCTTGGGTCTCCTGCCTTAGCAGGCAGGTTCTTCACTGCTGAGCCCCCTCGGAAGCCCAAGTAACTTGAATGCAAAGGCGTAAAAGTATGTCTCTGCCTTATCGCTACTGTAGGATTCAGTGGAGGGACAGGAATTGTATCTCACAGCTTTATGTGAGTATCTGCTTGTGTCCGAGTCCACTCTGCTGCCCTGAGGGTGGTTTGCATCTCAAGATCAAGGCCAAGGGCCTCTCCGGTGCAGGGGAAATTTGAAGATAGGATGAAGACACCACTATTGATAATATCCTGAGAGATTATGGAGAAGACAAGAGATGCCAGAATTAAATGCCCTGATTCTTCAGAAAATGCCAAGAGATTCTAGCCCTGCACTGTCCAGTGTGTTGACCGCTGGTCGCACGTGACTTCTGGGTACTGGCTTGGTGGCTGGCCTCAATCGTGATATCCTCCAAGCATAAAATATCACATTTTGAAGATTTGCTTGGAAAAAACATGTAAAATAGTTCATGAATAATTTTTATATTACATGTTTATGTGATACTATTTTGGACAGATAATATATTATCGTTAAAATATATTATCAAGCTTATAAATAAAATATATTGTCAAAATAATTTCACCTGTTTTGGATTGCTAATATAGTATTATTAAAATATATTATCAATTGTATAAGTAAAATAGATTATCAAAATGATTTCACCTTTTTTTTTTTTTTTAAATTTTTGCTATAGCCACAAGAAGTGGCGCTAGTGGTAAAGAACCTGCCTGCTAATGCAGGAGACATAGGAGACACAGGTTCAATCCCTGGGTCAGAAAGATCCCCTAGAGAAGGAAATGGCAACCCACTCCAGTATTCTTCCCTAGAGAATCCCATGGACAGAGGAGCCTGGAGAGCTACAGTCCATAGGGCCACAGAGTCAGATACGACTGAAACAACTTAGCATGTTACCCACAAGAAAATGTAAAAGGACATACATGGTTAGCGTTTGTGACTTGCATTGCATTTTCCTGGGAGGATGCTGTTCTAGACTCTATGATTCATGGCTTTTCCTTCACATCCTTGGCAGCATTCTACAGCATAGTGTGGAGCAGATGGCTGGGCACTCGTAGGAAAGGAAGTAGTGAGAACTAAAGGCAAGATAGTTTTGCTAAGAACAGATCGTGCCAAGTGAACCTCATTTGGTTTTTTGTAAGGTTACAAGGCTAGAAGATCAGACAAGTTCTCCTCTGATAAGCTTGAGGACAGTTTAGGGAGCATGAAGTTGTTTTAATGGTGTGGCTGCCTCTGTGGCTGGTTGAACTCAGTTCCCAGAATAACTTGTGTTGATGGTTGTGTTGAGAACAGGCTGGGAGATGCTCTCGGGCTTCCCATAGTGCTTGTTTCATAAATGAGAGTCATTTGTTAAGAGGTCGAGTTCGGTCAGGTTTGGGTAGTCTGGAAAAGGTTACCCACGCCAGCCGTGGTTGGCAGCTCATTCATCCATCACATGTGTTGAGGGTGTGTTTGCTCAGGCACCATGCTGACTGGGTGCTGGGCGTGAGGACTAATGATACATTCTCCCTGACCTCTAGAGTGACTTTCAAGCTACTGTTTTTGAAAGATCATTCTGGCTTTGCCCACTGGGTCCCTGTTTGGCTGCATCCATATAGAAGTGGATGATTCTGCATCTGGTCAGGCTTTTTTGAACTTTGGTTGGAAATTATGGACCTTCTGGGCCTTCCCAGGTGGCTCTGGTAAAGAACCCACCTGCCAATGCCTGGAGACATAAGAGACCGATTGGATCTCTGGGTCAGAAAAGTCCCTTGGAGTAAGAAATGGCAACCTGCTCCAGGATTCTTGACTGGAGAATCCCATGGACTGAGGAGCCTGGTGGGCTACAGTCCATGGGGTCTCAAAGAGTCTGACATGACTGAGTGACTGAGTATGCACACATGCATGGATCTTCTGAGCTCTTAGCAATCTAAGAGGCTTGTGGGAAATTCTTTTCAGGGTTGATACAGCCCATCCATGGCCCTGCTTCCCTCACCTTTGATATTCCATGTGTGTGGGAAGCGGGCGCAGGCCACATTCAGGTGGCGTGGAGTTATCTTAGACTCTGCTTAGATCATTTTCCTGAGGCAGCAGTCCCCCTGTCTGTCCTGCTCTTCAGCTGGGTTGCAGGATATTCCAGAAGCAGCCATATGACATCGCTGCCTGTGTTTTGGGGGAGGTGTAGTCAGTATGTCCTGCGTTATTACTCTCTGTGCTTGACATTTGACATGCTTACAGATTTGTCAAAAACACAAAAGACAAATAATTTGATGACAATCAATAAACTTTAGGCAGAAATGAAGCTCAACTATAGCAACTTAGAAGAAATTTATGTCTGGTTTCTTCTATATTTTGCCCTGTTTCTATGCTTTAATTTTCTCTAAGTCCTGAAGTTTTTAATTTTCTGTTTGTCTCTGATTTTATTTTCTTTTTTCTTAAAGGTATCTCACATCTTTTGGGGAAAGAAGGCCAATTTAAAGTAAAACTAGAGGCTTTCTTAATGTTTGGTTTAGATGTTGGTTTTTTGAACTCTTTACCTTGGGAAGCTAGGAGTTTTATATTTGACCTTATCAAAGCTTTCATATTAAATACTTAGATCAGCAATGAGCAGCTTTCCGTTTATTTATGTAGTTTTTTGTAGATGAGAAAAAAATTAGAGGTTACTTTTTTTTCTGTTCAAAATTACAAGACTTGTTGAGTCCTATGTAAAGGAGGATGAGGCCGATTTTTACAATTTAGTTATCTCTTGGGTAGAATATCTCAAAGAGGGGTTTGATTAGATTTCTGGGCCATGAACAAGGTGCTCTCTGGGCATATTTGGGTGGTCGCAGTACCCGGCAGGCAGGCCTCTGGGCTCCTGTGCCTGTGGAGAGCTGCTCAGGGTCCCCTGGGGTTACCTCATTTCTTTCTCAGAACAGCCTGCAGGGTGGTGTTACTACGGTCCCATGTAACGTGGTCGTCAGGAGCTGAGATGGCCTCTTTGAGGTGCTGGCAAGGGGAAGAGCTGGTCTGGTGCCTGTACTCAGGGAGCCAGGGTGGCTGCCTCAACTCTGAGCAGTCAGAGAGGCCCCCACTGCCCTCCTGGCCTGGCCTCCCCTTTCCTGGGGTCATGCTGTTCACCACTCCCACACAACCCGGGGGCAGGATGGAGTCAGCCTCCCCATCCTTGTCTTCCCAGCTGGAGATCTCTGCCCATGGCTTCTCCCAGGATGTCCTGGGGTATCCCTCTGGGGTGTCCCTCTGCCCCCCCGCCCCCCCCAAGCCTCGAGGAGCTGTTGGTGGGTCAGGCAAGCAGAGGTCCAGAAGGGGTTGTGGACACTCAGTGCTCTGTCCCCCACGCTGAGCCCAGAGTGTTCCGACCCTGACTTGTGTCCACCTCACCCATAACCTGCCTTTGTGGTTGCCGTTTCCAGTTCCATCTTTTCTTTTCTTTTTTTTTTACTTCTCATCTTGGGTCTGTTGCCTCCTGCTCAGAAGCTCGGAGTCAGCTCTAGCTCCACGGTAGATTTAACAGAATCTATTCAGGGCCCCGTCTCAGCAGTGCATCGTTGTTGGAAAACAAGGTCATACCTCTCTTTAACACCAAAATAAACTGATAAATGCCTGTGAATGGAGAAGGAGTGGAGCAAAGTGGCCGGCCTTCAATCCTGGGGCGTTTGTTACCGGCTGGAAAGGAGGCCAGGCCCTGTGTCTCTTGGGGACGGGAGTATCTGTGAATTGAGATCCTGGCCTCCTGTCTGCAGGGCGACACTTTTGTCTTCTGTCTGGCTTGGCAGAGAGTCAAGCAGAATGGGAGCTCTCAGGGTGAACTTGGTGTCACAGTTCTTCCTCGAAAGGCCCTTCGGGTCACCTGCTACAGTGGTCCGCACCGTGGAACCCGTTACACACCTGGGATTCTGGAGCATCCGAGTGGAAACTGGGTGGGGGGGCTGCCCATGTGGTCTCTGGGGTGACAGTGATGCAGAGGTGGCTTTAGGAGCCCTGTGTCTGGGCCATGATTCTCAGACTCTAGCTCATCAGTCGCCTGAAGGGTTAAATAGTTGCTGGTCTCTTCCCAGAGTTTCTGATTCACTGAGTTTTGGAATGCCTGAGAATTTGCATTAAAAAAAAAAAAAAACTATTAATTTTTATTTATTTTGTCTGCACAGGGTCTTAGTTGCAACATGTGGGATCTAGGGCCCTGACTGGGGATTGAACCCAGGCCCTCTGCATTGGGAGCATGGAGTCTTAGCCACTGGACCACCAGAGAAGTACCTGAGAATTTGCATTTTTAACACAGTCCCTGCTGTTATTAAACCACTGATCTGGGCAAAGTCCTCTTTTTTTCTTTTGTGAGTAAACAAATATCATTGAAAAAAATTTTAATACTACCGTGATATCTTTAGTGAATTAAATTATTTTGCATTGAGTGTTTCCTTAGCAGTTCTTAATCGAGAACCTGTGATAATCACAAGTGACTATTCAAAGGTTTGGGTATTCTATTTTGGCTAATATAATTTCATCATGATTAAGTTCAGTGTACTAAATAATGTCAAAATCTGTTAACTTTTGAAAACCATGATTTACAAAAAATACAAGTAGAAGTATATATGTAAATAGGAAATCCTGCTTGGGCAAATTGAAATGAAGACCTCAGTCCATTCAGTTAATAGTCAGTCAGTTGTACAGTTTTCAAAGCCAAATGATGGCTTCCCAGTGTTTATCTCAGTTATAAGAAAGGAAAACATACGATTTCTGGATTCAGTTAACGTGTGTATTTTAGATTCCAAATTCCTTTAACAGTAGCATTTTTGAAAAATCAAATGATGTAATACCTGAGGGCCTTCCCAGGTGACTCAGTGGTAAAGAATCTGCCTGCCAATGCAAGAGACACTGGAGATTTGGGTTTGATCCCTGGGTTGGGAAGCTCCCCTGGAGGAGGGCATGGCAACCCACTCCAGTATTCTTGGCCGGGAAATCCCATGAACAGAGGAGCCTGGTGGACTACATAGTCCGTGGGGTTGCAAAGAGTTACATATGGCTGAGCGACTGAGCATGCTCACAGACACACAGATACACAGATACATACCACCTGAAGCATTTAATCTAAAGGTTGCCAGTTGCTTCATTTGAGATTCTCTAGGTACCACACACGGAGAAGGCAATGGCACCCCACTCCAGTAATCTTGCCTGGAAAATTACATGGATGGAGGAGCCTGATAGGCTGCAGTCCATGGTATCGCTAAGAGTCAGACACGACTGAGCGACTTCATTTTCACTTTTCACTTTCATACATTGGAGAAGGAAATGGCAACCCACTCCAGTGTTTTTGCCTGGAGAATCCCAGGGACGGGGAGCCTGGTGGGCTGCCGTTTATGGGGTTGCACAGAGTCGGACACAACTGAAGTGACTTAGTAGTAGTAGGTACCACACAACTTTGTGGGGTCCTGGAGGGTTGGTGATTGAGGTTGGGTGTCTTGTAGGGAAAATGCTTCGAAGACAGAAAGGGTTATAAAAGCTCTCCCTGGGGCAGGGGATATGACCTGTGTGTCACAGGCTCTAACTTTCTCGCCATGAATCTGAAACAAAGTGGATAACTTTTAATATAACACTGCTGTTTAATAAGCTGTGGACGTGTATGTTCTTCTCTAAGCATTTTGCATTTGTCTTTAGTCTGTGTGCATTTTCATTGTTAAAATATCAATTCAGTTATGATTTGCTTTTGGGGGTGCCATTTAGTAAACATTTTAAGGCCTTCAAAAGCAAAACTACGATCTTCATATTTTATTTATGATTATAATGAAAATATGTTCTTGAACATATTCAGAGTTCATAAAATATTTTAAAATGTATTCAGTATAAGATGTCTTTGTTAATTAACATCAAGACTCTGGGCCATGAAAATGTACTTATTGCCTTAGATTTAAAAAACGTTTTTCTGAAATAACATCCTTGTCTTGTGTGCTAAGTCATTCAGTCATGTCCCACTCTTTGCAAACCCATGGACTGTAGCCTGCCAGGCTCCTCTGTCCATGGGGATTCTCCAGGCAAGAATACTAGAGTGGGTTGCCATTTCTTCCTCCAGGGGATCTTCCTGATCCAGGGATCAAACCCTCGTCTTTTTTGTCTCCTGCATTGGCAGGGGGGTTCTTTACCACTAGCACCACCCGGGAAGCGCCAAATTTGGGG
Source organism: Bos javanicus (assembly GCF_032452875.1). Taxonomy (NCBI): domain Eukaryota; kingdom Metazoa; phylum Chordata; class Mammalia; order Artiodactyla; family Bovidae; genus Bos; species Bos javanicus. The sequence continues at coordinate 24,475,251 of NC_083881.1, forward strand.
GCTTTTAATTTTTTTAGCTGAGTTAATGCTGTTCCTCCTTTCAGACAGCTTGGCTGTTTTTAAAAACTGTTTTAGAGTACATAAAGTTTACATTCTTGGAACACTTTTTCTTATTTCAACAAAAGTCAGTTAGATGCTATTAAATTGATTAAATTTAAATAAATAGACTGAAGGTAGTTTCTAAATTTAGTCTCAGGTCCTTAAGTAAAATTGCCCTCAGTGAGCTGAAACTTTTTTTTCCCAAGTTACAAGGATTTAAAGTGACATCTAGTAAAATGTGTATTCTATAATTAAAATAAGTCCCATTTGGAAATAAATTTGTCTCATAGAAAGTTGAACTATTTCTTATTATATCATTCAATTCATTCTATTTTTACGGTTTAATTATATAGTTGACCCATTTAATCTAAATACCTCACAAAATAGAAACTAGGGTATCTTTTAAACAATTTTAGAATCTGAGCTATCCGCCTTCTCTTTGGTGAGTGGGGCCAGAGAGAACCAGAACAGGTATTCTCTGTGCCTTTTTGATGATCTTTTTATCTACGAAATAGATACTTTTAGATAAATGATTGCCCTGGGCACAAAGAACACTGGGAGTTGACATGCAATCTGTTTTGTCTACTGTTGCATAACCAGTGACCCCAAAACGTAGTGGCCCTAAAGGATAAAGGTTTCCCACTGCTGCATTTCTCTGGGAATTCAAGAGTCTTGGAGGCTGCAGTCAAGTGTTGCTAGGACCACAGTCACCTGGAGGAACTGCATCCAAGGTGGATGGCAGGTGGGTTGATGCTGCTGTTGGTGGGTTAGGGGGAGCTCAGTTCACCCTCCCCAGGGGCCTTTCCCAATACTCTTTGTTTTGGTTAGAGGTCAGCTTCTTGTCCAGGGAAGCGCCAGAAGGGTGATCCTTCAGTGTCTCAGACTGGCTCACTGCCCAACTCCAGGGAGTTTGTCCTGAGATGCCTCCTGGTGCCAGGATGTGCCAGGTGCCAGCTTCTGGGCCCCCAGGAGATGTGGATGCCATGAGCAGACACACAGGTGCAGGGCATAGGGAGAGGCGACATGCTCAAGGAGGCTTTCCTGAAGAGGGTCCCACCTGAGTGCAGTCCGATCTTCCTTCCTCTTGGGGAAAGGTGGGTGTTGGTAGGCGAAGGATGGGCTGGCCATGGGGAGCTGGTCAGGGAGAGATTTGGACAGAACTTCTAGCCAGGTGGGCAGGACCAGGTCGAGGGACTGAGTCCTCTACCTTCTTCCCATCTTTTGTAGGCTTGTTATATATTTTACTTCTACATGTATTATTATGTGGGCTTCCCAGGTGGCTCACTGGTAAAGAACCCACCTGTCAGTTCAGGAGATATAAAAGACACACGTTCCATCCCTGGTTGGGCAAGATCCCCTGGAGGAGGGCTTGGCAACCCACTCCGGTATTCTTGCCTGGAGAGTCCTGTGGACAGAGGAACCTGGCATGCTACAGTCCATAGGGTCGCAAAGAGTCAGATGTGACTGAATCGACTTAGCACACAGGCACGCATGCATATTATTATACATTGCTTTACAGCCAGATACCTTTTTAAATAATATTTTGTTTCACTTGGGAGTGCAAGCTCTTTCTTCCGATGGAGATCAGGGTGGAGTAAGAAGTGGACATTCAGATCTCTCAAAATGGAGCTAAAGTCTGAGTTACACTTGTAACTTTAAAAAAAAAATTTTTTTTTAAGATACCTTTAAAAACATTTATCCCCACATTTATCTTTTCTGTGCTCTTCATCCCTTCCTGTATTTTTCAGTTTTTCCATTTGGTACTATTTCCCTTCAACCTGAAGGACTTTTTCTGTCATTTAGTGCAGTGTGGGTCTGCTAGGAACAGAGTGTTCAGCTTTTATTTAACTGGAAACTTCATTCATTTGCCTCCATTTTTGAGGGATACTTCTGCCAGATATAGGATTCTAGATTGGCAGCATTATTTTTCCTCTTAGCACTTTAGCTGTGCTATTCCATTCCTTGTTTTTTAAAGATTTTTTTTTTAATGTGAACAATTTTTGAAGTCTTTATTGAATTTGTTACAATACTGCTTCTGTTTTATCTTTTGTTTTTTTGGCCATGAGGCATGTGGGACCTTATTTCCCTGCTGCTGCTGCTAAGTCGCTTCAGTCGTGTCTGACTCTGTGCGACCCCATAGACGGCAGCCCACCAGGCTCCACCGTCCCTGGGATTCTCCAGGCAAGAACACTGGAGTGGGTTGCCCTTTCCTTCTCCAATGCATGAAAGTGAAAAGTGAAAGTGAAGTCGCTCAGTCGTGTCCAACTCTTAGCGACCCCATGGACTGCAGCCTACCAGGCTCCTCTGTCCATAGGATTTTCCAGGTAAGAGTACTGGAGTGGGGTGCCATTGCCAGGGGTCAAACCCACAACCTTGCATTGGAAGGTGGAGGCCTAACCATTGGACCAGCTGGCAAGCCCTCTGCTGTTCCACTCTTTCCCTGGGCCCTGATGAGAAGTTGAGCGTCATTATTTTTGTTCTGCTGTGTGTCTTTTTTTTTTCTCCTTGCTTTTTAAAAGTTGTTTCTGTGTTTTATTTTTAGCAGTTAGACTATCCTATAGATGGGTCTAGTTTTCCTGGTATTTACCTGTTTGGGATTTATTGAGCTGCTTGGGTTGGTGGGATGACTTTTACAAATTTAGTACATTTTATTCATAGTTCTTGAAATATTTTAATCCTATTGTTCTCTTTTCTCTTCCCTAATTACTGTACTTATTATCTCAGTAAATGATATGAATTCTCAAATCATTGATACTTAGTTCTTTTTCTCCTGTCCTTTTTCTCTGTTTAATTTGGAGAATGTAAGGTTACTGACCTGTTCTTTTGCAGTGTCCAATTAACAAACCCACTCAGTAAATTTATTTCAAATGTTGTATTTTTAGCCCTAGATTTTTATTTAGTTCTATTTTAGAGTTTCTATTCTGTCCTAAAATAACCAATCTCTTCTCCCATTATATACTTATTTTCCTATAAATTCTTTAACATATGTATATTTTATATATATTTATATATATATATATTTATAACATATATATATTTATAACATATATATATTTATTATAGTTAAAGTCCCCAACTACTCATTTCATTAATGGAGTAGAGATTCTCTTTTTCTTAACTGTTCATTCTTAATTATGGATCACAGTTTCTTATTTCTTTATATATTTTGTAATTTGAAAAATTGTATTCCAGGAGTCATGAATAAAATAGTAGATTGAAGTATAATATTTTGTTTGTTTCACTTCTTGGAGAGTGCAGTCTCCTCCTTTTTTTAATATTAATTTTTATTGGAGTATAGTTGCTTTTCAATGTTGTGTTAGTTTCTGTTGTACAGCAAAGTGACTCAGCCACGCATATACATATATCCCCTCTTCCTTGGATTTCCTTCTTATTTAGATCACTATAGAGCATTTAGTAGAGTTCTCTGTCCTTATAGCAGGTTCTCATTAGTTATCTATTTTATACATAGTATCAATAGTGTGTGTGTGTGTGTGTGTGTGTTTGTATGCCCAGTCATGTCCAACTTTTGTGGCCCTGTGGACTGTAGCCTGCCAGGCTCTTCTGTCCATTGAATTTTCCGGGCAAAAATACTGGAGTGGGTTGTCATTTCCTTCTTCCAGGGATCTTCCCAACCCAGGGATCAAACTCACATCTCCTGTGTCTTCTGCATTGGCAGGTGGATTCTTTACCACTGAGCTACCAGGGGAACCCATATATATGCATTCTTAAAGTAAATGCCTGAAACTGAGAAGTCAATCAGTGAGTTCCCTTGCCCTCTGGCCCTGGATTGACTGGAAAGCACTGGCAGATGATCAGTGCCCAGTTGAGTGTATGAGTGACATTCTTCTAATTTTTCCTTTTCCCAAGACTGAAATTTGTGATACCTGTGCTATTCAAATGAGCCACCGCTGGTTACTGATACCTGCCAACAGAACAAGATATCTGAAAGTGAATAAAAAGTAAAATGAAGCATTGTTCTCTCAAACTTGCCCTGAGACAAACTCCTTTTCCTTTATGAAACTGACTAATCAAATGTAGGTCAGAGAACAGTAAGAGTTAAAGACTCAGAGATAAAGTGCATTCATAGCTTTGTGGTTGCTTTGAGGGGCTCCTCAGACAGTAAGAAATAGAATAGATCTATTTATCATAGATCTGAGGACTGTGAAGTCCAAGGTCAAGGTGTAGGCAGATTCCATGTACCATGAGCGCTAGCTTCTGGTTCATGACAACACTTCCTGTTTCTGAGTTCTTGCTTAGCAGAAGGTGCAAGGAAGCTCTCTAGGGTCTCTTTTATAAGGGCACTAATCCTGTTCCTGAGGGCCCCATCCTCGTGACTTAACCACCTCCCAATATCATCACATTGGGGTTCAGGATTTCAACATATTAATTTTGAGGGAAGACATTCAGTCCATTGCAATGGCATTCCTAGTACTAATGGCTGAAAGGTGTTTTATTATTTACCATCTTTCAGGTTCCAAATCACTGGTGTTAAATGTATTGCCATTTAATTCAGAACAACCCCAAGCAGAACTGAGATCCAAATCTTGATGGTTTGACTATAAAACAGACACCTTTAACCACCAAGCTATAAATACTACCTGATTCAAACACTTCTTTGATGATGAATCAATTTATTTTTTATGTGTTAGATTGTTTTATCAATCACTTCTTGCTCAACCAGTAATATTTTATCTAACATCTACTTTATTGTGGACATTGATTTCAGAGTAGAACATGATAGACATAAAAGAATTCAAAGACTGTTTGTGAAACATGCAATTTAGCTGAAAAGTAAGGCTTACATAAAAGAGCCAAACAGCCAAAAAAATGCTACAAAAGATCATACAGTAAATGCTCTGTTTTATGGAGCAAGCTATATTTCTTACCATGCAATTTAGTATTACCAGTAAGAGAGCAGGACTGCCTTAAATGTAATAGAGCCATTAATTTGATGTTTACTCATAGTGTCAATCTTTCCCTGCCAGTCCTTTATACTGACATTAATTTCCCAAAGGTCTAAAGATATTAATAGCCTACAGGAGACATTGAATATAAAAAGTCCTCAAAAAAAAAAAAAAGTTAAGTCCTCTACGAAACTGCACCCTGACTTATTTTAGAGACATGCCACTAGCCTGGCTCAGAGCTCCCCTTGCTCATGTGCTAGGGGGCCAGCATTGACAGTTTCAGGGGTGTACCAGGGAGAGAGGGACTGAGAGCAGCTTTCTGCAGGGCTGGTGATGCTCGTTTTTCTGGAGGTGGCCAGTGCGGTCAGGCTCTTTTTGTTGTAAACACAGTGATGTATATTTTTTTGTTGTTTATTAGTCACTAAGTCATGTCAGACTCCTGTGAACCCGTGATCTGTTGCCTGCCAGGCTCCTCTCCATGGGATTTCCCAGGCAAGAATACTGGAGTGGGTTGCCATTTCCTCCTCCATGGAATCTTCCTGACCCAGGGATCAAACCCACATCTTCTGCATCAGCAGATGTATTTTTTACCATTGAGTCACTAGGAAGCCCAATGTATATTCAGCCCCTCCATTTTTGTGGCCTTGCTGAGTGAGAAGCACCTGGCTGTACATTTCCATCCTGAAGGCCATTTTCCTGTGACGTGAAAAGTAAGAAGTGCCCAGTAGACACCTGCTACCCCCTGAATGAACCCAGAGGACATAGTGCTGAGTGGAGTAAGCCAGTCAGAAAAGGAGCTCTACTGCATCCTCCTGCTTACAGGAAGTACTTAGAGGAGTCAGAGTCCTCGAGTAGTGGTTGTTAGGGGCAGGGGAGAGAGGGACTATCCTGCTGGCTCAGATGGTAAAGAACCCTTCTGCACTGCAGGAGACCAGGTTCCATCCCTGGATCAGGAAGATCTCCTGGAGAAGGAAATGACAACCCAGTCTTGTATTCTTGCCTGGAGAATCCCATGGACAGAGGAGCCTGGTGGGCTATACTGTCCATGGGGTTGCAAAGAGTCAGACACGACTAAGCGCACACACAAGGAGAGAGGGGAATGGACTTTAATACTTAATGGGTACAGAATTTCAGTTTTTTGAGATGAAGCAGTCTGGAAATGTTTGGTGGTGATGGTCACACAACAGTGTGAAGGTACCTAATGTCACTGAACCATATCTTTAAAAACAATTGCAATTGTAAATTCTGTGTTGTGCATATTTTCCCACAATTAAAAAAGTGTAAAATTATAAAACATGATGCCTCAATAAAGCTTGTCTTTAAGTGTTAACAAAAAAGTGCCCAGTAAATTATATTACATTTTATTAACATCATGCTGAATTGTTGTAGAAGAGCAGAAAATACCAGTGTTCTTGGCACTGTTCTCCACATGCTTATTAATGAGAAGAATAGCTTTTTTTTTTTTAAGAGGAAGCTGAAAGTAGAGATCCTTTGGCCTGAAATCATTGCCACCTGCTCTGGAAAGTCCTTGAAGGAGACTCCAGTTATATTTCTCACCTAGACCGGAGAGCCCAAACCTCAGGGTTGTGAAACAGGTCTGTTCTCCTAAGGATAAAAAAAAATAATAATAATAATGTGGGAAAACTGAACCCACATTCTCAATGAACATAAGGAGTGTCTGCCTTTCAAACAACTTAAGTGATTCTTGGAGCTCCTGTAGTCCAACATTGACTATATCGTGTAGACTAATTTTTTTTTTTATCATGTAGACTAATTTTTTAAGGAAAAAAAAAGAGATTTAAATCTCACCAACACTATCTGTTACTTGGTATTTATAGATGCCCAGGAGGATGGAAGTCTGCCAGTTTATAATCAAAGCAGAAAACAGAAATTTGTTGACATAATTTTTTGGCATGATATACTAGGATTATTTAAATAGTATTACATAATTTCTATTTTTGGTTTTCAAGGAACATAGTGACTTATTTAATAGATAGTCATTTAAAAATTAAAATTTATGGAAGTAGAATCATCATATGACTCAGTAATTCCACTTCTGAGTATATACCCAAAAGAATCCAAAGCAAAGTCTAGAAGAGATTTTTGTTTCAATACACCCGTGTTCACAGCAGCAGTATTCACAACTGCTAAAATGCGGAGGCAATTCGTGTCCATCAAATGATGAATGACTACTCAGAATGTGGTTGGTACACAATGCAGTACTATTTAGTCTTAAAAAGGGAAGAAACTCTGACATATGCTACAACATGGATGAACCTCGAGGACATTATGCTAATTGGAATAAGCCCATCACAAAAAGATGTACAGTATGATTCCACTCATATGAAATACCCAGGCAAATCATGGAGACAGAAATTAGAATGGTGGTTGCCAGAGGCTGGGGAAGGGGGAATGGGGAGTTATTGTTTAATGGGTCTGGGCTGCAGTTCTACAAGATAAAAGGTGTTCTGGAGATGGATGGTGGTGATGTGTACAGCATTGCGATGTGTTTAATACCACTGAACTGTACACTTAAAGACAGTTAAGACGGCAAGTTTTATGTATTGTGTATTTTACCATAGTAGAAAAAATGAAAGAAAATTTAAATATCAGCCTCCAGAAAAGATAAATGCTTTCTATCTTAGGTTTTAATGGGTTCCTTATCCCTGTTTTTTTTCTTGATAGAAATATTTTTCACAATGTAGGTTAGCAAGAGATTTTGCACATAAAAATTTGAGTAACTACAAAATACATGTTTTCTACAATAGGTTCTGGCTGGATGAAGAAGTACAGAGTAATTTGAGTTTTTTTCAGTGTTTTGAGGAACCTTCACACTGCTTTCCACAGTGACTGAACCAGTTTAAATTCCCACCAGCAGTGTTCAAGTCTTTCTTTTTCTCTACATCCTCAGCAACTTTTGTTATTTACAGTCTGTTTGATGACAGTCATTCTGACAGGTGTGGGCTAATAGCTTATTGTGGTTTTGCTTTGTTTCTCTCTGATGATTAGTGATGGTGAGCACCTTTTCATGTGCCTGTTGGCCATCTGTGTGTCTTCTTTGGAAAAACACTTATTCATTCACATCCTCTGCCCACTGTTTAATTGTGTTGTTTGTTATTTTGATACTGATATTTTGTGTGAACTCCTTATGTATTTTAGATATTAACTCGTTATCAGATGTATCATTTGCAAATATTATCTCCCATTCAGGAAGTTGTCTTTTTGTTTTGTCGATGGTTTCCTTTGCTGTGCAAAAGCTTTTAAATTTAATTAGGCCCCAATTGTTTATTTTTGCTTTTATTTCCTTTGCCGGAGGAGACAGATACAAGAAAATATTGTTACAAGTCATGTCAAAGAGTGTTTTGCTTTCGTTGTCTTCCAGGAGTTTTATGGTTTCCGATCTTTTATTTAGGTCTGTAATCCAATTTGAGTTTATTTTTGTAAATCAAGTGAGATTGTAAATACAGTGACTTTGGAAGAACCGTGTTGACCAAAAAGAAAATCTCTCTTAGTTTATTTTGGATTTGGGAAGTCTCTGGTGTTGTACAAGTTTAAAATTTTTGAAGGAAAGAAGCTCCTCTGTTCCTTCTTTCCAGATTAGCATATTAGCCCCACAGAATATGTCAAGATCATTCTGGTTTATATTCACGTTCATGCGTCTAAATAACCGTCCCACCCATCTCGGCTGGTGCTTAGTCAGGGAACCACTATAAACTCCATTTGTTTTGTTATTTTATTAATCTCTTCTAAATGAGCTATTATTTCCAGCTGTGTGTGTTAGTCGCTCAGTTGTGTCCAACTCTTTGTGTCCCCAAAGACTGTGCCTGCCAGGGTCCTCTGTTCATGGAATTCTCCAGGCAAGAATACTGGAATGGGTACCCATTTCCTTCTCGAGGAGAGCTTCGCAACCCAGGGATAAAAGCTGGGTCTCCCACATTGCACTTTCCATCTGAGTCACCAGGGAAGTCATTTCCAGCTACTGACTCAGAATCTTTAAAACCCTGGAAAATGACAATGTATATAATTGGATTGCAAGCAATTAATAACTGTGCTAGGTTAAAAAATGTATTTGTATAATAAGCTGTGTGTCAGAGTACCATTTTGAAGAGTGTTAAGAATGAACAGTTGAGATGGGCAACATTTGTTTTAATATATTATTTGAAACTAGGTGCATGTATCTTTAAAAATATTTTTGTGACATTGACATTAGAGGAAACATTTTACAGGTTTTCCATTGTGACATTCTTCAGAAAATTCTATCTTGGATATTTATGGGTTTGCTAAGTGTTACTATATGTAGAGAATCAGTGAACAGAACACATCTGAGTGAATTTATTGAAACTTTTCATATGCTTCTTTTTTTGTCAAGTCTAGAGAAATAGATCTATTTCAACTCAGTCCAAAGAAATTAATTGTTGGAACACATGAAAGCCCTCTTTTTAAGGTGAGTTCACAGCATGTGAGGAGCCTGACAGTGAGGTGATTATGGTCTTTTTAGTTTGAATCTCAAGAAGATGTCTCTAGCTGTATGATCCTGCCTTTTGGGAAATACAAGTTAATTTTCCAGAATGTTTAGAAATCAGTGATTCATAATCGAGTCACTCTTGTGTGCCTGGCATCTTCACATGTTTTTACTGAAACATCTAACTCCAAAGTAGGGACTGTTTCCATTTGTTGATCAAAAGTGGGCAGAAGGAGGTGGCTCAGCTACGAGACCCCATGCAGTGAGTGAACGCGTCTTTAGCTACTTCCTTTGCGATCTGTTGGCATTTAATCTTCAAGATGACCTGTGAGGTCCTGGTTGTAGTTATCTCCATCTCCAGACCAGGAAATCTGGCCTCTGAGAGGTTTACTCACTCAAGGTCACATGGTTAGTTAAGGTGTGAAAGCATGATTGAACTCAGCTGATGGAAGAATACTCAAGAGTCTCCATCAGGTAAATATTTTGGTTCCAGTGCTGTAGTCCAGCTTCGACTGCCTGGATTCCTTAGGGAGTCACCACCTTTATATTCTGTAGCTCCAGGGTGATGGAACATTTGCCCTGACTTAGGGCTTCCCTGGTGGCTCAGATAGTAGAGAATCTGCCTGGGATGCAAAGAGATGCAGGTTCAATCCCTGGGTTGGGAAGATCTCTGGAGAAGGGAATGGCAACCCCCTCTAGTATTCTTGCCTGGAGAATCCCTGTGGACAGAGGAGCCTGGTGGGCTACAGTCCGTAGTGTCACAAAAGAGTCAAATATGACTGAGCGACTAACACCCCCATCCCCATACAAACACATTGTATGAAACTCCCAGTTGTTCCATATCCATGCAAAACACTTGATGTTTTTATGCTTGTAACTTTAGCCATTCTCATGACTATACAGCGGCATCTCATTGAGGTTTTAGTTTGCATTTCCTACTGACTAATTATGTAGCAGAGCTCTTGTGCTCCCTTGGCATTGGTTTTCTTTGTTGAAAATTTGTGTTCTGATCCTGTCTATTTTTTTGGTTGTGCTGGATCTTCGTTGCTACATCTGTGCTTTTTTTGGTTGTGGAGAGGAGCTGTGGGCCTCTCACTGCAGAGCCTTCTCTTGTTGAAGGAGCATGGGCTCTAGAGCGTGAGGGCTTCACTAGTGGTGGCTCACAGGCTTAATTGCTCAGAGGCATATGGGATCTTAGTTCCTGACCAGGAATCGAGCCCGTGCCCCCTGCACTGGAAGGTGGATTCTTACCACTGGACCACCAGGAAAGTCCTCTCGCTCTCTCTTTTTTTATGTTGTTGTCTTTCTCTGAGTTTTAATACCATTAATGAGGTAATGTGGAGAATTATAAAGAAAGTATTTTATTGCTGACGTATTTTCAGGAAAGGAATATCTTTAATGGACATTTTATTTCCTACACCATTTTTTTTTCTTTTTTTGCGGGGCATGTATAGCAGGAACTGCCTGTCATCTCTTGGCTTGTTGTAATTTACCTTGCCTTGCTTTGCTACACGTACTTTTTACTGACTCTGTCAACTCATAATCTCTGGGGAAACCACTTGTGAAGGTACTAATTATGCCTCTAAACACACATGCACACATATCCATCCATCACAGGCAAACCTTGACTCCCCTACCACTGTGAGGGCACCCTAGTGATTCCAGTGGGCACTCTGCAGTGGGCACAACATCCTCTCCTGCTTTCTGGTTCCCCTGCACCCACCGCTGTTCAGTGTAAATTACTGGGGAGTCAACAAGTGACTGTTAGTGATGATAAGCTGCTGACTGGGGTAGGTTTAGGTGCTCTTGAATGACTCCAGTTTTAGAGAACAAGAGATCTTCTTTTTTTTTTTTTTAATTTTATTTTATTTTTAAACTTTACATAATTGTATTAGTTTTGCCAAATCTTCTAAACTGATGGATGTAGTCGTAAATTAGTTTGAAATCCTCACTTTAAAAACTGCTTGTGTAAGCTTTAGAATACCGAGATTTTGCCTGATGGCTAGCTATAAAATCTACTTGGAAAAAAGTATTGTAGCAAAACTGTGATTGTGATTTGGCTATGAGTTGTTGTTGTTTGATCGCTTGACCCCATGGACTGCAGCATACCAGGCTGCCCTGTCCTCCACTATCTCCCAGAGCGTATCATCCAAGCATCTCATCCTCTGTTCTCTCTTTCTCCTCCTGCCCTCAATCTTTCCCAGCATCTGGATCTTTTCCAGTGAGTCAGCTCTTCACATCAGGTGGCCAAAGTATTGGAGCTTCAGCTTCAACATCAGTCCTTCTGATGAATATTCAGGGTTGATTTCCTTAAGAATGGACTGATTTGATCTCCTTGAAGTCCAAGGGGCCTATGAACAAGACAGGGTAATTCTATTTTTATTTTGTAAAATAATTAAATTAATTTAATTACTTTTGACTGTGCTCAGTCTCTGTTGCTGCGTATAGGGTTTCTCTAGTTGGGGTGAGCGGAGGCTACTCTCAAGTTGTGGCCCGCAGGCTTAGTTTCCTTGCGGCATGTGGGGTCTTCCTGGACCACAGATCAAACCTGTGTCTGAGTCCCCTGTATTGCCAGATGGATTCTTAACCTCTGGACCACCAAGGAAGTCCAGTAATTCTGTTTTTAGAGTCGATGTTTCTAGGTTAGGCAACCTAAGAGTATTTCATGGCCTTTAGTGGTTTATTCCAGCTGTGTCTGTGGACCAAAGGCAGAATATGTTCTTGATCATTGTGAGCCGTGTTTTGTATTAATATGGGATTCCCTGGTGGCTCAGACAGTAAGGAATCTGCCTGTTAATGCAGGAGACAGAGGTTTCTATCCCTGGATTGGGAAGATCCCCAGAAAAAGGAAATGGCAACCCACTCCAGTATTCTTGCCTGGGAAATCCTATGAACAGAGGGGCTTGGCAGACTACAGTCCACGGGGTCTCAAAGAGTCGTACACGACTGAGCAACTAACACTTGTATTAATATACACTTGAGTTGATTCATCAAGAGGTGTCCATGCTGTGTAGGATAATGAATGAGTAGAAAAGCTGATGAAATTGTGAGCTCATGGGGGGTTGCTTTTGAAATTTATGATCTGATAGAGCACTGGATTGGCACCTAGCAGATCTGAGATCTAGGACCAGCTTTGCTGTGTGACTTTGGAGAGGTCACTTGGCCACTCTGGGCTTTCCTCTGCTCTGAAATGAGTCAGTTGAAAGACTTGTGCTGTGAATTATTTTTATTACGATGGTTTTGAGGTCACATGACAACTTTGAAAATAATTCCAGTCTTGAAGTTCTTCATCTGTGGTGTTATTCCTCATTCCAGTCATAATTGCATGGCTTTTCTGTCTTTATTGCTTTCTCTTTGTTACTCTCTATTACTTTCTCTCTTCCAAAGTAAGAGAAGGAAAAGGTAAAAATAATAGTAAAGATGAAAAGGAATTTTTGATACAATATTAGAACAAAACAAAAGCCTGTTTTCGAAATAGTAAAATGCAAAACTTTTTACTTTGTTATTATGGGTCACAGTCAATTCAAATTGGGCCCAAAGGTGTTTTGGATTAAAATTTCTCTAATGTCCTCATAAATGTTTGTGATTTTATTCATTTAAATTTTTGGTGTCCCTTATATTTCAGCAAGCAAATAAAATCTTAAACTGCAGGCAGTAAGCAATCAAAAAGAGCCCGTAGAACTTGGGGTTTATGTTTCTGTTTTAATTTAGTGCTAATTCTGACTTTATGTTCTTGTTGAGTCGTGAGACAAAGGAAAAGTAGATTATTTTGAAAGTTTTGAATGTGAGAGTGGGAATTATCAGTGTTAGTTATTGAAATAGACGTTTTCAGGCTTGCTTTTTACTTTTTCTGAAGCTATTCAAAATCTAGGTCAAGATTTGCAGCCTTACTCATGAACTCCTGGCACACTGTTCACTACATATTGCTCCAGAAAGGAACTAATAATGGTGGGGAAACTGGCGTCCACCTTAATGAAGTGGTTCTCAGGCATCATCTGTTGAAGTCCCAAGTGCCTCCTTAAAAAATCATACTGTTGATTACTCCTGTACCCGTGCAAAACATGGAATAAATCTCAATAAAAAAAGGTGTCTATGACAGAGCATCTTCCTTCCCTGTTGGCTGGCTCCCACTGTCTAGTAAAGATGTCATTATCTGGGCTGACGGCACTGGACGAAAGCAGATGCTAGAGGAAAAGATGGTTAAGTTTTCCATCACATTTTCTTGAGCTGCTAGCTGTCCACATAACAACCACTTTCATGATTCATCCAAGTGTCTCCAAATAGAGTAAGAACATCTACAGAAATGGCAACCCACTCCATGTATTCTTGCCTGGGAAATCCCATCGACAGAGGAGCCTGGCGGGCTATAGTCCATGGGGTTGTGAAAGAGTCAGACAAGACTCAGTGACTAAACAACAGACCTAAGAACACGACTTTCCTCCAAAAAGTTTCTTTCCACGTTTCTTTCCACATTTGTAAAGTGGAGTCACATTGTTTCTGGACCTGAGTACGTGCCCAGTCAGTGTTAATTATTTCCTTCCTAAAAATGAAATACTCAAAAACTGGGATAGTGTCGCCTCCAAGAGCTGACCTTGCATCAGGAGAATAAAGAAAACCCAGAACAATGAGGCACATGTTTGTGAGCTCTGGTAGGAACTGCGTTTGGAGGACAAGATAAGAAAAAATGCTGACTTGTAATATTTTATTCCGTTGCAAACATTAACAGAGTTTCTGCAGTACAAACAACATGTCTCTCTTCTCCCCAGTTATACAGTTTCTTGTGAGGAGGCGACATCATTTCCTGCTCGGTTTTGTGAATTACAAGGATGCTGTGTCCTGCTGGGGATGCTGGGCTTGGAATGAGGCAGAGAGAGGCTCACAGGGATCTCCAGGCTAGTGGCAGCCCACAGGCTCTTTAAGTTGTTTTCCTTTAAGGGCACAAGCAAAGCCCACCTTATAGTTGACTTTTGTCTTTTCCCCAAATCGAGCAGCTCTATAAAAAAGAGGCTTTGGACCCAGGTTTTTCCCAGGTAGATTAGGAAATACACATTCTCTGTTACACAGTGAAAATCAGTTTCTCTTGAATGATACTTGAAAAACTCATCACTTTTCTTCTCCAGAATAATCATAATCATCTCTGCTCTTTTATTTTAGCTGTCTCCAACTGGATATCCAGGGCACCTCTCCTGTTCTTTTTGACTCTTGAATTGGAAGCTAACAAGACTCTACAGCCTGGAAAGGAAGTAAAAGGTAATACATGTTAAAAACTGTGGTATTAAATTCATGTGTACATCTGATGATCACAAAGTAATGGCAGCGCCTTATTTGTCGAGCGGAGTTTGGGTGTCCTTCCCTGTTTTCCCACCGTCTTCCTCCTGTCCCTCCCCCCCTCACCACCCCCTCCCCTGCCCACCACCACCCAAGCCCTCCTTGTCGTCTTCTCTCTCTGTCTCCTCCTTCCCTTCTCCTTCCTCTCCCTTCTTCACACGTATTCACTCAACAAACGAGTGTGTGGAGTCTGTCCTGTGGGGTCACTGGCAGGAGTGGGAGGGACAGCCTCTGAAAAGGACCTCCCCCCAGCTCTGTGCTGGCAGGTCTGAATGAGAGGCAGTCCTTGCTTCTGGCTGTGCCCAGAGCACTCCCTCGCCAGCCACCTGGGCCCTGAAACATGTGCACTTCCCTGGCTCTCTTTGAGGTTCCCCGGGTGTTTGCTTGCTGCTGCTTTTTCTGCAAATTCTGGGGCTCTTCGAGGCTTAGCCCCTCGTGGAGATGCAGAAAGTAGCGTCAGGGGACTGCCACCCGACAGATGAATTTGTGAACATTCTCACTTGCTGTGAGACCTGCTATATTTTCTCCAATCACTAACAGAACATGTAACATGCGAAAAATCTAAATGACCCCGATCCATAACATAGAATGTGACTGGTCTCTCCCAAAGCCCGGAGTTAACACTAGCTAAATTTGGGTGCACATGCTTTAATCGTTTTCTTCTCTGCACAGACTCATGTTGTTAGTAAACGTGCTTAGTCTGTAATAAGAGCCCTAATCCAACAGGGTAGGATTCTATGGGAAAAGGTGGTTTCCTAATTTCTGCTGGTCATCACGCCTTGTTTCTTCCTTGCGTGTGGCCCTTGCTAATGCAGATGGTGGGTTTTGTGAGCTGGGGACCATGGGTGCTCCCTTGTGCCTGTTCATTTTGGTGGCTTCTGCCCTCATTTAGTAGCCAAACTGATGTTTACCCACCGCCTCTTGCCTTGATAATACATTAGTCACGCCAAGATTCTGGGGAGAACTGGGACTCAGGTGCTGCAAGCCTGCACATCCTTGTCCCGGATGCTGGGTGGGAACGGTGAGCTCCTCCCTTGGCTGAAATCCTCCTTCGTGGTACACCCCCGCCAGCCTGGCTCTGGAGACACTGTTGCATCTCTGCTTGGTGCCTCTGTCCTTAAGGAGCCAGCAGTCTCCCTCCTGGTGAGACTGCCCTCACCTGACTTTCTGCCTCCCTCCTGGAGAGCAGGAGCCTCATCTCGCTTCTGAGACAACCAGCTCCTGCCTCCTTCTTCAGCCTTGGTCACCTTCTCAAATACCCTCTGACTCTACCCCATCCCCACCTGATACCCGCCTCAACTGAATATTCGAAAGCAACTGGCCACATTCCACAGCCTTTGGTCCACCGTTCTCCCGGGTGTCTGTCTGTCTCCATGCATTGTCAGCAGCTGAGGGGGTCCTTGGCCTGTTCAGTTCAGTAACCAAGAAAGCCTGTTGTGGTCCAGCACATGGTTGACTGTAGGAACTAAGCGATGGATGAGTGTTGGGTGGACATCGGGCATCGTCCCTACCCGGGCTCTTTATCTTGGGATGTGGGCACTGCCTGTATCCTGTGGGATGCCGTGTATGCTGGTCAGATGCTCCGGGGGCCGTGGAGCAGTGCCAGCTTTGAGGCAAGGCATATTTTCCTGACTGTGAGTTCTTCTAGGAAACTTGAGATGGTCCCCAGTCAGATTTATGAGTTGGCTTATGGGTGGGGGGGCTCCAGCTCTGGGCAGCCCAGCTGTGGTCCCCTCTCATCTGCTGTTGGAGCTCTTCTCATAGGTGGACAGAGCCAGAACTTCCTGGGGCTGGTGGCTTTGGTGAGAGTGGGCTCTGGGTCAGCATCTGGACTCAGCCACGTGCAGTGTGCATGATGTTGGAAAGCTGTTCACTTTTTGTGCCTCAGTTTCTTCACCTGTCACATCAGGATACAGGCAGTGTCCACATCATAGGCTCCTTGTGAGCATCGAAGGATAAGTTGCTGTGTAGCCTGTGGGTGCACAGGAGGTGTATAATCCACGGTAGAGCTTCTGTTCTATTGTCTTCTGCAGAACAGAGGTGACAATACCTATTTCTCGTGGTTACTGTAAGCATTAAATGAGGTGGTGCCCATAAAATGGGGCCTCTCAGGTGGCTCAGTGGTAAAGAATCTGCCTGCTGAGCAGGAGATGCAGAGATTTGATCCCTGGGTCAGGAAGATCTCCTGGAGAAGGAAATGGCAATTCATTCCAGTATTCTTGCCTGGAGAATCACATGCACAGAGGGGCCAGGTGGGCTACAGTCCATGAGGTTGCAAAGAGTCGGACATGACTGAGAGACCAATCAACAATTATGCTGGCTTTTTTTTTAAATTTGCATAACTTAAAAAATTCGACTTGGTTACATGGTTGCACATGAGTGGTCCTGAGATTAAACAAGTGAAAATAATACAGCTGCTTCTCAAAATTTGTAGCAGTGCCTTTGGAAAGTTTCTGTAAACCACAGAGAAGTTGAGTTGTTGCTCCAAACAGAGAGGTTCATCCCCTGCAGAGGTGACCTTTGGTTTCAACTCTCATTGAGTTTCCTTCCTTATTTGCTTTTGGCATTGATCTGACCTGAGTACCACCTAAGAGCAAAGCAAACCATTTAAGCAGGAATATGTTTCAATATTTAATGATACTCAGTTCTTCAAACCCTTCACTACCTAAGAACTTGTACTGAGTGACCTGTCTCTTTAAGATTCTGTAATATTCACTTAGATTTTCCTAGACTGGATTTCTCTGATTAATATGCAACCATATTTTCCCTTGGGTTTCCCAGGTAGTTCAGTGTTAAAGAATCCGCCTGCCAATACAGGAGCTGCAAGAGACTTGGGTTCAATCTCTGGGTCGGAAAGATCTCCTAGAGAAGGAAATGACGACGCTCACTCCAGTATTCTTGCCTGGGAAGTCCCATGGACAGAGGAGCTTGGTGGGCCACACAGTCTGTGGAGTAGCAAAGAGTCAGACAAGACTGAGCACATACTTTTACTTTTATTTTTTAACCTTGTTTTATTGTTTAGTTAAAGGAGAAAAACAGCCGATGGTAGGTTTTGGGATTTGAGGATTTTTTTGAGATCCTTAAGTTAATTGATAGACCTCCTATGTATTTGTGGCATGAAGGTACAAGTATGTTAAAAAATATTTCCAGTTTGGTCTCTAATCCTAGGCTCTGATTAACCTTCTGCAAAGCCTGTTATCTGCAGTAAATGATTCTAATTGGTACATATGCTACTTTGTAAAAAACAAACAAAACACAATACTTAGCACTTTTTCCGGGTTTTGTACACAAATGTGTAATTTGGCTTTCCTTCTCCAAAGGAAAATTTGGGTCTTTTATGGACTGAAAATGTTTCAAATTCAAGGTGCACACTTCAGTCATAAAGATGAAGTTCCATCTTAAGGAGGAGTGCTGTTTATAGTCTTCTAAATTTTTTTACTAGCATCTCTTTTTCAAGGAGTACTGTCTGGGCTGTGTTTTCTGACCTGTTTTCTGAGTTAATTAGAGTTGGAAAGCAGACGTTTCTTTTTTCTCTTTCTTACCGTCTGGTGTTCAGGGCCACCAAGCCCTGTTATCTTTGGTTGTGTCCCCTGCGTCCACCCTGCAGTTTGCACGTCATTTCAGAGAACCTCTTCCTTCTTTGGCCTCTGTCTGAGCAGATAAGCATCACCAGAACGTGACGCAAGCAGTGATGCAGGCTGTAGGGGACCCAGTGAATTCTAGATTGTTCTGACCTAGTAAGTCACCCAATTTGTGTTTCTTAGTCTTCAAAAGGTCCTTGTAGGAGGATAATTGTACCTATTGAAAAAGCATGTCATTCTTCTCTCATGAGTAATTGCTGACGGCGTATAAATGTGTCCTAGCCTTTTCTCACTTAATTTTTTTCCCTTAAATTTATCTTTAATTGGAGGATGATTGAGGTACAATGTTGTGTTAGTTTCTGCTGTACAGCAACACGAATCAGCCTTAAGTATACATATATCCCCTCCCTCTTGGACCTCTCTCCCACCCCTCCCGTCCCAGTCCTCTAGCTCATCTCAGAGCTTTGAGCTGAGCTCCCTGTGCTCTACAGCAGCTTCCCACTTGCTATCTGTTTTACATGTGATAATACATATGTTTAAGTGCTACTCTCTGAGTTCATCCTACCCTCTCCTTCCCCACCTGAGTCCACAAGTCCGTTTCCTATGTCTGCGTCTATATCCTCCCTGCAAATAGGTTCAAGAGCACCATTTTTCCAGATTTCAAATATATACATTAATATATGATATTTGTTTTTCTCTCTCTGACCTACTTCACTTTGTGTAACAGGCTTCTGGGTTTATCCACCTCAGTTCAACGGACTCAAATTCATTCTTTTTTATGGCTGAATAATTTTCGATTGTGTATATGTACCACAGCTTCGTCATCCATTCACCTGTCGATGGCCATCTAAGCTGCTTGCATGTCCTGGCTATTGTAAATAATGCTGCAGTGAATCTCAGCATTGCTGCCCCCGGATCCGGTGCCACCAGCACTCCCCATCAACCCTAGGACATCATCGATGTCTGTGCTCTTTTCTCAGAACTGTGCTGTACTTTCCGTATGAAATCCTGAAATGTTTAAGATGGAGATGGTGCAAGTTCAATTCCTTATTTTACAGAGGAGAAAATTGAGACCTTTTGACAGTTACTTTCATTTAATATATTTATAAGAATTCAGCAAAGATATCCTTTTCTATTATTATAAGAATATAGGTATTCTTCATGTAATTAAAATATTTACAGAAAGTACTAATAATTAGTGTATTAAATCATACTGCAAGACTTCTCCAGCGGTTCGGTGATTAAGACTTCACCTTCTAATGTAGCTGATGCAGGTTCCATCCCTGATCAGGGAAGCTAAGATCCAAAAAGACCAAAACATAAAATAGAAACAATATTGTAAGAAATTCAATGAAGACTTTTAAAAAATCATATTGAACATGGTCAGCCTTTGGTACACTCCCCAGGAAAGGACAGCTGTGCTTCACCTGGGGCTCTGGGGGCAGAACTAGTACCCAGGAGTGTCCTAAGTGGCCACGTGGTTGCATTTGCTCTTTAACAGTTCACTTAACACATATGTCCTGGCATCCGTGCTACCATGTGGGAAGGCAGGCCCCCTGCTCTTGAGAAGTGCACAAATTACCGTCCCCAAAGCAAATTCATCTGTGTTCTGCGGCGATTTATTGACTGTCTCGCAAGCAAAAGCAGTTTGTTTTCCCCTGAGCATTTCATTTTACCAGTATCCAAAATAACACTCTTAAAGAGTGACTCATGTGCACACACTTAACAGACCAGACCAGGTGTTCCTGGGCTGTGGGTCCTCGAGGGTCTCCCCCAGATCAAGACCAGCATTTGGTAAGCTCAGTTTTAATGAGGCTATAAATGTCCACTTACAACTTTTCCTTTCTCCATCATCCTTGTTTCAGCAACTTTGTTGGCATAGGGTTTATTAGTAAAATAAATTTTAGTGACAAAAAAGTGAAAGTCGCTCAGTCATGTCTGACTGTTTGAGAACCCATGAACTATACACTCCATGGAGGCCAGAATACTGGAGTAGGTAGCTGTTCCCTTCTCCAGGGGATCTTCCCAACCCAGAGATTGAACCCGGGTCTCCTGCATTGCAGGTGGATCCTTTACCAGCTGAGCCACCAGGGAAACCCTTTAGTGACAAATGCACATGCTTTTTGTTTTGTTTTGTTTTTAAAGAAGGGTTTAGAAAAGGGAAAATCTTTTTTCTAGGGTACAGCATAATGTAAGCACATTAAAAAAATATTAAGTGAAAATGATCATTTTAGTAAAAAAATAGGACTACCCTTTTAATCTGAAACGTGGCACTGTTTCCCACTCTTCTCCTTTTTTATCCTTTCCCCCATACGCAAAACATCCTGTCATGATTAAGGATTTCAGTGTTCCCTATCGCTTCATTGATGGTGACATTTCAACCACATGTTTGCAAGTGTTCTTTCAGGATTTGGTGCCTCCTCTTCCCGCATAGTGACTTGTCATTGTTCTGTTGCTTCTGCCTGTTTGGGGTCTCGGGGGGCACGATCCGAGGAAGTCCCAGCAGGTGTGCCATTAGCGCCAGGAAGGGGAGCTGAGGGCATTACCCTGGGGGTGAAATTCACTCATCGTAGTGGTCACCGGCTGTCACAAACGTGTGGCGTCAGGGTTTTGGCAGGACAACACTGGCTGAAATGACCCGTCCGGTAAATGAGGACATCCCTAAACCGGTGTATACACCAGCCCCCTCTCAGTTTCAGTTGCAGGACTCCGCAATCCTTTTGTGACTTGACCACATGGTTGACAGCTAGCTTCTGCAGTAAGCCAGGGAATATCACTAAAGATTAAACTTATTTCCTGGTACCTGGTTCCGTCTTGTGTGGAATAAGCAGAGGTCAGCTTGAGTCTTTGGCAGGATTTGGCCTCAGATAAGCTATGAAAGTCTCCAATCCTTTGTTTCCTCACATATATCTTAAAGAGAGAGTGCTTCCGATTTGTCTGTTTCCGTAAGACATCGTGGGTTTTTTTTTTTTTAGTTTTAGATAAATATTGAAAGTTTATTACCAATGTATAAGAAATGTTTATGTAAATACAGTCATTCTTAAGTTAATTTTTATTGGAGTATAACTGCTTTACAGTGTTGTATCAGTTTCAGCTGAACAGCAAAGTGAATCAGCTATGAGGACATCATTTCTGATTGGACTCATAATCAGGCAGTGAGTAAGAACAGGTAATGCTATTAGGCTGAAAATAATGTTATTCCTACTTTTCAGGTACTGTACTCTGCTTGATCCAGAATATTACACTAATTACATTTATGATGAAGACATTTGAGAATCATAGATGTTCGTTGATTTAAAAATAGAACATATGCATTTGTATTAAGCTGTTGAAAAACAGGGTTTGGGTGCTTTCCCCTGCTTTTCTATCTCAATGAAACAGTGATGGGAATTGTGGGTGAGATGTTGATGTCACTCAGAGATGATGCCCTGTGACCCTTTTGGGGTTTGGCTGCCTTTTACACAGATTGTCTTATACAGCATACCTGTTCGCTCCTGGCTTCTTCAGACTTTGGTTTACCTGGACTTTTTGATATACAGACTTAAGTTTTGCCCAGTGTAATCTCCCTGTATCATTTCATGTTTTGAATTTATTTATTTATTTTTGGCTGTGCTGGGTCTCCATTGCCATGCACAGGCTTTCTCTATTTGCAGTGAGCCAGACGTGAGTCTGGGTGAACTCCGGGAGTTGGAGATGGACAGGGAGGCCTGGCGTGCTGTGATTCATGGGGTCGCAAAGAGTCGGACACGACTGAGCGACTGAACTGAACTGAAGGGTTTCTCTTTGTTGTGGTGTGTGTGCTTCTCACTGCGGCGGTTTTTCTTGTTGCAGAGCACAGGCTCCAGGGTGTGAGGGCTTCGGTAGTTGCAGCTCCCGGGCTGTAGAGCACAGGCTCAGCAGTTGTGGTGCATGGGCTTAGTTGCCCAGCATCATGTGGTATCTTCCCGGACCAGGGATCGAATCTGTGTCCCCTGCATTGGCAGGCGGATTCTTAAGCACTGGACCACCAGGGAAGCCCTCCCCATATCATTTCTTAAGAGAGTGGTACTAGTTGGGTGATGATCACACAGACTCTGGAGGGCAGTCTAAGATGTGGGTGCTCTGGACGACTCTGGAACAGCTGGACTGTGTGCGCAAGGCCTGTGTGCAGTTCTCTAGGCAGAACCACACCTTTCTCCTGCACTAGATGGAGGTTCTGAGGAAGACCTGCTTTCCTGTGGATGTTGTTTTCCATTATCTCAGAGCTGTAATCTACATCCAAATCAGTTATCAACTCTCCCTGGACCCTTGTTGGGAATTTGAAGTAGATAAAAAGCACCTGCTCGTTAACACGTCAGCTCTTTTCTGATTTCTAGCTGTTCCACTTCACACGGTGGAAAAAGCCTGGCTCCCTCAGGGCACTAGGCAGGGACACTGTTTGCACTGAAATGAGTGAGATGATTTTCCAAGGTGGGAGCGGAACACAGTGGGGATTGGTTGATATTTAAAGAGCATGAATGAAAGCAGGAGGCCCCTCACCTGGAAGAGATGCCAGGGCTTTTTGACACTGATTCTCTTCTAAGATTTGAAGTCTTGTCGATGGCTGATTGTGTACACTGGACTTGTTTGTCCAGTGGGTATTCCCCTTCCCACAGGGAGAGGCAACTACTCAACGTCAGCTCAGGTGGCCGGTGAGGGATGCCCCATGTCATCATCAGAGCCCTGACGTGCACAGGAATTTGCTTTTCAGACCCACATATGACTTCATGTTGTAGGCTTTACCTTTTCAGAAAGTTGGTCTCAGGGAAACTCTTATAGATTTCATTTTCATTCTGGAATAAATCGCTGACGAATTCTAAAACCCATGACAAGCTATTCGGTCTCTTTCGGCTTTGATTTTCTTACCAGAACGATAATACTGTACAATAGTGCACCACATCTGAATGGTTGAAGAGTGGTTATATTGTCAGGCCCTGTCTAGATACTTTACATGTATCACCTCATTTAATCTTCATCACATCTCTGGGTTGAGTTATCTCCATTTTACAGATGAAGAAACTGAGGCCTAAAGAGGTGAAATAGCTTGTCCAGGGTTACGCAGCTAGGCAGTAGTGAATTCGAACCCAGTCAGACTGGCTCTAGAATTTCATTCTCAAAGACATGTGGCTCTGTCTCTCCAAAAAAGTAACATACTGCCTGATTCCTTCGTATTCTGGTTTGATTGTGTGAACATACACGTGCCCTTTCCTGGGAGGGGTGTGGACCGGTGAATATGACAGCCCTTGGTCTGGTACTGACACAGGTTTGGGGGGCTTGCTTGAAGTCCTGTCTGTGATACTTGGGGGTTACTTCCTGCAGTAACCTATGGAGACTTTCATGCGCTCAGAGACCCCATGTGCGCTTACCAGAGTGAATGGCATGTGGTCCTGAGCACCACTCACAAGGACCACCGTGGTCATGACATCTCCCAGGGTGTATAGTTCATAGCAGCCTGTCCCACTGGCTGCCCAGCCCTCTGTAAACTGACTGATAGCCTTGTTTATAGAGACGCGGATGTGAACAACAGACTTGTGGATACAGGAGGGGAAAGAGAGGGTAGAGTGAATTGAGCCAGTAGCACTGATATATGTATACTACCATGTGTAAAACAGCTAGCTAGTGGGAAGCGGCTATATCGCAGCTCGGTGCTCTGTAGTGACGTAGACGGATGGGATGGGAGGGCGGCGGGAGAGAGACTCTAGAGTGAGGACATAGACGTATACATATGGATGGTTCACACTTGCACAGCAGAAACTAACATAACATTGTCAAGCAATTATACTCTTAAAAAAAAAATTTCATGACCATACAGTGAATGAATATACTGTACCTATGATAAGAGTTCATGCTTTATAAGCTCACCTGAGTACATCAAAGCTCCCTTTCAGTTAAACATATATGAATGAAAAAAATCAATATTTTATGTAGCAAACTTTCATATGCTAAAACTCCTGTATGAAAACAACAGCTACTAGGAGAATAAAACTGCCGGGACTGCACCAGAAGGATCAAAATAAGTCCCTGTGCTCATTTCTAAAGTAGATGGAGTTGGCCAGGCTGTGGATATTATACTTACAAAATAATCGGCTTAGTAATTTTGGAAATTATAGACCTCACGCAATAGAGGCACAAAATAAAAGCCAGTTTGAAATATTTTGGCCGTCGTGTAGCTGCAGGCCAACAAAACTCACTCACGCTTTAGAATTGGGGATTCATGGATACTCTTTAGGAAAGTGCTGGTTCTGGTTAAAATCTGGCAGCACTTGGAAATTCTCGTAAAACAGGGACAAAAGACCATTTGGATTAATTGAAACAAAGCCTGCAAACTGCTTTATCAATTAAATATGTTCAGCATTAAATAGAATGGATAGCATGTACATTTGGACTGCAAGGAGATCAAACCAGTCAATCCTAAAGGAAATCAACCCTGAATATTCATTGGAAGGACTGATGCTCAAGCTGAAGCTCCAGCACTTTGGCCACCTGATGAGAAGAGTCTACTCATTAGAAAAGACCCTGATGCTGGGAAAGATCAAGGGCAGGAGGAGATGTGGGTGGCAGAGGATGAAATGATTGGATGGCATCACCGACTCGGTGGACGTGAGTTTGAGCAGAGTCTGGGAGATGGTGAAGGACAGGGAAGCCTGGTGTGCCCCAGTCCACAGGGTCACAAGGAATCCGACACGACTTAGCAGTTTACTGATCAGCAACAAGTTTGTATGTGATTTAGTTTTAGGAAATAATGAGTTAACGGCTAAAATAAAAAGCTTTTTTTTTTAAAGACAGCTTTAATTCATTGAAAGTCTGAGTTTAATAGTCTGTTGAAGGGTTGCTTTAAATATCAGTAAAGTGACATTAATCGTCATCTGACAGTAAGTGGGTGAGTACAGGTCTGTGTGCAGTGAGCTGACTGTTGCCATGTTTATTCCAGGAGGAAGCCTATCACTGCATCTACCACATGTGTGGTTCAGGGCACTAGAACTGCGTTCTCCTTCTCTCTTTTTAATGTGTTCTTTTCCCTTATGTTGGTGGTAATTTTTTAAATTGACAATTAGTTGATTGGGGGCTTCCCAGATAGCGCTAGGAGTAAAGAACCCACTTGCCAATGCAGGAGACATCAGAGACTCTGGTTTGATCCCTGGGTCAGGAAGATCCCCTGGAGGAGGGCATGGAAACCCACTCCAGTATTCTTGCCTGGAGAATTCCATGGACAGAGGAGCCTGGTAGGCTACAGTCCGTGGGGTCACAAGGAGTTGGACGCGACTGAAGTGACTTAGCACACACACACATATAGTTGATTTAAATGTTGTGTCAGTTTCTGCTATATACAAAGTGATTCAGTTATACATATGTATACATTCTTGTTCATATTCTTTTCCACTGTGGTTTATCACAGGATGTTGAACTGAGTTCCCTGTGTCCCACAGGAGGACCTTGTTTTTTGTCCATGGAATTGTGTTCCCTCAGCCACTCTGAGCGACCCTGGGTGTGTCACATCCTCACGGCTGCAGTGTGTCCCTGTGCCTGACGACGTGATCATGCTCTCCCTGGCTGCTGCATCACTCTTCATTTAGAAAGTTGACAGGTAGATCTGGGAGGCACTAAGTTCCAGGCAGGTAGGGAGTTCTGTGTGTCTGTAATAGCTCTGTGCTCAGGGTCTGGAGCAGTGCCCGACCCCAAGTGGGTGCTCCAGTGAATGGACTGACCTGCTTGCTCCCCTGCCCGGGTGCCCTCTATGCTCAGAAGACCAGGGTCTCTCGGGTTTCCATGAACGGCTGTATTTCATGTGAGGCCTTGTAATGCAATTCCAGCTGCTTCTATTGATTACAGTTCACTGGCCACCTGTGCAAACTATCGCAGTAGTGGAACACACAAACCAAGGATTCTTTTCATCTTATTTAAAGGAATTATATTAAGATTGTCATACCAAGGACTTCCCTGGTGGTCTGGTGGTCATGACTCCATGCTCCCACGTTGGCATATACACTAGCATGTGTGAAATTAATAGCTAGTGGAAAGCTGCTCTGTAGCACAGGGAGTTCAGCTTTGTGCTCTGTGATGACCTAGAGGGATGAGATAGGGGTGGGAAGGAAGGCGCAAAAGGGCGGGGATATATGTCTACATATAGATGATTCACATATTTGTACAACAGAAACTAACTTAACATTATAAAGCAATTATACTCCAATAAAAAAACAGACTCTGTGCTTCCAATGCCGGGGGCATGGATTCCATCCTTCACTAGGCATGATGACCAAATTTAGCATTATCAGATGAACTATAGCTGGATTTTCATATTTTCTGCAATGAAATTGTCAGAACTAGTCCCTACTGTGTATAAATACACAACAGCTGGTAAAGCATCTGCCTGCAATGCCGGAGACCTGGGTTTGATCCCTGGGTTGGGAAGATACCCTGGAGAAGGGAAGCGCTACCCACTCCAGTATTCTGGCCTGGAGAATTCCATGGACAGAAGAGCCTGGCAAGCTACAGTCCATAGGGATGCAAAGAGTCGGACACGACTGAGCGACTTTTCACTTCACTTCATAAACTTTAAAATAAAATATAAGTAGCTCAGTCTTCTAGATTCTCAGAAGTGATTTGCTGTTCTGTGGCAGTTCTGGAGTGCCCACTTCATAGGTGAGGAAACTGAAGCACAGTTTGTAGGACCCCAAGCATTAACTGTCAGATATAACCTACAGCCTCATCATCCCACGTATCATGTTCTTCCTGTTGTACTGTATATACCAAAAAACTCTCACTAAGTGCAAGTTACCCTTTAAGGAATCAGAAAACCAGGATGTCTTAGTACCACTTCTACATATGTAATTTCTTCCCTTTTGGTTCATCTTTAGGAACTCCATAGATTTAAGGATTTGAAGAAGGAAATCTTTGTGTACATTTTGCCATTTCTTAGTCTTAAGCCTGTATTACCTAATCACTTTCACTTAAAAAAAAAAAAAAAGCTAATTTCTTTATTTATTTGACTGCACTGGGTCTTAGTTGCCCCATGGCTTGTGGGATCTTAGATCCCTGACCAGGGATTGAACCCATGTTCCCTGCTTTGGAAGATGGATTCTTAACCACTGGACTACCAGGGAAGTCCCCACATTCACTTTTGTAGAAGAGTGATTGATGCCAAGTCAGGCAAGCATTAGTTGTGAGTTGTAAACTCTCTGTCCACATGCTTATGCTCGACTGTGCCATTCTACCTGAGGATGGCTGTGGTGCACCGTTTCCTGGGTTGATAGTTGAACCAAGGAGCCTGTTCAGATTTCTAGAGCTATTGATGACAGCCATCATGTCAACATACTTTCAAAGCAAAAGAAAGTTGGATGGAAGAGAAAATACTGGTGATGCAGGGAGCATTTTCAGATAATCCTGAAATAGTGTTCCATGCATGACCTTGATTAGGTGGCAAATGGAGACTCGATAGATTTCCCCTCCTATGAAACTGTGCAAGAAGAATGAGCTACTTTACATTTTGGGGGAGCAGATATGTAAACATTCTGTAGGATTCCAAGTGGTAACATCACTCTTACGTGACTCTGTAGAGAAGAGGTCAGTGTTAATGACCTGAGTGTTAGCATCATGGTTTCTGTATTCTGTGTTTGGGTAGGTTGCTTATAGTGGTGTGAGGACCAGGGAGTGTATTCATGGGCTGTCACCCTATGTGGCTGGATCTGGAGGCTGCTGTTTTCCCCTCTCCCCATCACCTAGACTTGTAACTGGAAGCTGCAGAGCCTGGGATGTGGTTAACCAGAGAGAGACCTCATGGGACTGTTGTTATTATCCTCTTTTCCTTTCTTTCTCTCTTCTTTCAAAACCAACATTAATCAAGCAAGATGCTTAGTAAGGATTTGAAGAGGTTGTTTCCTATCAAACAGTAATGGAGGAAGTCTGTCTCTGTAAGGTTTATACTTGTTTTGCTGAATGACTGCTCTCTTGTAAAACTTGAGAGACTA
Source organism: Bos javanicus (assembly GCF_032452875.1). Classification (NCBI taxonomy): domain Eukaryota; kingdom Metazoa; phylum Chordata; class Mammalia; order Artiodactyla; family Bovidae; genus Bos; species Bos javanicus. The sequence goes on from NC_083881.1 coordinate 24,503,548, forward strand.
CTTAATGTGTGTAATGAATATTGAGATTTTAGTGTCTTTAAAAATAGGTTCTTCACGTAGGAGGTTAGTGTGCTAGGCGACCGATTTGAGAATTTTGAACAGAAATCGTTTTAATGTCAAAGGAAGACTTAAACTTCAGTTTCTTTCTTTAACCTCTCTTTCAACTTCTCCTGAACAGTTATTAGCATAAAAGCTTAATGGATTCACATTCCTTGGATTACATCTGCACTGTAGAAATTCAGTGTTGATTCTAAACACTTGCCTAATAATCCTTCAAGCCAGCCTGAGGCTCTCCAGTGCTTGAACCTAGTTCATTATCACAGAGTCAATCAGCAGTGAATTGTTTAATAAACAATATTTTGCAGTAGATTTTCTCTAACTTAGTCTCTTTCAGAAGCACCTGCAAGTTCTTTTCAGGAAAATTTTCTGTTCATAGTTTGCGGATAAAAATAGAAGCCTTGAGTGTTCCTTTAGTGCAGGTTTGGTGGGGATGATTTTGGTGGTGCTGAATATATGTATTTTTTTATTTTAAAGGGGATGTTGGCATTGACTGATGTAAGATTCGGTATTAATTTCACTCTTCTCGCCTTCTGAGCCTGGATGCCCTGACTCTCATGACAGTGTCCCCTTCAGGACCCATCCTGTCTGTGGTCATCCTCCTCCTTCCTCCCCTTCCCGCTTCCCCAGCTCTGCTTCAGTTTTGTCTTCTCTCTCTCTGCTCTTGATTTGATGTATAAATCAGGGACATGCTTGGTTCATTCCTCCTCCCCTGCCCTCAGGACCTCATGACTGCTTTTCCGTCCTCCCAGCTCAGAGTCTCTCATCTTCTCCCTGCCCGCTCTGTCCATCCACGTCCTGTGACTTAAGTGTGCCCTCCCCCAGGGTTCAGGCTCGTTCACTGGGTCACCTACACCCAGAACATCACATCCACACCTGTGCTTCCCCACTGATGAGCTCAACCTTTACACCACTTGCTGGACCCGTATCATCAACACTCCACTCCAGGCTCAAGTTCATGATGTCATGAATGACTCCTGATCTTCCTGTTAAGTCAGCATCCTCTTCTGACTGCTCTCCTAGTACCATTGAGCCTCCATCACCAAGGAAGCATCTTTGGAAAACCTCAGAGTATCCTCTCATTAAGTATTTTTGTTCTTTCATGTTTGTCCTTTTCTTTCTGTTTTACCTGTTCCAGCATTAGTCGCTCAGTTGTGTCCGACTCTTTGTGACCCCCTGGACTATAGCCCACCAGGCTCTTCTGTCTGTGGGATTTTCTAGGCAAGAATACTGGAGTGAGTTGCCATGCCCTTCTCCAGGGGTCTTCCTGATGCAGGGATCGAACCCAGGTCTCTCGCATTGCAGGCGGATTCTTTACCATCTGAGCCATGCCCCAGGTACTACCTGTTGCAAGATAACAGATATTGCTGAAGCCTCCTCTGACCAGTCTCTCTGCCGCCTATCTGCTCCCTTTTCAGTCTTCCTTGAGTGTTGCCTGTTGGTGGATCTCAATGAAATTAGTATCTCTTCTCACCTTCATTCTTTAAAGCCTCGTCCTAACTCTCCTGGGCCATGGGAGTAAAAGTTATGAATGTGGGAGGCTGGCCACTCAGCTACAGCCACATCGAGTTCAGATTTACATCCCAGCCATTCCTGCTGTCCTCCCTGGAATCCCTCCCAGCTGTACTGGTCTACTTGTGATCTGGAAGGCTTTTTACAAACCCTACTCTTTCCTTTGCTTGAAATCCCCTGCCCCCTTTCTCACTCAGCCAAGGAATGATGATACATGCCATCTGTTAAGCACTATGTGCCTTGTAAAATGCTGATCATCACAGCACACCGTCTTCATGTAATCCTCACAACCACCCTATCATGCTGGCCCCATTCTGTTATTCTTTCTAGATTATTCTCCTGGCTCCTGCTTCAAAAGGTTCTGATAAGAATTATAAGAGATGCCCCTGAGGAGCGCTTAGTGCAGTGCTGGGGCCGAGGTGCCCTTCATACAAGCTGTCACTGTCCCTTTCATTGGCCCCCTCGGGCAGATGGGACACCGAGATTCAATGTCCATTGTGAGGCTGTGGGTCTGTGTGACCAAGGCTGCAGGTTTCCCAAAGCTGTGCCAGGATCTCCTCCAAACCTGGCTCTGAGCTCCTTCAGTAGATCTCACCAGAACAGGCTGGTGGCCTTTAGGCTTTTGCTTTTACTCAAGAATAAATTTGTTTGTTCAGTTGCTAAGGCATGTCCAATTCTTTGCAACCCCATGGACTGCAGCATGCCAGGCTTCTCTGTCCTTCACCATCTCCTGGAGTTTGCACAAACTTATGTCCACTGAGTCACTGATACTATCCAACCATCTCATCTTCTGCTGCCCACTTCTTCTCCTGCATCAGGGTCTTTTCCAGTGAGTCAGCTCTTCGCATCAGATGGCCAAAGTATTGGAGCTTCAGCTTCAGCATCAGTCCTTCCAGTGAATATTCAGAGTTGATTTCCTTTAGGATTGACTGGCTCAATGTCCTTGCTGTCCAAGAGACTCGCAAGCATCTTCTCTAGCACCACAGTTGGAAAGCATCAATTCGTTGGTGCTCAGCCTTCTTTATGGTCCAGTTCTCACATCCATCCATGACTACTGGAAAAACTAACTCATTAGCCACTGAGTTAAAGAAAGCAAAATTCAATATTCATAATCCAAGAGGCCTCGTCCCACCCCCAGTGCAACTTTATGCAGCAGGATACCGGGGGACCATGTGGTGGGTGGGCCGATTGCCTTTTGGGATGGAGCCCATCAGCAGGAATCCTCTATTCCAGGTATTCCCCTCCTGGTCCTCTTGTCTTTATGTATTATTGCTTTTTAAAGTCTTGCACGTTTATTAACCAGATCTCCGCAGACAGTGTATAAATGCCTCGATGGCTGGGGTCACGATTTGTCGGTTTCACTGCATCCCACCCCTGCATTATTTATGTGCCTGTGACTTCTAAGCACCGTGTTTTGCATCCTTGACTTTGTCTAATGCACAGCAGATGTTAAACATCTGACGGCTGAGCCTAAGAAAGTTCTTTCAGGAATAATTTTAAGTGGTGGAATTTGAAAACAGCTTGTGCGAAAAGTCACAGCTCATCCTTTTAAAAATAAACGCCAAATAAGACAAGCATTATCGCAGGGAAATTTCTCACTTAAGAAAAACCATGGTAGAATGATGGGGATTAAGATTTTCATTTCCTCCCAGCAGGACTGGTAGAATAGATACTGTGTGTGTGTGTTCATAAACTGCAATGTTCAGTATTTTGTACTGTAATGACTCTATCCTTCCCAGAATACAGTTATTGTCATTTTACATTGCTGGGTTAGGGGTGAAATGTTTGGTTTGATTTAGGTCCCAAACTCTCCTATGCTCTGTTTCTGGGGAGTCAGCATGATTTTAATATAACTTTCTATTTGGGGAATTTTAGAGGTTAGTGAACAAAATAATGGTCCCTTACTCAGACTGTCATATTAGAGATGTGTACACTTAATTGTGACAGATTAAGAACTATAAGCCATCTTTCATATTAAACAATGGATAGATGCAGCCATGAAATTAAAAGACACTTGCTCCTTGGAAGGAAAGCTTTGACAAACCTGGACAGCATATTAAAGAGCAGAGACATCCCTTTGCTGACAAAGGTCCGTGTAGTCAAAACTATGGTTTTTCCAGTAGTCATGTGTGGATGTGAGAGCTGGACCATAAAGAAGGCTGAGCACTGAAGAATCGATGCTTTCAAATTGTGGTGCTGGAGAAGACTCTTGAGAGTCACTTGGACTACAAGGAGATCAAACCAGTCAATCCTAAAGGAAATCAACCCTGATTCATTGGAAGGACTGATGCTGAAGCTGAAGCTCCAGTACTTTGGCCATCTGATGCAAAGAGCTGACTCATTTGAAAAGACCCTGATGCTAGGAAAAATTGAAGGTAGAGGGAGAAGGAGACGCCAGAGGATGAGATGGTTGGATGGCATCACGGGCTCAATGGACATGAATCTGAGCAGACCCCAGGAGAGAGTGAAGGACAAGGAGCCTGGCGTGCTGCAGTCCATGGGGTCTCAAAGAGTTGGACATGACTTAGCGACTGAACAATAACAACAGATGTATTTTATGAAAAGCTACTTCTCCTTCATTAAAAATACATAGTTGATCACAGTCCTTAGGCACACAACAAATGTCAGAACAGCCCTTAATTCAGTCAATTGTTTCTGTTTAACTCATGAGCGTCTTGGATGGATGGACAGATGGAAATACACACTGTTTTAATTGACAGCTCAGCATCATTGTGGGCTTCCCCGATGGCTCGGTGGTAAAGAATCCGCCTGCCAATGCAGGAAATGCAAGAGATACAGCTTAAATCCCTGAGTCAGGGAAGATACCCTGGAGGAGGAAATGGCAACTTGATCCAGTATTCTTGCCTGAGAAATCCTGTGGACAGAGGAGCCGGTGGGCTGCAGTCCATGGGGTCACAAAGAATCAGACTTGACTGAGCAAGCATGCTTGCACGGCACCATTGCACCAAGATTACATAATTCACAGGTAACACTGCATCTTAAGCAGTCCCCATACTACTAATATCCTACTGATTGAAATTGCTTGTTTCAATTCTTTATAGACATGTTTCTCTTAACAGACTCTGGATAACTGGATATCAGGGACTGACTTACTATCTTATGTTTTTTTTGGTGCCTAGCAGGGAGCCTGGCATGGGGTAGAAATGATACAAATATCTATAAATTAATTAGGATTGCTTATAGAAGCAAAACGAAATGCAGAATATGTGTATTTTAGTGACTACTGGTTACTCTTAAGAAAAGCAGTGGGCAAACATCCTCTAATATTTACTTTTTCTTGTATAATATATAGATGGCATGTATTTCTTAGCCTTTCTTGGAACTAGTCAATAAGCACTTACAAAGGATACTGTGTAAAGTAGATAATCAATTATTCTTTTGATGAATAAAAGATGAGCACCTTTCCTATTTATTATGGAAACCTGAATAAATTATAATGTTCATTATGCCATTGGTGATCATGTTTGTAAAATATCACGGAAGGGCTAGTTTCTCTTCTGACATTTCTGAGAAGTCCTACTCATACATGATGATCTTTAGAGTAGGCCTGTGTGTGTGTGTGTGTGTGCACACGCGTGAGTGCGTGTTAGTCACTCAGTTGTGTCCCACTCTTTGTGACCCCATGGATTATAGCCCGCCAGGCTTCTCTGTCCATGGGATTCTCCAGGGAAGAACACTAGAATAGGTTGCCATTTCCTTTTCTAGGGAATCTTCCCCACCCAGGGTTTGAACCCAGGTCTCCTGCATTGCAGGCAGATTCTTTACCATCTGAGCTACCAGGGAAGCCCCCAGAGTAGGCACGATCATTAAAGATTTGTATATTCTGCTTGGTCCCAAATGTCTTGGTTTTGTAGGAAAGATAAGTGATTTCCTGGAAGAGCTCTTATGCTTTTGTCCTCTTTCACTTGTTGGCTATACATTTCTGCCCATGAGGACAGTTTTCAGTACTGGGAGGTGCTTTTACAATGTTATTTTCTATGAACAGATAGAAGCTGAGCTTAGAAAAAAGAGCATTGGTTTTCTTTTGCTGCAGGATATTTCCAAAGTTGTTTCTCAGCTTAGGGTCCAGTGATCACAAGTCCTTCCCGGATGGACTAAATCTGCTCAGGATCTCACACTCAAAGTGTTGGCCAGCTGTGTTCTAGATTGAGGCTCTGGGGAGGACTCAGTTTCTAAGCTCATTCAGGTTGTAGCAAGACCGAGGCTGAGGGCTGCCATTAGTTCCTAAAAGTTCCTAGAAACCACTCATAGTTCCTTATCCTGGGCCCTCTCACAGCATCAGAGCAGCATCCATGTCAGAGCCCCCTCAGCTCACAGTCTCTACAGTCTCTTAATTTTCTCCTCTATGACCAGCCAAGGAAAGCTCTCTGCTTTTAAAGAGTGAAGAGAGTCAAGAGTCCACCCAGTCAGTCCCCGTTCCCGAAGTTGTACATGCATGCCTGCTCAGTCACTTCAGTCATGTCCGACTCTTTGTGATCCCTTGGATTGTAGCTCACTTCTGTCCATGGGATTCTCCAGGCAAGAATACTGGAGTGGGTTGCCATGCCCTTCTTCAGGGGATCTTCCTGAACCAGGAATTGAACCCAAGTCTCCTGCATCAGCTACATTGGCAGGTGGGTTCTTTACCCACAGAGCAACCTGGGAAGTCCTTGCTGAGGTTAATGTGCCTTATAACATTGCTTATCCCAGGAGTGAAATCCATTGTGTTTACCATCCTATGATTGGGCAGAGCTGTGCCCCAAGGTGCTGGGAATTCTGGGGCCACTGTTGGCATTCTGCCTTCACAGAAAGCTCAGTTAAGATGCTTGGGAAATGCCAAATTTACCTCCATATACTTTCCTTTTTTAAAAAATATTTATTTATTTGGCTTCACAGGGTCTTAGTTCTAGCAGGCAGAATATTTAGTTGCAGCATGTGGGATCTAGTTCCCTGATCAAGGATCAAACCCGGACCCCCTGCTTTGGGAATGTGGAGTCTTAACCACTGGACCACCAGGGAAGTCCCCATAATGTCATGCTTTCACTTTGAGATACTGGAGACTGTGTTTCATGGACTTCTTTCTTAACCTTACTGTGTTTCTAAGAGTCAGAGAAGTCTGTCTTCCATGTGAAGAGATGTTTCTACAGTCAGTAGGACTTAGGGTTTGATATTAGTGATTTTCATTCATTTGATCTGTATTCTTTTAACCAGTCATCCCGAGGCCAGTGGTGGCCAGATGAAGATGGAGTCAAGTGGTCAGAGTCTTGCCGTTAACATAGAAACCAGGCCGATCCAGGCTACATCCTAACCTAGGTGAGGAATTTAACAAGCGAGGTCCTAGGGAGAACCATGAACTTGAGGAGCGAGGCTGTAGGGAGCCACCCTGTGTTCATAACCAGAGGAGAGGCTTGCCAGAATCACTATTTGGGGCAGATTAAACCATATATATGGTTAGAGGAGAGAAGGCAGAAGAGAAACCAGCCAGGGATGCAGGAGTGAATGCTCATTTATCATTGGCAAGGGAGATTTAAAAATTTATTGTATTCCTTGAATTGCATTAGTAGTAGTAGCGCTAGTAAAATAAACAAGAGTAGGGAAAGTCAAACAAGATGAAAGAGACAATCTACCTGCCTGACCTGTGATCAGCTGAGTGCTCTTTGGTTACTTTTAGTGGAAGCTGTACTTACGTAAGAGCTTCTCAGTGGTGTTAGTGGTAAAGAACCTGCCTGCCAATGCAGGAGACATAAGAGATGCAGGTTTAATCCCTGGGTTGGGAAGATCCCTTGGAGCAGGAAATGACAACCCACTCCAGGACTCTTGCCTGGAGAATCCCATGAACAGAGGAGCCTGGCAGGCTAGAGTCCATGGGGTCCCAAAGTTGGACATGCCTGAAGTGACTTAGCACACACATCCGTATGTAAGAGGTTTTTAGTCTGGACGTCAGGAAAAGTCTGCAGTCAGATACAGATTTCACAGTTGTGTTCACTGCCTGCAAACACCGTACTTCTGTTTTGTTTCAGTCACGGACTTAGTCACATACTTGTGGTTTTCTTGGAGTCAGTGTTCAAAGGACCTTGGTTTTTACTTCCTATTTTCTCCACTGTTTGACCAAAGATTATTTTTAAGATTAAAAAACAAACAAACAGAAGTCATCTCTGATCCTGGGAACCGGACATTAAACATATCTGTTTTCACACAAGCTTAAAAATGGTGGTTTTTGCATATATTTAGTGTGGCATTCTCACCACATAGTTGGCTGATAAAACTATAAATAAAATACCACTATATAGCTTTGCAGCTGTGGAAAAGATAACGTTTAGCTTGATCTTTTGTGACTAAAAGTTCTGATGTAAGGCAACTAACTATAGTGGGGAAAGGTTGCAGAAATCTGTGCTTAGGAGTAAAATTGGAGATGTTGAGATGCTGATGTTTCTCAGGCAATCCTAGGTAGTAAATCATTTATTCATGCAATAAATATTTGCTGATAAGTTGCTCTGAGCCAGGTGGTAGTCTTCTGCAAGCTGGGGATATAGTAGTAAAGAAAAACGGACCAAACGTTCTGCCCTCGTGAGGCTTACATTTCAGTGAGATGAAGCTGAAATACGGAAGATAAATATATCAAATATTTGTTATTTCAACTGTTAAGTACTACAGAGGAAAATAAAGCAGGGAGATGAGTAGATGTGTGTGTTGTGGGAGTGGGTGCTGGCATTTTAGGGGGCATGGTTGGCAGAGTTCTGAGGTGACCCCTGTGCTGGGTGGGTGGGGCTAATGGCATACAGTGAGAGGATGAATAACACTGCTGTGACTACTGGGTTATCTCATGTAAGACTCTGTCTTGGCAATAGAGATCCTCCTCTTGGCCTTGGAGAAGGGAGCTGTGAGCTGCGTCTTGGAGGAAAGGATGGCCCTCCCAGCCAGTAGGAAAGCTGGGGCCTCAGTGCTCCAGCCTCCAGGGACTGAATTCTGCCAGCAACCATGGAACTTGAAGGAGGCCCCTGAGCTTTGCAGAGGAAGGCTGCCCAGACCACACTTTAACGGCAGCCTTGGGAGATGCAGCTAAGCCACGCCTCGACAGAGACTGTGCAATAGGAGGTGGGTGGGTGCTTGTTACACGGCAACAGAAACTGATGCAGACGGGGACCAGGGAGGGCCTCACCACGGGGGAAGACCTGGAGGTGCTGTACTTGGCAATCCTGAGGTCAGGGGAGGAGGTGAACTGGAGATGGACACGTGGAGCCAGGCGCACACATGGGACTTCCACGAGATCCCTAGGACAGCTATCTCAGAGAGGCAGGACAAGGGCTCCCAACAGTGGGCTTGGTGCTCCAGGAAAATATTTTCAATTATTGCATCTCAGGGAGTTTTATGCTTTATAATAAATGTTTGTTCAATATTTGGCCTGACTTAAAATATTTTTCTCTCCCTCTCCAGAACTTCAACTCAGTTTAAAAATATTTCTGTTTGGTTTCAATATACACTATTGGATGTGAGACCTGAGGAGTTGGGGAGTGAAACTGGATGTAAAAGTCATCTTACTACCTCCTGGGTCTTCACTGGTGGCTCAGTGGTAAAGAATCTGTCTACTGTGAGGGAGACACAGGAGACATGGATTCAATCCCTGGGTCAGAAAGATCCCCTGGGAAAGGAATTGGCAACCCTCTCCAGTATTCTTACCTAGAGAATTCCATGGAAGAGGAGCCAGGTGGGCTACAGTCCATGGGATCGCAAAGAGTCAGACATGACTGAGTATACACACAAACAGGCACAATATTAAATGAGTAAACTTTAACTGTCATTTAAAATCATGAAGAATAGAGTCATCATTATTTTCTCAGTGTATACACAGCATACTATACATACACATAAATGAGATATTGAAAGGTTCAAAAGAATTTGAAATGTAATTTCATTAGGATGTCAAGTCAATAATAAACCTTTTTCAAAACTTGGTAGCAAGACTGTATTTTTAATACAATATGGGGTTTTTGGAGGTAAATTCTAATCAGATCTCCCTTTTCCACTCTGGGAAAAATTATTATTCTATTCTGTCACCATAAATTAGTCTTCAGTTCAGTTCAGTCACTCATTCGTGTCCAACTCTTTGCAACCCAATGGAAAGCAGCACACCAGGCCTCCCTGTCCATCACCAACTCCCAGAGCTTACTCAGATTCATGTCCATCGAGTTGGTAATGCCACCCAACCATCTCATCCTCTGTGGTCCCCTTCTCCTCCCACCTTTAATCTTTACCACTGTCAGGGTCTTTTCAAATGACTAAGTTCTTCGCATCAGGTGGCCAAAGTATTGGAGTTTCAGCTTCAGCTTCAGTCCTTCCAGTGCATATTCAGGACTGATTTCCTTTAGAATGACTCGTTGGATCTTCTTGCAGTCCTAGGGACTCTCAAGAGTCTTCTCCAACACCACAGTTCAAAAGCATCAATTCTTCGGTGCTCAGCTTTCTTCACAGTCCAACTCTCACATCCATACATGACCACTGAAAAAACCATAGCCTTGACTAGACGAACCTTTGTTGGCAAAGTAATGTCTCTGCTTTTCAATATGCTATCTGGGTTGGTCATAGCTTTTCTTCCAAGGAGCAAGCGTCTTTTAATTTCATGGCTGCAGTCACCATCTGCAGTGATTTTGGAGCCCCAAAAAATAAAGTCTGACACTGTTTCCACTGTTTCCCCATCTATTTCCCATGAAGTGATGGGACCAGATGCCATGATCTTCATTTTCTGAATGTTGAGCTTTAAGCCAAGTACATTAGTCTTACGTGTTTTTAAATTGACGTAGATGGAATCATCCAGTGCATACCCTTCATACTAGTCCCTTTCATCCCAGAACATGTCAGGATTCATCATGTCTTTGAAGTTCATCCTTTTTGTATCAGTAGCTGAGTAATATTTATTTCATTATGTCCTGCAATTTGTTTATCTGTTCTTCTGTTACTGAGCATTTGGATTGTTTCCAGTTGGACGTTTTGAGTAAAGTTACCTGAACATTGTTGAATGAGTCTTTTTATGGATATTTATTTTCTTCTACCTTTGATAATACCCCTGAGTGAAATTGATGGATAATCAGGATCAGTGTTTGGTTAATTCAGACTTTCTTGTTAGCAGTGTGTGACAGTCTGTTCCATATTCTTGCCAACATTTGCTATTGTCTTTTATTTTTAGTAAGTTAAGTGACTATGGAATAGTGTATTATTATGGGTTTAATTTGTATTTCCCTCATGACTGATGTCTTTGACCAACTTCTCATGTACTCCCAGGTCTTTTGTGTATCTTCTTGGCAAAGAGTTTGTTCAAGTGTTTGACTTTTTTAAGCATTTTGATTGTCCTTTGTTATTGATTAGTTGTTCTTTAATATTTTTCTGGCTAAAAGTTCTTTTACATTTATGTAAAGGATATATTTTCTCTCATTTTGCCTTTTCATTTTCTTCACATTGTCTTGATGAGATGAGCAGAAGTTGAAAAAACTTTTTAAAGACCATTTGATAAGTTTTTTCTTTTACAGTCAGTGTTTTTTTGTGACTCTAGGAAATTTTTACCTACCCCAAAGTTGCAGAAATATTCCCTTATGTCCTTTTCTAGAGGGATTATAGTTTTAGTTTTTAACTTTTAGGTCTCTGAGCTATCTTAGGTCAATATTTATGGGTATCTGGCTGTCCCATCATCATTTGTTAAAAGGGCTTTTCATCCTTCATTGAATTGTCTGGGTTCCTTTGTGAAAAGTCAGTTGTAATTTTGTGGGTCTGTTTCTGAGCTCTCTCTCCTTTCTGCCTTGTTGATCTAACTTGTTCATTCTCATTAAATGACACTATTGGAATTTCAGCATCTTTAGTAGCTTCCCATCCTTTTCTGGGAGGATGATCCTTTCTTATCGGTTGGAATTCAGGGCAACCACGCTGTGGGTTCCTCACTGTGGCATACATTTCCACCAAATGCAGAATATCACTGATGGATGACTGACAGGAATTTTGCAGGTGGACTGTGTTTTGCAGTTGGATGACTTCAGTTTGTTCAGACATGAGAAATTTGGTGTCATACATTCCATTTCACTGCAATTTAGGTCATAGAGTCATGCTGAAAAGAAACACATATGAAGGCATGAGTGAGCACCGACTACAGAGCAGCCCCAAAACTAGTAAATTGGGAAGAACAGTAGATTGACTGAAATTCCAATTATTTCACACGACTAAGCCTCACTGTTGTTTAAAATAGCAGTGCTTTAGGATTGCTTTTTCTTGGTTCCCCACAGAGGCTTGTTTTGTTTGGTTGTTTGTTTGTTTGATCCTCCCGAAAGGTACACAGCATCAGCATCTTTGGGGAAGACAGAAATTAAGTTATTTTTCAAAATGAAAATAATAGAAAACAATTCTGTATATGTTCCATTGCTGAGAATTAGGACATTTTAAGAAAAGTTGTAATAACACATCAAAAAGATGTTCCTTCTCTCTCCTTCCTCACCTGGCCTGTCCCAGGGCAGGGTTTGGGGCAGAAGGTCTTTCCTTCATCTCTATGGGACCCTGGCTCTCAACCAGAGCATCTCCATAGGCCCAAGTATTGATTCTCATCAGTTGGACCATCCATCCCACTGATGGAAGAGCAAGGCCTATAAGGTTTCCTGTGTATCTCACCCAGACCAGCCAGGATCCACTCTTTCATGTGGATGAGCCGTGCCCATTGTAGACAAAATAAAATGAACTAAGAACCACCCACTTCTCCTCCACCCCCCACTCTCAGGATAAGGGAACACCAGGTACCATCTTAAAGCCAGGTACTAACTTGCATCACATATTCAAATTATTCTTGTTCTTAAACAACACTGAAAGCAAATTTGAAGATTATGCTTGCCCCTTTGGAGGAAGATGATGAAAACTTCCAAAGTTTCTTTAACCTATACAAGGTGCAAAATACCGTCAAGATATCAGGTGGGCAGTTCCTGTTGCTGCCCTGTAGACCCCTATAGTGCTTTCACACTAATCTGTCAGAGCTTTATGCCATTTATTCCTATGGCAGAACATTTCTGCGATATTCATTTAAAAGCCTTCTATATAATTTAGTACAAGAAAGCCAATTGTGTAGTCTTGACTCAGACTTTGTGTTAAAAAGCATTCATCATGTGCGCTTCCATGTAAGAGGAATTTAAACTTTCCTCTTCGTTAGGAGACCTGCCTGCAGTAGAATTAAAATAGCTTCTCCCTGAATGGGAACACTGACTTGGCAAAGATCAGGAGCAGTCATTCAAGAGGAATGTAATCAGAATACTTGAAATTTAAATTAGCTTGTAATCTGACTTTGAAAATAAAGTGAAAGAGAAGCCCAAGAAAGTTTCCTTTAAGGGGAATTAATGTCCTTCAAATCACTTCCAGTTTCAAAGCTAATAACATACACATGATAAAGGTAGTATGCAGTGAAGCTTATCTTTTCCAGGTGCTTGTTCTACCAGATACACTGATACTGGGCTTAGGAAAGGTGCCCTGCATAGACAGAACCCACATCTGAAGAAATGACTTTCAAGCATCACCAGAAATTTACAGACTCTTCAGTTCTCTTGGGAGGGACAGCAGTTTCCTTTATTGTGTCGATAAAGCGCACACTGTCAACCCAAGCAAGAACCTTAAATAAGTGACACAGATTTTCGATTTTACTTAGAAACTATTCAGATGGTCATATTTTCAAAGGATTCTTTCGCTTCAAATAAGTTCTTCCTCATTCTTGAAGAACATAGTATTTTTTCTGCTCAAATCACTGAGTGGTAAACTTTCCAGGAAAATGCATGCGTGCTCAGTTGCTTCAGTCGTATCCAACTCTTTGCGACCCCATGGACCATAGCCCACCAGTCTCCTCTGTCCATGGGATTCTCCAGGCAAGAATACTGAACTGAGTTGCCATTTCCTCTTCCAGGGGATCTTCCCGACCCAGAGATTGAACCAGCATCTCCTGCGTCTCCTGCATTGCAGGTGGATTCTTTACCGCTGAGCCACTGGGGAAGCCTTTCCAGGAGAATAACACTTGTTAAATGAAAAAGCTTCCCTAAGTATTATCCCTGCCTTGAACAGGATTACGTAATGAAAAGTTGATTCTTTGCTGTAAAAGGAAATTTAGAAAAGATCCCTACGTATGAAAATAGAAATAAGAGGAATCTAGGCAATCTAGATTCAGAAAACCAGTCACCATTTATGAAGAACTTCACAGTCAAAAAGAAACTGGGAGGTGATTATTTTCAGTAAGGAAAAAAAAAGTCTTGACTTTTGACATACAGGTAATTACACACTTACCAGTATAGGTAGAACAGAGCTCACTTTGCTTCAAGGCAAATTTCTGTTAAGTAAATCCCATTTGCACTTTAATTTCTATTGTAGAACTTTAAAAATTGGTCCCCAGATATAACAAAATTGCCTGTAAAATCTACACACATAAATGGAAATATCTTTCTAACAAAACCTTGGAACCATTGTCTGTTAATGATACTGAGCTGTGATTTGCAAGACTTTTTAAACTGTGAGGGTAAAAATAGTCAGTTTAGGCACATACTGAAAGGTGACTGCTTTGCTTTCAAAGTGAAAGTCACTCACTCAGTCATGTCCGACTCTGCGACCCCAAGGACTGTAGCCTGCCAGGTTCCTCTGTCCATGGAATTCTCCAGGCAAGAATACTAGAGTGGGTTGCCACGCCCTTCTCCAGGGGATCTTCCCAACCCAGGGACTGAACCCAGGTCTCCTGCATTGCAGGCAGATTCTTGACATTTTGAGCTATCTGGGAGGCCCCTGCTTTGCTCTACCTTATTTTAAACTTAATTCTCACTGGAGGAGTGGCAGTCCATGCTTCCAAAACCTGCCAGAGTTCTGGTCAATCTTCAGTGATGCTAATGTTTCTGCCTTTATATCCAAAGAAATTCTTTTCTTTTTTCTCCATCACTGAACCTTCCTGGCTTCTTTCCAGGCATTTGAACCTGGACATATCTTTTAAGTACATAAGGGTGCCTTTAGGTAAAAGGAGAGAATTATCCAGATGACTCAGGAAAGGAATATCTGAGTCGTAGTGAGCAGTGAGTCCTTGCTCCAGCGTCAGCTGAGGCTCTAATGCCTAATAAGCATCAACAGATTGACAATCCAGGCTGAACCTTTGGTTCCCACTCTACTGGTTTGACTTCTGGCTCAGAACAATTAGCACATCAGAATCATGGTCACTGAAGTTGCTACGTGCTAGCTGGTTAGCAAAGCTGAGCTGTATCCTATATACTGCCAGGAGAACAGAGTCACTGACCCTGGGGAGGCAGCAGGCACCTCGGAGCCTGAGATGTTAGAGGAACCACTCCTTAAAAACTTGTTTCCTGTCATTTTTTCTTTTTCTTGGGTAGGAGTTGGGAAAAATATCAAGTTTTAATTGAGAATTTATGTTCAAAGACTTCCCTGATGGTCCTGTGGTTGAGACTTCGTGCTTCCACTTCAGGGGGCCTGGGTTCCATCCCTGGTCAGGGAACTAAGATCCTACATGCTGCGTGGTACAGCCGAAAAAAAAAAATTAAAATGGTATTTAAATTTAATAAAATTGCAAAAAGAATAAGTTATGTTCAACATTAGTAAGAGCACTGCTCCTGCTGCTGCTGCTAAGTCGCTTCACTAGTGTCTGACTCTGTGCGTCCCCATAGACGGCAGCCCACCAGGCTCAGCCGTCCCTGGGATTCTCCAGGCAGGAACACTGGAGTGGGTTGCCATTTCCTTCTCTAACACATGAAAGTGAAAAGTGAAAGTGAAGTCACTCAGTCATGTCCGACTCTTAGCGACCTCATGGACTGCAACCTACCAGGTTCCTCCATCCATGGGATTTTCCAGGAAAGAGTACTGAAGTGGGCTGCCATTGCCTTCTCCGAGTAAGAGCACAGTAGAAGCATTTTAAAGTTCAGGCAAGTTGACCATGCAAAGATAAAAACTACTCTCACTCTCACATTTGCCCCTAGACTTTTTCTCCATATATAGTCACAGAAATTTGTGCATATATACACAGAAATAATTTTAACAAAAGTAGGATAATATACATCGATTCAACTTTCACTTAAACTTCAACGATTCACTTTCACTTAGTCAGCTATATTTCCACTTAATAAATATTCCTCTGGAGTATAACTTTGAAATAGCTTTGAAATGAAATATTCCATTCATTTTATTTATACACCATCATTTATGTAATGGCTCTTGTTGAATGATCTTTTCTTTTTGCTCTATAATAAAGGATACTGTGATAAATTCTTTACTTGCATTTATTTGCACATATCCTGAATGGTTTGTAATTTAGCACTTGATCCCAACTATTTCTTTAGAATGAGTTTCTCAAAGTGAGTGGCCAGGGGTAAATGTATACACATTTGTAAAATTTTCAAGAAGTTTTTTCAGATTATCCCAGAAAAAAAGTTACGCCTGTATAAGGTTCATAATTTCTAGATGTTATTAATAAACTCTTAACAGTATAGCATTTCCCATCTGTGTTGTATTCAGGGTATATGGTTATTTGTTTTTATTATCTAGTCCTTTTTCTTAAGAGGGTCAGCTTTTCTAATTATGTTAATACCATTTGGCCTGGATGTTTTAATTTTGCCATCAGCCAAGTGGAGAGAACTTAAATAACGTTTGCAATACGCTGAGCATTCCCTACATGTTTTCTGTGTATATTAACTCATTTTATTACACAGCATCATCATACTTACGGTACAGATGAGAAAATTCAAGCCTGAGGGACTTAAGTAACTTATCTAAGGTTGCCAGCTGGAAGGTGGCTGCTGTTGTTTAGTCGATAAGTTATGTCCTACTCTCTTCGCCTCATGTACTGTAGCCCTCCAGGCTCCTCTGTCCGTTTTCCAGGTAAAAATACTGGAGTGAGTTGCCATTTCCTTCTCCAGGGAATCTTCCCAACCCAGGGATTGAAGCCACGTCTCCTGTGTTGGCGGTTAGGCTCTTTAGCACTGGTTCCTGGGAAGCCCGGAAGATGGCTAGACTGGGATAAAAAATAATGAGACAAAAGCTGAGAAGTATATGATGGTATTATTCTAGCAATGTAATTCTCCCAAGGAGTATCCTTCAGGATGTAACCTCTGAGATTCTGCTGTGGCCCTTTTCAAGACAGCTACTCTTTGACCTCTGTTGTTATTGTAATTCAGTCGCTCAGTCATATCCAACTGTTTGCAACTCCATGCACTGCAGCACTCCAGGCTTCCTGTCCTTCATTATCTCCTGGAGTTTACTCAAATTCATTCTTTGGTCTCTACTGACTTTAAAAGTTTCATAAAGACCCCAAATGAATTTCATACCAAATTAATTTCTGTAGTTACACTTTTGTTTGGATAAAAGTCCAATCTTTCAAATTTAGTCATGTTAAAATATAATTATGAACATTCATGCCATGCATACTTGAAGTTCTTCTATGAAGCTCTTGCTTAAAATAGTAACATGCCTTACTGATGCAAGATTATATGTCTTGATTTTGGACAATACACATAGAATTGAATTCCAGAACTGGTACTGATACTTTATAGAACTGTTTACAATGGTAGAAAACTGCTTTTGACTGAAATGTTTAGGCATTCCACTTCAAGAGACACAGCTGATATTTAGGACATTAATCCACTTATTGTAATTGAAGGTTTTGTAGGAATTATCCCATGGTCAGTAGAGGGAGTCTAATCTTGGGTCCTTTTGGGAGGATGGAGATTATCAATGAGGAAAACACATTCGAAACCTAAAAATGCCTGGTGGAGTTCAGGAAACTTGGTATGATCTGAGAATGGAAGGGAAGCTTTTAAGCTCAAGACAACTTCTGCCACCTAATTCATAGCTCTTATTAGATAATAATGTCTAAGTATTATTATTATATCTAATTATTGTTTGTTGTTATGTAGTCACTAAGTCATGTCCGACTCTTTTGTGACCCCATGGACTGTAGCCCGCCAGGCTCCTCTGTCCATGGGATTCTCCAGGCAAGAATACTGGAGTGGGTTGCCATTTCTTTCCCATCTAAGTATTAGATTATAATAATTATTTTATATCAGATTTTAATAATATCTAATTATATATCCATGGATTAAAATTAATAATTCATTTTGTGTATGTGTAGGACCAACCATGTTGTTGCTGTTGTTTAGGTTCTAAGGCATGTCCTACTCTTGTGACCTGATGGATTGCGGCACACCAGGCCTCCCTGTCCTTCACTGTCTCTGGTGTTTGCTCAAACTCATGTCCATTGAGTCAGTGATGCCATCCAACCATCTCATTCTCTGTCGTTCCCTTCTCTTGTCCTCAGTCTTTCCCAGCATCAGGGTCTGTTCCAGTGGGTCAGCTCTTTGCATCAAGTGACCAAAGTATTGGAGGTTCAGCTTCAAGCGTCAGTCCTTCCAATGAATATTCAGGGTTGATTTCCTTTAGGTGACTGGTTTGATTTCCTTGCTGTCCATAGGACTCTTAGAGTCTTCTCCAGCACCACAGTTTGAAAGCATCAGTTCTTTGGTGCTAAGCCTTCTTGATGTTCCAACTCTCACATCCATACATGACTACTGGATAAACCATAGCTTTGACATGGTTTTAGTGAAAAGAGGAGCAAAATGGAATCACCAAGCTGTTGGCACTCGGGCCTTCCACACGCTGGCCCCAGGTGCTAGAGGCCAGAAGGAATGAATGAGACACAGCAGATGTGAATTATGTGTGTGTAAGTCTTTTGAGGGCTTCCCTGGTGGCTCAGATGGTAAAGAATCTGCCTGCAATGTGGGAGACCTGGATTCAATGCCTGGGTTGGGAAGTTCCCCTGGAGAAGAGAATGGCAACCTACTCCAGTATTCTTGCCTGGGGAATCCCAGGACTGAGGAGCCTGGCAGGCTACAGTCCAAAGGATCCCAAAGAATTGGACACGACTGAGTAACTAACAAATCTTTTTGAGGATTAGTCCTACACTTAAGGGCTTCCCAGGTGGCACTAGTGGTCAAGACCGCCTGGCGATGTAGGAGACAGAAGGGACACAGGTTCGATCTTTGGGTTGAGAAGGTCCCTTGGAGGAGGACATGGCAACCCCCTCCAGTATTCTTGCCTGGAGAATTGCATGGACAGAGGAGCCTGGCGGGCTATAGTCCATGGGGTCGCAAAGTGTTGGACACAACTGAAGCACACGCAAATGCACGTGGGCCTCCACATAAAAGCTTTTTTATTCTTCTTCCACCACGTGATCCCTTACTCTGAGGCCTGAGAAGCAGGCTCACTCTCAGGGAAACAGGCATCCCTGGGCTGATCCAGTGAAAAACTGACCTGTGATAAAGCCATTTCAAAGTCCAGAGTACTGCCCTCTGTGGCCTACTGGGCGGTCTGGAGTGACAAATGGCCCGAGAGGTTGGGACCATGTAAATCTGTACTAGGGGGATACGGCAGACAGGCCCCAGGAAATGGGGAGGGGGTCCCTGGGAGACCACCCACCATCTTGGCACTGTGGTCAGGCATCGCTGACTCATGCCGTCCACCATGCCAGGCCGGTGGGTCCTAGGAAGTCCCTCCCCAGGCAGCTATGAGCTGCCCTAGATCGTCAGCATAGAGACGGTGCAGTGTGTTTCAGATCTTTGTACGGGGGTACCCAGGGCTTCTGTACCTTAATGTGGTGACAGCTACCGCCCAGGCAAAGCAAGCCTCGTGTCAGTATCTCCAGAACTGGCCTCCTTGCAGGACTCCTTCCTGAGTCCTTATGTCTCCTTGCTCCCTGCTATTTCATCTCATTTCACCAGTCCTAGGAAATGAGGACCATTGGAAGAAAATGCTCTAGGTTCCCCCAGAAGAGTGCTAATAAGAATGATCAGCAGGGCTTCCCTGGTGGTCCACTGGTTAAGAATCTGCCTGCCACTGCAGGGGACCCAGGTTTGACTCGTGGTCTGGGAAGATCCCACATGCCACAGAGCAACACGCACCATGCACCACAACTGCTAAAGCCCAAGGGCCCTGGTGCCTGTGTGCCCCAACAAGAGAAGCCACCGCAGTGAGAAGCCTGTGCCCCACGGCTAGAGAGCAGACCCTGCTCGCCGCATCTAGAGAAAAGTCCTCACGCAGCAGCGACGACCCAGCACAGCCAAAAATTAAAGAAAGAATGATCGGCAATTAATTGTTACCCAGTTTAGAACTAATATATGGGCTCTCAGTGTTGAAAGATAAGACCTAAGAAGGGATTATTGCTTCTTTCTCTTACAAAGTGTGTTTAATGTCTTACACCAAACAGGCATGAGACAAATTAATCGAACAGCTTTTTAAAAGTGCCCCTTTTTGAGCCAGCAGTCTGTTCCATGAAGAGGAAGGCAGAGCTGTTGGCATTCCCAGATGAATGCCTGCGAGTGGTACCAGGCTGGATGCTGGCAGCCTCCAGGGATCTGTGCCTTAGGCCAAATCACTGAAGCCAATTCCTCTTGGAGTTTTAGCTCCTGATAATGATGATGGCACTTTGATAATCCACGCAGGCGCTGCTGCAAAGTAGCACCTGGGACAGTCATTTAAAGAAATTTGTGGCTGTCATATTTTCTCACGGTTGGTGTCTATATCTACATTTCCACAGTTTTTCACTCTTTGATATATAGACCAGGAGTCTCTGTGCTTTGCTCTGACATTTATGGGCCATGGTATTCCTTCCCTTGGATTATTCTCATACAGTTTGTGGTACCCAAAGAGGGAAGGATGAAGGATGCCCCATAGTAATTTTTTTCCCCCACAGCTACTAATTAATCTCTGGGAGGATTTGGTTCCTCACAGCAAATCATAATGCCAGGTGGCGCTAGTGGTAAAGAACCCGCCTAACAACGCAGAAGATGTAAGAAAAGCAGGTTGGATCACTGGATCGGGAAGATCCCCTGGAGAAGGAAATGGCAACCCACTCCAGTATTCTTACCTGGGAAATCCCATGGACAGAGGAGACTGGCGGGCTACAGTCCAAGGGGTCACAATGAGTCAGACATGACTGAGCACACACGTACTACTGCTACACCTCACAAACATTATGCATGTGCTAAAGGCAGGTGGAGCATGTCAGTGTTTTGTAAAAGTTTTCAAAGAAAAACCAAAACACAGCAAAGTTACAGAAATGAGAAGTTTGCATGTTATCATTGGATTGGAACTTGGATTGGTAGAACATATACCGATTTAGGGGAGTTACAAAAAAGAAGTTTTAAGAGATTTGATTAATATGATTGAAGACTGTTAATTTTGAGGAACATATTGGAAGAAAAAAATGACTTGAAGGGAAAACAAATAAATAAATAGATACAAGGATAAAAGTTGCATTTGACTAGCTAACCTCTCCGCTGTGAGCCCTTTTCACATAAATGTGTCATTTAAAATTTAATCAGTCTCTTCATTACAAACCTCAACTTATATTCCATTGAAAATACTTTTTCAGATGTATGTGGCTAGTCATTCAGTCATATCCAACTTTGTGACTTCATGGAGGCCCACGAGCCTCCTCTGTCCATAGGATTCTCTAAGCAGGAATACTGGAGTGGATTGCCATTCCCTTCTCCTGGGGATCTTCCCCACCCAGGGATTGAACCCAGGTCTTCTGCATTGCAGGCAGATTTCTTACCATCTCAGCCACCAATGAAGCCCTTTTCAGATTTATAATAGCATTTAATCTATATTACAAATCATTCACAAAATGAAATTATAAACCCTCATTTCCCGACAATTCCTTTTGAGATTGGTTCATATAGAGTCAGCTGAGGTTAGTGAATAGTACATATCCAAAAAGAAGTAGGGGAAATAATGTTTGTTAGTACAGTGAATACCAGTAATGGTTCTGTCTGCTATCAAGTCTGCTCTTGGCTTGTCACCATTGATTACTTCTTTTTTAAATTTATTTTTAATTGAAAGATAATTGCTTTACAATATTGCTTTGGTTTCTGCCATACATCAACATGAATTATACACAGGTATACATATGTCCCCTCTCTTAAACCTCCCTCCCACCCCCTACCCTTTCCCACCCCTCTAGATTGTTACAGAGCCTTGGTTTGAGTTCCCCAAGGCATACAGCAAACTTCCGCTGGCTATCTATTTTACATACGGTAGTGTATATGCTTCCATGCTACTCTCGCCATTCGTCCCACCCTCTCCTTCCTCCCCCCACCATGTCTGTAGTCTGTTCTCTGTGTCTTTGTCTCCGTTACTGCCCTGCAAATCGTTTCATCAGTACCATCTTTCTAGATTCTGTTCCCATTGATTATTTCTAAATGGTATTTCTGACAAAGCTGTGCCCTGGAGAAGTTTAGATACTTCTTTTTAGAGTAGTCTGGTACCAGGAAAGGAGGGAGACACCGTGGTGTTGTGAAAAGATAGCTGCTATGAATAACAGCTTAATTTATAACTTGCTCTGTGCAATGTCCACGCTGAGCGCTGAGTGCTCACAGCTCCCAGCAATGATGCTGAAGATACTTCCCGCTATTGCCTCTGAGACTCAGAGACATCCAGTCACTTGCCCCATGTCACACAGCAGGGAATAGCGGATCCCAATAGCCTGGTTGTTGGAAACCATGCATTTCTCCTATGCCTCTCACGAGATTCAGTTTCTGAAGCTATTTTTACCAAGAAATTGTGCTGTGGGCAGATTTCTTTAATTTTTTATTTTACAGTGACTTCTGGTCCCCCTTTTCCATATCTTGTGCTTCTGAATTATTATTCATCACTGTAGTCAAATTGATGATTTTTGACACCTTGATTAGTACATTCTCAGGATGGGTGGGAATTTACATGGTATTTCAAGCTATATTGAGAGACTAGTTAGCACTTTAGGACAAATAAGTGGCAAATTGCTTATCAAGGTAAATAAAAACTCCAATTTTATACCACTACCACTAATATTGTCGTACTACTGAATTTATTATTTATTCCTCCGTGCTAAAATCTGTGTTTATTTTTTTTTAATTTATTTCACTGAAGTATGGCTCAGATGGTCAAGAATCTGCCTGCAATGCAGGAGACCAGGGTTCAATCCCTGGGTCAGGAAGATCCCCTGGAGAAGAGAATGGCTATCCACTCCAGCATTCTTGCCTGGAGAATCCCATGGACAGAGGAGCCTAGCGGGCTGCAGTCCATGGGGCCGCAGAGAGTCATACATGACTGAGTGACTTAACACACTTACAGTTGATTTGCAAGGTTGTGTTAATTTCTACTGTATAGCAAAGAGATTCAGTTGTACATAAATATACACTTAATTTTTCATATCCTTTGGAATCTGTTAAGTTTATTTTTAAATTTTATTTTATTGAAGTATAGTTGATTTACAGTGTCATGTTAATTTCAACTGTACCAAAGTGGTTGTTATACATAAATATACATCTTCTTTTTCATATTGTTTGGAATGTAAGTTTTAATTTATTTTGTTGAAGTATAGTTGATTTACCGTGTCATGTTAATTTCTACTGTACAGCAAAGCGATTCAGTTATACCTATATATATACACATTCTTTTTCATATTCTCTGGAATCTGTTAAGTTGAAGGAAGCTGGTCATACCATACATTGATTTAACCACTCTTTGTTTCTCTAGATTGGAAGAAAAACAAGAATGCACTTTAAAAACCACTTCTGGTTTATAAGGTGACCCATCAATCCTCACAGTGACAGGAATCAAGATGATTTTGTCTGCAGGGTTTCATTTATTAAAATTTAATTTGCTCCTGAGCTTGGCTCTGGTCGCTCTGTGCTAGCAAACTAGCTATAATTAGATTAGCAGCCTGCTAAACGCTGGTGACAGCTGAGCCTCAGAGAGCATGTGCCGGATTCCGCCCCAGCCGCTCCTCATTGGTTGCCAGCCGTGCTGCTCGCCGGTTTGATAGGTTTCCACAGAACTCTTTATGCTGCATTGGAGACACGGATACAGAAATACTCCGCTGCGTCCTGGCCACGGCCGAGGTGCTTAGCTGGTAACGTTACAGGAGGAATCGGGCACCCAGGAGAAGGCGGTCGTCTTTGTTGTGAGAGCAGGGCAGTCACCGGCTGCTGAAAGGGCTCAGGGAAAAAGTTTCAGCTCATGGTAATTACTTTGCATCTTTATCTCGCCTGCAAAACACGGCCATGCATGAAATGAAGCGTGCTCATCATGTCATCTGCTTAATTTGATCTTGCTTTTGTTAATATCACGCACCCCTCCAGCGTTCCGTCTCAAATATGCTCTCCCGGAGAAGGCTGAACTGGTAAACAACCAGCTTCTTCGTGCGGGAATCTTGTTTTTACCTGGATGCTAGAGTGCAAGTGCTGGGGAGCAAATCTTACTGGTTTCTCTGCTGTTTGGGGGAGCTCGACGCTGCATCCATTTAGGTGTCTCTGGAGGTGCGTTTTGGTACCCGGGCGACTTTTTTTGCACGGGTCCGGACTCTCCTGAATAATGAGCCCTGGAGGAGAGTTCGGAGAATCACACTTTAATTAGGACAGAGCCGTGGCCCTCCTGGTGTCAGCGCAGGGTCTCAGCTTCAGAAGTAACCTCTATTGTTTCTTCAAAGATCTGTGCAGCCTTCATTTTGGATGGGTTCTCTTTGTTTCCCCTTCTGTAGTTTTCATGAAGCCTCTTTCTTGTAGAGGATGTTTGCATATCCCATTCTTCCAGAGACACTGCAAGGTGTGTATTTGCCCTGTGCCAGACAGAATTTTTGACTCAGGCTTTGTTTAACAGGGATGTTGTTATGGGGAGTTGACATCACAGAAGGTGGGGTTCTTGCCACTTTGATGTTTGACAACATTTAAAAATTTCTGTTTGTGGTTGCCTGGATGATTTTGCAAATCAAACAGTAAATAATCTTGAATTCTGTAATAAAGATGTTGCATTGGGAAGGAGGAAATATTTAAACAGCCAAGGCTGAGCTTAAAGAAACGCAAGCAAATGCACTCCAAGTGTTTGCTTTTCAGCGTATCTAGAGTACAGCTACTCTGTGGAGTTCTATTTTACTGGGAAAGAGCCCCCTTGCCACTGTTTAGCCCCCAGACTTAAAAATTGATGTCCTCACTGTATCAGACGGTGGAGACCACAGAAACTTGTGTATTGAGTCACCAGTCACACGGCTGGCTGACTGCCACCATGCGTCTAGGATCGGTGGAGAACCCTGCTGGTATCTGAAAGCCGTCAAGAATTATCTCCCTACTCCTGAAAAGCCAGACATTGCCATTTAAGAATCTGGTTAAAATAATTGCTTTGAATTGAAGCTGTAATCTGGCTCAAGGCGTTCAGTGTGTTCTTTGGTGGAGGACAACTTCAGAATACTAACTGTGGTTTCCTCCCCACCCATACCTCCCAGCCCCTGCAAATTCCCTCCCTAATCCTTTCCTGGGGCATACTCTTTCTCCCACATAATGGTTTGTAAAAAAGAACAAGGAATATTGGGAAAGTTTGTCGTTTGTGGTGATAGGGTGTTGTCTGTAATAAGTTGGATGCGGTTCCTTGTCATCTGGCATCTCAGTTTTGAGATACTGTGTCTGGTGAGATGGTCAGCGGAGGAGTCCCCCTGCAGCCAGCTCTGACTTCCTCTTCGGACGC
This sequence comes from Bos javanicus, assembly GCF_032452875.1. Lineage (NCBI taxonomy): Eukaryota > Metazoa > Chordata > Mammalia > Artiodactyla > Bovidae > Bos > Bos javanicus. The sequence continues at coordinate 24,528,655 of NC_083881.1, forward strand.
CCCGATAATGGAAACCACACCCCTGGTCACATCTCACCAGGTTGCGTAGAGGGGGCAGAGGGCATGGTCCAGTTCCTGGCTTTGCTCTTCCTCGCCTGCCTCTTCATTTTTGCCTGACCTGCTCCCTGTGCAGATGTGGAAAGTAACCTCCTACCCACAGACGGACTTGGACCGACACTTGGGGAGGAATTAATTGATGTGATCCCATCCTTGTCTCTCCCCTTTCCTTCTCTGAATCTCATAAAACACTTCCTAAATTACCTTGGCCTTAGAGCATTCTAAGAAGTTGACTGTCTTAAAAGTAAATTATTGTTGCCCAACGTACTCCCTGTGAACCTCCCTGCGAGCATCTCGTTAGGCTCTGCATCACAGGAAGCCAAGGGAGGTGGTTCTGGCTGATGCTGACTCTCAGGCTTGGATCCTGAGACTTGCTGTGTCTAGAAGGAACTTATTAAAGATGTAAACATTAATATAACAGTGTGTGAATATTGTGTAGTGATTTACTATGATATCCTAGAAGATCTTTTAACATACACTAAAGGGGCATTTTTCTATTCTGATAGCACCAAATAAATTGTTATTTGTGTTGTTGCAAAGTAACAAAATCTGCACTTTTATCTTCAGATGAATCACATCTTAAGTTTTTTTAACTACAAGAAGGGAAATCTATGTATTTCTGAGATAAAGAAGTAAAAATTAGTGTCTGAGGCACTTGAACATTTTGTTCTTATAATTCTATAGCTCTTTATTGATGAATGACATTTCTGACCTACCAAAAATAGGTCTGTGAGCATGAACTAGAGTATAAAACATATAGTAATTAAAAGTAAAGCATTATCTTATATAAGTGATGCTTTGTAACTTTTTCTTTTAGAGTTTTATAATCACAGTAGGAAAAATGATAATCAGATTAAAAGTGAAAAGTCCTTCCATGTAAAACTTGATGTTCCACAAAGAAGCTGAGGTGAACAGGGTCTGAAAGTTCTAGTGGAAAGAAAGGAGGAATGGTCAGTCGACACCGTGAAGAGCTGCAGAGTTGTACCTGCAGGTGGCTTTCTGGCTGGTTCCCTGGGCAACTCTGGTATCAGAAGCACTGAGGGAGGGACTTCCCTGGTGGTCCTAGGGTTGAGACTGTGTCTTGCAATGCACAGGACTTGGATTCAGTCCCTGGTTGGGGAACTCGGATGCCACGTGCCACAGAGCCACCAAGACCCAACACAGCTAAATTAAATAAATAAATTTTTTTTTTTTTAAAAAAAGCACTGAAGGGAGTCTGGCATTATATTGCAGGGTTGACACTCCAAAACCTGCCTGGGCTGTGAAAATGATTTTGGAGACATTAGGCCTCTTCTAGGGGCTTCCCAGTTGGCACTAATGGTAAAGAACCTGCCTGCAGATACAGGAGACAAAAGAGATGTGGGTTCGATCCCTGGGTTGGGAAGATTCTCTGAAGGAGGGCGTGGCAACCCACTCCAGTATTCTTGCCTACGAAATCTCATGGACAGAGGAGCCTGGTAGGCTGTGGTCCATAGGGTTGCAAAGAGTCAGACTCGACTGAAGCAACTCAGCACGCATGTGTGCACTCAGTATCACTTGTGGTCTTATTTGTGGTCTGTAATAAATGTCATAAATAGAAAGTATCATGTCTTTTCTTCCTCCTATTTTTGCTTCTCAGAATGCACACTAGATTGTTGCATGAAAGTATTTTTATTTTGATAGATTTATATCATGTGGGATTCTAAAAAAAAGTTTTAATATATCCAGTAATTTAAAAATGCATCCTTGGGAGTTCTGTGGTGGTCCAGTGGTTAAGACTTTGCCTTACAATGGAGGGGGTGTGGGTTCGATCCCTGGTCAGTTAGCTCAGATACCATATGCCTTATGGCCAAAAAAACAAAACATAAAAAACAAGCAATATTGTAACAAACTCAATAAAGACTTTAAAAATAGTCCACATGAAAAAAATCTTTTAGAAAATAAAGAAATAGAAATGCTTCTTAAAGGAATCTCAAAATACCTTCCTAACTGTTGTGCTCTTAGTAATTCAGGGATAGCTTTTGAAACTGCCTGCATTGCCGGAGTCATCATCTGCTATTGGATGCCTGTTGGTTCTTTTATTTGTTTAATTAGCTCTTTTATATACTTCAATCATTTATTTTGTATGTGGTCATTAAAGAGAAGCCCGTAAAACCTGGGCTTGGAATATAACACTTCTGTTTGACCTTACTATGATTAAGGCCTTCTGCTCTCCTTTTACATTTGATGGAATTTAGACAGATTTTCGGGGCTTCCCTGGTGGCTCAGTGGTAAAGAATCCACCTGCCAGTGCAGGAGATGTGTGTTTGATCTCTGGTCTGGGAAGATCCCCTGAAGAAGAAAATGGCAACCCACTCTATATTCTTGCCTGGAGAATCCCATGGACAGAGGAGACTGGCGGGCTACAGTCCACGGGGTTGCAAAGAGCTGGACACGACTTAGGGACTAAACAACAACCACCACCACCTTTATACTTGCTGTCTGTGGTTAAATATGTCCTTGCAAAAGTTGTCAAAGCAAGAACACTGAGCTTGTAAATGAAATGGTTATAGAAGAACTAGCGCAGTTAGGTTTACCTCCCTGTTTGTTATTGTTTTCTTTCAAGGTTATTGACCAAGTTTTAAAAGAATTGTCGTTTTCTGTTATTGTGTACAGTTAATAGCCTGCTTATTTTTGTCAAATAGAAAAGCAATAGCCGTCTCTTTTTTGCCTCTATTTTTAGCTATTTCGTGCAGTGGAGAGTACTTGAAGGGAGCAAGGATTCCCTGCGATTCCTGCCTGCAACTGGGCAAACACTTATTCCCCTCTCAGGTAAGTCAACTGCTTTGTTTTGATCCATTCTGAGCAGAAGATATTGATTCTCTCTGAAACCCATGTCAGTATGGCACTAAGACAGAGAGACAGAGGTTTCAGATACTTTGCTATCTGGCAAAAAAAAAAAAAAGGCATTCTGCTATTGAGGTCCTGCAGGACCAAAAATATTGATAAGAGTAATGATGACTTCCTTTCCCAGGGGTTTCCATGTTGTTGTTGACATGTCTTCTGGCAGTTACAGTCTTTTAAGGGCTGTGTCATATTAATAGTTACTAGTAATCTCCCTCATATCTGGAAGTACATGAATTTGAAGACAAAATGAAATGAATGAACAGTGAGAAGCACTATGTACTTGGGGAATGAGGTGCTGCTTTCTGGCTGGCCTAATGCTGTGGGGCTAGTAGCAAGTACCCTGGGGTTTGGGACACAGAGATCTCTGTGGGACAGCCTCCCACAGGAAGTCACGTCTAGAGGGCAGAACCTCGATGCCACCCAGGGGACAGGCCGAGAGGGTGGGGCAGGTATTGGAGGATGGAATGTTTGTGTCCATCCTGGGAAAGACTGAAACCAAAAGGAGAAGAGGGCGGCAGAGGATGAGATGGTTGGATGGCGTCACTGACTCAATGGACATGAGTTTGAGAAAGCTCCAGGAGATGGTGAAGGACAGGGAAGCCTGGCGTGCTGCAGTCCATTGGGTTGCAGAGTCAGACATGACTGAGCAACTGAAGAATAACACAACAACATAAAGGACATTGCTGGGTGCTTTGTCCCACGTCCACACCACTACCAGATTCCTTCCTGATGGTGAGCGTGGAAGCTTCCTGTATCCAGACACATCTTCTCATGACGGAGCTGAGGAAGTGGCTGAGCAGAGGTCAGTGTCTAGGGGCTTCCTCCGCTTTGACAGAGGGACTGAGATCCCAGCGTCACCAAATGAGGTTGGGGATATTTAGGAAAGAGAGGCAGCTCTCTGGTTAACACAGGTCTGCAGGGACCTGACAGGTGGTGAAAGCAACCCTTATGAAATCACTAAGTTTGAGCCTTGGTGTCCATGTCTCCGAGTGACCACGTGCTTTGGTTTCATTGCCAGCCTTCCTCCAGCCTCTTTGCCAGCATTCATATGTAACACACCTTTTTACCTGGACAGCATACCACGCACTTTATAGTTGTTTATTATTGCATCATGCAGAACTTTATTGGGTAGATGGTGTTGGCCTCCAGCAGTCTCAGCATCTAACTCAGGCTGACAGATAAGAATCAGCTCCTGCCTAGTGGAATTCTACAATGTGTGGAAAGAGAGATTCAAGAAAAAGCCAACAACACGTATCAGTGATCTACCCTGAAATCCATCAATGTTATCACCATGTCACCTTATCCCAGATGTGAGAAACTCTGACATGAAAGCCTTGGGCTCCTTTTGGCTGGAGGAAACTCAGTGTCTCCTGTTCCCAGCCCCCAGGTCATAGAAAGGCACCTGCTCACAGGTGGGTTTTATGGAGGTTGCCTCCAACAGAGCCAGTCTTCCCAACTCCACTTGTTCTAGGAACCCACCCCTCTTGATTTGCACTCAAGTGCAGAGTTTTCTGGAATATGAGACTTTCAAGTGCTAAAAGCAGGACAAGTCCCCAGCAACAAGGGGCGTCTTCATCCCTCTTATGATTCCCTGTACCATCCCTCTCCCCTCCACCCAACAGCTGGCTCCTGAGAGTAAGGGAATTGGCCGCCCAGGTGACGCAAGTGGTAAACAACCTGCCTGCCAGTGCAGGAGACAGAAGAGATGTGGATTTGATCCCTGGGTCGGAAGATCCCCTGGAGGAGGAAATGGCCGTACCCTTTAGTATTCTTGCCTGGAGAATCCCATGGAGGAGCCTGGAGGGCTGCAGTCCATAGAGTTGCAAAGAGTCAGACACGACTGAACACACATGCACAGTAACCAGGAAAGTACTGGGCATGGGAGGCGGAGTAGACACAGGTGTAACAGCTCCTCCGCTTACCGGCCCTGCCAGTGGCTTTCACCTCAAGCCTCAGTTACCTACATCACAAGTAAGAATACAGACACACTCCTAAGGATTTGGGGAAGGTCACATGGCAGCCACGGGAAGTGTCAGGGCAAGTGTAGGCCTGGAAGAGTAGGGCCATTCTTCCTGCCTCCTGGATAGGCTGCCTGGAGGAGATAGTGAGTTACCTTCACAGACATCATTGTCTTTAGCTTTGTCAGTATTACTGTTTGGCCAGATCTTACATTGGGGAGATGAGAAAGGAGTCAACCCTGTCAGTCATTAACACAGTGTCGCCAGGTTGTAAGCTCTGGCTCTGGGCCCCTGTGTCTAATTCTCAAATAATGCCAAGTCATTGTGTGTTGCTGCTGCTGCTGCTAAGTCGCTTCAGTCGTGTCTGACTCTGTGCGACCCCATAGAAGGCAGCCGACCAGGCTCCCCCGTCCCTGGGATTCTCCAGGCAAGAACACTGGAGTGGGTTGCTATTTCCTTCTCCAATGCATGAAAGTGAAAAGTGAAAGTGAAGTCGCTCGGTCGTGTCTGACTCTTCACGACCCCATGGACTGCAGCCCACCAGGCTCCTCCATCCGTGGGATTTTCCAGGCAAGAGTACTGGAGTGGGGTGCCATTGCCTTCTCCCATTGTGTGCTAGTTACTTTAAATTGTTTTTGTATCAGTTTTCTCTTAGCTAAGCTAGAAACAGACAAAAAGTACTCTAGAGATTGCTATGAAAAGCATAGTTTCTGTGTTATTGTACAAATGTTTTCAGTTGTTTTAGGCTATTTTCACTTGTAAAGTTTGTTAAAACTTTGTTCTTTTCTGAGTTTACAAGTGCCAAATAAGTCACCTTATGAAGAATATGTATTATTATTGTCATTAACATTTCTCACCACTCCTCGATGGGTTCATTTAAGATTATTACGTTTTAAAAGTACAAGATGGGTCTTTTTTTTTTTTTTTGAAAGTGGTCCCTTCTTTAAGGAAACTAAAAGAGAAAAGGCAGGCATAAAATGACCTTATCATGTTCTTTGGGTCAAACTGTTGAGTGTTTTCAGCCTAGAAGCTCAGTGCTCCTGTGTAATGTGTATGTGAGTCACTTTTCTGGGGACACACAGCCACCAACCTTTGTGCATTATTCATGTGATTGAATTTCAGGAAGTAAGTTATAATGTTCCCTTTGGTTGTAGTTGCTTGTTATCTTAATCAAACTTAAGTAATTGATAAAGTCAGTCTTCTCCCAGAAAGTCACCTTTTTCAAAACCTCTCGGGATGGAGTTTCGTTCCTTTAGAGCATGAATGCTGGGGACTTGAGATTGCTGGCAGCAGAAACAACCTTGCACGCTTGTTTGTGTGTTAAATGGCCCTGACCGGGCATACCTGCTAGCTTTCCACATCGCTTCTTCTCCATCTCAGTGTCTCACGAAGCTGGTCATCTGCAGAAAGGAATCTAGTTCTTGTCCATGACTCATCTACCTTTCATTCCCTCATCTCTGACTTCTGCCTTTTCCCACATCAGCTCTCTGCCAGGCGAGTGACTCCGACCAAGCTCAGGTTACACCAGGCCTGTCGGGTGGCTCCTTGAAACTGGCAAGGCTGACCTTGAGCAGGTCTACTGGGGCCAGGGAGAGCCGGCCACCAACAAGAACCTGACCTGGCTCACTGCCTTTTAGAAAAGAAGAGGGAGATGGGGAGAACCTCTGGAAATAGCAGCTGGGATTTCAGTTGTTTTATTCCTCTCATAAAAATTGTATAGACTTTTGGAAGAATAGAAATAGGGATATTCCCCTCTCCAAAATAAAACTCTAGGACTTCCCTGGTGGCCCAGTGCTTGAGACGTCACCTTCCAATGCAGTGGGTGCAAGTTCCATCCCTGGTCAGGGAGCTAAGATCCCCCATGCCTTGTGGCCAAAATAAAAAACATAAAACAGGAGCAATATGGTAACAAATTCAATAACTACTTTAAAAATGGTCCACATAAAAAAATCTTAAAAATATATATATAAATAAATAAAGTTTATTTATATAAACTTTATTTATAAAGTTTATATATATAAAGTTTATTAAAAAATCCTCTATTTGTGAGGATTTAGCACACATTTCGGAGAAGGCAATGGCACCCCACTCCAGTACTCTTGCCTGGAAAATCCCATGGACGGAGGAGCTTGGTGGGCTGCAGTCCATGGGGTCACAAAGAGTCAGACACGACTGAGCGACTTCACTTTCACTTTTCACTTTCATGCATTGGAGAAGAAAATGGCAACCCACTCCAGTGTTCTTGCCTGGAGAATCCCAGGGAAGGGGGAGCCTGGTGGGCTGCTGTCTGTGGGGTCGCACAGAGTCAGAAATGACTGAAGCAACTTAGCAGCAGCAGCACACATTTATTATGAAATTCAAGAAGCCACTATTGATTGCAATTTAAATTATTAAATTACCAATTAAGTGATTTGGCATACTTAAAATGCTCTTTTCTTAAATGAAAGACATATTCTGTAGGTTGCTGTGTGTATAGTTTGTTGTTCATTATTAATGTCTGTTACATTGTAAGTCAGTTCATTGTCAATGTAGTTTTTTTCTGCAAGGAGTAGCAGAAAAGTTAAGGCTGTTGTCTATGGAAGGCCTACTCTGGAGCGGGGGTCACAGCCCCCCTGCAGTCTTCACATGTCCTGTAGATTAGTCTTTGTGGTTTAGACAATGGCACAAGAATCAAAGAGGTTAACCTCATACAGAGGGTGACCATGTGACCAGACACACGCTGGGTATAACACCCAGGTCCACCTTGACTCTTTTGTCAGACCCCAGAACTGAATATCATTGCTTACTGATAGAGTCATAAATGGAATGGGAAGATTGGTTGAGGAAAATTGGGCTATGGGGAAAGGGGTGGGAAAGTTTCCAGAGAACACAGCTGCCTGGTGGAATATTATGAGACCTTAGAAGCCAGAGGCTTCCCTGGAGGCTCAGTGGTAAAGAATTCACCTGCAGTGCAGAAGATGCAGGTTCAATCCCTGGATTGAGAAGATCCCCTGGAGTAGGAAATGGCAACCCACTTCAGTATTCTTACCTGAAAAATTCCATGGACAAAGGACCCTGGCATGGGCTACATTCCATGGGGTTACAAAAGGGTCAGAGATTACTGAATGACTGAGCATACATGCTGGAAACCAGGCCAAGTTCTCAATGAATAACAAAAGGGAAGAGGCCAAAAAGTCAAGTGATAAAGAGGGCATCAGAGCAGGTGCATGAGAGAGAGAGGAAGACACCTTCAGAGTGATCAGACCCTCCTGTCTGGTCTGTTCTCCAGCCTGCTGGGTGTCTGCTGCATCACTGTGATTGAGAAAGCATTTGTGTGTTTTGAATACTGACATTCAAAACCACATGACACTGCTCAGGACTGTGTGATCCTTGAGCACTGGAGTATCCTCTCCACGCTGGTCTCTCTTCAGTAGCCCAATGCTGTGGTCTCAGTGGGTGTGTGTCCCTCCCCAGATTCCTACGCTGAACTCTGGGTGGCTCCTGTGATGGTGTTAGGAGCTGGAGCCTCCAGGCAGTGCTGGAGTCCTGAGGGTGGGGCCCTCCTGAATGAGATTAGTGCCCTCTACAGAGAACGCTCCAAGGAGAAGCCCCACCACTTCTGCCATGTGAGGACACAGTGGGGAGGCTGCAGCCAAGAAGAGATCCCCACCGGAACACAACCATGCTGGCCCCATGATCCTGGATGTCCAGCCTCCACAACTATGGGAAATAAACATTTGTTGTTCATAAGCCACCCAGTCTATGGCATTTGATATATATATAATATATACATATTATATATATAGTAGCCAAAACATAAGTAAGACACCTAGGATAAAGGTAGTTGCTATATAATACAGGGAGCCCAGCCTGCCACTCTGATGGCCTAGAGGTGTGGGGTAGGGGGAGGGGAGGGAAGCTTAACAGGGAGGGGATACATATGTATAATTATGTCTCAATCACATTGCTGTACAGCAGAAAACAACACAACACTGTAAAGTAATTTTCCTCCAATTAAAAACTAAATTTAAATGGATAAGAAAGCTATGGTACATATACACAATGGAGTATTACTCAGCCATTAAAAAGAAAACATTTGAATCAGTTCTAATGAGGTGGATGAAACTGGAGCCTATTATACAGAGTGAAGTAAGCCAGAAGGAAAAACACCAATACAGTATACTAACGCGTATATATGGAATTTAGAAAGATGGTAACAATAACCCTATGTACGAGACAGCAAAAGAGACACTGATGTATAGAACAGTCTTATGGACTCTATGGGAGAGGGAGAGGGTGGGAAGATTTGGGAGAATGGCATTGAAACATGTAAAATATCATGTATGAAACGAGATGCCAGTCCAGGTTCGATGCATGATACTGGATGCTTGGGGCTAGTGCACTGGGACGACCCAGAGGGATGGTATGGGGAGGGAGGAGGGAGGAGGGTTCAGGATGGGGAACACATGTATACCTGTGGCGGATTCATTTTGATATTTGGCAAAACTAATACAATTATGTAAAGCTTAAAAATTAAAAAAAAAAGATGTAGTTAGATATTCATTTCTGTTATTTTGTTAGGTACTGGGTTCACAGATAAAACAGAAAACCTGAAAATCCTCCTAATCTGAGTTTCTTCTTTGGGGACTTCCTCCTATTTGGCAGAGGAGGTGAAATTCTTTCTTGCACCTGGTCTTTTTTGGGTGTTTGGACAGACTTACTCTTGTAGGTTCATCCGAGCCTAAGATGTTGGATCTCTTGCTTTTACTTGAGTCTCATGGGCCTGATGCTCCGAAAGACAGACTTAGAGCTGGGCTCAGCAACATCCTTTGTCAAAGAGAAGCAGCTTTGACTAGGACAGTCAGTGGAAGGACCCTCCTCTGGACCAACAGAACTCATGGTTCTTTACCCCATGTGCACACAGAGGCATCAAACCTTGCCTCCCTGTGTCCCGAGCATTGGTATTGTCATCTCTTTGTCACCAAACAGCTCCATTCCTAACTTTGCCATTTGCTTGTCAGCTTGCCTTAGTCTTTGCTCTCAGACCAGTCCACTTAGTAAGCAGAAAATTCTGAAGCCCTGTTTTCTTCTTGTTACTTCCTGCTCCAAAATCCTGTTTCTTTCTGGTTGTTGTTGTTTAGTCACTAAGTCATATCTGACTCTTTTGCCACCCCATGGACCCTAACCTGCCGGCTCCCCTGTCCATGGGATTTTCCAGGCAATAATACAGGAGAGGGTTGCCATTTCCTCCTCCAGCGGATCTTCCCAACCCAGAGATCAAACCCAAATCGCCTGCATTGGCAGGTGGATTCTTTGCCGCTGAGTCACCAGGGAAGCCCTTCTTTCTGGTTACCTTTCTGGTTACCTCTGACGTTACCTATAAATGTCAGAGTGAAAGTGAAAATCCCTCAGTCGTGTCTAATTTTTTGTAACCCGATGGACTGTAGCCTGTCAGGCTCCTCTGTCCATGGAATTCTCCAGGCAAGAATACTGGAGTGGGTAGCCTATCCCTTCTCCAGGGGATCTTCCCAACCCAGAAGTCGAACTGGGGTCTCCTGCATTGCAGGCAGATTCTTCACCAGCTGAGCTACCAGGAAGCTTGGTAATTAAAGCCACTTCTCAACCGGGCTACCCACCTTCATCTAAAGTCAATGTCCATCTCTCTCCTCCTGTTCCCCACACATTTTGCTCATCAGAGTTTGTGAGCTTTTCCTTGCCTGGAATTCCTTATCAATTCCTGTCTCCCAGAGTCTGGGAATTACTTTGAGGCCCATTGTAAAACTTACTTTTTCCATTAAAAAAAAAAAAAAAAAAGAGGCTTTTGAGCAAAATCCAAGAATTTTTGCCAGTCATTCATTCAAATTTTTTCACAATTAAATATATACCAGGTACATTTATGAGTAGTCTTGAAATTATTTTTTTGCTTGAAGTATTTATATGATTCTCAAGTTCCATGGCAAATTGATATAAAATTTGTCCCTTAATGCAAAGACTTCCCAAGCTGTAAGAAAGTGAAAAACAAGTAAATCAGAAAGAGAAAAACAAATATCATGTATTAACACATATGTATGGAATCTATAAAGATAATGCTGATGAAACAATTTGCAGGGCAGCAATGGAGACGCGGACATGGAGAAGAGACTTGTGGACACGGCGGGCAGGGAAGGAGAGGGTGGAACAAATTGAGAGAGTAGCATGGAAACTTAGACATTACCATATGTAAAATAGATAGCCAGTGGGAAATCGCTGTGTGACTCGGGGAGCTCAAACCAGTGGCTGAGACAACCTGGAGGGGTGAGATGGGGTGGGAGGTGGAAGGGAGATTCAAGAGCCAGGGGACATAGGTATATCTATGGGTGATTCATGTTGATATATGGCAGAGAACAACACAATATTGTAAAGCAATTATCCTTCAATTAAAAATAAATAACACTGCCCAGGCTCTCAGTTGTTTGCTGTTTATTAAGAGCAGTGCCATACAAGCCACCCCTGGTGTCCACATGGCACACCGGGAGGACGTGGGCTGGGGCTGAAATCCGAGAAGAGACTGCAGGTTGTTTTTGCTGCATTAGTGGAGTTCTGTGTCCTGATGAACTTCCTGGAGAGGGAAGAAGCTATTTATCAACCCAGGAAGCCTGCTATGAAAATAACAATTTTATTCACCAACACAAAATGGAAAGCAATTGTCAGTTCTTAAATGTCCATAATAGACTGACATCTAAATAGACATGTGGAAACACAATCAAGAGAAAGATTACAGCATCTCCTCTGAGAGGTAAAACAGACCCACTGATAGCAAGAAGCTCAAGTAGAAACTGGATCAAGATCCCACTCACTGTGGGGCCCGGATCAGCGTTCCTCTCCTGTATGGAGGCCCTTCTTATCTCTAAATCTGCTTCTATTCACAACTTATATTCCGTGTACTCATGGTGCCTCAATCTGTGAGTGCAGGCAGGTCCTTTTCTCATTCTTTGAGGACGTGTTGTTATTGTTGCTTTGCTGTTAAGTCTCGTCTGACTCTTTGCCACCCCTGTAGGCCACCAGGCTCCTGTATCCATGGGATTTCCCAGGTGAGAATACTGGAATGAGTTGCCATTTCTTCCTCCAGGGATCTTCCCAACCCAGGGATCAAACCCATGTCTCTTGCATTGGCAGGCAGATTCTTTTACCATTGAGCCACCAGGGATGCCCACCTGAGGACATAAGAGTGCTTATTGATCTGGTTTGTGTTACAGGAAGTTGCCTCTACTAGTTTCTCATAGATTATAAGAGGTGTAAGGGTGGGAATTCTGTGTTAACTCAGTGTGTCTTTAGAACCCAGCACAGCCTCTAACATGATAGAGGCCTGAGAACAGTTTGTGGGCTTTAACGGAACTAAGGATGTTCTGCACGTGTAGAGGGTGGTTGTAGGTTTCTCGTCTGCTGCTGTGCGAATGTGACGTGTCTGCAGATATAGGCCGTGGCCACGTGGGGGTTAGCAGGGCCAGCGGCCCAGGACCTATGTCTGTTATGTAACGTGCCGCATTCTGCTTTTGTGCAGCTGTTTATTCCTCGCTGCATTCCTTGAGCGCTGCTGGTTTGCACACATGGCGTTGGTGTCCGTCAGTTGTGTACAGGGCTCACTTCACTGCGGGACATGCCGCCCATCTAAGGTGGCCTCCAGGAGTGAGAGTGGAGTCTGGTGCCTCATTTGGGGCCTTGAAGAGCAGCTCTTTTATTCTAAACATTCTTCAGTCACTAAGCATTCGAGGAAGAGATACTCAGTACGATTGAGAAAAACTATATAAACCCGTGACCTTAAATCTCCCATTAAGAAGCAGGAATTGAAGAAGACACTTTATGCCAGCTCTGCAGCATTTTAGGGTTTCTCATTGTACTATATTAATGACACTTGACATTATGTGTGTTTGCAGTGTGTCTTATTAATCTTAAGTACGACTATGTTTCAGAGCACTTTTTTATAATTAGACATTTGCATCCAATCGATCTCTTATTTTTAGTGCTATTGAAACCCACTTTGGAAGTGCTACGTGAAGTGTTCTTAAATTTTAAACTAATAAGTAGTGACTTTATTGGCACTTAGCCATGTCTGTGAGTAGGACGGCCGTGTGGTTCTGAGGGTATGTCGTGGAGAGTGCGACTTCTGTTTTCTGCTTGTGCCTTGTTGCCGTGATGTATACAAACGGCCTCCAGATTCCAGTCTCCTCCCAGGTCAGTAAGGTGATGATCTTACCAAGGACCAAAGAGAGTGAAGTTCTCGAACGCGTTTTGGAGCCAGAGCATTTCGCAGTGAAGACACGGGCTTGCTAATGGATGGAAAGCTGCAGAGTGTAAGGAAGTATGTGACGTGGCACAAGTAGGAGACTGTGGAGCTGGGGCTGTGCCTGGCATCTACCCAGCACTTCCCAGCGGCCAGGCGTGGTGCTAAGTCCCTCGTATGCATCACCTCCTAAGGTTCTCACAGCACATAGTTGTTGAACAAAGCAGGTAGATTCCAACCCTGGTTTGGCTGCAGATTCATCCTTCTCTCTCGATTGTGCTCACTTGTGTCCAACTCTTTGCAACCCCATGGACTGTAGCCCGCCAGGCTCCTCTGTCCATTGGATTCTCCAGGCAAGAATACTGGAGTGGGTTGCCGTTTCCTTCTCCAGGGGATCTTCCCAACCCAGTGATCAAACCCACGTCTTCTATATTGGCAGGGGAATTCTTTACCACTGTGCTACCTGAGAAGCCCCATCCTTACCAACGTGCCAAAGTGTGTCACGTGTGATGTTTTTGCTGTGCTCGGTGTTTCTCAGACTTTGGAAGCAAATGTGTTTTTCCTTCTTAGGAAGCATATTCTTTTAGCAGATTAGATGTACTGAAGGCTTCTCTGACCACAGAATCCCCTTCAGTCGAGTTTATCATGTGGTAGCCCTGAAGACACAGTGCTGTCCCTCAGCTCTGTCCTCACTGTAGGGCCAGAATGCCGCTCCTGTCCCCCACCAGGGATACGAGCCATGGGCTTTGTTCCCAGCCCTCTGACTGCAGGCTCCTGATCAGCAGTAGCCATTTGCTTTCTTCATACAGACTTACACATTTTACCAAGCACTTTCACTTCATCCGCTTGGCGATGGGGGAACTGTTATCCTAGCATTTCGAATGAGGAGGCAGACGCCTGAGAGACAGTGACACTTCAGAGTAGCCTGTCTCACGCAGAAAGAGCCAGGATACAAGCCCTTCTGTCTCCTGCTCCATCCTGGCTCCAAGACCAGACCTCAGACCTCTGCTGAGACCAGCACCTCCTGAGTCCATCGTAGAATGACTTCACCTTCGTCAGTGGTTTTCGAACTCTGTTTCTTCAAGTACTGGGAATATGAGGCTCTGCTCCAGCCCAGACCCTCTGCGTCTGCCTGTGTTACATATTGATGCCCCAGTGATCTCAGCTTGAGGAAAGCTGCAGCTGAAAACTGCCTCAAAGACAGCTGAGTCCCAAAGTTCTTACTACACCCAAAGTTCTGGTCTCTAGGAGCCAGTGCCAATTTTTTGAAATATCAATGAAGTTGATATAAACATGAATAAATTATCAATAGTAAAATGTTGGGCTTCCCTGGTGTCTCAGACAGTAAAGAATCTGCCTGCCGGTGCAGGGGACATAAAAGACACAGATTTGATCCCTGGGTCAGGAAGATCCCCTGGAGGAGGACATGGTAACCCACTCTAGTATTCTTGCTTGGAAAATCCCATGGATAGAGGAGCCTGGCAGGCTACAGTCCATGGGGTTGAAAAGGGTGGAACATGACTGAGCAATTAACACTTTCACTTTCACTTGCTTTATACCTGGTAGAGTATGCTAGGATTACAAATAATTTCATAATTAATAGTAAGGGATAATCACAACTTTCTGTTATTCCATTAAAACGTTTTGCCTGCATATGTATGTTCAGAGTCTGTATGAAAGGCCAGATTTTCTCACCTCCCCAGGGTCACTCCATGGCTGTCTTCATTATTTTACTCACTTGCTGTATTCCCAGTCCCTTCAGGGCCCAAATGATGCTTTCAAGTCATATATCTAGTTTAGAACTCCTCTAATAAAATGACATTTCCAGACAGAATGTGCCATCCTTCACAGTTCACTTTTGAATTCGATGAAATGGTCCCCTTTCTTTCCATAATGCATTGTGTCCTCTTTAGTCTTAGAAGAGATTTGAGGAGAGGGACTATATATACTTCTTTTTATAGGGCTTCCCTGATGGCTCAGACAATAAAGAATCTGCCTGCAATGAGGAGACCTGGATTTGATCCTTGGGTCAGGAAGATCCCCTGGAGAAGGAAGGCAACTCACTCCAGTATTCTTGCCTAGAGAATTCCTCGGACAGAGGAGCCTGGCAGGCAGGCTACAGTCCATGGAGTCGCAAAGAGTCAGACCTGACTGAGCCACTAACATATTCATTTTCATGAATACAAACACTTACTTTAATAAACCAATTTCTATTTCTCCCATTTCTCAGATTTTAGAAAGGTTTAAACATGATTCTCTCTTGATTGCGTGCACTGAAATTTGTGTGGAAGTTTCGAGAACACTGAAGCCAGTTCTGAGTTAGGCCCTCGTCCTTGGCCAGCCCCCTCCTTGGAGTGTGAGGAGGGGCTGCAGGAGGGGAAGTGATATTTTGTCCCCAGAACCATGAAGGACAGATTTTTTGGCCTTCACGCTAGGTCTTGGATCAGAGGGCTCCCAAGGTGAAACCCAGGCACGTCCACTCGCTGCCTTGTAAATTTGATTGCTTGTAAATCTGTGACATTTTCCCTTGTAACAACAGTTTTATCTTCTCATGGACATAAATACTGTCTCTGATAGCGGCGGAGTCTGGTGCCATGAATATTCCTTTAGCAATGGTGAAAACTCTGTAATAAAGCTCTGAGGTTTTAGGATGACAATGAAATGCTCCAACAAAGGGCAAGGACAAGCTGAAGTAAAACCTTCACAGACGAGTGGTTTTATTTCACATCAACTCTCTGGTTCCGATGCTGCCATCGGAGGCTGCCTCCCTGCCTTGTCCCCGTGAAGCTGGGGGCTTCAGCAGGCAAGGATTGTGAAGGATTTCATCACTTGAAGGTCATTGGTGGCTAAGCTGTGATTTCTGCAGTTCTGAGAACTTAGAGATCTCTCTCAACCTGGTCCTTTGTGTAGGGCATGTATTTAGTTGTTTAAGGGTTATATTTGACTGCTGCCTCCCTCGGCAGTGGTGCTGAAAACATGGTGTCTTAGATTCACAGTCATTTAGTTTTGTGACTTGATTTACTTTGGGGTGTCTTGATTTTATGGTTTTACCCTTCCTCAAAAAAGACATAGTAGAATCTGAGCTCAAAGCCATAATCTTCTACTACTCAAGATACATTTCTTTCCCTGGTCATTTTTATTTTTATTAGCACTTGTGATCACACTTGGCAGTTATTCTATTTGGTGTGATAAATGGATTACAACCAAAATAAGAACCAAAATAACTGTGTTACCTTGAAAAGACACTCGCTTGGAGCAACACTGTAAACCTGCTAACATTGTAATGATATGACACAGCGTTAGAGAAACAGGTGTAATATGGAGACATTGATAATAACTTTTACTTCTGAATGAAAGTTATTCATTTTAAAAGTCACATGGCCCTTATTTATTTTTAGATCAGGAGATCATCTTTTAGAAAAAAAATATATTTCATAAAAGTAAAATACTATTGAAACAATTTTTTTTTACTTTAGAAACGTAACATTTCTAAAATTGTGATTGATCTTTTAGAAATTTTTGTTTGTTATACCTGATGTATGATTCTGACCTTTTCCCAAAATGTGTCACAGTTTAGCAAGATTCAGCTGCAGTGAACTTGTTTTGTTCAAAAGAAAGGCTGAGGTCTGTGCACACTCTTAGAAAGTCAGTGTTTTCCTCTCATCATTTATGTAAGGTTGACTTGAGTTCTTCCTCACATGGCCTAGCAGAGGACATGGCCTGATTTGAAAAACATTAACAATACTAACAACAGCTGTGCATTCTGCCTCCTTTTAAGGCTCTACCTGGATTTTCTCACTTGATCCACACCATGTGGTTCAGATCCCTGTATCAGGAGGAAAATGAGACACACAGGTCCTGTCCCCATGGGACTGCTTTCCCCTTGGGTCCATGACTGTAGGTCTGGTTGGACCCTTGTCCCGCAAGTAAACACTGCTTTTGGGTGGACCTCTGCAGAGGGTTAGAGCAGCGCCCGTCTAGAAGTGAGCTCCAGAAGAGAAGAGAGAGGGGTATTTTCATACTCACCTCTTTCATACTCACCTCTCCAGCCAGAACTGCCAGTGAAACAAAGCAAGTGGAGGCCTTTCTTTCTAGCACCATCCCTCATGGAGACGCCCTAGGTCAGGGATTGCTGATGGCCTACGTCAGGTCACGGGCATCCATACATCTTTTGGCAGTCGGGGTGTAAGCGGACCCGCATCCTCTCTGCTCCCTCCTTCTCATGACCACTTGGCCGTTTGTCATGGCTCAGTTGTCCAGCTGGTGTGCATGGAGCCCCTGCTGGACAGTGGCCACCCATGCACTTGGTCTCCTTGAAGGCTGTTGGAAGGTCCTTCCTTTCAGCTCAGCCTGTCCTATCTCTGGGGACTCAGCATCAAGACTGGATAAGCAGGTGCTGTAAATCATAGCAGGAAGCAAAGGGAAATCTGTGGGTGACTTTGTCACCCCCACTGACCATCAGAGCACCCTCTCACGTTGTGTTATCCACACCCTGGAGAAGAGGAGCAATTGAAGCCTCGGCAGCTTCTAAGTATGAATGCTGTATGCATCCTCATAAGGATAAAAATCCTGCCAAAGTTACCATGGATGGTGACCCTGAAAAGCCAAAATGCAGATCTCTGTCTTGCCCTTGTGCTCGCTAGGTTTTAGGGATGTGTGATCTCTCCACAGCGAAGCGGTCTGTTACCATGGAAACGCACTTACTAGTCTCTAAGCCCTTCCGGGTAGTTCCAGGAACATTAACTCTCTACTAGTATTTTTAAAAATGTATCCAAGATTACTATCTGACTTTTGAATAGTTATAATGATTGAAAGTAAAGCATTCCTTTCAAATTACAGATAGACATGTCTCATCTGAGAAGTATTACATTCGATGTGATTAATAATCATACTTCATTCAGGCAGAGTAACCCCTGCCAGGACACTCACCTTCTCTTTGAAATCTCAACTTCCTAATGGAGGGGCTGTCCCTACTCAGACAGGATGATTAATTGTTCAAAATCTTCTCTGTGCAATGTCTGTATTCCTGCAAATTTCTTGGTTTAAACTGGGAATAGCATCTAAAGGAATGTGCAGAACTATTCAAGGTTATACATTAATAGTAGTGTTAATTGTGATATACTTAAATATTTTAATATAGCTTTTAAAATGAATATTTAATAAGTTTAAAAAATTAAACACAAATAATTTTGAGTATTTAAATGTTTTTCAAACTCTGAGAAAAGTGTGTAATTTTATCATATTTATTTATATGTGATTTTTCTATCATGTAGTATATGGTATTACATGGAGGAGGGACTAATGAAGGCTGTGTGTTTTACATGGTTATTTTCATTTTTAAAAATTTTGTTGATTTCTGTCCACCCCTTCATTCTCTTTCCTGCTTGCTGATCGTTCAAAAATGCCACTCCTTTGTTCAGTGTCCCAGTCATGTTTTGTGAATTTGTCCAGGCTTTCTGCCTCTACAGCGTGCTCCCACGATGCTGTCTGGCTAAACCTTTCCCTGCCCTAACCTCTGTCCCTTTCTCCCTTCTCTTCTCTTGTAACTCAGAGTCTAGGAAAATCTTTTGGAATTCAGGGAAGGTAAAAAGCCTCTCTCCTGGTTCTGTGTAGTACTCAATCACATACACATTCACAGACAGCATATTCCGAACTGACACTTCTTAATCTGGTGTTTTCTTAGTAACTTTGGAAAAAATAGTCACTAGTTCAATTGATGGGTACGGGTTGTAGTTTAGTTTCGTAAGATTGTTATTCCCTGTGAAGGTAGGTAGACGCCTTCACAGAGGGCAGTATGTAGGTGTCATATATTGATTCTGTTCTCTGTTGAGTGTATTTCACGTATTGTATTCATTTCCTAGGGCTGCCTAATGTAGTATGCAAGCGTGCCAAGTCACTTTAGTCATGTAACTCTGTGACCCCATAGCCTGTAGTCTGCCAGGCTCCTGTGTCTATGGGATTTTTCAGGCAAGAATACTGGAGTGAGTTGCCATTTCCTCCTCCAGGAGATCTTCCCAGCCTAGAAATTCAACTGTGTCTCTTACATCTCCTGCATTGGCTGGTGGGGTCTTTACCACTGGTGCCACCTGGGAAGCCCAATCAGTGTGGCTGCATTTAAAGTGGAGTCCTGAGCATTCCTGACGCAGCAGCTCCACTGAACACTCTGCTTGTTCATGACCTTGCGGGTCCACTTATTCCTAATTATACCAGCTTAACCTTGTTTAAAGAATAAATTAATTGTATCTAAACTTGTGCCAGCAATTGTTACTCCCAAATGGCAATGAAATCACTATAAACATCTTTCTAACCTTTTCACCAAGTGATAATTTCATTTTAATCCCAAAGTAGCCATGACTATAATGAGTATTTAGTCAGAATAAACCACAAGATATTATTAATTAGAGCTATATTGATTTCCAATCTAGGTATACTGACTTCCTCCAAAATCTAATATTTTCCATATTTTAGGAGTTGATTTCTCGATGGTGTGCTGCTGAACTTCAATTTAATCATGGTGGATTTATATTACCAGCAGCAAGATAGCCAGGTTCTAAATGGTATCTGGAGGTTCACCAGCGTTTGTATCTCTTGGTACCCATTTCCTTGATCCTGCAAGTCTGGGCCCACCAGCCAGGAGGCGAAGTAACTGTCTTAACAATCCCAGGCCACGTGTTTTATTTCCCCAGGGCAGACGCTACAGCAAAAAGCTGGAGTTTGCTAACTCAAATATATTCCATTTAAGTGGTCTTAGGCCCTGTATCTAAAACTTGAAAGGAAAGGAAACCTTTTGTATTAACATTGCTTAGTTATTTTCTAGACCAGCTCATCTTACTTTTCCTTTCTCTCAACAATGCTGGCTTCTTCACCAACGCTTTTCAAGAATGTGTTTACATGGAAGCAGAGTGAGAATAACAGAAGCAGATGGCAGATGACTTTGCCACTGCTTCAGTGGAACTCAGAGTGAGTTCCTCTGCCTCTGATCCACAGAACTGGGAAAAGATGACACGGAGCTGCAAAGGATATTCCCACAAATCCATTCACTTCTGTTTTAGAGTGAGTCTACAGCCTGCATGCTGCTAAGTGACTTCAGTCATGTCTGACCCTATGGACTGTGGCCCGCCAGGCTCCTCTGTTCATGGGATTCTCCATGTAAGAATACCGGAATGAGTTGCTATGCCCTCCTCCAGGGGATCCAACCCAAGGATCAAACCCACTTCTCTTAAACCTCCTGCGTTGGCAAGCAGGTTCTTTACTACTAGTACCACCTGGGAAGCCTGTATCTACAGTGTGTGTGTGTGTGTGTGTGTGTACTTAGTCATTCAGTCGTGTCCAACTCTTTGAGGCACTATGGACTGTAGCCCGCCAGCCTCCTCTGTTCATGGGGATTCTCCAGGCAAGAAAACTGGAGTGGGTTGCCATGCCCTCCTCCAGGGGATCTTCCCAACCCAAAGATCAAACCCAGTCTCCCGCATCGCAGGCGGATTCTTTACCATCTGACCAAGCCAGTTTCTTATTGTATAATTTGATTATAATACTAGAGGCTTACCGTGGTTTACATAATTTGATCTTCCATAAAATTATATATACTTCATGTCTGATTTTTGCTTCTGATTGTGTCTAAATTAACTAATTAACTAGTTTTATTTAAATTAAACTAGTTTAATAAATTTAATTTATTTAATTAAACTAGTTTTATTCCATAACTGAAACCATGTATTCTGGTTTAAAGCAGTTGGCTACTTTAAACCAGAATACATGGTTTCAGTTATGGAAAGAAATTTGGGCAAAGATGACTGTCATATTATCGACTGGATTTCTGTACTAGCAATTGTGTACAGAAAGAGAAGTCTGCCTTTGCTTTGCCTTTCCTGGGAGATGAGAGCCTCCTCGGATGGGTGCAGCCCAGAGCTGTAACCTGCAGAATCAGGTGCCCTGGGACAGGGAGGAGGGGATGGTTTCAAAGACTTTGGCCATTTTCATAAAATCGCTTCGGGCTGCATGTTACCTAAAGTTGGAAAACAAGTTTTGGTGCTGGATACACCTGGGTTTCATCACAGCTCTACTGCCTGATGGGTGGTTACTTTTCAGAATGTTTCATTTTTCCTGGATTCAGATGTCTTTTTCACCTCTGAATGTTCATGCAAACCTTAGGAACTTGACAGCTGCCCCAGCTTAAACAAATAGGAAATACTCTGTCGTAGCCCATGGAGTTGGAAGAAAGCTGATGCATTTGAATTCTACCCCCATGTACATGGTTCCACTCTGCATGAATTTCCGTTACATGTTTTAGCTGAATATAACCAGTTGCTTAAAGCCACAGCCCACATTTCAGTTACTACAGTATATTAGCTGTAGTTACATGAACTATAAACCTCATAGCTAGCTCTTCAGTCTGTAAATCTCTAAGTAAATAGCAGGGGGTCAGCTTGACCTATGACCAGTCACATCGCTTTATTTGGAGTCTGCCATTGATAAGTCACTGCACAGGTACTGGTCAGTTCACCCACAGACAGGAAGCATGGAGCTGTGCTTCCTCCTTGTTTTGAGGTGGTAACTTACGACATTTTATAAACATGGATACTTCCAAGAGAATTGGTCCAGACAGATGGACATGCAGCAGAGCCGTGAACATGATGATGCTGAAGTGAGAATCCCATCAGACGTCAGTAGAAGATGCTCTGACTGTAGGGAAGGTAACGCTGCCGCCAGCCCAGATGCCCCAGAGGTGCAGACAGAAGCCAAGCAAAGAGAGATGAGGAAAGTGACCGAGACAACAAGAATGAAGACGTCCCAGAGGAAATGACTTCACCAGAAATGTCACTTGAAAGGAATTCTCAGAGATATGCCGACTTTGGAAGCACAAAGGACTAAAGATTGGAAGCCGATCCAAACTTAGAAGAGTGACAGTTCTCCAGGTATGGAAAAGATGCTCACCCCTTTCATAAGCAGTGGGGTGAAATAAGGAAGGCAGGCCTGGATTATGCAAACTTCTCTAGATAAACTTACAAAGAAAGAAAGAGTTCTCAATGTGATTATGTTGCCAATTCAAATATGTTAAGTTACAGCATTCATTTCCCTGTACATTTATAACCAACAACAAAAGTTTTAAAGTTTTGGCCAAAAATTGTTAAAAGGGCAAAGAACCATCGTTTTTGCTGTTGATTATTGAGTACACATGCCTGGTTTCAGCCCTTTTGGTTCTTTTGACAGTCCTAACCTTGCAAATGAGTCTTTTCCAATGAGTCAGCTCTTCACATGAGGTGGCCAAAGTACTGGAGTTTCAGCTTCAGCATCATTCCCTCCAAAGAAATCCCAGGGCTGATCTCCTTCAGAATGGACTGGTTGGATCTCCTTGCAGTCCAAGGGACTCTCAAGAGTCTTCTCCAACACCACAGTTCAAAAGCATCAATTCTTTGGCGCTCAGCCTTCTTCACAGTCCAACTCTCTGATGCTGGGGGGTATTGGGGGCAGGAGGAGAAGGGGACGCCAGAGGATGAGATGGCTGGATGGCATCACTGACTCAATGGACTTGAGTCTGAGTGAACTCCGGGAGTTTGTGATGGACAGGGAGGCCTGGCGTGCTGCGATTCACGGGGTCGTAAAGAGTCGGACACGACTGAGTGACTGAACTGAACTAAACTGAACTGAACCTTGCAAAGCAAGGGACTATCTGTAGTGACAACTAGTCAAACCAACCCTGTTGCCATTTGGATTGCCTGTTACTGAAAATTGGTTCACACATTCATTTTAATATCATCAGTATCTGCAAGTATTTTCCTAGCCTTTTGAAGGCAGTTCATATCGTCAAAGACACCGTAGTGCTGCTAGAACTTCTCTGACTTTCTGTTATTTGTGACTTTTAATTTTCAAAGAGTCCAAAAGTTCATATTCAGAGACTTACATTTTAGTGATAATTTTAGCGAAATATTTTTGTACCATAAAATTTCTTTAGTGAAATATTTAGTAGTTTTAGGAAATATTTTTGTACTAAAAAAGTTTGTTTGTTTTCATTGTACAGGAGGGCCCCACTGGTATGCCCCATGGGCCAACCGCCAAGTCACTGGATCACACATAGTGCGTTGTACTGTCAGTTCCAGACTGATCACTAGATTTACGGTTTATATTTGCCATCTCTTGGGGGTTGAGAGGCAGTCTTGTTTGCTCATTAAATCAACAAGCAGTGGGGCTTCATTGTGTACTTTGTGGTATGCAGGCAGAATGTTTTGACTTTAAAATGTCTCAAATAATTAAAACTGTCTTGCATCATTCAACCTTGTAAAAAATACCTATAATTTAAAGGCTCCAAATTGTTTGCTTTTGAAAGATGTTAGTATCATGAATAATAGCAAGAGCCTCTGGGTTGTGTGAATGCGTCAGATCCAGTGCTATGGTCTGTGGAGGAGAAAGCACCCTTGATTACAGTTTTGGAGAAGGTCCCCTGTGCCCCCAGCATGCCTGTGATGTTGTGCCCGTCCTCACGGGGCCTCACACTGACAGCCTGCTGGGCCACATATGGGCACCAAAAGCCTTGGGCGGGGATGGTTTGTGCTTTTAAACATTGGTTTAATAGTGTTTAGGAAATTAAGCTGATTTAAACACAGAGTAAATCTGTGGGTGGAAAGAGTGACTTCTTTGTTGTCTTTTGCAACTTATAGCAAAGTGGTCATACAGCAAGGTGACTCATTGATTTTGTTCCTTTATGGATCTGTCCTTCTTATATACAAGTCTCCCTGGCGGCTCAGATGGTAAAGAATCCGCCTGTAATGCAGGAGACCTGGGTTTGATCCCTGGGTTGGGAAGGTCCCATGGAGTAGGAAGTAACAACCCACTCCAGTATTCTTGCCTGGAAAACAGGGACAGAGGATCCTGGTGGGCTACAGTCCATAGGGGTTGCAAAGAGTTGGACATGACTGAGCAACTAACACTTTCTCCATTTCTTATATACATAGATTTTCATATAGTTTTTCATGTGATTTATTTCATAATATTCATCACCTTTATAAAGAAAAAAAATTAAAATTTTTACTCCAAAACACTTTGGTCTGAACCTGAGGTGAAGATTCGCTCGAGAAGCAGCAAGAAGCTGCTGTTACGGGACTTCCCTGGTGGTCCACTGGCTAAGACTCCACGGCCCCGATACAGTGGGCCCAAGGTCACGCGGGAACTAGATCCCACATGCCACGACTAAGACCCGGCACAGCCAAATAACTATTTAATAATAAGAAAAGTTGCTGGTGACAGTAAAGAATTAGAAGTGATAATTTTGTATATAAGCAGCTCCTGCAGCTAAATTCCAAAAAAATAAATGACCCAATCAAAAAATGGGCCAAAGAACTTAACAGACATTTCTCCAAAGAAGACATATAAATGGGTAACAAACACATGAAAAGATGCTCAACATCACTCATTATTAGAGAAATGCAAATCAAAACCACAGTGAGGTACCATCTCACACCAGTCAGAATTGCTGCTATCAAAAAGTCTACAAACAAATGCTGGAGAGGGTGTGGAGAAAAAGGAATGCTCTTACACTGTTGGTGGGAATGCAAACTAGTACAGCCACTATGGAGAACAGTGTGGCGATTCCTTAAAAAGATGGAAATAGAACTGCCATATCACCCAGCAGTCCCACTGCTGGGCATACACACCGAGGAAACCAGAATTGAAAGAGGCATGTGTACCCCAGTGTTCATCGCAGCACTGTTTACAATAACCGGGACATGGAAGCAACCTAGATGTCCATCAGCAGATGAATGGATAAGAAAGCTGTGGTACATATACACAATGGAGTATTACTCAGCCATTAAAAAGAATGCATTTGAATCAGTTCTAATGAAGTGGATGAAACTGGAGCCTATTATACAGAGTGAAATAAGCCAGAAAGAAAAACACCAATACAGTATACTAATGCATATATACGGAATTTAGAAAGATGGTAACGAAGACCCTATATGCGAGACAGCAGAAGAGACACAGATGTAAAGAACAGTCTTTTGGGCTCTGTGGGAGAAGGCAAGGGTGGGATGATTTGAGAGGGTAATGTTGAAACGTGTATATTATCATATGTGAAGTGGATCGCCGGTCCAGGTTCCATGCATGAGACAGGGTGCTCAGGGCTGGAGCACTGCAATGACCCCGGGGGATGGGATGGGGAGGGAGACAGGAGGCGGGTTCTGGATGGGGGATACATGTGCGCCAGTGGCTGATTCATGTCGATGTATGGCAAAAACCACTACAATATTGTAAAGTAATTAGCCTCCAATTAAATAGATTAATTTTTTTTAAAGTGGTGATTTTGAAAACCCTTTCCTACTTCTCAGATTGTGGATGTTTATTTATTTACTAAAATCTGTAAACAAAGGCAATTTCAGGAATAGGGAAATGTGGACTATTCGACCCTGAACCAGCGCCATCGAGGGGAAACCTTCAGAGTAGGTGCAGGACCCCCGAGGCAACCCCAGGGCCCACTCTAGGCAGGCCCTCACTTCAGGCTTGATGAGAAAAATTCCATGAAGCCTCTGCTCTGCTGTAGTCCTGTGTGAGCTTTCTGGCACTTTCAGGAAAACAGGTGACTTGAAATTGGCCGCTGGTCCTCTTCAGCCCCCTGGCCTATAGTGTCCCCTCCTGGGGACGCCAGCTGCCCCGGGAAGCTGCCAGCTCCTACCAGGCCCTTCGTCACCACCTACATCAGCAGTGAATGCCCACCCTCCTTGGTTTGGCTTTTGATAGGTCACGACTTGACTCAGACTCTTCCTTCTGCGGAGGGTGCCTGCCCCTTCTCCTGCTTTGTGGTTCGGTGAACTGCAGTGAAAACACAGAGCAATTTTTCCTCACCCTTCCCGGGAACTTCACACCTCCTTCACCTGGGTCCATCCGGAAGTAATTTATTCTTCCCACCCTTTCATTTTGTTTTGTTGCTAAGTCATGTCTGACTCTTTGCGAGCCCCTTGGACTGTACCCCCAGGCTCCTCTGTCTGTGGATTTTCAGAATACTGGAGTGGGGGCTGCATCTCCTTCTCCATGGGATCTTCTGGACCCAGGGATCGAACGTGCATCTCCTGCATTTGCAGGCGGATTCTTTACTTCTGAGCCACCAGGGAAGCCCTCTGCCGACCCTGTACCTCCTTTTTATCAGGTACCTGTTTTGCTCCAAGGCACCTGACGTGCAGGATCTCAGTCCCTCAGCGACCCTCTCTAACCCTGTTACAGACACTGCAGGAGGTGGAAGTGGCCACCTGGTTCAGGAAGTTGCCAGGAAAGAGCAGCATTTGGGTACAGCACTGTCCTCTTGTATAGCACATCACACTCCACACATCACAGGACCGTGGTCCGCCTACTTCGTTTCTATCTTCCCCACTAGACTGTGAGGTCCTCTGCCTTATCTGTTTATCATCACTTCTGTCTCCACCGTACACATCCAGCCCCATGGTTGGCTCATTCTATAAATGAAGTTTATCAAAGGACCAGATGAGAGATTGAATGGAAGCTTGATCAGTTCCCAAGGAGCCTCACAGTCAGAACAGAATCAGCAAGAAAGACTAAAATCCAGTTTCATGAAATTAACATAAAATGTGCAGGAATCATTTTCTGCTATTCAGGTTTGGCGCTGGTGAGAGGCTTTGTAAATAGAACTCTCCCAAGCCGCAGGGCTAAATTTACTTATTGGTCTCAAACAAAGACACAGTAGCTGTTTCTGTGAAGGGTGCTTACAAAAATGATGATTGTAGTGTTTTCTGCAGTACTGAGCCTGGGCAGGCCCCTTTTCTGGTCACTGGCCAGGCGGTACATGAGGGCAATTCGGGGACAAGCGTTTGTCAGTGTCTCGAGTGGCTTCTCCCCCCTTCCCCAGCTTTGTGCCCCACTGCCACGGTTGAAGGACAGTCAGGAAAATGAGGTCAGCTATCCTGGACAGTGGCAAGGTGCCCAGACACTGATGGGGAAGCCAGAGGGCCAGCCCGCTGGCCTCAGAAGCAGAAGGTTGTGGGGTTGCCAGAGTGGCCTTTTGAGCCGGTGCAGTCCAGCCGACCGTGGCGGTTGACCTTAGATTAATAACACCCTGCTGCCCTTCTGTGCAACTAATTTATTATGGGAGTGAGTCAGGCCAGAAGAAAAAATTCTACTGTAATGTATTCAGTTTACTCATTCAAAGGCTGTAGTAGTGAGAGGCTCAGAGTCAGGGACAAATAAAAAATTCAGGACATCATACTTCTGTGTTTATTCTGTTGCTTTTTCTCTTCCATGACTAGTGATCAAATGGCACAAGAAAACAGAATTCTCTGAGAAACGGACATACAAGACAGCAGAAAGGTCTGAAGCGTCCATGCAAAAGAAGTAATCTTTTTCAGGCTAACAGAAATTAAATTTGCTATCTTCCTAATATGGGCTTCCCCAGTGGTTCAGACCATTAAAAAGTCAGCCTGCAATGCAGGAGATCCAGGTTTGATCCCTGGGTCAGGAAGATACTCTGGAGGAGGGAATGGCAGTCCACTCCAGTATAGTAACCTGGAAAATTCCATGGAGAGAGGTGCCTGGTGGGCTACAGTCCATGGAGTTGCAAAGAGCTGGACACAACTGAGTACACACATCTCCTTACATTTTTTACATTTGGACTGTTCAGAGTTATTTATCCAAGAAAGTCTTCTGTGCAGGTATTATCATACTTATCTAGAAGAGGAATTGTTCTTATTAGAATCATTTGCCCCAAACCAGAAAGTAGTATTAAATGCATGATTAGAAAAAAGAAAAAGAAACTTATGTTTATTTATTTATGAAATGTATTTATGACATTATTATGCACTTTAATTTGCAGAGGACAAAAAGGAAAGGAGCTGTTAAGACAGTTAAAATTTAAATTTCTCCATCAGAGAATCAATGAAGAAATAAATAATAAACGGTCACTTGGAAAGATTACATTGATACATATATAATAAAAATGTAATTCAGTTTTAAGTTAAGGTAACAGTATTTCAAGTGTATTTTGCCTGCTGGCATTATTTTTCTTATTTCTTTTTTTATTGGTGTATAATCGCTTTACAACGTCAAGTTAGTTTCTGCTGTACAGCTAAATGAATCTGTTATATGTATACATATATCCACTCCCTCTTGAACCTCACATCCCACCCCCATTCCAGCTTATCATTTCTTTCTTTACCATAAATCAGAGCTCCTGACCAAGGATCCTTTTTATTCTGGAAAAATTACATCAAAACTTGATCTGGACTGTGTTACGGGCTAAGTGTTAAATGTCCGTTTTTATTTCAAATACAGACCAACAGAGGGAAGAAAATCTGATTAAAACAAGTGCTTTTCTTTTTCAGTTTTTGAGAAAATTTCCACAGAAAGTCAATTATGTATTAAGTGTTTGAGTGTGTCACTTCAACAATACCGTGAAATAGTGCCAAGCGCTGTGAGGAATGACACAGGAGGAAAACACTAGTGGTGATTGTTCCGCAAATGAAAGGTTCCTCTTTAAACAACTGGACAAGATGCTCCAGGAAAATCAGTTCCAAATTATAATAGGCCAAATAGAAAATCTCTTCTAAATGTTATTTTGGAACTTTACTTTCCTGAAGGTAGCTTTACTTCTAATTCGATAAAATAGATTTGATTGGATATTGTTACTTGATAATAGCAATTCATAAATTTTAGGTTAGGAAAAATACTGGACTTCTGAATTATGTGAATTTGTTAATCTTTGTAAAACTGATTTTATGTTTTGTATTTACTTGCCATTCTCTGTATCTCTTTTTGCAAACAGAAAGCAACAGTCTAAATACACATGTTGAGATTGTACCAGACCCATCCCTCATCTACCCATAAATTAATTTAAAAATAATTCTATGTTCAGAAAATGGCCCTATCAGTATAATGCCATGAAAATACACTCACCACTCCTAAACTGTCCCTCCAGTGCCTGATTGACTTATAGTTAATGTAGATTTTTAAAATTTGAATTCAAGTAGATCAGAAGAAGGAATTGTGAAGAGGTTGGGAGACTTCCGGACACAAAAATGATGACAAGACAGTTCATAACTAACGGCCTGGTTCTGGGGACAGCACCAGAAATCTGGAAAAGCTAACACCTACAGACCCTGCTTACATGTACTGTAGTCACGTGATAACCGTGAATTAGCAATAAACTGGTATGCATGCATGCGTGCTAAGTCAGTTCAGTTGTGTTTAACTCTGTGCGACCCTATGGACAGAAGCCTACCAGACTCCTCCGTCCACAGGATTCTCTAGGCAAGAATACTGGAGTGGGTTGCCATTGCCTTCTCCAATAAGCAGGTATAGAAGTTCATAAACTACTTTTGAAAGGTCCCATCACAAATGCTTCTTTAAATAAAATGTTTCAATTCAGTTCAGTTCAGTCGCTCAGTCATGTCTGACTCTTTGTGACCCCATGAATCACAGCACTCCAGGCCTCCCTGTCCATCACCAACTCCCAGAGTTCACTCAAACTCATGTCCATCGAGTCAATGATGCCATCCAGCCATCTCATCCTCTGTCGTCCACTTCTCCTCCTGCCCCAAATCCCTCCCAGCATCAGGGTCTTTTCTAATGAGTCAACTCTTCACATGAGGTAGCCAAAGTATTGGAGTTTCAGCTTCAGCATCAGTCCTTCCAATGAACACCCAGGACTGATCTCCTTTAGGATGGACTGGTTGGATCTCCTTGGAGTCCAAGGGACTCTCAAGAGTCTTCTCCAACACCACAGTTCAAAAGCATCAATTCTTCAGCGCTCAGCTTTCTTCACAGACCAACTCTCACATCCGTACTTGACCACTGGAAAAACCATAGCCTTGACTAGACGGACCTTTGTTGGCAAAGTAATATCTCCGCTTTTCAATATGCTATCTAGGTTGGTCATAACTTTCCTTCCAAGGAGTAAGCATCTTTTAATTTCATGGCTGCAGTCACCATCTGCAGTGATTTTGGAGCCCAGAAAAATAAAGTCTGATACTGTTTCCACTGTTTCCCCATCTATTTCCCATGAAGTGATGGGACCAGATGCCATGATCTTCATTTTCTGAATGTTGAGCTCTAAGCCAACTTTTTCACTCTCCTCTTTCACTTTCATCCAGAGGCTCTTTAGTTCTCCTTCACTTTCTGCCATAAGGGTGGTGTCATCTGCATATCTGAGGTTATTGATATTTCTCCTGGCAATCTTGATTCCAGCTTGTGCTTCTTCCAGCCCAGCGTTTCTCATGATGTACTCTGTATATAAGTTAAATAAGCAAGGTGACAATATACAGCCTTGACGTACTCCTTTTCCTATTTAGAGCCATAAATATGGGGAGAGTCAGTAGAAGGGCTTCTCTTCTCTGTGACCCCCAAGTGTGCACAGGCCCCTCATTCCCTGACTCTAGGAGCTAATTGAGGAATTAATACCACATTCTCTCAGCCCTTCATTAAGGCCAGGCTCATCCCTAGCCTCATGCTAGGCACTTTGTGTCTTATTTAACTAAGAATCAAATTTAGCCATGGATATCAGATAGCCATCACTTGGATTAGTTACACTGGCAAAAGGCCAGTGTAGTTATGTGGCAAAAGGCCATGAGTAAAAGATATAACTCTCTTTTGGGTTGTTTTTTAGTACAATTTAAAATTATAACAATATTAAAATTTAAGATTAGTATCTTCACTTCAGGGGCTCCCCCTGTGGCTTAGTGATAAAGAATATGCCTGCAATGCAGGAGACACAGGATTGATCCTTGGGTCTGGAAGATCAACTGGAGAAGAAACTGGCAACCTGCTCCAGTATTCTTGCCTGGAAAATCTGATGGACAGAGGAGCCTGGCAGGCTATAGTCCATGGGATCACAAAGAGTCAGACACAACTGACTGACTGAGCACATGCACACACGTGAATCTTTACTTCAGTAGCTTACTTAGTCATTTTTATAAGTTCTAATTCATTTTTGCCTGGAAAATCCTGACTGTCCTCGGGTGTAAGCTAGGCTTGCAAGGTCTGATTGTCACAGTCTGTCCTCGAGCATTTGTTTGTGTCGTTCATAACACCCCCCCAGGCATCCTGCGGGTTCACCTTACTGCCAGGACCGCACTGTGCGGAGCAGGTGGTGCTGAGAACCCCCTGGCCTGAGCCCGGGCTCCTGCTGGGGTTGCAGCCCCAACTCCTGGTCACCCAGCCCCCTCCTGGTCCCACCTGCTTCCAGATGAGCGCTGATTCCCATCAAACCAGGAAACAATTTCTAGCAGTGTGTTCCCAAGAACGTTCCCGAAGGAACTGTCATCTGGTTTTATGGCTTTCAGGGATCTTTTAAAGTTTCCTGCAAAAGAAGGAAACAGATCTCTGATGGAGAGTGATTCATAAATACAGCAGGGCCTCTGGGTACAAATCTTTCCCCATGTTTCATAGGCATTTGTATCCACAGCCGCTTTGGACTCGGGTCTTGGCTAAAACTCAGCAAGCAAAGGAAGAAGGTAGATGTCAGAGGAGACTCCCAGTGACTCTCCATCATTTCTTAAAGGCTCACGCTCACTCCTGGGCTTCCCAGGTGACACTAACGATAAAGAATCCACCTGCCAGCTAGATGCAAGAGACTGCAGGTTCAGTCCCTGGGTCAGGAAGAGCCCCTAGAGAAGGAAATGACAACCACTCCAGTGTTCTTGCCTGGAAAACTCTATGGGCTGAGGACCCCAGTGGGCTACAGTCCATGGGGTCACAAAGAGTCGGACACGACTGAGCACATTACACATTTACGCACTCACTCCTAGCCTCTTTATTTGGATATTCTATGTTTTAAAAGTAACTGACATCCTGCCCGGCTTTTAAAGTAATCTATGAACTTAATAAGTTTGCTCTCGCCTGCCCTCTGGGTCTTTAATAAGCCATCCCTGCCCCTTCAGAAGGGAAGGACTGACTAATAACTCCAAGGCTAATATTTGTACAGGGAGACACCATTTTCCCAGATTATTGCCGTGATGTGAGGTGGCCTCAGAAGTCCTGATAGATTCTGTCTGAGATTTGGTCACCTTTCCACGATAAGGGATATTATCAGTCTGGGAGGATTCTCCCAGAAGTCACAGTGGCTGGGCCTAGAGTCATACAGATTTGTATTTAATAATCATTTATTATGATAAGATGAGAGTAAATTACCTATTTCCAAGAATTCTCAGGACTTTCCTTGAAAGCTGTAATTAAGCATAATAGTCAGAAGAGATACTGGCACTGTCCCCACGTGTGTCCATACCCGGCCCCAGGGTCCCCTCGTCCTCGCCAGCCTCACACTGGCCTCATGGTTTCTGTTCTTCATCATGAATCTCCAGGGACTTCCCTGATGGCCCAGTGGTTAAGACTTTGCCTTCCAGCGCAGGGGTCGAGGGTTCAATCCCTGATGGGGGAACTAGCATCCCACATGTCACCAGGTGTGGCCGAAATTTTTTTTTTTAAATAACAATAGTAAAGATAATGAGACTCCTCTTTCATCTCTCTTGAACCCCAGGAGGGGGACGCCAGGCTTCTCTTCCTAGACTCACACATCAAAGGCAGTTTCTTTTCTTAGTTACCTGGCGGGGTGGGGAAGGTGTTAGATGCATTGCTGGCAATGAGGTGAGAGATAGACCTCCAGAAAGGGTTAATTATCCAGGTGAGCAACGCTGTCTTCTAGACACTTTGCATATGTTAGTTTATTTCCCCCTGATTTCATGGCCTTAGGAGATGGGTCATATCTCTTTACTGATGAGCAGATTGAGACACAGGGAATTGAAGCACTGATCTGTTGCCAAAGGATGGTTAGCTGGTGAGGTGGAGGCCTTATCTAAACCTCGCAGGTGCCTCTCCAGACTCTATGCTGTGCTGTCCTCAGACTTCAGGCAGCAGGAAAAATGGTCTTAAGTGGCATCAGGGGCTTTCCTGGTGACTCAGTGGTTGAGAATCCACCTGCCAATGCAGGGCACACAGGTTCAATAGCCAGTCCGGGAAGATTCCACATGCCACAGAGCAACTAAGCCTGTGGGCCATGACTACTGAGCCTGGGCTCTAGAACAAAAGAAGCCCCCACAATGAGAGAAGCCTGAGCACCACAACTCGCCACAATTAGAGAAAATACATCACAGCTACAAAGACCCAGAACAGCCAGAAATAAATAAAAATAATTTAAAAAAAAGAAGTGACATCAGACTCTGGAGTGGCCGAGTGCTCTGGGGTCACCTGTGCCTCTCGCGGAATGCTTGCTGTTGTTTTCATCTGTGAGTTGTATCACTGTAAATTCTGGGGACATCCGTCTTCCTAAGAACGTGTGAGTCATGTGGATGAACACTACTGTTTTCTGAACTATTCCGTTGCTCACTTACTCGTGTCCATTCCTGTGCCCCACTCCAGCCAGTCTCTTAAAGTGACTTTCCTGCCTCATTTTCCATTTTCTCTACAACTCCAGAAAGGAATTCCCCCGCATGTCCTCGTAATGTTCTGCCTGCAGTGCTAGCAGAAGCAGAATAACACAGTGATTATGAGCTGGGGCTTGGAAGTGAGACAGACCTGGGCTGGGATCCTAGTGCAGCCACTCAGCAGCACTTGGAACTTGGGCAGGTTCGGGTTCATTCACTGGTTGAATGGGTTTCTGTGGGCTCCTGTGTGCCAGGCACTGTTCTGGGCTCCAGAGATGCAGAGAACAAAGGCTGCTCCAGTGAACTGCACACGAGTGTGGGAGACAGACAGTGAATAAAGGAAGCTACAGTATTCTTGTTGGCTCCATCTTTAATGAATATCCAGAAATGGACCAGTTCTCCCCACCCCACTACTGTCTCCAAGCTCCAGAACCCTGGGATCATTGTGCCATCCTGCTTGCCCCTACTTCTGTCCTGGCCCCTGAAGCCTCTTCTCAGCAGAGCATCAGAGAGCCCCCCACCTCCTGAGTCCAGGCCCTCACTCCGGTGGCACCTGCTCTGCACAGGGAGCATCGTGGTCCTGCTGCAGCCCCCATCACCTGTCTTCTTCCTCTCTTCTCCCTCCCAGCCACACAGGTACCTCCAGGCCTCTGCTCTAGTCTCCCCAGCATCTCTGTGGTCTCTCCCTCACCACCTTCAAGCTTTGCTGAGACATCCCCTTTCCAGTGAGTCTCTCTTTGTCTGGCACATAGAACCTTGCCGGGATGTCTTAAAAGGAGGAGGTGATTCAGTCACTGGACATGCGAATATGCCCGTCCTAAAATTCAGACCACATCAGATGTGTTCTGTCCCATTTCCGGTTGTTCTGTGACCCGTCCGTAGAACACATCAGCCCATTTCAAAGATCTGGAAAGTCCTCCTTCTCCAAGACACAGAGATTTGGATGTGCCATGACATTTAATGCAGAGATGTTGAATGAATGAACATTCAGCCTGTTTGGAAGAGATCAGGAAGAAAACAAGTAAATGATCATATTCTTGGGCAGAACTGAATTTATTGCATTTCAGGCTTGTGATTCTGGATTCCAGAGGCTGGAGGATAGAATGAACTGGAATGCATCTGGAATGGTTTGTTCACCCCAGACCATGCTGAGATTCTCCTTACTGTGCTGCATGTGGCATTTGGGGACTGCCTCTAGGATTCGAAGCCTAGCAGCTCCTCACGATCTAAAGAAAGACAACTAAGAAGGCCAGAAAGCATGAATCTGAGGACCCCAGGGGATGGCTTAATGCACAGAGCCTCTTTTATAGCAGGTTTATTTTCTAGCATTTTTGTGCAGCTCCATCCAGAATCCTTTAAGAAGAAAAATAAAATCAATTGTAGGTACACCAATTAGGGAATCAGTGCAGCCATTTCTCTGAGTCTAACAAAGCAGGAGGCAAGCCAACTCCAGGAGCAGATTTGATAGGATGCTGTGTGGCACTTTCCTGGTGGCAACCGGATTCGGAGTCAGGAGCAAAGAGCGATTTGGTCAAGTTCACCCCCGAAGCCGGACAACCCATGGACCAACGTTCAGGAAAAGAGTGGGGGAAACTTAGAGAGGGGAAAGGCACAGAGGCCTCAGAAGCTCAGAGAGAGCTATTGCAGAGAGTAGGGGGCAGGTTTGGGGGTGTCCTTAAGCTCTCAGCACCTTGGTTTCTTCATCAGGCAGATGTGATCATGGCCCCATGTGGTCCCGTTCATGTTCCAGTTCCATTTTTTCTAGTTGAAGGGAGAGTGAGTATTTTCTTGGACAAATTATCGAGCATCTTGACATCTTGGGGCCTTGGTTTCTTCATTTATAAAAGGAAGGCTCATACTAGCTCCTGCCTAACAGAGATGTTGTGGGAGTTGATGTCTGAGTATCTGTGAAGCCCTTTCCTGCAGGCTTGGTGCAGTAACACCAGCCAGGGTGGTGTCTCTCATCACTGCTGCAGGCAGTATGTTACCAGTGTATATGTCTTGTTAATAAACACAGTCCTCAGCTTCGTGGTGGCTCAGTGGTAATCCACCTGCCAATGCAGGAGACACGGGTTCAATCCCTGGTCCAGGAGGATTCCACAGGCCATGGAGCAACTAAGCTTGGGTGCCACAGCTATTGAGCCTGTGCTCTAGAGCACAGAAGCTACAACTACTGAAGCCCACGTGCCTAGAGCCCTTGCTCCAAGACAGGAGGAGCCACCATACTAAGAATCTCAACAGGAGAGTAGCCCGTGCTTGGCAGAGCTAGAGAAAGCCGGCACAGCAGCAAAGACACAGCACAGGCCAAAATAAATAAATATATAAAATTTAAAAATAAACATAGTCCATCTTTATAACCAGAAGGCATTTTTGCAGTTTCCTTATTTAATCTGCATTAAAGAGACTCGGGTTTCCTGTTTCATTTGAAAACAAAAGGAGGTTAAATTCAGGACAGCCTTTTAAAAATCAAAAAGTATCTGTCTTTATAAATACTTATCTGTATTGTGAAATCTCTCGTCCTCCAGATACGTGAGTATCAGGAAGATTCTGGAGTGGGCTCCTTAGATATACAAAGTATATATCCTGTGTGCACAAGTGTCATTAAGTTTTCAAAATGTTTCCCAGTTATCACCAATCTCTTTACTGATAATAATGTCGTTTCCATAATCCCAAGGGACTTAGCTGGACATATTCCTTTTCTCTTTCCTCCTCTCTGCACTGACCTCGTTCTGTGGCATCATTTCCATGTCTTTGATGAATGAGCTCATTCTCTTGTGGAAATGCTGATCCCACTAGCGGGGGCCGTGTGGGTTTGATAAAACCAAAAAGCAGGTATCAGTATCTGGAGACTCACTGACGATGAGAAGGGAAAGCGGCCTCACACTCCAGGGCGTTCAGGTTTCAAACGCTCTTCCCATCCAGAAACTGACCATCTCGTTTTTCAGGACTGAGTGGCTTATCAGGGTGCTGTATCAGAAGGTCCGCACTGGGAGGTTCAGTAGGCGGCTGGCTGGGGTGGAAAGCTTCATCACAAATGATTACTTCTAAGCAGGGGATCTTCAAGGAGGAGGTACAGCCGTGGTACAGGAGCCCAGAAGCTTCTAGAGAGGCTGCACTGAGGAGGTATTGATTCAGCATGCTCTTATTTCCAGCTGCAAACCAGCAGACTCTGCATCAGCTTCAGTTGTGAATGTCTTCCAGACACTGAGGTTAAAAACTCTGAAAGTTCACTCTTGAACCCTAAAAGTGTAGTTTGAAAAGTGCCTTTTTAAATAGCTGTATCTGCAGACGTGAATTTGGCCCATCCAGGGAATACCATCTCCCTTTGCTATTCTAAAACAAGTAACAATAATAGTAATAATGATACATTTTAAAAACCACTCAACTGTATTTGCGCTTCTAGCCTTACAGTAATCTCATCTTTCGATTCTCATTTTAACATTGCCTATAGACATTATTCTTATATATTACTTTAAACATTCAGAGGTAATGTTATTCATGATTTTTCTGAACAAGTAGGATAATGGTATCCTCTAGTCAACAAAAACCACAACATTTCCTTCCACATGCCTGCTGAACTCCACCCGAGATGGAGGAATAAAGATCAGACAGCATTGTTGAAGAAAGTTCTGTTGTTGTTTAGTCGCTAAGTCCTGTCTGACTCTTTGTGACCTTGTGGACTGTAGCCTGTCAGGCTCCTCTGTCTATGGGATTTCCCAGGCAAGAATCATGGAGTAGGTACCCATTGTTTTCTCCAGGGGATCCTCCTGACCCAGGAATCAAACCTGCGTCTCCTACATAGCAGGTGGATTCTTTTCAGCCACCAGGGAAGCCCAAAGAAAGTTAATGTTTTTATTAATTTGAGTTTGAGTGGGAAATATAGAATGTCAGTTTCTCATTGGGATAGAAGAGCTAACACACCAAACGACTTGCTTCTCATTTGGCAAGGTTTTGAAAAATTGGCTGAAATAGACTCCTTACTTTTCTTGTGGGTCCTTGTAGCCTTCTTGTGGCACTGCCCATAGAAAGTGTTCAGACAACTCTGAAGGCCCTGGTCCCTCCTGATAACCTGTCCATAGACCCTTCAGGCTGCCCTTGGGTAAGCGGGTGGGCACAGCTCTGATCCCCAAGGCTCTGGTGTGGACTGTGCCCAGCATTCTGCTGAGTGCTGTGTACTTGTCACCTTATTTTCAGCCCATAGGCATCTGGTAAGGCATCTTAAGTGTCCCATTCTTTCACTGTCAAGAAGGTCGAGGCTCAGTGTAGGTTAATAACCTGCTTCGGGGACGTGTGGCCAATAAGCAGTGGAGCCCAAGGTTAAGCCGAGTTCATATATACATTGAGTCAGCATTTGTCCTGTCACCGAACACAGGAGCAAAACATCCTGCCTCCCACACTTGCGTCCCTGACTCCAAGGGCACCTTCTGCCAGAGCATGTGGTTTCTGATAGGATGAGGATGGAGGAAAGGCGTGTGGCCTGAGAGCATTTACAGAAGATAACCAAACTCTGTGCACCTGTAAATATGTTCTCATTATGCAGGCCACCCTGAACGTAGCATGCTGCCTTCCTTCCCGGATGGCTTTGGGAAATCTTGATTAGGTGTCACTTTTTCTGGGTGCTTCCCTTTTGTTCTTTCTGATCTAGGTCTCCTGGTCTGAATTATCCTGTTAACTGTTTAATAGTGAAGAGTGATGGAAAATGTAGGAAAAAGAGAATGGCCCACTGAATTATCCTGTTAACTGTTTAATGGTGGAGAGTGATGGGGATGTAAGAAAAAGAGAATAACCCACTGATACTCATCTGGCAGCAGAAATCCCAGGCCAGATGCCTCAGGAAGGGCACTGATATTTCCACAGGTAACTTCTTTCTCTGTCATTTCTGAATCAGAACATGTGCTTACAGATGACCGGATTGCATCCAAAAGTAGCTGCCCCTTTGCTGTAGCCCAGGTTCAGTGGTGGAAAACTCAAAACAGCAGTAACAGGAATACCAGCCTATACTGTTGACATTTTCATTTATCTACCCAAGAACGGGGCTTCCCTGGTGGCACAGTGGTAAAGAATCTGTCTGCAATGCAGGAGACTCAGGTTTGATCCCTGAGTCAGGAAGATCCCCTGGAGAAGGGAATGGTAACCCACTCCAGTGTTCTTGCCTGGAGAATCCCATGGACAGGGGAACCTGGCAGACCATGGGGTCGCAAGGAGTCGGACACAAGTGAGCAACTAACACACATACGCACACAAAACATAGCCACAAACTCTGCTGTGTACACAGTTTATATACTGCAACCGTGTCTTTTGAAAAACTGTCTGATTTCACTGAGTTACTCATGGCCTCCTTTTGTCTTTAATGTCACTTTCTGATCCACCTAGAGGCAGTCTGAATCCCACATGTTCCAGCATCTGAATAGTGTTTCACCAATACGCACACATCTCCTCCTAGAGCTTTTTATCCCGGGGTCAGTCCAGCCCCAGTTGCTCTGAGCTGCTCAGCAGCTGCTGGTACTTCTCATTGACAGAACCGGAGAAACACCCTTGGATACTTTTCATTTTTTTGCTGGCGTGGGGGTGTGCTGCTCTTTTCATGGGTCTCTGTAGCTTTTCTTTCCAGGTTGATCCCCACCCCCACCATCTGACAAAGCACAGCCTCTGTGAGCTTCACCGTCTGGGAGGTCCACTTTTATAACCTTACATGTCTGAAAAGTGTCTTTATTCTTGTCCTTGTGCTTGAAGAAGGATTGTGTTGTTGTTGTTCATTCGCTCAGTCGTGTCCAACTCTTTACGACCCCCTGGACTGCAGCATGCCAGGCTTTCCTGTCCTTCACCATCTCCCAGAGTTTGCTCAGAATCAAGTCCATTGAGTCGGTGATGCTGTCTAAGCATCTCATCCTTACCTGGGCATGTAATTATAGGTTAAGAAGCACTGTCCCTCCCTGGGAAAGACTGTGCCATTGTTTTCTGGAATCTAGTGCTGCCTTAAGAAGTCCAATGCACTCAGGCATCTTAGGTGTCCTGCTTTATGAGATCTCTTTATCCTGATGATTTCCTTTCACAGTG
Source organism: Bos javanicus (assembly GCF_032452875.1). Lineage (NCBI taxonomy): Eukaryota > Metazoa > Chordata > Mammalia > Artiodactyla > Bovidae > Bos > Bos javanicus. The sequence continues at coordinate 24,568,179 of NC_083881.1, forward strand.
ACGTGACTCTTACCGTGGATTTTGTTTGTTTGCTTCTTTTTTCTTTGGACTGCTCTTTCTAGATCTGAATCTCTGGACCTTTCCATCAGACTAACTTTTTTTAGTATTATTTCTTTTTTTTTTTTTAATTGGAATTTTTTTTTTAAATTTTATTTTATTTTTAAACTTTACAATATTGTATTAGTTTTGCCAAATATCTCCCTTCCCTCATTCTTTGTTTTCTTTGCCTGGGGTTTTTAACTGTTTGGCCATTGGACCCTCTGGATGGATCCTCTCATTTTTATCATCTTTGCCTTCCTGTTTTCTAACTTTTGTTCTTTTCCTCTACTTTCTGAGAGATTTCCTTGATTTTCCTTCCAATCCTCCTATGGAAGAAGTCTTTATTTCAATTAAATATTTCATTTCCAACTCTTGTTTTTGCCTCTTTTAAAAAAATTTTTAAGGTTTTTATTTTAGGGCTTCCATACATAGCCTCACTTATTTTTTCTAGATGATTTCCTAGACCTTTTGAAGTTTTCTTCAAATGTCCTTTGAATTTCTCATTTTCCTCCCAGTTCTTTTTTTTTTTCTTATTTGATTACTTGAGTCTCTGGCTTTTATGTTAGGTGCTTGGCTGCCCATTAACACTTAAAAGGGAGCTGCTGAGCATTGGGTGGACAACTCAGTTTGTGAAGGTGAGGGCTGTTGATGGTGGGAAGCACTGGCTGGGATCACAGGCTGAGCTGGCTTTCTCCAGGTGCCCCAAGCCCTGTCCCAACACACACACACACACACACACACACACACACACACACACACTCCCCTAGGCAAGGCTGATCATTTTTTTCAGAGGGAGATAAGCTGCCTCCTGAAAAGCACCCTCTGACCCACTACTGGCACTGGGAGGGCTCAGGGGAGGAGGTAGGCATCGGTATAACTCAGTCCTGCCTTCAGCTGGTTTCTGCCCACCTGAGGGTCCTGTGGCCCCAGCAGAGGTGCATGGGGGGCTAGCCTCGGTGCCATGTCACAGTGGGGTCTCAGGCCAGCCAGTACTGAGCTTGGAGCTTCATAAGCTCCATGTTCTCAGCTTGGTTTCTAACCCTCAGCTCTGGGCCTGTCCTGCTCCGGGGGTCCTGGCACTTTGTGGGGGGTGGGGTGTCAGGATGCCAGGAAAATACAGTCACTTTTCCCTGGGATTTCCCACTAGACACTTAGCATTTAGGAGAAGGCAATGGCACCCCACTCCAGAACTCTTGCCTGGAAAATCCCATAGACGGAGGAGCCTGGTAGGCTGCAGTCCATGGGGTCACTAAAAGTCGGACTCGACTGAGGGACTTCACTTTCACTTTTCACTTTCATGCATTGGAGAAGGAAATGGCAACCCACTCCAGTGTTTTTGCCTGGAGAATCCCAGGGACGGGGAAGCCTGGTGGGCTGCTGTCTATGGGGTCGCACAGAGTCAGACACGACTGAAGTGACTTAGCACTTAGCATTTAACTTCCCAGGCCCATTAGGTTAGTTACTACTCGTCTATCCGCTTTGTCTCTCGTGCTCTTTCTAGCTTTTTACTATTGTCTTCTCCTTTAACAAGGTCTGGGGAACGAAAGGAGATAAACAAAAGAAGCCACAGTACTGTTTTGAACCAAAAGTAACCTTTGGGATTTTGTTCACTTTTCTTATGTATATTTCACATTATTCAAATTAGAGCCAGTCAGTTTCTAAGCTAATAATAGTCCCCATAAGATGCTTCCATGTTTAGAAACCATTTTGCAGAAAAAGCTAGATTCTGTAACACATCCACATGACACAGTGAAGATTTTATACAGTTAGCAATTATAAATTATTGGATTATTAACATAACTCCTGCTTTATCAAGATTAATTGAGAAAGAATTTGTTGGTTGTGCCAGACTTGGCTTTGTTTCTGTCCTGATTATAGATTCTGAGAAACAGTTTCCTCCTATACAGATGTCCGTTGGAAGACAGAATAAAAGCAGATTTCTGAGTTAATTAATAGTGTTTGTGACAGGGATTCAGTTTTATTCTTGTTTCCATGGGAAATGTGTTATTCTGATTCCTTACAAATGAGGAGGATTTGGTATCCATATAGGAAAATGTTTTTCAATTTTATATCCTCTTTTACATCTCTATTAATCTACTTTATCTTAGCTCTTTTTTATCTATTTCAGTTTTTTATTTTATTTTGGGGAGGGGCAGTGGAGTGGTCCCTGGTTAATTAATAAAAGTATTAACCTGGAGAAATTGGTAATGGAAGCATTCAGCCCTTGAAAAAAAAAAAAAAAGACTGGGTTCCCCAGTAACGTATTCTTGGCCACAGGTCTAATAATTGTTGTTGCTTAGTCGCTAAGTTGCGTCTGACTCTGTGACTCCAGGGACTGTAGCCCACCAGGCTTTTTGATCTATGGGATTTCCCAGGCAAGAATACTGGAGTAGGTTCCCATTTCCTTCTCCAGAAATCACAGCATAGTGGACTTGTAATGGATCCATTCTTGGATTGCTTTGTCTACCAGAAAAATTTCATCCTCCAAGCCAAACAGATCTAACAGGCTACCTTAAATAGAGACTGGAATTCCATATGACACTGCACAAGTCATTTTTCTGATTAGATCTTTTGATTAATTTTGCTGACACTCTTTGACTCTCAGAAAAGCCATTAGAGCCTATACCTTAGTAACTTGTGTCCAGAGAGGTGGAAAATGATAAGGATGCATCCTGAACTGGCCAAAATTTAAAACACAAAACTCTTCACAATGGCTCAAAAAAATGAAATACTTAAGTGTACACCCAACAAAGTTGGGCTTTCCAGGTGGCTCAGTGATAAAGAATCTGCTTGCCAATGCAGGAGACGGACGGGTTCAATCCTTGGGTTGGGAAGATCCCCTAGAGAAGGAAATGGCAACATACTCCATCCAGTATTCCTGCCTGGAGAATCCCATGGACAGAGGAGCCTGGTGGGCTATAGTCCATGGGATCCCAAAGACTCAGACACGACTGAGCACACACACATGCACACCTAACAAAACCCATATAGGAGTCATATGCTGAACACTAGAACTCAGATGAAAGCAATCAGAGAAGATCCACATCACTGGAGAGACATCCCGTGTTGATCAACTGGAGACTTAGTCTAGTAAAGATGTCAGTTCCTCCCCCATTTGTAACGCCTGGCAAAATCCCAGAAAGATTTTTTGTAGATACAGGTCCTGTTTTGATGCATTTCTTTTTTTTACAAGAACATCTGGAATTTCTGTGTGACTTGAAAACGATGAATTGACCAGGGAAATGATTTTTCAAGTGACACCAGGCACTTTCAATGCTTTCAGTCATGTTACTGTGAAAATTCATTGTCTGCCTTCTGTGGGCTGGGTCGCAGGCTGAGAGCCTTCCATTCTGTACCCTGTCATCTTCACAGCCACCCTGTGAGGAAGGCGCTGTTATGATCCACACATAACAGATGGGAAAATGGAAGCACCAAGTGGGAATTGACTTGCCCAGGGCCACAGAGCTTGAGGACACAGAAGCAGGATTCAAACGCTGACCCCCCTAGAGTCCAAAACCTGATCTGCACCCTGTGTTCCTGCCCCTCTGGGGGTCTCAGGCCACGTCCCTCTGAGATAATCCTGTTCTTTGACAATCCCTATAATCCTTCCATCACTTCACTGCCTAGTTCCCCTCGAGGGTCTGTCCTGGGTGCTCCCAGTCTAACATTCTGGTTCAGGTTAAAGAGGCGAAGACGAACACTGTTCCAAATTGCCAAACTTGAAGATGTGATCTTTTTCAGAGTAACTCTTTTCTTGAGATTTTTACTTAGAAGAGACTTTCCTACCTGTCAGAGCAGGGTGACTGTAGAAGTATCATCGCTTCCCATGCACGTAGGAGAAATAGATTTTGGAATGACACATCACTTTTCTCAGGTATCAGGGGAAATAGGTCACTTTAGAGTGTTTATCATAACATTTGAAAAAAGCTGGCATTGAGAAATGAGAAGTTGAATATTGAGTGGTTCTTCCTGCAATGACTGGAAATGGGCTGCTGAGATATTTTTTGAGATAGACAATAGGTTTCTTCTGTGGTTTCTTTTTTCCAGTGTCTCTCTGAGATAAATTTCATTTTAATGGTCAATTGTAAGTTGATAAAAGGAGCAATTCAGTCTTTATATTATACATATTGGCTTCATTTATCGAAATGTCTTTCTAGATACACTTGTAAACACAGGGAAGCTCTAACTCCTTGAGTTTAGAAGCAGCAGTTGGAGTGATCTGGAGGACCTTAGTGAGTAAAGGTCCTTAGGGCTTCCCAGGTGGTAAAGAACCCACCTGCTAATTCAGGAGATGTAAGAGATGCTGGTTCAGTCCCTGGTCAGGAAGATCCCCTGGAGCAGGAAGTGGCAACCCACTCCAATATTGATGCCTGGAGAACCCCATGGACAGAGGAGACTGGAAGGCTATTGTCCACGGAGTCACAAAGGGTCGGACAGGACTGACACAACTTAGCACACACACAGTGAGTAAATAGATGAACATGAACATTTAAAAGCCTCCATCTACCTTTAAGGCTATTAAACAAAAGAGAAGAATCCCATTCCCTCCCTGTAGAAATCAATAAAGAACGTCCCAGGAGAGTCGGATCCCCTCTAAGCTAATGGAAGAGGAAATTACATGAATCCAAATGTTCAACTAGAGACATTGGCGTCGCATTTGAAGTAGTTTCTGGCAGCCTCTCTCCGTTCAGAGCCTGTGCCTTCATTTTGCAGACGTATGAGGTCCTGACTGCAGAATTTCATAACTTGGTTACTAAATTCCAGTTGCTGGCTGAATGTTTTCTGAAGAACTTGGGGTGACGTGATGGCAAACCCAGGCTGACATGTTACACACCAGCTTAGCTGCTGTTGGCACATGTTTACTCCAGTGAGCATCCCACTCCTGGTAACTGTAAAAGCTGCTTCTGACCTCCAGGCACCAGCCCACCTTCCTGGCTCCTGGTCATCACCCCACTGCCTAGTAAACAGCTCCTAATGTGGATTTCCTCCATCAGACTGTAGACTCGCAGGCAGTTTCAGAGCCTGTGTCCTGCTTAAAGCATTCTGCACGTTCTGTGTATAGAAACATGCTGTGTAAGAATTAAAAGATGCTTCCTCCTTGGAAGAAAAGCTATGACAAACCAAGACAGCATATTGAAAAGAAGAGACATCACTTTGCCAACAAAGGTCCTTCTAGTTAAAGCGTTGGTTTTCCAGTAATCACGTATGGATGTGAGATTTGGACCATAAAGAAAGATGAGCACTGAAGAATTGATGCTTTTGAACTGTGGTAGTGGAGAAGACTCTTGAGAGTCCCTTGGACTCTTAAGGAGATCCAACCAGCCCATCCTAAAGGAGATCAGTCCTGAATATTTATTGGAAGGACTGATGCTGAAGCTGAAGCTCCAATACTTTGGTCACCTGATGAGACGAGCTGACTCATTGGAAAAGACCCTGATCCTGGGGAAGACAGAAGGCAGGAGGAGAAGAAAGTGACAGAGGGTGAGATGGTTGGATGAAATCACTGACTCGATTGATGTGAGTTTGAGCAAATTCCGGGAGTTGATGATAGACAGGGAGGCCTGGTGTGCTGCAGTCCATGGGGTCAAAAAGAGTCAGACAAGACTTAGCAACTAAACCACCACCACTGTGCTCTGGAGGATTCAGGCCCAATCCTCCAGGCAAGTGCAGTGCAACTGTGCATGCATGAATAGTTGTGTCCGACTTCATGACCCCATAGACTGTAGCCCGCCAGGCTTCTCTGTTCATGGGAGTCTCCAAGCAAGAATACTGGAGTGGGTTGCCTTTTCCTTCTCCAGGGGATCTTCCTGACTTGAGGATCGAACCCACGTCTTTTATATCTCCTGCACTGGCAGGCAAATTCTGTATCACTGGGGCCACCAGGCAAGCACAGGGAAGTCTGGTTTTTATCTTATCAAGTGAGGACTAGAGTGTGATATTTCTGTTGTTCAGAAGATATTCTCATTTCCTGAGCAAGGTATTAGGATAATCATTTTCTCCCATCAAGGGTGCAGTGAGAGCCCCATAGAGAATCTTATCAAAGAGCTTCTATTATCACTGCCACTAACTGGGTTTGTGGTAGTGGTGGTTTAGTTGCCAAGTCATGTCCAGCTTTTTGTGGCCCTATGGACTGTAGCCCACCAGGCTCCTCTGTCCACAGAATTCCCCAGGCAAGAATACTGAAGTTGGTAGCCATTCCCTTCTCCAGGGAATCTTTCTGACCCAGGATCGAACCTGTGTCTCCTGCATTGCAGGCGGATTCTTTACCGACTGAGCCACCAGCGAAGCCAGTCTAATCGGGTTTAGGGGGCTTATAAGAATGCTTCTCCTCGCAAAGTTTGCAGAACATCCTCCCGCCTCTTACCCACCCTCCCCACGGCTTTAACCTCAGGCACAGCGAGTCCTGTGGACTGCAGCTTCTCCCAGCAGTGGGCACACAGATCTGCCACAAGCAGGACAGGGACTTCGTTCTGGAAGCAGCCTGAGGTCTGGCATCCTCCAGGCTGGGGGTGGGGACGGAGCCTGCGAACACTGTTTCCTCCCTTCCTGCCTTCTGGGCTCACATCCAAACCCAGCCGCTCTTCACTCCTGGCAGCCTGGGACGTCTCCATAACTGTTGAGGGCTGTATGAGGGCAGATGCTTTTAGAAATCAGATGACCTGGGTTTGCTCCTTCAACTGATCAGCTTTAGGCAAGCCACTTAGACCTTCTGAGCCTCGGTGTCCCCACCTGCTAAGCAGATTCTAAGGTGTCCATCTATCTGGCATGAGGTGTCACAGAAGGATGGTTCCCCATGAATGACTTTCACTGCTGTTTTCCCCTTTGAGTTCAGTGGTGACGCCCGTTCAGACACCTGGAAGCTCTGAACATCAACAACCACCTTTTGCCCCAAGCAAAGTAATTCTTTTTCTTGTTAAAAAAAGAAAAACTGCATTTCTCTCTAAACATATTTAAACAATGCCAGCGACTAAAGCTTAAAAGCCAAATCCCATTTTTTCACTTTGGATGAGTCATTTTTCTTTAGTAAAGAGGAATGAGAAACTCACAGTTAATCAAGGTAGAGGCAGATAGTTTCATTTGAAAAGAAAAGTGTTAAGGAATAGTGTTAGAAAAGCGTATTGCATTTGAATGAATATTGAAGGTAGAGTTTTCAGATCTCATGAAAGGTTTTTGTCCATCCAGCACTGTGTATAGTTTTCGAGGTATTTATCAGATTACTTTTCATATAGATTTTTTAAAAAATTATCATCATCCTTAGAAAGCCTCTTCAGTGAGCTGGCTTGCTTTGTTTTGGCAGCAGGAGTAGGGAGGTGGAGAGGTATAAGCAAAGCCTTTTTGATAGTTTTAGCTTTTTATTCTTTTTTTTTCCGCTGCACCACACAGCACATGGGATCTTAGTTCCTCCACCGGGGATCAGGCCCATGCTGCTGCCTTGCAAAGCAGCTTCTTAACCACTGGATGGCCAGGGAAGTCCCTTAGCTTTATCACATCCTGTGCTGGACACGAGTCAAACAAGGAGACTCTGATCTCTACTGTCCTGCATGGTCCAGAGCTGCTCTGGGTGGACCAGCGCGGGCAGCCTGCCCCCAGGTTTCTGTGGCTGGGGGAGGGGCACTACCCCACTCCACAGTAAGGACTGGAAGGGGAGCACCAGGGAGGTGGGATGGGACACAGAATGAAAGGTCAGAAAAGGCTTGGCAGTGGGCTTGGGGACGCTTGCAAGGCTCTGGTAGAGGAGGGCTGGGAGAAGCAAGGGCAGGGAGCAGAAAGGGCAGGCAGGCATCAGAGAGCATGCCTGGGAGGAGGGGATCCTGGGGCAGGTGAGGATGGACAGGCAGAGCACGTAGCAGTTTGGCCACCTGCCTGCTGCTGTCATTCCAGTCAGCTAGGAGCAGAGCCAGAGCGGGCCTGGGCATGGTGGGATGCCCACATCAGCTGTCCCCAAGCACCTTGTCACTGGACCCAGAGTAACATTTCAGGTGCAGACTGTGGTGAAGCCTTACCCGGTGCCGTTCTAGGCTTAAACATGGTTTATATGAGACATGTCAGGCGCTAAAGATTAAAATACGAGCTGCAGAAATAGGTGCTAGACTCACATGTCTTACTTTGAAAAGTATTTGTCTCACCATTCCGTCTGAATCCTTAATGAAAAAATACTGCTTGTCTTTTCTGAGTACACTTGAGACAAGGAACTAGTTATTCTAACAACTGCTGAACTTTTCCAGAACCAAAAATGATTCCAGAGATGGAAAATAATTCTAAGTGTTGTTTTACGTATGAGATCCGCCATACTCACTCTTGTTCTTAAGTGAACCTACTGGTTTCGCTGTAAAACTCAACCTTGTGTTGACTTCCCTTTGGAGCATATTTGCATTCTAAGCACAGTTCAGTTCAGTCCGTCAGTCGCGTCCGACTCTTTGTGACCCCATGAATCGCAGCACACTAGGCCTCCCTGTGCATCACCAACTCCCGGAATTCACTCAAACTCATGTCCATCGAGTCAGTGATACCATCCAGCCATCTCATCCTCTGTCGTCCCCTTTTCCTCCTGCCACCAATCCCTCCCGGCATCAGAGTCTTTTCCAATGAGTCAACTCTTCGCATGAGGTGGCCAAAGTACTGGAGTTTCAGCTTTCACATTATTCCTTCTAAAGAACACCCAGGGCTGATCTCCTTTAGGATGGACTGGTTGGATCTCCTGGCAGTCCAAGGGACTCTCAAGAGTCTTCTCCAACACCACAGTTCAAAAGTATCAATTCTTCGGCGCTCAGCTTTCTTCACAGTCCAACTCTCACATCCATACATGACCACTGGAAAAACCATAGCCTTGACTAGACAGACATTTGTTGGCAAAGTAATGTCTCTGCTTTTCAATATGCTATCTAGGTTGATCATAAGTTTCCTTCCAAGGAGTAAGCATCTTTTAATTTCATGGCAGCAGTTCTTGCCTGGAGAATCCCAGGGATGGGGGAGCCTGGTGGGCTGCCGTCTATGGGGTCACACAGAGTCGGACACGACTGAAGCGACTTAGCAGTCACCATCTGCAGTGATTTTGGAGACCCCAAAAAATAAAGTCTGACACTGTTTTCACTGTTTCCCCATCCATTTCCCATGAAGTAATGGGACCAGATGCCATGATCTTAGTTTTCCGAATGTTGAGCTTTAAGCCAACCTTTTCACTCTCCTCTTCTAAGCACAGTTCAGGGCTAATGGGCCCACTACGTTGTGAGAAAACAGTTCCAGTGCATTTCTGGGCTGGTGCCTCTAGCTCTCTAATCGGAAGAAGGCACTTGTAATGTTGTTTCAAATTTGTAAACAGTGTGTCCTGAGGTTCACCTCCCAGCCTTTTTATTTGAGGCTATCCTGTGTGTGTGTGTGTGTGTGTGTGTGTGTGTGTGTGCGTGTGCTCAGTCATGTTCCACTCTTTGCGACCCCATGGACTGTAGCCTGCTAGGTTCTCTGTCTATGGAATTTTGAGCCTTTACTATACAAAACGATGAGCTCACTAGTCTACTGACGTGAAAGAGTTGCTCAGTCATCTCTGATTCTTTGCAGCCCCATGAACTATAGTCCACCAGGCTCCTCTGTCCACGGGGTTTCCCAGGCAAGAATACTGGACTGGGTAGTGGTTCCTTTCTCCAAAGGATCTTCCCAACCCAGGGACTGAACCCAGGTCTCCTGCACTGGGGGCAGATTCTTTGCCATCTGAGCCATCAGGGAAGCTATGCATTTTAGGTTTTAGTTCAGCTGGTGCCCATTTTAGTGAGCGCCTTCTGTGTGCCCCGCTGGGGGCTTTGGTAGAACTGGCCGTGAAAAGCAAGTTCCCCTTGCTCTCCAAATGCTCCGTGTCATGCACAGAATGAAACATGGTCTCTGTTCCCATTGTTCTTTTCAGTCTCATTATTTTCATCAGAGTTTGGCTAACTTTAGTGGATCTGCAGTCACTGGTGTCAAGAAAGAAATGCATGGAACTCAGTTATTAAACATTTCACCTTCTCTGCATGCACATTTACACTGTGAGCGAGTAACAGGATTATTTGATTTAACAAGTTTAAACGATTTCTTATCTTCTTCCTGCTGGGGAAAGAAGCTGGTTCTTAGCAGTGAGTGGCCAAGAGAGTAGGTCTTAGATCTTAGGAAGTAGAATATCATCAGTGTGACTTCCTAATGTAAATATACTCACGGTATTTAAATGTAAACCGTTTAGAATTACATCACATGTATTTTTTTGAGAGCTGGAGTGATGCTGTGACCTGGGAAGAAGGGCCAGGGTATAGGCATAGAGATCAGGTGTGGAACCCACAGCCGCCCGGTAGTCTCGCAGACAACGTTGTTGCTGTCTTTGGACATCAGTTTCCTCATCTATGCATGTGCTTAGCTGCTAAGTTACGTCCAACTCTTTGCAACCCCATGGACTGTAGCCCACCCGGCTCCTCTGTCCATGGGATTCTCTAGGTAAGACTACTGGAGAGGGTTGCCATGCTCTCTTCCAGGGGATCTTCCTGACCCAGGGATGGAACCTGCGTCTCCTGTGTCTCTTCTTTACTGCGAAGCCACCTGGGAAGCCTCGTCTGTAAACTGGGGATAATAACACTTGCTTTAGAGATCTTGGTGGGATTGAATTTTAAAACCTAGAAAACACATTAGTACAGTTCTCTGTACATTAAGACATGTGTGTGTGTATCAGTCGCTCGGTCATGTCCAACTCTTTGCGACCCCATGGACTGTAGCCCACCAGGCTCCTCTGTCCATGGAATTTTTCCAGGCAAGATTACTGGAGTGGGTAGCCATTCCCTCCTCCAGGGGTCTTCCCCACCCAGGGATCAAACCCAGGTCTCCTCCATTGCAGGCAGATTCTTTACCATCTGAGCCACCAGGAAAGTCCCTACATTAAATACATGGTACGTGGTGGCTTAGATGGTAAAGTGTCTGCCTACAATGTGGGAGACCCGGGTTCGATCCCTGGGTCAGGAAGATCCCCTGGAGAAGGAAATGGCACCCCACTCCAGTACTCTTGCCTGGAAAGTCCCATGGACGGAGGAGCGTGGTAGGCTACAGTCAGTGGGGTTGCAAAGAATCGGACATGACTGAGTGACTGAGCGACTTCACTTTCACGTGCTTAATGAGAAACGGTCATTATGAACAGGTTAATTTTTAAACATAATTTAGATAGTGATTTTCCTAATACGTTCCTGGTGAATTTGGTCCACTCCCCCCAAATCACTGATTTACTTTTTCTTCTTTCAAGTTGATATGTGTCACTGTTTTAACTCATTTATTTCACAGTACTTACACACATATTTAACACATATTTATTTCCTTTACCCCAAGGCTGTTCATTAGAAATTGAAAATATTTTCACAAAGAAAGTTTCTGTCTGAATTGCCACTCTGCTACAATTGTCATAGAGTATGTACAGATTTACAGCCAAATAAAAACCCAACCTACAGTCCATGTCAGTGGGATAACCGGATGCAGGGTCCCCAGAGCCACACAGCCCTGGATTCTGGGCTGGGTACCACTTACAAGGACTTACTCTCTTGCTGGTATAGGGGGATCAGACCCCTCATAAGGGGGTGATGGTGAGGATGGATGAGATGGCGAGTAAGAGCCCAGAAGTGGAGTCTTTGTGTGTGTGCTCAGTCACTCAGTGTGTCCGACTCTGCCACCCCATGGACTGTAGCCCACCAGGCTCCTCTGTCCATGAAATTCTCCAGGCAAGAATACTGGAGTGGGTTGCCATTCCCTATTCCAAGGGAACTTCCTGACCCAGGGATTGCACCTGTGTCTCTGCATCTCCTACATTGCATGCAGATTAGATCCCCATGCCGCCTGGGAGGCCCAGGGTTTCCATAAGCTGCTACTAACGTTCACAATACTTGAGTTTGTTGAGATATCATTGCTGCTGCTAGGTGTTGCTCCTGGTCTGCCTAACTGAGGAGCCAGTTAACTCTCGCTTGCACGCTCAGTCGCTCAGTCACGTCCAGCTCTTTTTGACGCCACGGTCCACTGCCTTCCAGGCTCCTCTGACCATGAGATTCTCCAGGCAAGAATATGGGAGTGGGTTGCCATTTCCTTTTCCAGGAGATCTTCCCCGCTCAGGGATCAAACCCAAGTCTCCTGCATTGGCAGGTGGATTCTGTACCACTGAGCCACCTGGGAAGCCCCTCAGCTAATGCCGAGCCTCACCTTAATTAGCTGGTCTCCTGAAACCTGAGACCCGAGGGTGCTGGTGTGTGGACAGGGCCAGGGCCCTGCTGGACTTTGCACTCATAAAAAGTCTGGTGTGCCTCGCATGTTCTCGCAGCCAGACAGAGACCACGTGAAGCACCTCTGGGAGAGGACAAAAGAGGCTGAAGATAGAATCATTTTATGTTTCTGTGGATAAGGCCAGCAGTCTTATTGGGCTGTCATTAGGAATTCAGTTGCCCTGCTTTTTAATTACTTGTCTTTTTTCTTTTTTTTTCTATTGAGGAAGTCATTGTATTTCCAAGCAATTTTTGGTGCTGGTTCCATGCAGCCCCAACTTCTGACATCTCAGGTGCCGGGCAGGACCCCCTTGCCCCCCACATCCATGCAAGTTGGTGGCCCTGTTAGAGCAAAGCTTTCTTTGCCTTTGGTTAAGACTGGTGAACCAGAAATACAATTTTTCTTCTGATTGTTGATTTCATTTTAATTGTCTAAAATAAGAGAAGGGCATTTTAAAAGAAACTCATAACATTTTCTTTTTTAGAGTGGACTCACAAATGAAGCCTGTGAACAAGTTTTCTAAGTGACCTTGGAGAATGACATTAAAGTCAAGGCTCCATTCTGGACTGAGATTTAACCAGCTGCTTTTCTCCTATCAATTTTAGATTTGATTTCATTTTTAATAATGGTTTTATTATTTACTCTAGGCTGTTTCACTTGCACAACTGTTTGTTTTGAAATCTAAAACCACATATTTTCGTTGAAACTCAAATAAAAATGGGGTCACACCAGTGACCTTGTAGACAGAAACTGCCTAGTCAACCCACTTTGACAGAAATAGCACCCACGCTATCTCCTGAGAGCAATGGAATTGTTTTAAGACAGAAGATCATTCAGTTACCATAAAGCTTGAAATGTAATGATGGGGGCGACGGTGCCAAGTTGAGGACATGGGGGCGAAATTTAATAACAGCTCGTGTTGCCTGAACAGACGGGCTGCCCCACCTGACCCTTTCATCGCACTCCCTCACAGAATTCTCACCACAGCCCTGGGACATGTAGGCATCATTACGGTCAGCGTGTCTTCAGGAGGAAACTGAGGCATCCTGAACTTGGTAAATGTGCCCAGGGTCACAGAGCTGTTAAGTACTGGACTCCAGAGTAAACGAGGTTGACCTTAAACCCTGGACCTGGCTCTGAACTGAGGGGCTCGGCATCAACAAGCCAACAGATGCCACCTGGACCCTTTCTACTGTCCGGCCTGGATTCATGAGGGATGAATGGGAAGTGAGTGTCCTCTTTTCTCAGGCCCCAAGAATGCACCCTGAATTCTCCTCTCCGGCTCTGGGATGAAATCTCAGACACCACCCATAGCCTCTTCAGTTAATCTTCAATAATTCAGAGTCCTTAGATCAGTTTCAGGCGTGAAAGACTGAAAACCTCCAGCCTCTCTCATTCCTGTTTGGGCCGCCTCTGTTTCCCAGCTCAGGCCTTCTATTGGCTTGGAAATCTCAGTGAAGGCAGGAGCTTCACAAACCTGTGGATTTTCCCTCTTCCCCCTTTCCAGCTCTTTATTAGGTGTCACTCCTAACCTGGCCTTCCCTGGTGGCTCAGACAGTAAAGAATCTGCCCGCAATGCAGGAGACCCAGGTTCCATCCCTGGGTGGGAAATATCCCCTGGAGAAAGAAACAGCTACCCACTCTAGTAATCTTGCCTGGAGAATTCTATGATTCTCAGAGAAGCTTGGCAGGCTACAGTCCATGGGGTCGCAAAGAGTGGGACACGACGGAGAAACTCTCACTTTCACTTTTCTAACCTAGGGGCAGGCCCATGTGGGTCTGTGAAGATGGCAGGGTCCTCTCCTTGGCTGTGTCACCTGGTGTCCCTGCACGTGGGGGAGCCTGGAGCTGGATCTCTTTGGGAGCTTTTGGGTTCCCTGGGGGGCAGCCACATGTCTCCCAACTCTGGCGGTGCTCACAGCCTCCCCTCAGTGCAGGGCTCTCTGGCCTCAGTTCCTTTAAGATAACCCTAGACTGGGACTTCCCTGGTGATCCAGTGGTTAAGACTTTGCCTTCCAATGCAAGGGGTGTGGGTTCGATCCGTGGCTGAGGAGCTAAGATCTCACATGCCTTGCAGCCAACAAACCAAAATATAAAACAGAAGCAATATTGCAACAAATTAATAAAGACTTTAAGAATAGTCCACATTAAAAAAATTTTTTTTTCTTTTTTTTAAGATAACCCTGGTGAGTGACTTGACTTTCACTTTTCACTTTCATGCATTGGAGAAGGAAATGGCAACCCACTCCAGTGTTCTTGCCTGGAGAATCCTAGGGATGGGGGAGCCTGGTGGGCTGCCATCTATGGGGTCGCACAGAGTTGGACACGACTGAAGCGACTTAGCAGCAGCAGTGCTCCTTTCCCCCAAGTGCTCATGTGGCCCAGAAAACCAGCACTTTGTACTGGTGGAAACGCAGATTCCTCTGGCCTGTGTCCTGGGGTGGAGGGTCCAGCACAGACCCTGTGTCTAGCCCTCTCAAGACTCCATCAGCTCTGTGTCGGGCTTTCTGGAAGGGTGAGGGGTCCTGAGTCCAGCCTCAGCCTATTTGCGATGGGGGTGGGCACAAGCCATGGTCAAAGCCACCTCTCTAAGCAGAGAGCCAAGGCGGCCTGATACCGGCTCCTTAGGTGATGTCTTCCACTCCTTCTTTGCCCCTGACATCACACCAAAGTGAAAGTGAAAGTCGCTCAGTCATGTCTCTTTGTGACCCCATGGACTATACAGTCCATGAAATTCTCTAGGCCAAAATACTGCAGTGGGTAGCCTCCCAACCCAGGGATCAAACCCAGGTCTCCCATAATCCATTGTGGGTGGATTATTTACAAGCTGAGCCACCAGGGAAGCCCAGTACTGGAGTGGGTAGCCTATCCCTTCTCCAGGGGGCTCTTCCCAACCTAGAAACCGAACCAGGGTCTCCTGCATTGCAGGTGGATTCTTTTACCAGCTGAGCTACCAGGGAAGCCTGGAATGGACATCACACCAAAGCTGCTGGGTAACAAGTTGTACCCTCTCCCCTCCTCCCTGCAGACTCACTCAGGTCACAGCGCCACCTGGAGACTGTTGCCGTAATGCAGTACATGACTGTCTAATTTTCACACATTGATCCAAATACCAGTGCAAGTGTGTGCTGACCAACCGTGTGCCCAGCACACCCTAGGAGAGCCCAAGGGTGGGCTCTACTCCTGGGTCCACACCCATGAAGGTCTGAGAAGGCAGAATTGGCCTCTTGGCATCTCTTCAGTATTCCAACCTGTGTTTCTATCCTCCAGTTGCACAGAATGGATGTCAGAAGAAACAAGGCTTAAAGGACCTGCTGAAAAGTAGAGAAATGGTTTACCCAACAGGTGGAAAGTGAATACAAAGTAATAAAAACACAGGGGCAAGGATTCTTTTATTATGTAGCACGTGAAGACCCTTTCCAGCCAGCTGAAAGAGTAAGCTAAAAACTGGGATACTGGAATCAAAAGCTGAAATGTTATTAGGACAACTCCATGGTTTCTGAGAATATTCAGAGTGAGGAGGTTTTTGGCAGAAGACAATTTCATTTACAGCTTGGAGCTGATTGCTGATGGCAACGCTGAGGTCAGAAGAGAGAAGATCCAGCCACCAGGAGCTGAGGAATTGCAGCAGGCGATAAGCAAGGAGGCACTTCACTCAGGAATTGAAAAAGTACAGGTCCCACCGAAAGGGTGGTGGTTTGGACTTAATGCTTCCAGATGTCTGGGCCTCTCATTTCTTAGTTTCCATTTGATTTATCTTGTGCAAATTCAGTCTCTTTTGGATACGTGCTTTTGTTACTCCAACGTTTACCTTTTCAGTTTTATAATTCTCCTATTGCACTCTTTACAAGTTATTTTCACAGCATAGGAGGAGTTACTAAAGTGAACGGCATTGGAAGGGGAAGGAAAAGGGGGAGACAAACATGGCATATTCATATTAAAATGGGCAGGTTCATGTCCTCCAAACGCAGTGTCATGGCTCCCTCTAACCCATGGAACTAAGCGTTGAATTTAGGAATACATTTTGCTTCTAAGTATAATTTTGTGATGCCCACAGTATCGTTGGCTATCTGCGATACGAATGAGGGAGAGGATGAGTTTCCTGAAATCCCGCTGGTTAGGGCCATCTCAGCAGAGGGAGGGCAAGTGTGTGGCTGTGCACAGCTGGTTCCGTTCTTGTGGGCTCAGGCCTGGGGTACAGAGAAGGGAAGGAGAAAAGGCTAGACTAGTGTGTGCTTCCCACAGACACTTGTCAGCAGTGGAGCAGGAAGCCCAGAATCATCCTCCGCCGCCCCTCACCCTCACAGCCAGACCGATGCCACGTGCAGACGTGATGGGATACATTCAGGGTGGTTTGGCCGTAGACCCAACGCCATGTTCAGACCAGTGCAGGTCTTAAAACGTCTCTTGAAATTGTCCGGTCTTCCCTCCAACCCCAGAGACACCCACCTCGTGAGGTTGACGTGGATGAGAAGAGCCTCTATGCCCTTATTTAACGTTCTCAATTCCCTGAGTAGGTAGTATCACTGTGCCCATTTTAGAGATGGGAAACCTGAGACCCTGGATGGAAAAGTGACCTGCCCATGGGTGCTCAGCCCTTCCAGGGCAGAGACAGCATCCAGACCTAAAGGTTGTGCCCTGGGGGTCACCCCTTAGAGCCTCTCCCTCCCCAGGCCAGCTCTGCCCAGCCTCCCTGCTCTGCTCCCCTTCATCCTGGCCCCTCCCCGCAGCCCCTCCCTCCCAACGACACACCTGACCCTGTTGCTAATGCATCATCACCCTGTAAGGCTCCCCCGTTATGCTGCCTGAAATGCAGAGTCTGTCCATCCTGTTCTCACGCGCGCAGGTCGGTCACCATGCGCCCCTCTCCCCCCAGCTCAGCGCTCTGCACTGACCACTGGGTGTGTTTTAAGTTTCTCGGATGAACCATGAACTCGGTGGAGAGCTACCCTGAGGATAGACGCCCCATCCAGTTCTCCTCTCCTCCTCTGTCTTCTGACTCCGGAGAAGTGGCGGGCAGGGCAGCGCTCTGACAGTTCTGCCACACTGATCAACATTATTCAATTAATAGTCATAGTATGTGTTTTGAATCTTTTTTCTAAATTGTCAAGACTTTCCTGTTTCTTTACATCTTACACATAATTGTGCAGTCACTAGGTACTAATGGATTGATTCAACCCAGCCCACGGTTCCATAAGCACCATTAGATTTTGAGTGCTTTTCTCTTGCATTTATAAAGAATTCAAAAGTTGACGCTGTTATGGGAGACTGTATTCTTATTTCAGTGAGGCTTCTCTGCTCTTATATGGAAAAAAACCCAAGATTACAGTTATGAAAGTGGCCCCAGTCAAGTTGGAATCTTAACAGCTGATGTCAGTGGGCTCAGATGCTGTTACCAGAAAACCAGGAAGCAACATGGGACACGTTTACTTGGATTGTAAACGTTTTGTGATCTGACCTTTAGGAAGCTAAAAGAGTCACTCTTCCAGAACTCTTTTTAACCTCAAAGGTAAACTGCTTCTTTGCTCTTTGCCTCCAAGAATGTTTGTTGTTCAGTCGCTAAGTCGTGTCCAACTCTTTGCAACCCCATGGACTGCAGCACGCCAGGCTTCCCGGTCCTTCACTGTCTCCCAGAGCTTGCTCAAACTCATGTCCATTAAGTCAGTGGTGCCATCAAACCATCTCATCCTCTGTCGTTCTCTTCTCCTGCCTTCAATCTTTTCCAGCATCAGGGTGTTTTTCAGTGAGTTGGCTCTTCACTTCAGGTGCCCAAAATCCTGGAAATTCAGCTTCAGCATCAGTCCTTCCAATGAATATTCAGGATTGATTTTCTTTAGCATTGACTAGTTTGCTCTTGCAGTCCAAGGGACTCTCAAGAGTCTTCTCTAGCACCACAATTCAAAATTATCAATTCTTCAGCACTCAGACTTGGCTAGATCCAGCTCTCACATCCATACATGACTACTGAGAAAACCATAGCTTTGACTATACGGACCTTTGTTGGTAAAGTGATGTCTCTGCTTTTTAATATACTGTCTGAATATTTGAACAGAAGGCATTTTCAAGCTCACCGAATTCAACACATTTTCGTTTTCATAGATAAGATCCAGACACTGAGATGTGAGGTGACTCAGAGTGGAATTAGTCAGACTCCCTCTTTAAAGCCGTTTCCACCTTTCTTCTGCCATAACACACATGAGAAATGACCAGTGTTCACGTACTGAAGGAGCTTCTACTCATAAATCAAGGCTTGTGGTCCACCCCAGGATCCTTGCTGCATCTCCAGGACTTTGTTCTCACCTAAAGTTTAACCATCAGTTAGGTGTTAACTGTCTGGTTCTCTTGACTTACCAGGAGCGCGTGGCCTATGATTGAATTTTAAAATAAAGAGCTATCACTCAGAGATCTGGGTTTGCTGCATCAACAATGAAGGCCATTCCCCATGGCCGCCCTGTAGCTGGAGACCCCTCCACAGAGGCCACAGTCACCGTGACCTGCCTGACCTCAGTGTCACGGGATGCACGTTGCCTGGGTTACAGGAATTTGGCTTTATGCATTTTTCACATAAACTGTGTGGACATCAGCTCATTTTCTATCCCTCGCTGCCTCCCAGGCTGTAAATGCTCTGAAACCAGTGTACTGGGTCTCCCCAATGTCCCATCCATCAGCTCAGATGCTGGTCTTTACCTAACCACCTGGTGAGGAGCTGGCAGATGTGAAGTTAGAAGGATCCAGGTCACTCTGGTTTTAGAAGTTTCAGTTTGCTCGGATGGCTGTTTCCACGCCTCCTAAGCCATAGACTTTTACTCTGTGAGAGACCAGAAAGCCGGGCTCACACCCTCTGTGCCAGTATCTAGGACGTACTCATGCTTACCCGTACAGGACTCAGAGTCCTTCCCATTCCTCTTCCACCCAAAGGCTGGACCCGTTTCCCAGATACTATCTGGGGTCTGGTGAGAAAGGCAGAACCTGAGGTTCACCTCAACCTGCTGAGTCAGACTCAGGGTGTCGGGCAGACCCCCAGAAGCACAGGCACAGCTAAGTCTGAGAGGCATCGCTGGAGCCGGCAGGGAGCCACTTTGTCTTCCTCCCTGTGTCCTCTGTCCCCAGCTGGCTCTGCACCCCTTCAGCTCTCCCCACACAGATAACGTGGCCCCTCCAGCCCCCGTCCTCTCCATCAGGAAGGAGCAGGCAGGGAGGGCTGTGCCCACCATGCCCCCCGGGCTGGGCTGCTGTTGAGTTCACGTTCCCCTGACTCAAAGAACTGCCCTAAGCTCTAGTTCTGTGACATTTTCTCCTCCAGTTCTTTTTATGCTTTCATGACATTCTCAATGAATATTCAGTGGAGTAGAATGTAGGCAAAATGGTCTGTAAATGGGAGTTTCCCTCAGGCTGCTATTCTGTCTCCTTAGCCATCCACCAGGGATCAAGCAGGACTGGATAATTATTGATACTTCAGTCGATGAAGCCCTCCTTGGCTGAGATCAGATTTTCCTCCCCTGAAACAAAATGAAGAGGTAAAGAGCCCCCTCCGGGCCTGCTCCCACCAGTGCCCGGGCACTCCTGCAGGCCTGTCTTGACATCAGGGTCAAATGAGCCTGCCATCAGCAGAGGGTCTTATGCCTGGTCACAGCTCATGAACACAGGCCATGGTTATCACATCTGTGACATCACAGTGTAACTCCAGGTTTCTGGGTGTCTTGAATGTGAGTCTACACTGCAAAACACTAGGTGGTCTACAGCACTCTGTGCCAGCAAGCACTGCTGAAGCACCAAGCAGTGAAAAAGCAGAATCAAGGGCTATGACACGATTAAGAGAAGGCGCACTCTTTGCCACCTTCATTATTTTTGAAGTAGGTTCAGTGTGTCAACTAAAATAGGCAGGAAACATCAATTGTGCCATATGGGGCTTCCCAGGTGGCGCTAGTCATAAAGAATCCACCTGCCAGTGCAGGAAATACGAGAGACGTGGATTTGATCCCTGGGTTGGGAAAATCCTCTGGAGGAGGAAATGGCAACCTATTCCAGTATTCTTGCCGGAAGAACTCCACAGACAGAGGAGCCTGGCAAGCTACAGTCCATGGGGTCACAAAGAGTCGGACACAACTGAGCACATTATCCTATACCCAACCAGTTCCTACAGCTTTTTCTGTGGCTTTCAAGGCTTCTTATAAGATGCTTTCCCCCTATCCCCAGTGGCACCCCATTCCAGTACTCTTGCCTGGAAAATCCCATGGACGGAGGGGCCTGGTAGGCTGCAGTCCATGGGGTCGCTGAGGGTTGGACGTGACTGAGCGACTTCACTTTCACTTTTCACTTTCATGCCTTGGAGAAGGAAATGGCAACCCACTCCAGTGTTTTTGCCTGGAGAATCCCAGGGACGGGGAGCCTGGTGGGCTGCCGTCTATGGGGTCGCACAGAGTCGGACACGACTGAAGTGACTTAGCAGCCCTATCCCCAAAGAGTTTAAATTAAAACTTTTCAACTGTGACCACAGTCATCTCTAGACATCATCAGTGTGTTGACTATCATTAGGGAAATTGGGAATGACAGGAAAGACAGAAGAGGGGCTAGAAACATAAAGGAAATGGAGTGTAAACTGGTTACAAATAATAACTGTTTACCTAACGCAAACCTCTCAGGCTGGTTTTATGTCTGCTAACGGCTACCCTCACACACCCCACCCCAGCCCTATGCATGCCTGGAGGAACCCTCCTCAGGCTGTCTGCCTCTGTTCCCCCATTCTCAGGGTTTCTGTTACATGAAGACAGAAGGTAGGGTGGAAGGAAAACAAGCTTTCTGGGGAATGCTTCCTAGAACACAGCCTGGGAGTCCTGGGACCTCAGTCCTGAGAGTGCAGAGGGATGAATCTCATTTAGTTTGAATGGTACCAAAGCCCCCTGGACGGACAGGTGGGCATGCTGGAAAGTCAGTTGGGGTGGATATTTTGGGGGTTCCAGTCCAAATATGGTGGACTTAGAAAAGAACACTATTGTGTAGGCCAGAGTGAGCTCTAGTGCCAGTGGACGCTATGTGATAACCACAGCTCATCCTCCGAAAAACCTTCCCATAAGAACAGTATGTGCTGGAGTCATAGAACAGTCTGGTCACAGGCCAGTATTCCCATGGGCCCTTTTTGAAACTGGAAATAACTCACTCATTCTTGGGCTTCCCAGTTCACACTAGTGGTAAAGAACCTACCTACCAATGAAGGAGACTTAAGAGACATGGGTTTGAAAGCTGGGTGAGAAAGATCCCCTGAAGGAGGAAATGGCAACCCACTCCAGTATTCTTGCCTGGAGAGTCCATGGACAGAGGAGCCTGGTGGGCTTCAGTCCATGGGGTCACACAAGAGTTGGACATGACTGAAGTGATTACTCACGCACTCATTCTTGGCTGCTCAGAACCTCGTGTTTTTAGAGGGAAAAGGACTAGTGGGGATCTCATCCAAGCACTCATGTCACAGACGAGACAAAGCCCCAGGGGAAAGGGCCCAGGCTCTGCCCCCATCACCCGATGGGCAATCTTGCCACTTGCTGGAGGTTTGCAGTGGTTCTTAGCCACAAAGGTGATGGGCATAGATGTCCATCAGCTCCTTCACTCTGCCCCTGAACCTTCCAGCACTGTCCCTTCCACGGACACGTGTTGGAAGCTGCAGTGGTAAGCGGTGAAAATGTTATACATGCTCAGGAGAAACAAGGCCTCTCCTGGGGGCCCTCAGGTTCCCTGGGGGCAGTCCTGTGGGGTTGCTTCTGAGCCCAGACTCTGCTCCTACTCTGGCTCCCCACCCCGTCTATGGAGGACTGGCTCCATGGGGGACGTGCACCCAGGCAGTGAATGAGTGGACCCATAGGCTCTGAGGAGGAATCCTCACTCCTCTGGCATTTCATTCAAAATATGTTCAAAGAAACAATCCTACTTCATCTTCATGAGAGGAGATCGTTTTCTAAAAACTAAATTGAAGTATCATAATAGCACCACACAATTAAAGGAAATCATTAGGAGGAATTGCCTTTGGGCTTCTTAAATCTTGCACAGGAAAATATTTTTATTAGAATGAATCCATTTGCAGATTACTGAAATGGTCTCTAACAAAACATGACGATGAGTGTTCTTAGAGACAGAGTTTTCAAAGATGTTAAGGGAAACTATCAGCCCCTGCCCAAGCTTATTTTAATAGACACTCTTTTCTTACCATAAGAGCAGATGATTTTATACTCAGTTCAGTTCAGTTCAGTCACTCAGTTGTGTCCAACTCTTTGCAACCCCATGAATCGCAGCACGCCAGGCATCCCTGTCCATCACCAACACCCGGAGTCTACCCAAACTCATGTCCATCGAGTCGGTGATGCCATCCAGCCATCTCATCTGCTGTCGTCCACTTCTCCTCCTGCCCCCAATCCCTTCCAGCATCAGGGTCTTTTCCAATGAGTCAACTCTTCGCATGAGGTGACCAAAGTACTGGAGTTTCAGCTTCAGCATCAGTCCCTCCACTGAACACCCAGGACTGATCTCCTTTAGGATGGACTCGTTGAATCTCCTTGCAGGCCAAGATATTCTCAAGAGTCTTCTCCAAAACCACAGTTCAAAAGTATCAATTCTTCAGCGCTCAGCTTTCTTCACAGTCCTACTCTCACATCCATACATGACCACTGGAAAAACCGTAGCCTTGACTAGAAGGACCTTTGTTGGCAAAGTAACGTCTCTGCTTTTGAATATGCTATCTAAGTTGGTCATAACTTTCCTTCAAAGGAGTAAGCATCTTTTAATTTCATGGCTGCAGTCACCATCTTCAGTGATTTTGGAGCCCAGAAAAATAAAGTCTGACACTGTTTCCTCATCTGTTTGCCATGAAGTGATGGGACCGGATGCCATGACCTTAGTTTTCTGAATGTTGAGCTTTAAGCCAACTTTTTCACTCTCCTCTTTCACTTTCATCAAGAGGCTTTTTAGTTCCTCTTCACTTTCTGCCATAAGGGTGGTGTCATCTGCATATCTGAGGTTATTGATATTTCTCCCAGCAATCTTGATTCCAGCTTGTGTTTCTTCCAGCTTGTGTTTCTTCCAGCCCAGCATTTCTCATGATGTACTCTGCATGTAAGTTAAATAAGCAGGGTGACAATATGCAGCCTTGATGTACTCCTTTTCCTATTTGGAACCAGTCTGTTGTTCTATGTCCAGTTCTAACTGTTGCTTCTTGACCTGCATATAGGCTTCTCAAGAGGCAGATCAGGTGGTCTGGTATTCCCATCTCTTTCAGACTTTTCCACAGTTTATTGTGATCCACACAATCAAAGGCATTGGCATAGTCAATAAAGCAGAATTAGATGTTTTTCTGGAACTCTCTTGCTTTTTCCATGATCCAGCAGATGTTGGCAATTTGATTTCTGGTTTCTCTGCCTTTTCTAAAACCAGCTTGAACATCTGGAAGTTCACAGTTCACGTATTGCTAAAGCCTGGCTTGGAGAATTTTGAGCACAACTTTACTAGTGTGAGATGAGTGCAATTGTGTGGTAGTTTGAGCATTCTTTGGCATTGCCTTTCTTTGGGATTGGAATGAAAACTGACCTTTTCCAGTCCTGAGGCCACCACTGAGTTTTCCAAATTTGCTGGCATATTGAGTGCAGCACTTTCACAGCATCATCTTTCAGGATTTGAAATAGCTCAACTGGAATTCCATCACCTGCACTAGCTTTGTTCGTAGTGATGCTTTCTAAGGCCCACTTGACTTTACATTCCAGGATGTCTGGTTCTAGGTGAGTGATCACACCATTGTGATTATCTGGGTCATGAAGATCTTTTTTGTACAGTTCTTCTATGTATTCTTGCCACCTTTTCTTAATATCTTCTGCTTTTTTTAGGTCCATACCATTTCTGTCCTTTATCAAGCCCATCTTTGCATGAAATGTTTCCTTGGTATCTCTAATTTTCTTGAAGAGATCTCTAGTCTTTCCCATTCTGTTGTTTTCCTCTATTTCCTTGCATTGATCGCTGAGGAAGACTTTCTTATCTCTACTTGCTATTCTTTGGAACTCTGCATTTCAGATGCTTATATCTTTACTTTTCTCCTTTTCTTTTTGCTTTGCTTCTTTTCACAGCTATTTGTAAGGCCTCCCCAGACAGCCATTTTGCTTTTCTGCATTTCTTTTCCATGGGGATGTTCTTGCTCCCTGTCTCCTGTACAATGGCATGAACCTCCATCCATAGGTCATCAGGCTAGTTCACACTGTCTATCAGATCTAGTCCCTTAAATCTAGTTCTCACTTCCACTGTATAATCATAAGGGATTTGATTTAGGTCATACCTGAATGGTCTAATGGTTTTCCCTACTTTCTTCAGTGTAAGTCTGAATTTGGCAATAAGGAGTTCATGATCTGAGCCACAGTCAGCTCCCAGTCTTGTTTTTGCTGACTGTATAGAGCTTTTCCATCTTTGGCTGCAAAGAATATAATCAATCTGATTTCGGTGTTGACCATCTGGTGATGTCCATGTGTAGAGTCTTCTCTTGTGTTATTGGAAGAGGGTGTTTGCTATGACCAGTGTGTTCTCTTGGCAAAACTCTATTAGCCTTTGCCCTGCTTCATTGCGTATTCCAAGGCCAAATTTGCCTGTTACTCCAGGTGTTTCTTGACTTCCTACTTTTGCATTCCAGTCCCCTATAATGAAAAGAACATCTTTTTTGGGTGTTAGTTCTAAAAGGTCTTGTAGGTCTTCATAGAACCATTCCACTTCAGCTTCTTCAGTGTTATTGGTTGGGGCATAGGCTTGGATTACCGTGATATTGAATGGTTTGCCTTGGAAACGAACAGAGATCATTCTGTCGTTTTTGAGATTGCATCCAAGTACTGTATTTCAGACTCTTTTGTTGACTATGATAGCTACTCCATTTCTTCTAAGGGATTCCTGCCCACAGTAGTAGATATAATGGTCATCTGAGTTAAATTCACCCATTCCAGTCTATTTCAATTCGCTGATTCCTAGAATGTCGACGTTCAGTCTTGTCATCTCCTGTTTGACCACTTCCAATTTGCCTTGATTCATGGACCTAATATTCCAGGTTCCTATGCAATATTGCTCTTTACAGCATCAGACCTTGCTTCTATCACCAGTCACATCCACAACTGGGTGTTGTTTTTGCTTTGGCTCCATCCCTTCATTCTTTCTGGAGTTATTTCTCCACTGATCTCCAGTAGCATATTGGGCACCTACTGACCTGGGGAGTTCCTCTTTCAGTATCCTGTCATTTTGCCTTTTCATACTGTTCATGGGGTTCTCAAGGCAAGAATACTGAAGTGGCTTGCCATTCTCTTCTCCAGTGGACCACATTCTGCCAGACCTCTCCACCATGACCCATCCATCTTGGGTGGCCCCACACGGCATGGCTTGGTTTCATTGAGTTAGACAAGGCTGTGGTCCATGCAATCAGATTGGCCAGCTTTGTGTGATTATGGTTTCAGTGTGTCTGCCCTCTGATGCCCTCTCACAACACCTACCGTCTTACTTGGGTTTCTCTTACCTTGGACGTGGAGTATCTCTTCACGGCTGCTCCAGCAAAGCACAGCTGCTGCTCCTTATCCTGGACGAGGTCGCCCTTCCTGACCTTGAACGTGGAGTAGTTCCTCTCTCCTGCGCCCGCGGAGCTACCATTCCTCGGACATGGGGTAGTTCCTCTCAGCGGCCGCCCCTAACCTCGGACGTGGGGTAGCTCTGATTTTTTTTATACTAATACCACTTTATTTATTTTGTAAATTAGTTACTGGATATGTTAGTTGAATCAGTTCAGTTCAGTCGCTCAGTCGTGTCCGACTCTTTGTGACCCCATGGACTGCAGCACGCCAGGCCTCCCTGTTCATCACCAACTCCCGGAGTTTACTCAAACACATGCCCATTGAGTCGGTGATGCCATCCAACCATCTCATCCTCTGTCGTCCCCTTCTCCTCCCGCCTTCAATCTTCCCCAGCATCAGGGTCTTTTCAAATCAGTCAGTTTTCGAATCAGGTGACCAAAGTACTGGAGTTTCAACTTCAGTATGTTAGTTAAATACTTATTCTCTTAATACTCCTAATTATAACCAATGATGCTGAGTCTGAACCCTTTTTTGGAATGCTGATGCGCTCACTCATCAGTGTTCTCTGCCAGCAGCGACAGAGGTGTTCAGAGGGCTGCAGAGATAAATGTGACACTGTATCATGTGCTAAGTAGTAGTTAGCACACTAAGTCATGTCTGACTCTTTGCCACCCCATGAACTGCAGCACGCCAGGCTTCCCTGTCCTCCACTATCTCCCAGAGTTTGCTCAAATTCAGTCGATTGAATCGGTGATGCCATCCAACCATCTGGCCCTCTGTCACCTCATTCTCCTGCCCTCAGTCTTTCCCAGCATCAGGGTCTTTTCCAATAAGTCAGCTCTTTGCTTCAGATGCCCAAAGTACTAGAGCTTCAGCTTCATCATCACTCCTTCCAATGAATATTCAGGATTGATTTCCTTTAGGATGGACTAATTTGATCACCTTCAACTCTCAAGAGTCTTCTCCAGCACCACCACACTTTGAAAGCATTGATTCTTCTGTGCTCAGCCTTCTTTATGGTCCAAGTCTCATGTCCATACATGACTACTGGAAAAACCATAGCTTTGACTAGATGGACCTTTGACAGCAAAATGATGTCTCTGCTTTTTAATATGCTGTCCAGGTTTGTCATAGCTTTCCTTCCAAGGGACAAGTGTCTTTTAAGTTCATGGCTGCAGTCACCATCTGCAGTGATTGTGAAGCCCGAGAAAATAAAATGTCACTGCTTCTACTCTTTCCCTTTCTGTTTGCCATGAAGTGATGGAAGCCAATGCCATTATCTTAGTTTTTTCTAATGTTGAGTTTCAAGCTAGCTTTCTCAGTCCCTCATCAAGAGGCTCTTTAGTTCTTCAGTTTCTGCCATTAGATTGGTATCATTTGCATATCTGAGGTTGTTGATGTTTCCCCTGGCAAGCTTGATTCCAGCTTGTGATTCATCCAGCTGGGCATTTCACATGAGGCACTCTGCATATAAATTAAATAAGCAGGGTGACAATACATAGGCTTGTCATATTTCTTTCCCAATTTTGAACCAGTCAATTGTTCCATGTCTGGTTCTAACTGTTGCTTCCTGACTCGTGTACAGGTTTCTCAGGAGACAGGTAAGTGGTCTGTTACTCCCATCGCTTTAAGTAGAATGATTTATCTTGGGAGTATTAATAAGTGTTTCACTGTAGTGGTCTTGGTTGAGGGGTGGGGGAGTCAAGTTTTTCAGAAGGTCATAAATAAGACCCATGAATGCTTAACTGTTATACAAGTTTTCTATAAAGTAACATATTTAAGTATGATTTACACCTTGTCTTCTTAGTTCTCTGGGGGACTTGGAAAAATACATTAAAAAAACTTGATTTCTGCCCATTGTGTGAAAAATTATGGAGCATTTATAATCAGAATATCTTTTTATATGGTTTATCTAGAAGTATTTCTAGGGGTGTTCTTGTCTGGTGCTTGGTTAGTTTAAAAAAAGCTTGTATTTAATGAGATGAACTTAGTACACATTTCGTTTACAGGAGATGGTGTTTTCAAATACACTGGTTAGCGAAAATAAGATAAACATGTTGACTTTTTAAAAACCGTTTTGTGATTACTGTCGTTTCTTGCCATCTTTTAAGTTTTTGAAGCGTTAGGTGCTTGTTAGAGTGATAGAAGTCAAAAGTTTTGCATCATTGCAAAACAGGCATCTTAGAAGTCACCGAGACTGTAGCCTAAGCAGATAAGAGAGCCACAGGAATTCAGTGGCATGTCATGAACTGGGAACCGGGCTTTGCGGACCAACATTTCTACTGTCATCTCGTGTTTCCTGGGTTTGGGTTTAAGTGATGCCGGGGCCGGGCGTGATCGGGAGGCGGGTCTCTCTGATGGGGAGGCGCCAGGAGGAGTTGGCGCGTGGGAACCCTCCGCCGCTCTTCTTCCGGAGCCGCGCCGGCCTCCGAGCGCCGGGCGCGGGCGGCGGGGCCCCATGCAGCCGCCGGGATCACCTCCCTCCCGGGCTGGCGGGGGGCGCCCCGGGGCGGGGGCGGCAGGGCGGGGGCGCACGGCTTCGCTGTTGCTACAGCCGTGATGTCACTCGCCCATCCTAACCCGCGGTTGGTTGTTGTGTGTTTCAGCTCTGCCTGCAGTTGAACACAAAGACCTGGAGGAGACTCCCACATCCTTCGGGGAGGAGAAAGGAGCGGCGAGGCCCGATTAAAGGAACTTGGAGGCTGGTGGCCTCTCCGCACCGGCCGGCCGGCGAGGGGGCGAGGGGATTAGAGTCCCGGGGCAGTGACCGAGCAGGAGATGAGGCGCTGCCGCCGCCGCTGACCCTCGGTTCCGGACCATCCGCTGCGCTTTGTGCCGCCCGCACATGTGTCTGCCCGGCGCATCCGGAGGCGCGCACACGAGCATCCACCACGGCCGCCGGGGAGAGAGTGCCCGCCATGCCCACGGAGAGCCTACAGACAGGTAGCATGGTGAAGCCGGTCAGCCCCGCCGGCACCTTCACGTCGGCCGTGCCCCTGCGCATCCTCAACAAGGGGCCCGACTACTTTCGCCGCCAGGCGGAGCCCAACCCCAAGAGACTCAGCGCCGTGGAGCGGCTGGAGGCCGACAAGGCCAAGTACGTCAAGAGCCAGGAGGTCATCAACGCCAAGCAGGAGCCCGTGAAGCCGGCGGTGCTGGCCAAGCCCCCCGTCTGCCCCGCCGCCAAGCGCGCGCTCGGTAGCCCCACGCTCAAGGGCTTCGGCGGCGGCGGCGGCGGAGCCAAGAGCGAGGGGGGCGCGCCTCGCGAGACCCTGAAGCTGGAGATCCTCAAGAACATCCTCAACAGCTCCGAAGGCTCGAGCACGGGCTCGGGCCACAAGCACAGCGCGCGGAACTGGCCGGCGCCCCGGGCTGACGCGGCCGAGCTGCACCGGCACTCGTTCGCCGAGTCGCTGCGCGCGCGCCCCGCGCCGGGCCGGGGCAGCCCCCAGGAGGGCGGCTCGCACGTGGGCCGCCGGCCGCCGGAGCCCGCCTCTTCCGCCGCCGCCGCCGCCGACGCCTTTCTGCACGTGTCGCACAGCTCCTCGGACATCCGCCAGGGGCCCGGGGCCAGGCCCCTGAAGGCTATCCTCCCCTGCAGCAGTTCCGCCCCGCCGCTGCCCCCCAAGCCCAAGGTGGCCGCCCCGGCCGCAGTGAAGTCCCCCGAGGCCGAGGCGGCCGAGCCGGCTGGCGGGGTGGGCCGGAGACCCTCGCTGCAGCGCTCCAAGTCAGACTTGAGCGATAGGTATTTCCGCGTGGACGCCGACGTGGAGCGCTTCTTCAACTACTGCGGACTGGATCCAGAGGAGCTGGAGAACCTGGGCATGGAGAACTTCGCGCGGGCCAACTCGGACATCATCTCGCTCAACTTCCGCAGCGCCAGCATGATCAGCTCGGACTGCGAACAGTCTCAGGACAGTAACAGTGACCTTAGGAACGATGACAGTGCCAATGACCGGGTGCCCTACGGCATCTCCGCCATCGAGAGGAACGCGCGCATCATCAAGTGGTTGTACAGCATCAAACAGGCCAGGGAGTCGCAGAAGGTGTCCCACGTGTAAGAGGCAGCAGCGCGCCCGGAGGGAGGCAGGGGGGTCTCTGTCCGCGCCTCGGCACTTGTGAAGGTTGTGAGGTCTCCTTGAAGTGTTGTGAGCTTCTCCACTCTCTTTGTGTTGCTTGTTGTGCAATGTCTTTCCAGTTGCATGCCCGCCAACACGGGGACTGACCTGACGTCCTCGGCTACCATCGCTGCAGAGCCTGGCCGGTCGCGCGTCACCCGCCCCAAAGTGTCAGGCCACATCCTAATTTAGGGCTTCAATCTTTGGCAAAACTGTTTACACGGAAAACGGTATACAACTTCTTCAATATTTATGTGGTTCTAGTGTTTTTATATCCCGCGCTATGGTGTCTTAATTAAAGGTTTTATCAACTGGCTTTTAAGTTGGGAGTAACATCTTTTTGAATTAAAAAAAAAAAAAGCCTATTTGCCTACATGTGAGATCCTAACGGGAAAATAAATGGGCTCTGCTATCAAACAGATAGTGAGGGATCCCAGAGAGACCCGGGCTGGGCTTTCTGAGAAAGAAAGTGGGGAATCCGATGTCAGTCATTATTGACAGTCCTCTTGCCATTTACACAAGTAATGGTTGGGGACACGTATGTTCTGTGTCTGATTTGGTGTATAAACTTTGATGGTTCTGTGTAATACTGACCCCAAGGAAAGACAATCAGATACAATGAAGGGGATTAAATCAGGAGGTTGGGTGTTAAGAGGGGCTTGTTGCTATTGATCTGATTTGGGTTGATTTAGAAATTTTGACTATCAATCATTTGACAGAACTGGCCACCCTAGAGCTGATACTGAATTTTTTTTTTTTAAAGTTAGTTTTTTGGTTGAGAACTCTTAAGTGGATTCTCCTCCCTCCCTTTGTTGTAATTGTTTTATCTGGGAGAGGGGAGTGGGGCTTGGGTGGTGGGAACTACCTGAAGACCACCGAACACAAATGGAAATGCCAGCCATATCAGTTTAGAGCCTTCTCTTCAGAAGTCAGTACCTTTGGTAGCTGAACCAGATCTGGGCAGCATGACTATGTCCTCATGCATATGTTAACCTGTGAGGCTGCAGGGAACTTGAAACATGACTCTGTGTAGCTTTTCAACCCGAAGATCCGTAGGGCTGCATATCAGCTTGTTCCCCCATAACCTGTCCTACAGGTGGTCTAGTTGGCTGTCCCTCAGCTGACAGTCATCCTGCAGTAGCCAAGGGGTCCACCTGGGATGCTCGGCTTCCTCGCTCTTATAGAAATGCCCTGGAGCTCCCAGCAGCACTGCCTTAGCCTTCATCAGCTCATAGGACACTTTTTATGCTGTAAATGCTGTAAGACTTTGTACATACTTCAGTTGTTTATGAAATCTTTAAGAAGAAGAAAAAAAAAAGAAACGTTACTCTAATAAATAGCTCTGGTGTAGGCTTTCATGGTGGTGGTTTCTCTTTGTCTTTTCCTTCACTCCCTCCACACAAGTTTCACTTTGGACTGTGAGCCAGAAGGAGACTTTTGAGGGTCTTGAAGAAAGCATTTCATTAAGTTATTTTCACCATATCACAATTATTCTGAACAGCTGTATTCTTCCTTGTAGCTAGATCAGTGTGCTTTTTTGCTAAAATAGTTTCACCGGGGTTCCTAAAATCTGCTGCTGCTGCTTAGTTCACAACTTTCAGTTTTTTATCTTTTCTTAAAATCAGGATTTTTTACATCTTCCACCAAACTCTTAAGTTGTAATTACTTGTTACAACTTCTGACAGTTGAGTTCTGACAGTGGAGACATACCTTTGAAATTTATAGCCTCGTTCTTAATTGAACAAACTCAGGATCCTTAATGTTACATTTGTTTATATAGTAGTCCACTCATTCATTCATTCATTCCTCTATCAAAAGGGTATATGATGAGTGACTCCATTTTCAGGCCTTACCATCGACCCAAGACTGCTGTGGTCAACAACACAGTATCTGCCTCAAGGAACTTAGATTTTCACTTGAATTTTCATTCTAGTGAAGTATCATTCCTCCCAGTGGACCTGTCTTATCTCCTGTTATTAATAGGACAGTGAGTATTCAACAGCTATTTAATGAATCAAGTTATTTGAAGATTAACATTTTTTAAAAGTTCCGTATAACATGTAAAAGTAAAAGAGGATTATTTTTAAAGTTTCAGAAACAATATGATTTCCAACGTTTACACTCACCAACATTTTCCTTTGAAAATCAGACTTGGTTCTTTAACTCTCTACTGGTTTTGAATTTTTCTGGTTCTCTTCTTAATTTTAGTTCAACTAGAACTCTACTTGCCCGAAGAGTCTGAAATACTGCTATGAGTGGTGATGGTAAAATGGATTAAAGATAATAGGATGAAAGCTTAATATTTTTATATACACACACATTTTCTTCCTTCATCATTTGGATAGAAATGAAGCCATTTAAAATATTTATGGCTTTAGTATTTATATACCCATCTCTTTCTGGGGCTATTGAAATACCAAAGATAGATGTTACTTTCCTAAAGTAACTGGTGTTGGGAGATGAGGGCTTGGCAAATTTAATATCACTGCCTATGCTGTTTTAGTTATAGATTTTGTTTCCGTTCTTCCAGTGCTTCACACCTTAACCTGTGTTCCAACAAACCTATAACTCACCCCACTATTGTTCAGTCTAATCATCTGTGGCCTTTATACCATGAACAAATGTGAGGCTTTGGGTTCTTATGGAACTTGGGAATTCCTTATTTTCTTTTTGTCCTTGAAATTAGAGCTTCTATAAAAGATGATTTCAAATGCTTCACATTAAATCCAAGAGTAAGCCATTTCCTAATTGTGAAGTCCTTTTTGCAAAATGCTCACTTTTTTTTAGCTCATGGGTGTAAGTATATTGATAGTGCGTGTGCATGGGTGATGATACTGTTGGTGTGAATATAGGGCTGTAATATAGTTCAGCCCACTTTTATTCCCCCACACAGTGTAGAGTGACGCAGGATTGCACTAGCTGGCCCTAGAGACTACTTGTTTCTTTCTGCAAAGCAGCATTTTTTACGACAATCCTCCCATACCCACCTCCTCTATCATTGACTCTGTTCAGGCTCTCTTCTTCTCTTGACTGCCCTGTTATTCCTACAACTTTCTAACTGGAGGTCCCCCTCTATCCAGTCAGCCTCTACCCATCTCATTTCTTGCCCAGGATATTGTAATCAACTCTGTTCGTGTCATCCTTCCACTTAAACAAGTTGCTAATAGGATTAATCCTAACTTCTTAACAAGATTGTCAGGCATCTCGCTATCAGGCCTCACGTTCTGTGTCCCTTTTAGCCACCAAGCCTAGGCCTCTGGGCTCCAACCAAACAGAAGTTTTCACTGGGGACTATTTAACCACTGCATCAGTGATCTATCTATACCTATGTGGTGATAATGGTGACTCAGACAGTAGAGAATCTGCCTGCCATGCAGGTGACCCGGGTTCAATCCCTGGGTTGGAAAGATCCCCAGGAAAAGGGAATGGCTACCCATTCCAGTATTCTTGCCTGCGAAATACCATGGACAGAGGACCCTGGTGGGTTACAGTCCATGGGGGTCACAAAGAGTCAGCTAAGACTGAGCAACTAACACACTCAGTGATCTATGGCTGCTAACAAATTTCCCCACTATTCAGCAACTTAAGACAATAAGTATTTGTTATCTTGGTTTCTGTAGATCAGGGATCCTGGCAAGGCTTAGCCAAATGGTTCTGGCCCAAGCTGTCTAATCAGGCTGCAGAGAGGTGTCAGCCAGGGCTGCATCATCTGAAGGCTTGAACCAAGGCTGGATGATCTGCTTCTAAGAGAGCTCACATGGTATCAGCAGGAGTCCTTACAGCGTGACAGCTGACTCTCCACTCTCCCTGAGGGAGTGACCTGGGCAGGAAGAAGCCAAGTCACATACCTCCACCATGCCCAGTTCATCAGGAGAGTATCACCAAACACAGCCCACACTCAAGAGGAGGAGGAGGAGGCTCCACTGTTATAAAAGAAGGAAGATCGAAGAATTTGTGGGCTTTGTTGTTTGTTTTTTTTTTAAGTTTTTAAAAATGTGGACTATTTTTAAAGTCTTTATTGAATGTGTTACAGTATTGCTTCTTGTTTCAGTTTCTTGGCTCAGACCTATGTGGGATCTTAGTTCCCTGCCCGGGAATCAAACCTGCACCCCTGCCCTGGAAGATGAAGTCCTAACCATTCAACCACTGGGGATGTCCCTGTGGACTTACTTTAATAAATATCACCACTACTGCTGAGTTCCTGGGACTCTTCATTCTGTGAGGAATGCCTTCCTTTCCCTCCTTGGCCTTGTAGACTCAGCTATCAAGCAGTGAAGTTGTTTTTTTGTTTTTTTTTTTTTTTTTTTTTTGAGTTTCAGAATTGCCTTTTCCTGTTAGACATGACTTTTGTCATGACCACCATAGCCCCAGCCTTTGCTGGACTACATGAGTGCCTTTCTGTGAATTTTGAGACAGTATACTTTCCCCAGAATATATTATTTTCTGCCTGGGGACAGAGGTGGAACCTCCTAATAAATTAACAAATCTCTGATGGTTATGATGTGAACTATGGCCCCAGAATTGGGCATAGAAGCCCAGAGTATGAAGCAGATCTCATTAAGTGTTGGCTTGATACTTTTAAGCTATCACATTTAAGTTATATACTGCTTACATAAATGTTATGAATGTTACAATGAATCCAAGGTGCTAGTTACTGTCCCATTTTAGAGGTGATGAACATCAGATCCATGGAGATTAAGCTCCTTAAGCAAGATCCCAGAGGAAGTAAGTGACAGAGGAAACTGGAACTCAATTCTGTGATTCTGCTCTGCGCTCCTTACAGCCCAGCTCAGGACCAGGACAGGCAGACTGGGTGTGTTGTACTTATAAACCAAAGCACCCTTACATTTATCTTGGTAATTTTATCTGTCGCCTGTGTGTTCAAGCATGTCTCAAACAGTCAGATTTTCAGCAATTTCACTCTTACCAAATGGTAACCGATAATTTTTTTTTAAAGACTTCAGTCCACTGAGTTCAAAGAGACGAAGCTATAGAGTCACATTCTTTCAGCTCTGAGTGAGCCATTTTGAAGCCCCATCCTTCTTTTTTGGTCAAGGTCTTGAAGAAGGGCAAACAGTGGAGGGAAAGGTCTGGCCGTGATTCAAGGATCAGGAGACACATTTGGATGATGGGGTGATTTGGCATCGTTCCCCTGTCCCAGCCTCAGGGATGCACAGTGTACACTGACCATGAGGTGCCCCAGGAAGGAATGAACAGGAAAAGGCGTTCCAGAAGAAAGGAGAGTCTTCACTTAGAAAACATAACTCATCTCACCGTGATTTTTGAAGTGTCCAACCTGCCTTGTCCACTTAGCCCTGGAGGATGATGGGAGGTTCCATGGACTTTCCCTTTGCTGTCTGAGAGCTGCTGGGTCAGGGGTCAGAGGCTGGGCAGCTGCAGGCTTGGCTCTGAACAAGTCAGCTGCACAGAGAGCTTCTTGGGTGTTTAGCTTGTCCCCTTGCTTTGGCAGAAACAAAGAAGAAGGAAAGTCCAGAGGGCGAGGGACATCCGCAGCCCTTTGGAACCCCTACCTTCAATACCTGAGACCCATCTGGCTAAGTTTGCCTCTACTCCCTCATCTGTGAAGTGGGAGGAAACCAGCTGATGTGTGTGTTCCTTGGCCTCGGGGCTTTGTGACAGCACTGAGAGCTGTTTGGGAAGCACCAGGATGAGGTGCGAGGAGTGAAAATTCAGAGATGACTGGGGTCCTCTTTCTCCTGGCAGGCAGGAAAGCAGGCAAGGCCTGATGGGGACCCAGACCCATTACTGAAGGGCATTTGCTGCACCGGCCGCCTGAGCATGTTTTAGTTGGGCAAAGAAAGAAAGTCTGTAAAAGGCTTCTTCCCTGAATAGAAGGAATCTCCAGCAACTGTCTAGGTTGTCAGAAGCTGATAGAATCAAGTGTGACCGGGTACAGACCAGACACAAAGCTACAGAGTGTGTTAGTCACTCAGTCATGCCCGACTCTTTGCAACCCCATGGACTGTAGCCTGCCAGGCTCTTCTGTCCATGGAATTATTCAGGAAAGAATACTGGAGTGTGTTGCCATGCCCTCCTCCAGGGGATCTTCCCAACCCAGGGGTCAAACGCTGGTCTCCTGCATTGCAGGCAGACTCTTTATCATCTGAGCCACCAACCACAACAAAGCTACAAGGATGACATAATGATGATACAGTCTTTCACAAGCTGGGCATTTAATTCATTTCACATTCATGAAGCAACCATCAGGATGTCTTCGATGCAATGCTAAAATAAGCCAGTTGTCACATTATCTCATTACTCTCACAAGCACCTTGGAAATAAATTAGAATCCATTTTGCCAATGAGAGATCTGAAGATTAAACAACTTCTCGAAGCCATACATCCAGTAAGTGGAAGAAGTAAAATGCAAACCCAAGTTAATAAAGTATGTCCTAAGACTCATTCCACAATGAGTTTTTAGCATGTAGGCTGGTATGAGCCATTTTTGCTTCTTTGTGGTAAGCTGTCTTGCAGAATATTTCTCAGAAGCTTAAAATACCACTGTGTATCTTGGTTTGTGATTTCTCACACAGGGAGTGACTCAAAACTCATCATCATACCTGACCACATCAAGATGGAAGTTTCTCAGTTCTTCTGAGAGAGACTATAGTGATCCATTGTCTCTTTCCAGCTTATTTTACGGAGGAAGAAAGAGATGCACAGAAATGAGGTGCTGGGTTTCAGCCAGGGTTGAAGAGTAGATGGAGGTAGAGCCAAGTGCCCTGTGGCACACCCCAAACCAGTATGTCCCAGACTCGGAAGACCCAGTACCACTAACAATTCCATCACATGACGTGATTAGCATAGACTCTGTTATTCCTACACTGTGTCCCTTGCCTCATGAACTATCAGATATTTAAAGAAACTTCAATTAGGAGACTCTCTGTTAATATACATTACTATACTACTACTGGAGAAGGAAATGGCAACCCAGTCCAGTATTCTTGACTGGAGAATCCCATGGACAGAGGAGCCTGGTGGGCTACAGTCCATGAGGCCACAAAGAGCTGGATATGACTGAGTGACCAGGAATCAAACCTATGTCTCTTCCACCTCCTGGACTGGCAGGCAGATTCTTTACCACCAGCACCACCTGGGAAGCTCTAATATACATGAACTATCTTTCAATTAACCCTAGCAGGTATAAAATACTTTTAAAAATTAAGAAATTTCTCTAGGGACAATGTTGGCAATTCTGGAAATGATGACCGCTATTTTCATATTATTGTAGTGCCTCCACCATCCATGGGTGTCCAGAACTCCTTGAGAGCTTAGGTTCCATTTTTCCAGGCCTGATGCCTCTGCCTCCTGCATTCCCCAGGGCAGACATTGCCACTGTTTCCAGTATCCAGTCCCTCTCCTCTTGGCTCACAAGTAGTTTGCATTCTCACACCCCACATTATTAGGTGTGGCCAATGAACCAAGAGTAGAAGTGACCAGAGTTACAGCTCAGACATCTAGTCCCAGATCTGCCATCATTTTTTGCCTCAAACATGGCAGCCAATAAAATTCCTCAAAGCAGCAAAATTTCAGAGCCACCAGGACCCTGAATGAGGACAAGGTTGAAGACAGACCTCTGCCCCCTGACCCAGGGGGTGAACTTTGACCTTGTAAATAACCAAGAGTTTGAAGATTGCTTTTTTTCCTGTAGCACAATCTAGCCCGTTGTGACTACTGTCTCAGAAGAAAAGCAATCAATATAGATATAGCAGCACGTACATAGAAGACCACGTGGCAGAACCAAATGGCCAGGCTTAACACGCTGTTTCTCAAAGTGTGCCCTCAAAACCCGCTTGAATTCCTTGAGGTTCTCACTAAATTCTGGGCTCTGCTCCAGGCCCAGGAATCTGCTTTTTTAACTAGTGCCCCACAAAAGATTCTGAGATGTTAAAATTCGGATCTCAGCTTCCATCTTACCAGAATGCCCTTCCTTCCACTCAGTGTGTTCATGGGATTTTTCTTAGCTCCTTAGTGTTCATTTCCATCCCAGCCTCTTCCCTTCTTGGCACTGACCACAATCAGATATCCTGTCATTCATTACGTTATTGTCTGTCATGGGCACTTTTTATCCCCTCTACGTGTTGCAGCACCCGGCACAAGGACAGTGAATAACATGCATCTTTGGAATGAATGCATGAATCCCGGTCATGCCCCTCCACTAATCCCACCCCCACGACCTGTCCTCCCACCCATCCTGTTCCCATCAGTGACACCGTCCGGCTAGAAGTGGGGACTAGGACTGGCATTGAAGACTTTCTTTCCCTAGTTTTTATTTTTGGAAAATGAACAAATGGCACATTTAAGGTAAGAGGAGTTCACACTATAGACCTCTCTGTATAAAGGGGTTTGATGAGTGTTTCTTATACAACCACCTTACAAGGAAGGTGATGTCTCCTTCTCAGTGATTACTATAGTTCAAAGGCAGTAAGGGACTTTCCTGGCCCATCCAGTGGTTAAGACTCCGCATCTCCAGTGGAGGAGGTGCTGGTTCCATCCCTGACTGGGGAACTAAGATCCCACAGGCCTCACAGTCAATGAATAAATAAAACCAAACAGTAACAAAGGCAATGAGAAGTTCCACTTATTGAGGTGGGGGAGGAAGGGGGAACGAAACTCTAAATCTGCAGTCAGACTTTTATCTTGCACCCCTCATTTGTCCCGAAGGTCAAGGAGTAGCACACATACCTTTTCTTTGCCAGGCTACAAAACTTACCCTTAACAGTATTAAAATCCATACAGTAGGTAGCGCTGCTGTAGTAACCATCGAAGGTCTTCTGCCCAACAGTCTCCAAGGCACAGCTGATGCAGAAATACCTCCCACCTCAGCCTTCCCACGTGTGTGTGCTGACCTCTCAGTCACGGGTTCACCAGCCTGTTGTTCTCTGAAAATTCTGCTCACTGGGAAAGATTAAAAAAAAAAAAAAAGCAAACCATGCACGAGTGCAATTGCTCCCTCCACTGAATCAAACCACAGTGGCTGGTAATTAAGAACATATGGAGTTTCAACAGGGGCAGGAAAGATGGAAGGGGGGACCCTCACAGTACCACCTCTGAGGATGCTTGAGTTTGCAGGTTTTGCCTTTCTAACTGTAAATAAGTTGGAAGTGTTCAAGGATTTCTAGGCAACCTTAATCTTTCCTGGTTGTTTCTTCTCTTTTATAACAGATGGAGAAGAACAGCCAGGTGAGTTATTTATGTACGTCACAAACTCAGCTCTGTCAGACAGGCTTCTGAATGTTTCAGCCACATCCCTTTCCTCTTATTGAGCCCTAGAGCATTTAAGGACTTAAACTACTGAGCATTTTATTTTGGTGGAAAATGATGAAATACTCATTTAGTAATTTCATGATCATGTGGTTATTTCACAAGAGTCTTTTTCTGTTTTCTTCCAATGAACTGACAGCTGTATATGGTTTATGAGGGCTTCCCAGGTGGTGCTAGTGGTCAAGAACCTGCCTGCCAATACAGGAGAACTAAGAGACATGGGCTTCTATCCCTGGATCCAGAAGACCCCCTGGAGGAGGGCACGGCAACCCACTCCAGTATTCTTGCCTGGAGAATCCTACTGACAGAGGAGCCTGGCAGGATACAGTCCGTAGGGTCACACAGAGTCGGACACGACTGAAGCGACTTAGCACACACACACATGGTTTAAGAACGTGGGACTCATGTCTGTGGCTGCAGAAGAATCACTCCACTGGGCCTGGACAAAGGCTGGATGTGTTTTGTCCATGTTTCGAATTTCCCAGAGCACCTCAGTGTACAAGCATCCGATATAAAACCAACCTCCTTCCCTAAAGACGTCCTGTCTGAGTTACAGATTTTCATCCATCTACTGAGAGTTCTCTAGTTGAAATAATCTGTGAATTGAGGTTTAGACAGCATTTTGGGTTCCCAAGGTTTTGTTTTCACCATCAAATTCACCACCTGATGCCTTTTAAATCCAGTTTAATAGCTGAATGGATTTCTGTATTTTCTGCACTTAAACGATTATGTGTTCATATGCATGCACACGTTGGATTTCTTAAAGAATTTATTCCAGACAAATGTGCCGAGGGTCACATTACATCACAGTTATTTCTTAAATTAGAACCCTAGTGATTTGGGGAGGTCTGTTCAGAGAGATTTGAAATTCTATGCAGCCCAGCAGAGAGTGAGGCTGATTTCAAGCTAAAAATGAAATAAAAAGCATCTTCTCTTCTTTAGCACTGATTTGCTCTTAACTCTTTTTTTCCTGGTGATTGAGCTGCTTTTTCACCCATTCAGTTTTAAGGGGGAAAAAAAATGGAGAGCAAACATCTTGCTTAGTGAGAAGGCAACGCATGCATGCTCAATCGTGTCTGATTCTTTGCAACCCCATGGACTATAGCCCACCAGGCTCCTCTGCTCATGGGATCTGCTGGGCAGAAATACTGGAGTGGGTTGCCATTTCCTTCTCCAGGGAATCTTCCTGACCCAGGGATCGAATCCACATCTCCTGCATTGGCAAGTGGATTCTTTACCATTGAGCCATTGGGTGAGGGAAGCCCCTCCTCTACTTTTTTCCCCACAACTGGCACCACTCTCTGGTTAACTGTCTGATGTGTACTGGGTGTAGGTGCTTAAGGCTTGTTGGATGAATGTAGGATAGAGAGAGGCCAAGATCACTTTGAGAGTCTAATCCAAGGGGATGACCAGAAAGGCTCCCAACGGGTTGCTCCCCATCCACTGTGTCCACTCCCTTCACTGGGCTCCCCAATCGTAATTACACATGGTTAGTCCTTCCCTGCAGTCCCAGTGACATTAGTGATAACGAACTCACCTGTCAATGCAGGAGATGTAAGAGATTTGAGTTTGATTCCTGAGTCGAGAAGATCCCCTGGAGGAGGGAATATGTATACACTCCAGT
Organism: Bos javanicus; assembly: GCF_032452875.1. NCBI lineage: Eukaryota > Metazoa > Chordata > Mammalia > Artiodactyla > Bovidae > Bos > Bos javanicus. The sequence goes on from NC_083881.1 coordinate 24,609,062, forward strand.
ATTCTTGTCTGGAGAATCCCACAGAGAGAGGAGCCTGGAGGGCTATAGTCCATGTGGTCTCAAAGAGTTAGGCACGACTGAAGTGACAGCACGTACACAGCCTCTTCCACCTCATTCCTCTTCAAGG